>NC_135784.1:214756927-215356927 GCF_051106095.1 Pogona vitticeps | reverse complement strand
AATGAGTGTTACGTTTGCTAAAAGGCTCTTTAGTCAATGAGATTTGTCATTGATCCAACTGATTATGTTCTGACATGAGGCTACACACTTCAGTTTATCTGCTCTGCTGACTTAAGGTAAAGGTTCCCCTTGACAATTTGTCCAGTTGTGTCTGACTCTAGGGGGTGGTACTCATCTCCATTTCCAACCCATAGAGCTACCATTTGTCCGAAGACAATCTTCCATAATCCCTTACTCTTTGCCGTGCCGGAGGGAGCTGATCTGAGAAACGTCTGAAAACCCAAATGTTACCCACCCCTGCCCAATCTATTTATTTATTTATTTATTTTATTCTATTTATATCCCACCTATCTGGTCGATATGACCACTCCAGGCGGCTTACAAAGTCATAATACAATAATGCAACAGCAACATCAGCAACAGCAGCAACACAACAACAATAAAGACTTATTACAATAAATAGTAAAAGCTTCAAGATGGGAAAAAAATCTAAACAAAGACGGTATGACTTGAGGTTTGAGATTAACGAAATAACTAAGATGATAACTTTAACAGATTTTCAGTTCAGAAGGAGGAAAAAGTCAAGTCATCCCTAATGGCACTGAAATCAACTGGTCATCTTCCGACCTCCCTGTCCTGCCGTAAATCAAGGCAACAGAGAGGGCTCCCCATCTCTCTCGTCTGTCTGTAAGTGGAAATAATAGACTGTATAATACTTCCCGTCCCCTCCGCAGCACTCGGTGGCTCCCTCCCGCTTTTAGCGACGACCCACCTGTCCGGCCCCCAGAGCCGCGCAGTCCGGTCCCGGGAGACCGACACGAACGACCCGGTCGGGAAAAGGCAGCCGCTCAGTCCCCGCACGTCCAGCTCATGCCCCGCCAAGGAGCAGCGGAGCCGGTAAGCGCTCGCCGCGCCGGCCATCACTCCGCCTCTCCCGCACCCTGACACAGCAGTGGGAACAACCCCCGCCCCGGTCCCCTTCCTTTTCTCCCCCGCCCCAACGGAATCGACATCATTACGCGCCGGAAGAGGCGCAGCCATCTGCCAACCTCCGCCTGGAGCAAAGGAAGCACTACATTTCCCAGAATGCACGAGGGCAACGAGCAGCGGCAGGCCTCCTTAAAGAGACACTCCTCCCAGCTCTACATCCTGTTACTGTAGTTGTAAAATTGCCTATTAACGTTGATTCAGGAGAACCGTCGCGCTTGTTGCAGCCAGATGGGGCCGCTTACGAGTCTGACCAGTTAATGAGGAATAATAATGGAAAAAGTGGGTCGCCAACGGCTGCAAGACTGCCACTTTCCCCATCCGCTTCACGCTGTATTGTTGGGGGAGTTAATGCCATCAGGATAACTGAACCCCATTCTAACAGATAATGTTAATCTTTTTCATGTCTTTCTGTTTTAATCTTTTAATTGTATTTTAAATCATATGTTGTTTAATTAATCTTTTAATATTTAACTTATTGTGTTTGTAATTGTGTGAATTTGAATGTGAGCCGCTTTGGGTCCCTTGTTAGGAGAAATGTGGAATAACAATGATGATAACTGTGAAGGGGCCCAGAGCAAATTCCAATATCCATAATAATACTTTTATTGGTTAATAAAGATGTGCAAACCAGACACAACATCATCGCTTCCTAAATGGCCAAAAAAGCATTAAAGGGAAAGCTGGACCTTAACCCCTCATTGACTGCGAGCTGCTCCCACGAATTACTGTACAGTATTATGAAATGTCCCGAGACCAGCCGTAAAGTCTCGCGATGAAAGACGAGAGGAGGAGGAGTTCGGAGAGATTCCAGAGAGGCTGTACCAGGGTGAGGCAGGCGGAACAGCGCCGCCAGTTGGCCGGTGGGTTGCCCGGGTTGCTAGGATACCGTTGGCCGCGCGGAGAGACGAGGGCCTTGGAAGGCATTCGGTGAATCAACCGCCCCCCTCCCTGGGCTGGAGAGACGGGAATAAAGAGGGAGGCAGGTAAGAGGACCAGGCTAGGTCAGGAAAGGGCCTCTGAGAGGGTTTGGCACGTCGGGTTCCCGGCTCTCTGTATGCAACTGGAAACAGCTTTGGTTTTTACTGCAAGAGCCAAGCTCCGCCCTTAGGTTCCCCCCCCCCCCCAGCCTGTTCTCTGTATCTGAGCCCCCCCCCAACACCCATGATAGATAATGAACTTTTGTGAACAATATCCCACTTTATTAGATATCTAATATCTCATAAACAGGCTGGCTTCCGAGTCCTGGAGGACTCTTCGTCACGGTGGGCATTGCAAAGTTTTTAGGGCGTCTAATAAAGTTAGCGCCCGCCCTAGTTTTCAGATTATGTACCAGAACTACGGGATGTACTAAACGGATGATCACTGAAAGGGATGATCGGGATGATTGCCTGCAGTTCACCTCCAAGCCCCTAGATGTCACTATCTTTTTTCACTTAAGCTCAATTTAAACAAATAATAACCAACATAAAGCTTGTAAATATGTATGACTAATCTAAAAACGGGTTATTAGTGCATATATGTATACCTGGCACTGGTCTCTATGCGTTTCCAGTGGGATGATGGCTGTATCTTTCTGATTTACGTGGGATGATGGGGTTATTAGTGCATATATGTATACCTGGCACTGGTCTCTATGCGTTTCCAGTGGGATGATGGCTGTATCTTTCTGATTTACGTGGGATGATGGGGTTATTAGTGCATATATGTATACCTGGCACTGGTCTCTATGCGTTTCCAGTGGGATGATGGCTGTATCTTTCTGATTTACGTGGGATGATGGGGTTATTAGTGCATATATGTATACCTGGGACTGGTCTCTATGCGTTTCCAGTGGGATGATGGCTGTATCTTTCTGATTTACGTGGGATGATGGGGTTATTAGTGCATATATGTATACCTGGGACTGGTCTCTATGCGTTTCCTGTGGGATGATGGCTGTATCTTTCTGATTTACGTGGGATGATGGGGTTATTAGTGCATATATGTATACCTGGGACTGGTCTCTATGCGTTTCCTGTGGGATGATGGCTGTATCTTTCTGATTTACGTGGGATGATGGGGTTATTAGTGCATATATGTATACCTGGCACTGGCCTCTATGCGTTTCCAGTGGGATGATGGCTGTATCTTTCTGATTTACGTGGGATGATGGGGTTATTAGTGCATATATGTATACCTGGCACTGGTCTCTATGCGTTTCCTGTGGGATGATGGCTGTATCTTTCTGATTTACGTGGGATGATGGGGTTATTAGTGCATATATGTATACCTGGCACTGGTCTCTATGCGTTTCCTGTGGGATGATGGCTGTATCTTTCTGATTTACGTGGGATGATGGGGTTATTAGTGCATATATGTATACCTGGCACTGGTCTCTATGCGTTTCCTGTGGGATGATGGCTGTATCTTTCTGATTTACGTGGGATGATGGGGTTATTAGTGCATATATGTATACCTGGCACTGGTCTCTATGCGTTTCCAGTGGGATGATGGCTGTATCTTTCTGATTTACGTGGCATGATGTGGTTATTAGTGCATATATGTATACCTGGCACTGGCCTCTATGCGTTTCCAGTGGGATGATGGCTGTATCTTTCTGATTTACGTGGGATGATGGGGTTATTAGTGCATATATGTATACCTGGCACTGGCCTCTATGCGTTTCCTGTGGGATGATGGCTGTATCTTTCTGATTTACGTGGGATGATGGGGTTATTAGTGCATATATGTATACCTGGCACTGGCCTCTATGCGTTTCCTGTGGGATGATGGCTGTATCTTTCTGATTTACCTGGGATGATGGGGTTATTAGTGCATATATGTATACCTGGCACTGGTCTCTATGCGTTTCCTGTGGGATGATGGCTGTATCTTTCTGATTTACGTGGGATGATGGGGTTATTAGTGCATATATGTATACCTGGCACTGGCCTCTATGCGTTTCCTGTGGGATGATGGCTGTATCTTTCTGATTTACGTGGGATGATGGGGTTATTAGTGCATATATGTATACCTGGCACTGGTCTCTATGCGTTTCCTGTGGGATGATGGCTGTATCTTTCTGATTTACGTGGGATGATGGGGTTATTAGTGCATATATGTATACCTGGCACTGGCCTCTGTGCGTTTCCTGTGGGATGATGGCTGTATCTTTCTGATTTACGTGGGATGATGGGGTTATTAGTGCATATATGTATACCTGGCACTGGCCTCTGTGCGTTTCCTGTGGGATGATGGCTGTATCTTTCTGATTTACGTGGGATGATGGGGTTATTAGTGCATATATGTATACCTGGGACTGGCCTCTGTGCGTTTCCAGTGGGATGATGGCTGTATCTTTCTGATTTACGTGGGATGATGGGGTTATTAGTGCATATATGTATACCTGGGACTGGCCTCTGTGCGTTTCCAGTTGGATGATGGCTTTATCTTTCTGATTTACGTGGGATCATGGGGTTATTAGTGCATATATGTATACCTGGCACTGGTCTCTGTGCGTTTCCTGTGGGATGATGGCTGTATCTTTCTGATTTACGTGGGATGATGGGGTTATTAGTGCATATATGTATACCTGGCACTGGTCTCTATGCGTTTCCAGTGGGATGATGGCTGTATCTTTCTGATTTACGTGGGATGATGGGGTTATTAGTGCATATATGTATACCTGGCACTGGTCTCTATGCGTTTCCTGTGGGATGATGGCTGTATCTTTCTGATTTACGTGGGATGATGGGGTTATTAGTGCATATATGTATACCTGGCACTGGTCTCTATGCGTTTCCTGTGGGATGATGGCTGTATCTTTCTGATTTACGTGGGATGATGGGGTTATTAGTGCATATATGTATACCTGGCACTGGTCTCTATGCGTTTCCTGTGGGATGATGGCTGTATCTTTCTGATTTACGTGGGATGATGGGGTTATTAGTGCATATATGTATACCTGGCACTGGTCTCTATGCGTTTCCAGTGGGATGATGGCTGTATCTTTCTGATTTACGTGGGATGATGGGGTTATTAGTGCATATATGTATACCTGGCACTGGCCTCTATGCGTTTCCTGTGGGATGATGGCTGTATCTTTCTGATTTACCTGGGATGATGGGGTTATTAGTGCATATATGTATACCTGGCACTGGTCTCTATGCGTTTCCTGTGGGATGATGGCTGTATCTTTCTGATTTACGTGGGATGATGGGGTTATTAGTGCATATATGTATACCTGGCACTGGTCTCTATGCGTTTCCAGTGGGATGATGGCTGTATCTTTCTGATTTACGTGGGATGATGGGGTTATTAGTGCATATATGTATACCTGGCACTGGTCTCTATGCGTTTCCTGTGGGATGATGGCTGTATCTTTCTGATTTACGTGGGATGATGGGGTTATTAGTGCATATATGTATACCTGGCACTGGCCTCTATGCGTTTCCTGTGGGATGATGGCTGTATCTTTCTGATTTACGTGGGATGATGGGGTTATTAGTGCATATATGTATACCTGGGACTGGTCTCTATGCGTTTCCTGTGGGATGATGGCTGTATCTTTCTGATTTACGTGGGATGATGGGGGAAATAATTTCAACACTATATGGAACTTCAATTTCTTCTGCTAACACATTGGACTATTTAGAATAGTATATATTTCTTGAGAAAATGAAATAGTCATTTGTGTGACTGAAATGCATTTATAGTGGGTAAAGTAGTCCAGGCCATAAACATTGTTGGCTAGTGTGTGTAATGTGGTCTACTATAGGCTTCATATTTGTGAAAAGTGGGGGGGGGGTAGTCTCATTGGTGGTCCAAGATATCGCCGTAGTGTATGGAGGTCTTTAATATAGTATAACATGTTTAAGGCTGGGTCCACACTGGAGTTTCCAAGTTCTGCTTAGCTGTTCCGTCTGAAACAGCTGAGTGGCACTTTATGGACCTATTTTTTTTGTTTTCATCCTTATGCACACACAACAGAAGGGACACCCATAGACTTCTATGAGGATTCCATAAATGTCTGTAAAATTCTGTTAATTTTGAGCATAAAAAAATAAAAATAAGGGTTTTTTTTTAGGTATTAAAACCATAGTGTACCAAAAACTACACATATTTGGTTTCACTTGAATAGTATCAACCTGCACAATAAAAGACAACTTGTCATTTATACGAACTATGAACTCCAAAAAAAGTAACCACTCTCAAAAATTGCATAATTGCATTTTTTTTCCACATTTTACCCCACATAGTAATTTTTTACTGATTTCTTAGTACATTACAGGCTAAAATAAACAATGTGAACACAAAGTACAAGCACAAAAAACAAACCCTTAAGCCCCTTTTGGTCGTAGACCAAAAAAATAAATAAATATTATGTTCTTGAAAGGCGAGGATGAAAAAACGAACGCTCAGAAAAAAACAAATGTATCAGGAAGGGGTTAAAGTGTCCCCACTGCTCATGATCATCTGTCATCTACATAGATGTATACATACACACATGTAACCACACAAATATGCTCCGATATACTGTATACACCCCCAAATGCAACTGAGTAATCCACAAGCAAAAAATTGGTACAAACTTTTTTTTTAATACTGTTTAAGAATAAAATAACAAAGCAAGTAATTAGTGAGATGTAGTACAATCTCTATCAAGTGGTGGGAGGTAAGCTTTTCCTGTATAAACATTTTATGTAAACCAATTTTTAAGAAGGTATTTTATCTCTTTTGCATTGTAAGCATATATAATATGTTGGTATTCTTCCTTTTGATGCTTCACATTTTTGGTGATACCACTTTCGACATATGACACAAAAAATTTGTTTCTCTTCGTGTTCTAAGTCTAGAAAACAATGGCTTGATGAGCACATTGTCCAACCTTCTGCACTGCCATAGTGGGATGCAAAATTTCTTATGTCCTCTTCTGTATTTCTTTCCATTAGTTGTATCATGGGTGGATTATAAGTTAACATTTTTTGTGATATTCTTTGGTGTATTTTTTCTCCTTTTTTTTCCATGTGCTGGTAATCCAGTAGTTTCACCACTTCATCTAGCCACTTTCGCACTTTTAAACTGTCAAAATTTTTTATATATTGAAGTCCATTACATATGCTATATGTGTGGATTAAAACGTGTAATCCACAGTCATAGGCATTGTTTTGTTTTGGGCAGTCTGCACTTACTATCCAGGTCCATTCAGTCTCTAGATACTGTACATTTGAACATAAAGCATAAATGCCATAAAGTATTTTTTGTATTATTTGGCAATACTTGTCATATGCATTGTTTGACAATGAATCCAGTATTATTACTTTCTTCTGGCGAAGATCAGCAACAGCTAAAAGCCAATGTACCCCTCCACCATACAAAGATAGGTCTGTATTTATAGGAAAAAGTAAGGCATCAAAGTTTAAAAGGGACATATGATCTGCCAGTTTTAAAAAAGGCAAGTACCCTCCATTGGCCACAGCATGGAAATAATGGGTTGGCACAGCAAAACAACAGCTGGAAAGAGCAGATGACTTTATAATGTTTATTAATGCAGAGTCTAAAATGTCTCCTTCCAGCCAAGCCTGGGGTTTTAGACATGGTGTGCGGATGTCAAAGTCGCCTTCAATATTGTGCCAGGGATAATTCTCTTTCTGAATGTTTATCTTCTTTGGGGTACTTGTGTTTTTTGGACATGGGAAATCCTCAACAATTAAATCAACAGAATTACTTTCTGATGACAACTCTATAATGGATGTTTCTTCTTTTGTGGCAAATTGTGTACTACGTGCAAGCATTGAATCAGGCGCTGGTTCTGTTATATATGCATAATCTTCTTTGCGTGGTTTTTTGCGACCTGATTTTCCCTCACAGCGCTTTTTTCTTGCTTGTTTTCTTAATGTTGATAGGCAGTATGAAAAAGTGTCTTGTATAAAAATTCCAGTAGCTTTTTGCACAGCGATTATATGAAAGCAGAGACCAGAGCTTTTACATGAGCAACTTGGCTTTGGGGATAAAAAGACAGAATGCACTTCTTTTTTAAAAGGATTTTTAACTATAAACACCTGTAACTGTGTATTCAGAGAAACTAAATTTCTTTCTATACATAAATTGGCTATGGAAGTCTGTGTCATTCTTTGACATGATTGTTTATTTATAGTTGGTGTTGTATCCGGATTCTGTGATTTTACCTTAAAAACAATTTTTTCTATGGGTAAGTAGTCTGGAAACTGTGTATGTTCTGTTGGCCTTTTCAAAAGATCTTGAAATGTAGCTTTTAGTCTAAATTTTCCAAGGCCATATTGAGCCCTTTCGAACTCATACAAATAAAATGTCTGTAGATGTTCAAAACAAAGTAGAATGCTGTCCAACGGTAGTTCCTTCCAATCAGTTGCATCCTTTAAAATGCGATTCATACTTTCACTGACATTATTGGTTGATGTTTTGTTCTTAAATGCATGAAACTGTTTGGTATAAAACCTGCTTGAAAATTGAAACATTGGCTCATGTAGGTATTTTTCAAAATAATTGCTAAAAGACTCAGACCACAGTATTCTAAATTGCTCATATTTAATTACCCACTCTTCTTTGCTCTCTGCATTTCGTAACTGTTCAATGTGATCTTTTAAAACTTTGATGTCGTCTTTTTTTCCACCAGCACGTTTTACCCAAAATTCAACATCTTTTAGGATGTGATTTCCACACAAAACTAGTGGAATGTTGGGTAAAACTTTATTGAATGCACTAATTATTCCTTTTTCACGATCAGTTACCACAGGAATATGTTTAATGCTGCTCAGGTCTAGACTAGGTGAAAGTTCACTTGTAAATTTTTCATGGTGTTTTTGAAATTTCCGTTCATGAATCATAAACGCAACAGGAAAAATTGGATCATTTTGTAAAATAGTATTTCTTAGTACAAAACTAGAAACATAGAAGTCACCAAGGTTGAATGTTGTATCATAGGAAATCATCTGATTAGTTGTTGGATCATTTTGTGCCATGGTTAAAAGGTCTTTTGCTAGATCTGTTATTTCCTTTTTCCATGCTAATACAACAAGATCTGGAAAAAAATTAATAATTCGAATAAATTCTATTTGGTAAGCAAGCTGTAGTGTTGCAAACAAATCATCTTTATTCCTCTTCTTAAGGTCTTCAGAGTATTTTAGATTTTGAATCTGTTTCAAATCTCTGGGACGGTTTACTGCAATTCTCGCATTATCTCCTTCTGCAGACGCTTTACTGTGCATCTCAGAATATATTTTTTTAGGAGCATTATGTTTAATACACTCTAACCTTCCTTCCACAAATAATGATGGTGTTGATGGTATAAATGGTCGGAAAGATTTCGCATTACCATGTTGAGTAGGGTGATAAAGTGAATGATCGCCAAGATAATGAATTATTACAATGTTTTTCTTTGGTCCCGTGATATATTTCCATACATTTTTCTTGAACGACAAAATACATTTTTTTCCTCTGCCATTAGGATCCTTTATTGCAAAATACCTAGAAAACAAATGCGTAAAATACAGTTTAAAACTGAGCAAAACGTCTTTAATGATTATCAACATAAAAAAAATGTAATAAACAAAATAATAATAATAATAATAATAATAATAATAATAATAATAATAATAATAATAATAATAATAATAATAATAATAATAATAATAATAATAATAATAATAATAATGTACACTGAGGCAGTGTTCACACGGAATTTTGCTTGTTGTTGCACAATATGTGCTGGTACACTGCAAAAAAAGGCCCATGATGGAGCCGATGGGATTTGGGCTACATGTGCTTTTGTTTTGTAGAACACACGGTTTCTGGGCGTCACAGCATACATTGGAGAACAGGCAGAGTCTAATGGATTAAACTAACCAAGCTGCTATTGCAGTTCTTGCATTAGTTTGCAAAAGGGACAGGTGTTTGTAGGACCCTTCCTAACAGGGACAACATAGAGCTCAGTGGAAGGGTTTGCCTTAAAAAGAGGAGCTCATGACGCCTATATTGAACTTTTGCCAGTCAGTAAGCTGGTTTTACATATTGCTGCAATATATGCTTATAGCGACACACTGCTAAATGTACCAAGATATAAGCATGTATTGCAACAATATGTAACACCAGCTCACCAACTGGCAAAAGTGAATGAATGGGGCTCATGGCACCTACATTTAAGTCGAACCCTTTCACCGAGCGCCAAGGTGTCCCCATTTGGAAGGGTCCTACAAAAACCTGTACCTTTCCAGCACTAATGCAAAAGCAGCCACAATGGAAGGAGCGTTCAAAACCACCATGGAGACCGTATATATGTGTGTGTGTGTGTGTGTGTGTGTGTGTGTGTGTGTATACACAAGTTAACCCGTGCAGGATACTCGTGCATTCTAGTCAAATCAAGCTACTTAAGATGTTAAAAAGGTTCTTGTCATGCGCTTCGGCCTAGCCCAGGCCTCCTCAGGGGAAGTGAGTTACTTCCCGAGGCAAGAGCCCTTTTTTAACATGCCCTTTCTGATGCTGCCACCTGCTGGCTGTCAGAGGTAGTTTTGGCCACAGCCACACACACACACACACACACACACACCACTGGGATTTTATATATATATATATATATATATATATATATATATATATATATATATATATATATATATATATATATATATATATATATATATATATATATATATATATATATAAAATTAACAAAATATATATAATTAACATATATATATATAACATATATAATTAACATATATATATAATTAACAAAAGGATACTATTGTAACTAACATAAAAAGATTACACTAAGTGTACTTACGCTTTGTATAGTTGCATTTCAATAAACCATTTTCGCTGCTTGTTGTTTCCACGTGAGATCCATCTGTACTGGTCCCTTGAATAGTCATTCTTGTGTAGGCTTTCCAGAGCCACAAAAATGTAGACTTCTCCTCCTTTTGGAGCCACTGGTGGTTGGTGCATGACACATTCACCAGATATATCATTTTTGAATACTTTTTCAATAAGATCAGAAATGTATTCATATGTGAGTTCTTCTTGAAGATGTTGTAAAAATGGTCTATTGGCCATGATGAAAAATTCCAAAGACCAGTTTTCAGCAGTAACAAATACTCAAGTAGCTGGAGTTATGAGCACCTTCAAAGATCTCAGAGGTCCAACAGATCTGACTTACCTCTGCATCACACAGGGTTTTATGCTTTCAATTAAATGTATCTTCTTTGCATCTCACAGAAAGGACATGTGACCAGATTGTTGTATATTGGTAAAGATACATGGAGGTCATAAACAGGTCAGAATAATTAACAGAAATTATCAAGAGGTAGACAAAGATAAGAAGAGAGAATCCCCCACAAAGAACTTGATATACTTTAATAATGCTTAGGCTGGGTCCACACTGGTGTTTACAAAGTCTGCAGAGCTTTTCCATCCAGAACAGCTCAGCGGACTGAATGGGCATATTTCTTCCGTCTGCATGTGTATACAGACTGAACAAACGTGACCTCTGTAGACTTCTTTGGGGGTTCTGTAAGTCCATAAAATTTTGTTATTTTTAAATGGAATAAAAAATGTGTCATGCAATATTTTTTTTTTCCTTCAGAATGAGGGGGGTGGGGGGGAGTGGGTGTCTGCAAGGGGACAGAGCCTAACAAGGGATTCAAAAATGGTTGCATACAATGTCTAATGTTGGCCATACATCAGACTAAGGCCAAGTCCACACTAGGTCCGTGCAGCCTCCGTTCGGGCTGCACGGACCTAGCCGGAACATAGACGGAGAATGCAGCAATTCTTCCGTCGATGTTCCGTACAAGCCTAACCATAGGCTTGAACGGAACATCGGCGGAAGAATGCTCCGTCGGTGTTCTGTCTACATTCCGTGCTAGGTCCGTGCAGCACGAACGGAGGCTGCACGGACCTAGTGTGGACTTAGCCTCACTTAACCACAACCCTCCAAACTTTCATCCATCAAACCTGTTTGTCCAACTAAAACAGCGCGGCATAAATCTAACCAACTCTTCATCAGACAAGCCAACCTGCTGACCTTCTGTCCAACTTGAGATATCACCGGAGTAGGCTGGATTCACACTGCTCTATTGTCCCCCATGGGATTGCTGTGGCTTTCTTACAGCATCTGTTAGGGTACTGTCTGACACCTTTTAGTGTGGTATCCTAATGGATACAGTGAAATAGTTGCAAAAACACTGTATGAACTTCTTCTGCATGGTTTCAATAAATAATTTTTCTCAAAGACTGGCTATACTGAATAATTCCAGCAGAACCACAACTTCCAGCATCACAAACTGTCCATATAGATAAAACAATAAACTAGATCTGTTAGTTTGAACTCTAATGCTGGCCATACACTAGGATGACATCATGCATCGTGTGGTCACAGTATATTTTTATGTAAGATGTTGTTTAAACGCGCACTCCCGCTCGACGTTCGTTGAATCTTATGTTCCTTCTATTTGACCATAAGATCCATCAATTTTCTTTGCACATCACGTGCGCATTGAGTGTGCCAGAATGTGCATTGGTAAATATAGGAGGAGTCAAATGGGAGTTGGTCCTGCAGCGAGTCATCCCAGTATATGGTTAGGGTAACCCTAACCACAAACCTTTAAAGGTTAATTTCATAATATCGATGATAGGACACTCGACAGTCAGAATATTACCCTTGTGGAGGTTGACCTTGCAGAACAGACAATCTTCTGCAAGTCGATCATTTTATATAGTCAATCTTGCACAAGAGCCGATGTTCTGCTTGTCGACTTTCCACAGTTGACCTAAGGAGAATTTACCTACTGGCCATAGACGGCCAGATCCCCAATAAACTAACCTGTCACCCTTGAGAGTAAATCAGCTATTACAGACAAAACTGGTTGTGGTACAATAGGTCTCAGCTTGCCTTCACAGACAGGTGATGCGGGGTTACAGGTTCTATCACAGTATGTGCCTAAAGTAAAGGTGCGCTGTACTGATACCTGGATTATCAACACAGCAGTTCCAGCTGTTTAATCGATGGCCGTTAGGTTAACTGTGAAAGTTTGACGGGCATGAGGTCAACTCATGTGGAAGGTTGAATTATGGTTATGGGTTGTAGTTGGAGTTAAGATTAGGGGTTAAACATAGGGTTTATTGTTAGGGTTAGGTTTTGGGCCTACGGTTTGGGTTTAGGGTTATTTCATTTTTTAAATATTGTGTTTTAATTCTGTTTTGTTTTTAGCCCCATTATGGGACTAGATTAGACTATGCGACCGCTTGATAGCAATACTGCATTACAATATACTAATTACAATATACTACCTATAAACAACTGACCAATACGGTCAAATATATGGGCCAATATGTCAAACTAGATCATATGCACTAAAAAAAAGACATAAACTACAGCCTTTATTAAAAATGATACATTTTATTAAATATTAAATAAACAGACAATAAACAGACAAGAATAAAAAACCCGATAATGGATGCAGACAAATGCTGGGTTGATATGCAAATTACACAATCCTTATTGCATAGTGATCAATAAGCAATCACAAAAAATACAACAAAGTAACAATATAAATAATCAATATAATAAATTATATCTTATAACCTCTAGTTTAATCCACTGGGGTTATTGGGGAAGCCTGTCCTAGGTGTCTGGTACCCTTTAAAGCTAAACTGTGCTGCTGCTGTACACTGCTGGCTACGCTGTAACCTGAGTACACTATGGGGAGATATCAGATACAGACTTCAGCTGTAGTCTTATCCTTTCCTGCTATGTCTAGCACCTGGCCATTGGAGCCGGCCACAGAACAGCCAGCACCAAGGCAGGTGAAAGCACCTGATAAGCTGCAAACAAATAATACTATTTATATAAAATAAACATAGCAGCTGTGCTGTGAATGGTAACAGGCAAGTCATGAGCTCCATACTAAAAAAAAAAAAAAGAATTGCTTTGAACACAATTGCTACTTTTTTGGCAAGTAGCTGTTTCTATGACCTATTTGTGTGCTTACATTCCTTCATTTATTTATTTTCTTTTATACTGGGATTACATGTTTGATGGGTCCATAACAGATTACCAGTTTTCCATATATTTATGGGTTCAACATATATTTGCTGTTCTGGAACGAATTAATATTCCATGTTGAGGGACCACTAAAAAAATAAAGCCATCATCCCACTGGAAACGCATAGAGGCCAGTGCCAGGTATACATATATGCACTAATAACCCCATCATCCCACGTAAATCAGAAAGATACAGCCATCATCCCACAGGAAACGCATAGAGGCCAGTCCCAGGTATACATATATGCACTAATAACCCCATCATCCCACGTAAATCAGAAAGATACAGCCATCATCCCACTGGAAACGCATAGAGGCCAGTCCCAGGTATACATATATGCACTAATAACCCCATCATCCCACGTAAATCAGAAAGATACAGCCATCATCCCACAGGAAACGCATAGAGGCCAGTGCCAGGTATACATATATGCACTAATAACCCCATCATCCCACGTAAATCAGAAAGATACAGCCATCATCCCACAGGAAACGCATAGAGGCCAGTGCCAGGTATACATATATGCACTAATAACCCCATCATCCCACGTAAATCAGAAAGATACAGCCATCATCCCACTGGAAACGCATAGAGGCCAGTGCCAGGTATACATATATGCACTAATAACCCCATCATCCCACGTAAATCAGAAAGATACAGCCATCATCCCACTGGAAACGCATAGAGGCCAGTGCCAGGTATACATATATGCACTAATAACCCCATCATCCCACGTAAATCAGAAAGATACAGCCATCATCCCACAGGAAACGCATAGAGACCAGTGCCAGGTATACATATATGCACTAATAACCCCATCATCCCACGTAAATCAGAAAGATACAGCCATCATCCCACAGGAAACGCACAGAGGCCAGTGCCAGGTATACATATATGCACTAATAACCCCATCATCCCACGTAAATCAGAAAGATACAGCCATCATCCCACAGGAAACGCACAGAGGCCAGTGCCAGGTATACATATATGCACTAATAACCCCATCATCCCACGTAAATCAGAAAGATACAGCCATCATCCCACTGGAAACGCATAGAGGCCAGTGCCAGGTATACATATATGCACTAATAACCCCATCATCCCACGTAAATCAGAAAGATACAGCCATCATCCCACAGGAAACGCATAGAGGCCAGTGCCAGGTATACATATGTGCACTAATAACCCCATCATCCCACGTAAATCAGAAAGATACAGCCATCATACCACTGGAAACGCATAGAGGCCAGTCCCAGGTATACATATGTGCACTAATAACCCCATCATCCCACGTAAATCAGAAAGATACAGCCATCATCCCACAGGAAACGCATAGAGGCCAGTGCCAGGTATACATATGTGCACTAATAACCCCATCATCCCACGTAAATCAGAAAGATACAGCCATCATCCCACAGGAAACGCATAGAGGCCAGTGCCAGGTATACATATATGCACTAATAACCCCATCATCCCACGTAAATCAGAAAGATACAGCCATCATCCCACTGGAAACGCATAGAGGCCAGTGCCAGGTATACATATATGCACTAATAACCCCATCATCCCACGTAAATCAGAAAGATACAGCCATCATCCCACTGGAAACGCATAGAGGCCAGTGCCAGGTATACATATATGCACTAATAACCCCATCATCCCACGTAAATCAGAAAGATACAGCCATCATCCCACTGGAAACGCATAGAGGCCAGTGCCAGGTATACATATATGCACTAATAACCCCATCATCCCACGTAAATCAGACAGATACAGCCATCATCCCACTGGAAACGCATAGAGGCCAGTGCCAGGTATACATATATGCACTAATAACCCCATCATCCCACGTAAATCAGACAGATACAGCCATCATCCCACTGGAAACGCATAGAGGCCAGTGCCAGGTATACATATATGCACTAATAACCCCATCATCCCACGTAAATCAGACAGATACAGCCATCATCCCACTGGAAACGCATAGAGGCCAGTGCCAGGTATACATATATGCACTAATAACCCCATCATCCCACGTAAATCAGAAAGATACAGCCATCATCCCACAGGAAACGCATAGAGGCCAGTGCCAGGTATACATATATGCACTAATAACCCCATCATCCCACGTAAATCAGAAAGATACAGCCATCATCCCACAGGAAACGCATAGAGGCCAGTGCCAGGTATACATATATGCACTAATAACCCCATCATCCCACGTAAATCAGAAAGATACAGCCATCATCCCACTGGAAACGCATAGAGGCCAGTGCCAGGTATACATATATGCACTAATAACCCCATCATCCCACGTAAATCAGAAAGATACAGCCATCATCCCACTGGAAACGCATAGAGGCCAGTGCCAGGTATACATATATGCACTAATAACCCCATCATCCCACGTAAATCAGAAAGATACAGCCATCATCCCACAGGAAACGCATAGAGGCCAGTGCCAGGTATACATATATGCACTAATAACCCCATCATCCCACGTAAATCAGAAAGATACAGCCATCATCCCACTGGAAACGCATAGAGGCCAGTGCCAGGTATACATATATGCACTAATAACCCCATCATCCCACGTAAATCAGAAAGATACAGCCATCATCCCACTGGAAACGCATAGAGGCCAGTCCCAGGTATACATATATGCACTAATAACCCCATCATCCCACGTAAATCAGAAAGATACAGCCATCATCCCACAGGAAACGCACAGAGACCAGTGCCAGGTATACATATATGCACTAATAACCCGTTTTTAGATTAGTCATACATATTTACAAGCTTTATGTTGGTTATTATTTGTTTAAATTGAGCTTAAGTGAAAAAAGATAGTGACATCTAGGGGCTTGGAGGTGAACTGCAGGCAATCATCCCGATCATCCCTTTCAGTGATCATCCGTTTAGTACATCCCCAGAACTACTGTACGTGACTTCTTTCCTTTCCCGGTACATGTGTGATGAATGCTGCAGTCCACAAAAGGTTGTGCTACTACAATGAATGTGTTTGCTGTTTAAGGTGCCGCACAACTCTGTGGTTTGTGCTGCAACTGGTCAACAAAGAGACCTCTGTAGAAACTATAACATATATGGGCAAAAGTAACTGTTGTTCTTAGACAAGTTGCCTGCTTTCAGGGAGTTTTTCTTTCAAGTAAGAGATTATTTAACAATGAAATTGGCCTGTAATCTAATGCTATAGAACAGTGTTTTTTGTCCCCAGATGTTCTTGGACTACAGTTTTAAAAATCCTGGCTGTGAAGCCACAAGTGAAGGCTTCTGGGAGTTTTAGTCCAA
This sequence comes from Pogona vitticeps, assembly GCF_051106095.1. Classification (NCBI taxonomy): domain Eukaryota; kingdom Metazoa; phylum Chordata; class Lepidosauria; order Squamata; family Agamidae; genus Pogona; species Pogona vitticeps. The sequence continues at coordinate 215,339,570 of NC_135784.1, read as the reverse complement.
GAACATCTGGGGACCCAAGGTCAGGAACCATTGGTATAGAACAAGCTGTCCAAACCTTTTCAGAAGTTTACAACTCCTTGCACAGTGCTCGGTATGTGTGTGTGTAATGGGTTATAATTTCTTTGCAGCATTTACTAGAGATTTCATATAATAAAATTGTGAAATGCATTGCATTTCTACGCAATAGAGTTGTTTCTGAGAAGCCTTTGTTCTGAAGTTTGATACTGGAATATTATATTTTTCTATATTTCTTCTGCCGAAAGAGGGGGGGGATCTTCAATTTAAAACAAGCTATTCTGATTGATGCTGTTATGTCAAACAAAGATTTTAGACCATAAATCAGCTCCCTAAAGGGAAACCTGGTAAATCCTTTTCATACCTTAATTCCCATTACATGTGAACACTGCAGCATAATCCCTATAATAACCACCCTACTTCCCAGATAGTGCATCATTACTGATGTGGAAGTGCTAAAGTGAAACATGAACTTTGATATGTCATTATCTACAATTTTGCAGTTACTTGGGGATTGTATGGGTACTTTTAATAGTTAAAGACCAAATACCTGTATAATTGCAGGAGTAATAAAATAGGCTATCAGTGACAGACTGGCAATGCAATCCAAACTCAAAGATATGTGAATTTCGTTGTATGGGTATACTGTGTATCTACTTACAATGACAATAAATTATATTATTATTATATGCTGGCTGCAGTGGGCTTGGAAATAGTAATTGCTCTTGTGCCCACACAAACCCCTTGTGCTGGCTGGTGACAGATCTGTTGGCTCAATTCTTGTGCTGGCTGAGATAAGTTGGGAGAAGAACAAAGAAACAAAAAAGACACACAAGGGAAGGACTGGTTCAGGAGTTGAATTACAGCACATCAACCCCCCTTGGCTAATAATCACAATCATTGTACCTATATATACTCGAGCCAGTGTCAAGGTAGCACTAAGTAATTTCCATGGTGGAGGTGGTAGATTTAGTATAGCCTCAGTGGCTTAGTGTCAGCTCAGTCAGTCCTCAGTTGTCTTGGCTAGTTAGAACTAAACCCTGAAACAGAGAACTGGCATTGAGACAAGCTCATCAATATAGATATGTTGCCTGAAGATAAAGGTCTTGGTAGGTACATTAAAAAGACCAGTCCCCTAGATCTGTTGCAGTGAACTTGGTTACTGATTTCAACACTTAACGACAAATACTGAAAAAGTCTATGTTAGAAGAACATCTGTGCTCTGATGAGGTAATGAAATGAATAGCTCAGCTATTGTTGGTTTTTAATCATGTGTGTTTTGTGATTTTAAGAGATCAAAATTTTTGGTGAGAGGAGAAGATAAACAACGATTACTGGGGAGGAGTGTGACATTAAATACAAAAGAGTTACAGAGAACTCTAGTGTATAATTTATGCTTGTTTCTACAGAAAACTTGAAGAAAAGAAAAAAAAATGGCGAGTAATCACAAACCACCTACAGCACGTCCTTCTTCAAGAGCAGGAATGGGGTTGGGTGCCAGACCACCATCTTCCTCATTACGGCCGCCATCTGCAGCCTTACTTGGTGGTGGAGTAAGTTAACAATAATCTATTCAAAACCCTACATACTCAGTCTGACAAGTTACATGGATGAGTAATAATTTTTAACATCTGTGCTGTATAATCTTTGCAATTTTCACTTTATTAAAATTTTTAAAAACTTTCAAAAGTTAGACCTTCAATGCAGATTTCTCTGTTAATATTTCTTGACTATCAGTTATATCCTTTGATGTTAAAAAAAGAGTTGCCCACTTCAGAAAGTTCACAATCTCACGTTAGTTACTAAAATCCAATCTGTTCACTTAGGCATTTGACATTCAATCTTCTTCTGTATCTTCTTTTCCCCTGTGCTCTAAGGTTCCCTTTCTTCATACCTTCTTCTGATACTATTAGTGATGGCAATGGTGTGGATTGTAACATCTGCTCCATTTATTAAACAGGGCCTCCCTTTCATTCCACAATCATTTTTGCTTCCCTAAAATAATTCCTGTGCACTGGAAGACCTTTAAAAAGAAAAAAATGGCATATGTTCCAAATTGCCATTAACTCCATGTATGTGAGCAAAAGTGCCTTCTGTGTACCCAGGATGACCTCCAAATTCAACCCAATAAATGCTTATCTTGATTAGTTCATTTAATCTGACCTTTGACAAGTATCTGATGTAGGGGAGCTTTGGGAGAGACCAATTTGTAGTGGAAGAAGAAGGCATTTAACCCTGTCTTTACCCATTATTTATTTGTTACAAGCAACTACTAATAACTTTCCTATCATTTCAACAAGGGTAGATTTCACAGTTTAAATCACAATTTAAATCACTAGCAGGGTGGATAAAAAAAGAATGATTTTAAAAAAGAAAATTTAAATTTAAAAAATTGATTTAAATTTTTAAAATCTGATTTTTTTAAAATTAAGATCCTTGATTTTTATCCATCCTGCCAGTGATTTAAAGTGAGATTTAAATCAGATCCACTCTTATTTTAATTTACATGCTTTCCCTTGCAAAATTATCCTTTTGCTTTTGTATTTCAGAATCTAGAATATTTTATATTTTAGCTGCTTTTATATTAAAAAATATGTTGGCATGTTGTATTTTAAAAATTTCTCTCCTCTGTATTTCTATATAAATTTAATCAGGCTGTAAGGCCTCAGCCTGCTGTTTCTTAGGTTACAACTTGGAACAGCATGATGTTCTGTTATTTGGGACTGCTATATTGTTGTTGCTTTTTTCAGTAATTCCCCCCCCCCCCATGTTAGATCCCTCCAGGCACTTCAAGGCCAGGAACACGCGGTGGATCCGTAGGTACAGGTCTGGTTTTATCTTCTCAAATCAAAGTTGCGGACCGTCCAGTGACTCAGCAAGGGCTCAGTGGGATGAAAACAGGAATGAAAGGTATTTTCAGATGGAAAACATAATTCAGCTTTGTTTTGATCATATCTAGTGTTTTGCTTACGGAAATAAGAGAAGACAGAATCACATTTCATTTGTTTTATGTTATTTAATTAGTATGGGCTTTGAGAAATAAAATGTCAAAACCTCTGAGGGGGCCATGACCAATGCTTCTGGCAGGTCATCGGCCCTTGCCCTGTAGCGCCCCAAGACCATGGGTGGAGTCACAATTCTGGGCTCGGGAAGGCAGGAGAAAGGAAAGCCCAGGTGTCACTGGGGAGTAGGATGATAGGGAACAATGGATCAGAGAGGAGAGGGCATGCTGTTGGTCTTAAAGGAGGCCAAGAAAATTGCTGGGATATTTTGAGTGAAGGATCATCCAGAAGGGAGACCCAGGTGTCTGCAGTAGAAGAGCTAGACCTTGTCCTCTGTGCAGTTGGAGAGTTAGCCTGGGAGAAGGACAACAACATTGGCAGGAGCCTGTGAGCTGCTTTGAAGCAGGTGGGGCAGAGGCCAGGGAAGAGGGCTACTTACTACCCTACCCCATCCCCAAGAGAGGCATCATCCCCACCAACTCTGTGGCAGCTGAGACAGCCAATGTGGCAGCATCCAGCCCCACTTAGCTGAGGCAGTGGTGGCGTAAGCACCAGCAAGAGAGAAGGAGGAGGTTTGCCAAAGAGTGAGAGGACAGCCAATGCCTGCCAGCTGCTTCTACCAGCCCTCGCTGAAAGACTGCAAGCCCAGCCCTGATTGGGGCTTATTTATTATAAGCACTACCTCAGTGACATGAACTGTGGCCAGTACAGTACTGACTGCTTCCAGGGAACTAGCATGGGAAACTGAATCCCCTGATGTGCCGGAGAGTGGTGACAGTAGCCACTGTGCAAAGCACCTTGTTTACTACAGAGCCATCTTACCAGCAGCCTGGAGCTGATAGAATTATTGATAGGAATCCTGAAGGTGGCTGGCCTGTTGAAATGAATGAGACTTGTTATTCATGATATACTTGACACTTTTTTGACCCAAATTCTTTTCCATAGTTACACCAACATTATAAAATCAACATAGCAGTTGGAGGTGAATTGTCTCAATTTAAGAAATCCCCATAGACATTATGTGTTGCAGAGTAACCTGTGTGATTCAGTATGCAACAGGTAATGTCTATGGAGATTTCTTAACTTGAGGCAATTCGCCTTCAAGAGTTTATGCTGGTTGTGTTACATTGGCATTCTTATGCAAGAGGATTTTGGCTATTGAGTTTACTCTAGGCATGACTAATGTTGACCCTTTGTTAATGTAGTTGTTTCTGTTTCTACTATAGTGTCTTCTAACCAGCTTACACCTGGTTTTGTTTGTTAGGTCCACAGAGACAAATTATGGACAAATCCTATTACCTGGGAGTTCTTAGGTATGTGAAAGCCACATCAATGGTATGTGTAGTTTTGCTATCTTACATGGAACCATATTGTTCCAAGAACTGTATCCTAGTCCCATCAAAGCTTATGTGGCCCCAGGTTTTGTACTTGAGGAACCTGGAGGGGAAGAATTATGGCAGTCTATTATCCCTTCCCCCTTTCCATTCCAGCCTCACTTGCACATTCTACTGCGAAGAGGCAGATTCCTTATTCTTTCAAATGGCAGTAGTTTCTCAAATGGTCCAGGTAGTCCATTTTTATTAAACCCAGTATAACCAGAGAGGATAGTTACTGTAGATATCATATTCAGTTTATCCCACACCATCTCAATGATATTTCTCTACTGCTCTCTCTACTTTGCTGGAGCAGGGGCTTATGTCTTCCCAAGCCTCATTCTGAATTGCCGTAACTTCACTAAATTGCCATATTCACTTTCCATCAAATGCCAGAGTGTGTGACTAATGACAAGTGGCACAGCTGGCTTTCTGGTGTGTTTCTATCTTCATACTTCCACCCACTCTCCTCTTCATGAGGCTGCTAGATACAGGATCTTTATAGGGTGAACATGACTATGTATCTGTCTGCTCTGATTGCATAAGGCCTCTAGAAGCCAGAGGTAATCTTATTCAAATCCTTAATCTCATTGAACTATTTTGTAAGTCATTCTTAGTTGTAGTTACAATACACCATAATTTGATTACATGTGAGTTTAATGTAAATACTGTACAGTATTTCCCCGAAAATAAGACAGGGTTTATTTTAATTTATGCTCCAAAAATGCATTAGGGCTTATTTTCAGGGGATGTTTTGTTTTAGTTTTTTCATGTACAACAGTCTCCATTGGAGATGGGGACGAATATAAAAACGGATTGCTTTTTCTGACTGAATATAGCTGATTTGTTAAATATTCATCGATCCGTACTTGTGGATTCCAGAGACCCCCACAAATATTTACCTGTTTTTATTCATCCTTCATATTTAAAAAAACAAAAAACAAAACACACACCATTCTGCATACCGGCCACTGATCAGCTGATCGGCGGCAGAAAGGCAGCCACCACCCCACACAGTCACCCAGTACCACAGACTATCCCCCCACCCCTTGCTTTCCCTACCTTAGGCCCCACGCCACCCCCAGCGACACCCTCTTACCTTAATCACTGCTACTGAGGTTTTCTGATCTTGGAGCCACACATGTAAAAAAGGAGACTGGCTGCCCTTTGCAAAGATGGCAGCTGCAGCTTCATTTAGTGTAGGGAAGCTACAGCTGCCATCTTTGCAAAGGGCAGCCTGGATTCCCTATCCTAAATGGAGCCACAGCCGCCATCTTTGCAAAGGGCAGCCAATCTCCCTTTTTACATGCCGTGGGTGCGAAGGCCTGACTGAGACCTCGACAGCAGCAATTAAGGTAAGAGGGTGTCAGTGGGAGTGAGGTAGGGGCTAAGGTATGGAAAAGAAGAGGGTGTGGGTGTAGGCTGTTGGGGTGGCTGGCTGTATGTGGGGTGGCTGCCTATTGGCTTCTGATCAGCTGATTGGCAGCCAGTAAGCAGAATGGGCTTCTGTACCATGTGATAAACTCTCTTGGGGAGACCCAATTTGTGGGTGAATAACTTGGAGGTCCGATATCAGATCTTCACCAAAGTTGGCAGGCGTGTTGGAGAAAGACATAGGAATCTCCGTTATGATTCTGGAGTCTCTAAGTACCTGGAGGGAGTTTTCCTGAGGGGGTCCTCTTTGTGACTATATAACTCGGAGGTCCATGAGCCAATGTTCACTAAACATTCAGGAGTTGTAGTAAAGTGTCCGAGGAAGCTTCTCTGAAAATTTGGCATCTCTAGGTGGTTGGGAGCCAGTGTTAGCCATTTAAAGTGCAGACCGATCGAACCGTCAGTTCATCAAAGAATACTCGTATATTCATATTCGTTGATCTGCTAACCTTGACAAATAATGGATCAAAACGAATTGCCATTTTTTTAATTTGTCCCCATCTCTAGTCTACATTTATTCAAATACAGTCACATCATCTTCTGGTTGCTGCACAATAAGTCCCTGGTGAAGGGCAGGGTTCCACTTAGCTGGGCCTTATTTTGGGGGTAGTGCTTATATTATAAGCATCCTGAAATATCCTATTGGGGCTTATTTTTGGGTTAGGTCTTATTTTCGGGGAAACTGTATTACTTCTTTTGTGAACTTGAGAGGAAAGAAGTCTATGTAGAGCTTGCTTCTTTTATAGATACTTACTGTAAAAAAACTAGATAACTTACCAAATTCATAAGTAAAGATTCCCCTTGACATTTAGTCCAGTTGTGTCCAACTCTAGGGCTCCTCCCTGTCTCCAAGCCGTAGAGCCAGCGTTTGTCCATAGGTTTTCCGTGGCCAGCGAGACTAGACACGGCACACCATTACCTTCCCACCGAGGTGGTACCTATTTATCTTCTTGCATTTACATGCTTCGAACTGCTAGGTTGGCAGGAGCTGGGACAAGCGACAGGAGCTCACTCCGTCACGTGGATTTGATCTTACAACTGCTGGTCTTCTGACCTTGCAGCACAGAGGCTTCTGCGGTTTAACTCGCAGTGCCACCATCAAATAGTAAGTTGAGTTTTAGTGTAGTCTCCTCCAGTTGGTCTCAAAGACTGCACACACGTCACCAAAATTCAATGGCCACTTAGGAAACCCATTTAAAAGATGCATTTCCTTGCATTTAATGTGGTTTTCCCTGGTTGTTGCCAAATGTGGATGTTAGATAACTACAAGACATTTGGAGTAAGTACAGTCAACCTGCTCCTGTTAGCTGTCTAGCATGACCAGCCACCAAGAATGATGGGAAATGTAGCCAATAATATCTGGAGAAAGGTGTGTTGTCTCCCATTATAGCATCATAGTTAGAAATAATTTTAAATTAATTTACTGCATCATATAAAATCAAACTGTGGATTTTAATGTGATTACCCTTTTTCCTACAGAAGCAAAATAAATGAGCTCACGACAGAAATCAACAAGCTGCAGAAAGAAATTGATATGTACAATCAAGAGAATTCCGTTTATCTGTCCTATGAAAAAAGGTGAGCCAAATGACGTGTATTTTCAGAATTTGTAAATGTATTTCGCAGCATTATAATCAGGAGACTTATACAACCTGTCATGTTTGATTTGGAAATGTTAAAACTTAAACCCTGCTTTAATCACATTTTGTTATAAAAGTGATACTGTTTAGTAATTTTCCTCCTTTTATCTTAGAGCAGAATCTTTAGCTAGCGAAATCAAAGAATTTCAAGGACAGCTAGCAGACTACAATATGGTATGTTCTATTTTTGCAGATTATTTTCACTTGTATGTGTTTTTGCATTAAAATACTAGATTTAACTTTGCCTTGCAGAAATGTTTTGTTTAGATTACCTCCTATTGCTTCCCTAATCCATTTATTACATATGCACTTCTGAGAGTAAATATTGCATATCTGTAGTTTCCCTTCTTTTTCTTTTGTCTGTGTTCATATGTTATTCCAAAATGAACAGTTATTTGTGTTTCTTTGTTGTTTTAGCTCGTGGACAAACTTAATATGAATACTGATATGGAGGAAGTAATGAGTGATTATAACCTGGTAAGCATTGACGTTATTTTATCACAATTTTTGATGTGTTTGAAATGTTGGTTTGTTGTTGGCGTGCAGGGCTGATGTAGTTACCATTTGATTCTTCCATCTGTAGTGTTAAATTACCACTGAAAGATGTTTGAATGTCAACAGTGTCGCCACGATCTAGTGGGGTTGCTTCGCTGAGTGGAAGTGGGTTGGGAAGTAATTTTTCTCCTTCCACAGGCTCTGTGCACCCAGCTCCAGAAGGCTACTAAACCCTCCAAAATCAAGTGTTCATGTCGCTTGGATGATGGGGGGGGGGTTGTCAAGGAAGAAAGTTGTACTAGCATGACACTGAATTCAGCAATGTGATTGTTTCTCAAGAGGAATGCAACTATAGTGTAAAAATCAGGTGTTGCAGAATGCTGTTTTCAAAGCTGGCTCTTCCTACCCAATGCAAGACACAGTTTTTGTGTGCATTAGACCACATCAGAAAGGAACCATATCACTCAATTTTTATATCTGTAAAAATGGCGGTGCAAAAGTGAAGTGTTTTACCATTGAAGCAAGTATTTGATATGAAAATACATCTTTATGCATCAAGGAAAGTGTGTGTTCCTCAGTCTGGACTATATTGGCACAAAAGGGCCAGATGTGAAGTCACACAAGTTAATGCCAGACACACAGTTCCATGTCCCCATCCAGCAGAAAGGCCTGGTTGGGAGGGGAGCTATGCTCCCTTCTTTGCCCCTCCTCTAAGAAACAGGTTCTTGGTTTGACTGCGGTGTAATTGAACAGACTGTATACTTGCAGGCTTGGCTGCTCCAAGTGCAGATGGTTTCATTGGGTCCTGGGGTCTCACATTTGCTGGATGTGCATCTTGAAGACACTTGGTACTAGACAAACCTTCTTCTAATGTTGGGGTCTTTCATTCCATTAACTGTCTACTATCTTACGTTATAGTGTTGCATGTTTTCTGGATTGCATTGAAACTTGCTCATATACAGAAATGACTTGGTGAAACCAAAAGGGCTTAAGGTTAAACCGCTATACTGCAGCCAAAACTGTGCTCACGACCTGGGGTTCAGTCCCAGGAATCCGGCTCAAGGTTGACTCAGCCTTCTATCCTTCCGAGGTCGGTAAAATGAGTACTCAGCTCACTGGGGGGACAATGTGTAGCCTGCATAATTAACTTGTAAACCGCCCAGAGAGTGCTTGAAGCACTATGGGGCGGTATATAAGCAGCACACTTTGCTTTGCTTTGCTTTTAAGTTACTCATAAGTAGTAAAGCCTGTGGTTACAGGCAGTCTTATGTAGGTATTCCTGAGTCTGAATCCATATTCATGTTTTAATATTTGTTCTAATTAATGTTATTATAATTGGAATGATCTCTAAGCTGTATCAACAATCTACTAAAGGCATTTCAGAAATAAATATATAAATATTTGTGAAGATCTGTTACTTCATTTAACAAATAAGCCCTGGGAGCTACAAGAACCAAATGTTAATTTTTTTAGTTTACAGCAATAAAGAAGAAGCATAACTAAGTAAAAAATTTAAAAAACAAAACCAGATAAGCAATACAATGATACATAATGATGTATGATACTCCCCCATTAGGGCCCTCTGGAGATATAACATTTTTTTTCTGCCAATTATGGTGCCCCATTTCCCTTCCAGAACTGCACTGATTCCTGCAAAGGCACACAACACTTCCCCTTTATTAATACAAAATTGATCAATTATCCACAAATATCCTTATTTACTACACCCTACTTTAATTTAATGTTACACGTCAACTTATCATTAATAGCTATATTCCAGACTTTTTTATACCAGTCAATCATATTTTATTTTCAAGTTTCTTGTTACCATTAACCTTTCTGTCATTAATAAGTTTGAAATTAAGTCTTTCATTATACAACTTCATTGCTCCTTATCAAATATTAGTAAACAATCTATTTTAGGGCAAACTATATGTACCTTAATTATTTAATTTATTTCCTTAAAAAACCAACAACCAAAATTGTAATATATTCTCACATTCTACCACATATGAAAATAAGTATATACATCTTGACATCCACTGACTACAGCATAACGTAGAATAATTAGCATCTGTTTGATTTAATGTCACAGTTAAATACCAAAGAAATTTATTTTTAAAAAATCCTTTGTCCTTTAGACATGGATTTTAATATTTTTATCCCATATATTCTTCCATACCTTGCTACCTATTTCCTCTCCTAAATCATGTTTCCATATTTTTGAAGAAAATAGTGTCCCTTTCATTGTCTTATTTTCATCTTCCTTTTCTTTCTGTAATGCCATTTCTTCTTAAGCCCATTCTTTAGTCCATTACTGTAACTGAATAAGATTAAACCAGGATGGTCTTAACCAGTCTTTCCTGGAGGGGAGAACTCAGAAGGTGGTGCTGGGTGACTACTGCTCAATGCCCTGGCCATTGACCTGTGGCATTCCTCAGGGTTCTGCTTTGTCACCCATGCTTTTTAACATCTACAGTGATGCCTCGCTTGACGAGGATAATTCGTTCTGTTGAAATCGCTGTTAAGCGAAATCCTTGTCAAGTGAAACGAAAAAGCCCATTGAAATGCATTGAAAACCAGTTCAATGCGTCCCAATGGGCAAAATACCTCAGCGTCCAGCGAAGATCCTCCATAGGGCAGCCATTTTCCGGTGCCTGTAATGCGAGGAATCCGTCTTAAAGCACAGTGGGGAGCCATTTTGCACAGCGGGTGGCCATTTTGAAACCTGGCAATCAGCTGTTCTTGATCATCATTAAGTGAAAAATCGGTTCCCGAAGCAGGGAACCGCTCGTTGTGAAACGGAAAAAGCCCATTGAACCATCGTTTAGCAATCACAATAGCAATCGCAAAAACTAATCGTCAAGCAATTTCCTCGTCTAACGAGGTAATCGTCAAGCGAGGCACCACTGTACATGAAACTGCTGGAGAGGTTGTCTGGAGTTTTGGGGTTTGGTGTCACCAGTATGCAGATGACACCCAACTCTATCTCTCGTTTCCACCTAATTCCAGGGAAGCTGTCTTGACTCTAAACCAGTGTTTGGCATCAGTAATGGGCTGGATGAGGGCAAACAAACTGAAACTTAATCTAGACATGATAGAGGTGTTCCTGGTCAGTCAGAAGGCAGATGAGGGAATAGGGATACTATCTGTGCTGGATGGGGTTACACTCCCCCTGAAAACTCAGGTCCACAGCTTCTAGATGATCAATGCTTCTGTTTCAATTTATTTGTAATGTGCTTGCAACGGCTAAGGCCACACAAATAAACTTGCATTTGATTTGAGGTTTGCAGCTTGGGTGTACTCCTGGATTCATCCCTAAGCTTGGATGCCCAGGTCTCGGCAGTGGCCAGGCGTTCATTTGCACAGCTAAAGCTGGTGTGCCAGCTGCACCCATTCCTTGAGATGTCAGATCTGGCTACAGTGACACATGCCTTAGTTACATCCCGTTTGGATTACTGTGAGGCATTCTATGTGGGGCTGCCTTTGAAGACGGTTCAGAAACTTCAGTTGGTGCAAAACTCTGCAGCCAGACTACTGACTGGGACTAGCTACAGGGAGCATATAACGCACCTGTTACAAGAACTGCACTGGCTGTCAGTCTGTTTCTGGGCCCAATTCAAAGTGTTGGTTATTACCTATAAAGCCCTATACAGCTTGGGTCCAGACTACCTGAAGGACCGTATCTCCCTTTATGCGCCTTCTCAGCAATTAAGATCAGCAGAGGAGGCCCTCCTCTTGGTCCCATTGCCAGCACAAGCACAGCTGATGGGGACGTGGGAGAGGGCCTTCTCTGTGGCAGCTCCCAGGCTATGGAACACTCTCCCTCGGGAGATCAGGATGGCCCCTTCCCTGTTACCCTTCCAAAAAAAGCTAAAGACCCATGTCTTCAGGGAGGCCTTTATCAATTATAAGTGAATCCCTGAACCCCATTTTAGCAGATAATTTTAATCTTTTTCATGTTTTAATCTTTTAATTGTATTTTGAAACATATATTGTTTAATTTATATTTTAATATTTAACTTACTGTGTTTTTAATAGTGTGAATTTTCATGTTGTGAGCCGCCTTAGGTCCCTTGTTGGGAGAAATGTGGCATATAAATGAAACTAATAAAAATAACCAATAATCTATATTTGTTCCTTATTCCCCATCTTTTCCAACAAGCCTTTTATCTTAATAACTTGTTTCTTTTGCAATAGATAAATAGATTTTATAAATTTTGTTTCATATTTCCTGCAGATTTCTCCAATGTTACCACTAGGTGTTATGGAGAAATTGAAAAAAATAAATATTTTTCTATATTTATTCCAAATTACCTTTTTTTTAACAAAAAGGGTTTTCATTTTAGTTATCTAGTTTTTGCAATATTATTCTTTTGTATAAAGAAAATATTCTCAGGCTTCTCACCAATTTTCTGCTATTCCAAACTTAATCAAATTAAATTATTAAAATGAGATATAATCAAGTGTATGTCTCATTTAATTAGCTATATAATGTACCCTTGTATTGGGAAGACCCAACCCTCTCTGATTTTGAGATTTATACCATATCTTCTTAAAATCCTTAATTTTTAATCTCTATTGCAGAATATATTAATAATTTTTCCCAGTCTTTCAGCTCTCCCTAAGTGATATTTATTGGTAACATCATAAATAAAAAAATAATCTTAAGCAAGATATCCATTTTACATACTGCTGTTATACCAAATCAAGAAAGTAAAATCTTCTAAATACTGTATCATCTCTTATTTTTATTTCCTTGTTTCATTTCACTAAAATTTTCTTCCTTCAAACATTCTAAATTCTTTGGTTTATTTATACCTAGCTATTTAATAAAATTTTTGAATACTAATACAGTGGTGCCCCTCATAGCGACGTTAATCTGTTCCGGATTAATCGTCGTTATGCAGAAACATCGCTAAATGGATCGAAAAAACCCATAGGAATGCTTTAAACTTGGTTTAATGCGTTCCTATGGGGCCCAAACTCACCGTTCAGTGAAGTTCCTCCATAGCGCTGCCATTTTCGCGCCCTCGGTAAGCGAGGGCAGGGCGCGAAAACACTTGCGGCAGCCATTTTGGGCACCCGGCGGCCATTTTGGAACCGCCGATCAGCTGTTTAAAAAACATCGCAATGCGAAGATCGGTAAGCGAAACGCTTACCCATCATCGCAATGCGAGTTTTTGCCTATGTAAACATCACAATGCGATCGCTTTTGAGATCGCAAAAGCAACATCGCTATGCGGATTCATCGCTATGTGGATTTGTCGTTAAACGGTGCGCTTGATAAGCGAGGCACCACTGTATCCAATTTTGTCCTAATTATCTCCTTTTCATCATAATTAAATAATGTCATCTCTTATTTATGCCAATTTATCTGTACTCCTGTTATCTCTTCAAATTCTTTCAAACTGAAGTTTACCCAATCCATAGCGATTAATGGATTTTCTATTGTTATAAAGTATCATCAAATAAATTAACTCTATCCTTAAAGCCTCTATGCCCACATTAGTGTATCTTTGAGAACATTTGCTAACAATTCTGTAACTAAAGTAAACGATATTGGGGGAAAGGGACATCTTTGTCTAGTACCACAGCCTAGGGATATCTGTTCTGTTATACAATCAGTTATTAGCACAATTGCAATATTCTCTGAATATAATTGATTTATTAAACCCTTAAATTCCTCCATAAAACCTGCTGTTTTTATTATCATTTGAAGTGTTGGCTAGTCCACACAATAAAATACTTTAAGAATATCTAATGAAATTATTTTCACCTTATTTATGAAGATTCTCAGTCGTCCAGGTGAGGCTATCTGGAAGTTGAGTCATGGCAACTGGATTTCTTTCTTATTAGGCTGAAATGTTTCACTACTCATCCAAGTAGCTTCTTCAGTCTGAGGAGAGTTGTAGGAGACCTCTGATATATCCTCCATGTTGATTTAACTCCCTCCTGGTCTGAATTGCCTAATTAGATGGACAATGGACGGGGGGGAGTGAAAATCCCATCTCAACTTCCAGATATCTCACCTTCATTTCTTGTTTTTTCTAATATTTATTACATTTAATACTCTTCTCATCAAATCTGCCATTTGTCTTCCTATTGTAAAACTCCTCTTCATTAATATTGTTGTATCTTAGCACCTTGAATTATTAATAAAGTACAGTGGTACCTCACTAAACGATGACCCCACTAAATGACAAATGTGCATGACGATGACTTTTTGCTATCGCTATAGCAATTCGCAAAACAGTCATTCCAATGGGCGATTTTCACTTAACGATGATTTGGTCCGTGCTTCGTGAACCTTTTGTTTGCAAGACGACAATTTTTCTGGCTGCCCTGTCTTTTCCGGACCCATGCTTCGCAGGGCAGCCATTTTTTCAGCTGATCGGCACTCGCAAAATGGCTTCCCTATGGGCGATCTTCGCTGGACGACGAGGTATTTGCCCCATTGGAACGCATTAAAACCGGGTTTCAATGCATTCCAATGGGGAAAGGGTTTTCGCATCACGATGATTTTGCTAAACAGCTATTTTCTTGGGATGGATTATCATCATCATGCAGGGCATCACTGTAGGTCTGTAGGGTCCAGGATCAGTTGGGTCCTTATTTCCTTTTGAAATTAATATGATTAACGGGTAACACTAAAGGGCAATTTCAAATATGCCCTCACCAGCTCACATGCATAATAGCTTTATTGTTCCTGCAAGAAGCTCAAGCTACATGAACAATTATGCTGTTATGCATGTGGGGTTGTGAGGGCATATTTGAGATTGCCCTTGTTATTCATATTCAACTTATCATTTATAGTATGATCTTTCATTGTTAGTTAGAGTAACAAATGAATTAGAAATAGATACAAGAATAGCAAACATGGGACCTTAGTTATAGAAGTGTTGTATCTGTCCTAATAGTGATGCTAATGATGACTTTGTCCTTTTAATAGCTGAAAGCTCAAAATGATCGTGAAGCTCAAGGCACAGACCTGATTTTTACAGAAAGGCAAAGGTAAGTATATGAATTAAACATTTGAAAACTTAGAAACTAGTGAACTCGATAGTGTTCTCTATGATGTCAGTGCTAATTAATGGTTTCTGGTCCTGGTTCAGTGCTATATCTTCAAGCACTTGAAACCATGAGTCCCTCTTTCACACTGTAGATGTTTACTGCATCTAATATTAGTGTTGTTGCAACAACTGGTGCCACAAATATTGTAAATAACCATTTTATTTATTTAAATGTTTATCCCGACCATTTAGTAGTCAGACCACTATTCTGGGTTCCTTACAAATCATAACAACATGCTATAAGCATATAAAAAACAGTAACAATCAGATCTAATAAAACACCACTCAAAAGAAACCAAGTCTCTAAATATAGAGCAGCGAATACCAAGAAGGAATGTGTATATGTCAAAATAGAGACAAGAGTTATCATAGACAAGGGTAATCATAGACAAAATTTATATTGATATCCACCAGCCTTTTTAGGATTTGTAGTATTCTATCTTAATTCCAAACAGACTTTCTTACAGACTGCATTACTTTCTATGGAATTTATTTTCCAAATAAATGTCCATATGATAAAATCTTGATAAATTAGACATGATCATACCAATGTATGTTATTTTGTCAGTTATGAGCCAAATGTGAATAAGTCATAGCATTAGCATATTAAATCATGGCAAATATCTTAACATTTGCTTCATGACTTTGTCTGAATCCAAAGTATACGATGAATTCATAAAGATGGTTATAACATGTTCTTCCATGCTTGTTATACATCAGTGATCAAAACATGACCAGACAAGGTTTTTTAAAAGTTTCCCCAAATGCATTAGACTTCCCCACTTCCAGCAAACAAAAGGTGAACTACAAAACTGATGGTCCTCCCACCCTCCCTGCAGTGTATAAACATCCCTCAAATACCAAGTTTTCAAAATGGAAATTGCCTGTTTCTCATTTTGGCTTTTGTTTGCTTGTTTTTGACATTTTGGATAGTGGACAGTAGCTAAGATAAGCCTGTATGTGTGCAGTTGTGCAGATGAATTCAGAAGAAAGCACAACTACCCTTTTGTGTTACTGAAGCAGCAGTAGTCAACTTCAGGGGATCCTGGCAGCTGCAGGATCTTGACAGCATAAAAATTTTCATGATCCACTAAAGTAGCCCACTCCTGCCATAATAAAAGAAAAGAGCAGTTTTCTTTCTTCTGAGCTCATCCTGCTATTGAAGAGATACAGACTCTTTGATTTTTCTTTTTCAGGTAGTCACAACAAAGTACAAACTAGTATGATATGCTTTATCTTGTATTCTAGCTTGCATGGAGCAGCAAGTTCACAGCAATAAATGATTATATTTTATCTTTGGGTGCAGCTACAATGCATTATAGCTCATAATTTGAATTGGATTTGGCATGTTTAAAATGAATGGGGTTTTTTCCTGCCAAACTAATCACATGGAAGCCCACTCCTTTCTATGGTCTCTTGTTTCTTTTTGAACAGCTGGCAGAGGGTTGCTTATTTCATGACAATTCAGCTGGCATAGCTTTTTTTCTAGGCCTCTTCTGGCATTTATGATCAAATATCTCAGTTCAGAGTGGGAGTCAGAGAAGTTTCCTATAGGGAAATTTGACTGACATCTCTGGTGGGATAATCCCCTTCATAGGAGCCTTCTCATCTCTCCTCTGCACAGTTTGTCTATTATTTTTATAAATGTTTGTCATGTTATACACTGTGCTGGATCACTGCTGTACTGTAAACCCTCGTTCCCAGATTAAATTGATAAACACTTTTTGCACCTTATCAGTCTCTACCTCTCCCCCTGCCTTCTTGCCCTGTAAGTCTTGCTGAAGCCTTACTAAGAACCAGATGAAATTGACAAAGCTACTCTATTTCAGCAGATTGATAAGTTGTTAGATCAGTTCAGTGCTATATCAGCTCAGAAAGAAAACGTTGAAAATATTATGCAAGTACAGTACATTGCTATCTATATAATGCTTGCCAAGACAAGGTTTCAGATTGGATGTTGGGATGCTAAGCATAAAAGGCGTGAGGAAGAGTGCAGTGGCAGAACCAAGAAGCCTTTCCACTAGACCTTCAAACACTGTAGCAGGAACACCCACCCCAGCATTCACCCCTTTGCTGGTGGAGGATGCGTATTACGGGCATCCCTGAGCCAAGATCTCCATAGCTTCAGAGATAGGATGGCAGTTAGAACAGGTGGCTGTGCATGGGGAAGTGATCTATGAAGACAGGTGAAAGACACAAAGCCTCATTGGACCATCCTCTTCCTCCTTTTCCTTCTCTTTTACTGCTGACAGTCTGTGAGTGGGAGCATGCCAACAGCTGGTGTTCAGTCACTTGGGGACTGGTTGTTTGTGTAGTGTCTCCCAGAACAGCCCCTATGTGAGATACTTGTAAATCATATCCCTGCAGACTACTAGCACAATTTTAATTGCAAAAAAAAAGCCCTGGCCATTTTTAAAAACAACAGCTGATTTTTAAAACACAAACCAATAATATTTTGTAGTATAGTCACAACTGTTATTTATTTTCAGCTTTTTAAACTCCTAAAGTAGAGCTTTTAAAAGTTTTGTTGTTAAACTTGTTATTAAAAGTATTTTTGTTGTTACTTAAAGACACTAAGCACTTCCTTTGCTTTTTTTAAATATATAAAACCACATTTAACTTGGTTATTTACTGTGAGGAGATACAGTAATTGATTTATTTACACATGCAAGTTAGACCCTCTGCCACCATACCACTGAGTAATAGTTTTTCTTAATAATAATATGAAATCATACATATTTAACAACACATTTGTTTTAGTCCTAATGCTTATATTGACTTGTAAACACTACAGTTCTGGACTAATAAATCAGGCTAGGCCATGAGGTTTAGTGTCTTTATAACAAATTATTATGATTCAATATATTGATCTTCAATAAATCCATCTTCTTCCGGAACAAATGTGTGAAATTGTTCAAAAACTACCACAGAGTCATCTTTATTGGTTCCTGGTGTCTGTGGGTGTGTATATATATGAGATGTGAAGGTTTCCTCAAACATCTCAGGTTCCTCCTCTTCCAGACGGCTGTGATTATAGCTAATCAAATAACGGTACCATACTGGAAATTTGATAGCAATAATTATCAACGTTGTAGTGCCCACAATAACTACTAGGACGCCAATTAGAAAGGTCCAACTTTTGCCCGGTGAATGAAAACCTGTGTGTTAAAGTAAATAAAATATCATGTGGGGTGTTTTTTTTCAATATAAGTTCATATCTCGTTTTTCTTCACCAACATCTCTAAAAAAATCTCAGATTTCAGAGAGAATACATAAGTGTCAAATGGTTCAGTTTACATAAAGATTTCTTCTCTTTTTTCCTTCTCCCCCATAGCAAATACAGTTCCTTAGGCTGTTTTAAAAGCAGAACTCAGATTGAATCTGTAATGTTATAAGACATTAATACTGTATAAGACTGAACGTATTTCAAGAGCTGGTGTGTTTAACAGAGAGTCCTTAAGCATTCTATTGTGGGCATATTTCAAGGCTGTTGTAGTCATATTTCTCTGTTATAGGAAACAAGTACTACGAACCTTGTGGCACCTTAAAAGACTGGCATGATTTATGTGGCATAAACTTTTCTTGACTGCAGCTCATTTTCAAAAATGTGTAGTAGTCCACAAAAACTTATGCTGAATGTAACTTGGCAGGATGAAATTCAAATTGTGTCCCTCCCCCCCCCCCCCAAGCAGAGCCATTAACTAGAATCTTATTCACTTACACAGTCATGCAAGGATAGCTGTGTAAGCATTCCATCCTTCACTGACATTGCATCATATGCTAATTCTCATGTAAATATGCAACCAGTTGTTCAACTGATCATGCAGTGGAAGAAGGGGGCTAACCAGAAGGGGGGAAAACACTATATGATTTTCTGTATGTATGTGGAGAACATAGGAGGATCTTGTCAATTCAGTCAATTGGCTATTGCTAAATGTTGTTCACATTATGCAAGTATCTTTCATTCAATGCATCTGCTGTTTCATTCAACACATTGGAGAACTATGCTTATTGGAGTCAAGCTTTAGACTTTAAAGTGCCACAAGTCTGGGATTAATAATTTATACAGATTCAGCTGGTAGAGAATAATAGTTAAATGCGCAAAGTGCAAATTGTCTCTCAGATCGCAAACATTTTTCTGAAGTCAACTCTATCCCAGCTACGGATACCAATCCACATGAGTCACTCTTGATGAAGTTTTTGAAATTATGCTTTCTTGCTAATTAAGGTCACTTAGCGTTACAGAAGAATCAGAAATTGGACCCCATCCGTTGCACTGAATTTCTGACCTACCCAGAACTCAAGTTTACTTTGGGTTAACCTCATGTTTGTTAGTATATATGCAGATCTATTCAGTGCCTTGCAGTTTAGCATTTTCAGTGAAGAACTACTCCAGAAGGGTCTATTCCATGTTTCTATGCAGCATACACAAATTATTTCATTATGTGATGTTTTATAAGCAGTACAAAAATGACTGTTTTATGCACACACAAACGTGTGCAGATGTACATATAGATATAAATACATACAGTATATATATATTATTTATGTAAAACTATCTCACAAAGGTTCTAATTTGTGTAAAAATATGAAAGATAATGTAGTCCTTAAGCCAAAGGCTTACTTCTGAGTAAATCTGGGTGAGAACACCTACAACTGTGTGATTACTCTTTCAAAAAAATCTAGAAAACACATATTTTCTCATTTTATAGTAATTGGTTTAGCTACTTTAATGAGAAAAAATGAAAATATTGTCACTTCTCTTGAAGATACTCCTTTTTTTTTAGCCTGCATTAATTACATATATAATATTTAACATTTCTTCTGGATCTGTTCTCTTGTTCATGAAAAATGTGGCTCGTTTGGCCAGTATATGAGCATTGATGGGCGCTTACCTTTGGCTGAGTACAATTGTCCATCTCTATCACCAGTTGCAGAAATTAGAGTATCATTGTTAGGAAAAAGTGTAGTCGGTGCAGTGGTTGTTTCAGTCACGTCTCTCTTTTCACAATTCTTTAGAAATGCTGTTTTGATAGGACATGTCTTCAGACTAGTAGGAGAATCGCATACTGTACTGTTCTCATATTCTGTAAAGATTAAACAATTTAAAAATAAATATTAGGGTATTAACATTTTTGGCCAGTACTATTATGCACAGTTAACTTCAGCTGTATCTGAATGCAGAAGATTGTTGTAAATTTTGAATGAGACTGTGTGACACAATGACTCCTTTTACTTAGTGTATTAAGTGACAACTAGTTTAGGCCAGTACTATGCTAAGCAACAGGATTTCAGCCAATGTATCTATAAAGGGCAGAAATATAACTGTTACCTTCATAATTCAGTATACATAAATGGTTTTATATGAAAAAAAATTTCTTGGTGATTAAAAGAGGGATTAGTGGCATAGACATCTGTTAAGTTTGGCTATACAGTGGTGCCTCGCTTAACGACGATAATCCGTTCCAGGAAAATCGCCATTAAGCGAAAACATCGTAAAGCGAAAATAAAAACCCATTTGAAACGCATTGAAACCCGTTCAGTGCATTCCAATGGGGTAAAAACTCACCGTCCAGCAACGATCCTCCATACGGCGGCCATTTTCACTGCCTATATAGTGAGGAACCCGTCCCTAAACACAGCGGGGAGCTATTTTAATCACCCGGTGGCCATTTTGAAACCACCAATCAGCTGTTCGAAAAACATCGTTTTGTGAAGAAGCGGTTCCCGAAGCAGGGAACTGATCATAGCAAAGCGAAATTCCCCCATTCAGACCATCGTTTTGCGACCGCAATTGCGATTGCAAAAAGATCGTTGTTAAGCGGATTCGTCATAATGTGGGGCAATCGTAAAGCGAGGCACCACTGTAATGACATAATTCAGAAGTCCACAAGAACAAGCATTTTGAGTCTTCGTTTTGAGAACCATATTCAAAGAAAGCCAATAAATTAGACTTGTTTTTAAGTGGTTCTTTTTAAGTGGTTCAAGAATGATTAGCACTGAATGTCATAGTTTACTCAGAGAAAATAATCCTGTGTTTATGTGTGTATGTGTTTATTTAATTTATTTATTTAAAATATTTTTACACCACCTTTCTCATTAAAGAGGGCCTAAGTCAACTTACATCATTAAAAGACAATATTTAATGCTAAAAAATCCAGTAAGTATAAAATATTTAAAAGGATCAAACAAATACCTCTCTAAAAACAGTAATTAAAAAAATGAAAAAAAAATTCAAAGTAGTAAGGCACAACAATCCATTTAAAAGTTCCACTCAATCAGCCAGTCACTGAGGGACATCTCTCCTGTAGAGAAAGGTCTTTGCCTGCTTCTGGAAGGACTGCAAAGATGAGGGTAGCCTGACCTCCTGTGGGAGAGAATTCCAGATTCTGGGAGCAGCAACAGAGTAGACTCTCTCCCATGTCCCCACCAAAGACACTTGTGAAGGTGGTGGGACCAAGAGAAGGACTTCTCCTCATGATCTTAACATCAAGGAAGGCTCATAAAGTGAGATGTGATCCTTATGATAGCTTGGACCCAAGCTATTTAGGACTTTATAGGTTAAAACCAGGGACGTGATGGTGCTGCGGGTTAAACCACAGAAGCCTGTGTGCTGTAAGGTTAGAAGGCCAGCAGTTGTAAGATCAAATTCACGTAATGGAGTGAGCTCCCGTTGCTTGTCCCAGCCCCTGCCAATCTAGCAGTCTGAAAGCATGCAATTAGAGAAGATAAATAGGTACCACCTGGTGGGAAGGTAACAGCATTCCGTGTGTAGTCATGCTGGCCACATGACCATGAAACTGTCTATGGGCAAACATTGGCTCTATGGCTTGGAAATGGGGATGAGCACCACTCCCTAGAGTCAGACACAACTGAGCTAAATGACAAGGGAAACCTTTACCTTTACCTAGGTTAAAACCAGAACCTTGATTTTGCCCAAAATCAAAGTGGCAGCCAGTGGAGTTGCTGTAATGGGAGCAGGGGTGGTGTTATGTTATCCCTGTAACCAACCCCAGTTAACAGTCTGGCTGCAGCATTTTTGACCCACTAAAGTTTCCAAACACTTCCAGGATGCAACTAAGGCATGTGGCACTGTGTCCAAATCAGACCTCTGCAGAAATGAGCACAGCTGGTGCACTAGATTTTTGGCTAGGAGTGCAATGCACTCCTGGCCAAAACCTGGGCATCCAGACTCAGAGACAAATTGAGGAGCACACCTAAATAAGGTGCGCACCTGCATTTTCAGAGGGAGTGTAATCCCATCCAGCACAAGCTGCATTCCTATTCCTTGCTCTGCCTTTCAGTGGACCAGAATGCCATACATGGACAACTGCCATTGTTCAGTAAATAATTAAAAAAAATCTCTAGAGGATTGTCCACTTCGGCTAGAAAATAGTATGCTTTTTAACAAAGCAATCCTAATGAAGATTGCACATTCTATTCATATTTCTATGAAAATATTATTTGGCAGACATTGTATGCACATTGATTGATTGTTACCAACAACTAGCAGGCATGTGTTACTGAGCTATTCATCCATCAGTGCAAATCCTAGACTGCAATCTTATTCTCATGTACCTGTAATTGAGCCCTACTGAACTCAGTAGGCCTTATTCATAAGTAGATTTATATAAATGCAGTTTTACTGGAACTATACTATTCATGTAGATAAACACATAAAGGCATAAGGCATTTTGTGCCACTCACCTATTGTTATGTTAGGATTATTCAACCAACTTTGCAAACGAAGGAGACCACATGAACAATTCCACGGATTTTCACTCAGTGTGATACTGATTGAATTAAATGGCAATTTAATATCTAAGTATAGAAAGTTGTTATTTTGTAGGTTCAAGACCTTTAGGTTTTCCAGTAATACAAAGGTATTAGAATCTAATTGTGAAATTTTATTATTTTGTAGATATAGCATTGCTAGCTTATTTGTGCCAACAAATGCTGCTTGTTCAACGATTGTGATAGAATTATTGCTGACATCTAGAACTGCTAGCTTTGAAAGACAGTTAAAGCTATAATTATGCAGAACAGCAATAACATTGTTGTTTAAATATAGTTCTGTAACATTTCTATACTTGTGAAGCATTATTCTATCAGTCTCATTTAAAGTGATGTTTTTGTAACTAAGATGTAGTACAGAAACACTTTCGGTCACGATGGAAGGGATAGAAAAATAGCTTTCTTCTGATTCCTCAAGCATGACCTGTTAAATGAAGATAGAGATACTGTAATAATAATACAGATTAGAATTATCCTGTGGGGAAGTTAATCAAGGTGAAACAGAGAATGTGCTAAACATCAGACTTCTATAATTCTATAGTACTATATAAATTATTGTTAAAATACTGTTGCTGGATTTCATTGTAATTTTTTTCTGTTCCACATTTCAAACATACAGAATAAAATCATATTGCAACAATAAAGAACAACAAAACAAAAATAAAACCAGAAACTATTGTTTTGGGAAACAAAGTAATAATTAAATGTTATGAGCTTCCTATTAGAAACTTTATTACAATCAGAGGTTTGCCCTGAAGAGGTAACTCAGGCTGTATGAAAATAATCCTGATGATTCCCCCTCCATTGAAATCTCAATGCTTGAATGGTTCTCAAAAGCCATCTTTCCCTAACTCTCTGCGTCGCATACATGCATACAATGATACCCAGTGTCCCATATCATTTTAGACCAACACCAAGAAAAGTTTCCTTTGTGATGCTAAGGAGGGAGGTCCATGAAAGAAAAGCTTTCTTGTGGGTGACAGTAGATACACAATATGAGATTTGCTCATGTACAGCATGTGGTGATAAGTCATATTTTTGTCTTATAGATGAATGAAGGAAAAGTGTGGTAATGTTATTTCAGGATACAGGTTATCCTCTGAACAAGCTTTATATGGAGATTTTTAAATGTAGGCTGCAATCTTAATAACCTGTCATCTTGTGCAAATTTTAATTGTACCATTAAACACAATGAAACTTCTCAAAAGACTTGAGGTTATATCCAATAATGTCTGTTTGCCAACAGAATGAACACAACTAGAAAAATTGGCATTAATCAAATTATTAGTTCCAGATAAAGTTGACCCATTGAATCAGTTGCATTACAGTGAATCAACAGTTATGTAACTCCTATTGAATCAATAGATTTATTCTAGCTGGGACTACCAGTTGGATTCAGGTCACTGTTTCCTCCCCAGCCTCAGTTCTCTGCAAATCTATACTGTAGCTGAGGATTTGGAGAATCCCCTCAAGTTGATTTGGAGCACATCATAGGGGAAAAGAAGTAAAATTCCTGTTGGGTCTTTAGAAGTCTCCTTCTGTTGCTCTGAATATAGGCCATCATCAGGACTGAGTTGTTAACAATTTCTAGAAAAATCAAAGAGTATTAGCTGAGTTTTCCTGATAAAACTTACAGTTTCAGTACTGTCGCATTTCACAAAGACTGGGTGTGCTACAAGAGTTGCAACCAGTACCCGGAGCCAGCCATGATTCATGTTCAAAATCTGTCAATTTAGAATAGTAGGTATAAGTAATCATTCAAATTGTAACAGATATTGTTGTTCATAATAAATAAAGTCAAAATTAATCATTAATCTCACTTATTTTTTAGTATTTTTTCTTAATTTTTTCTAATTTTGATTTATGCTCCTTTTTGTACTTCCTACAAAATGGTTTATTTTTAGTACTGATTTGTACCAGATGTAGAACACAGAACTGTGGTACTTCCCATGTGATGTCTAAAGTGGGAACTTCTTGGTTGGAAGCTTTCAAGTAGCACTCAGAACAAACACACAAATGAGCTTCAACAGAGAAGTGGATTTCTTAGAATAATTGTTAAATATTTTTAAATGCTTCTTAAAGATACTTGGCTTTCTTAACAAGTGGAGACATGAATTTTTAACAAGTTTGGGTGGAAATCCCAGTAAACTCTGCTTCAAATAATGCGATAGAAAATGAGAGGTGAAAGAAATGCTCCATCTGCAAGATCCTCGTCATCCCAAATGAGAAATACTTTAAAAATCAATACAAAAGAAGGCAGTATTGAAGGAATAGAACACATGTTTTAGTAGGGGATTTACAATGTGATGTAAACATCACAAAATGTGGTTATTTTTGATGCAGAATGGTAGGCTTTTGGATTTTTTTGTGATATTTCAAAAATTTCAATACCACAGATTATCAAGTTGACCCTGAGGAAAACAGTACCAAATAATGCAATGAGTGGTTGACAATTATTAATCATGTTTGATGCCTACTTAGCTGTCACATAGGACAACCTCCTCCAGTATAGCATTTGTAGAAATGGGTAAAAATCAATTGCATTGGCAGAATGTTGTTCTTCCTAAATAACTCCTTTCTATAAGGTAGTCTGTTGGGGCAGGGGGAATCTCCCTTTAACAGGTCAAAACATCCATAGTTGTTTTTTTGCTATTGTCTTACCTAGCAAAACTTTGCCCTGCTCATAAAAATGGTAGATGAAAGCAGAGGTATCAATTTTCCTAGATGAACAGTGTTATTTGTCCATCTTACTGTTTAATGTCCCAAGCAGCCTTGCCTCACACTTTGAAGACCAAGCCAAAATCCAACATGAGAAGATATTTAAGTTTTGAGAAATTAAATGTAATATTAAGATTATAATTTCAACAGGAAGACAAGTTTTACAAGTTCATACCAGATGCAGAATTCAGCTCTGTGGTGTTTAAAAGAGAATCACAAACTATATTCCTAATATAATCTTTAACTCTCTTTTAAATAAAATCAGAGGCAGAAAGCTGATCTCTCTTCCTCAATAGCATAGCAGTTGCTACATCCCCCTTCTCAGGTCCAGAAGCATCTTCAATTGGAGAGCATGGGAGCTGTTGTTTAAGAAAGGAAAGTGGAAAAGTCCTGCTATGTACATTCACTTTAGTGTACTATGTATAGTAGATTAGTATCACGAGCACTAGTGAGAGGCAGAGGAAAATACTCCTCCCTCCGTGTTTTGAACCAGATATGATTATTCTTCAGAAACACCTTTATCTGGCCATCTCCTTCATTCACCGCAATAGTGAATTACCTGTACGAGATATCAAATATGTATGCTTGCTGCACAAATCCATTGCTTCTTGAAAGGGTCTTGTTCTATTATTTAGGGCTGCTGTAGCTTTTATAAAATCTAAAATGGAACTAAATATAACTGATTTTCTTCTAGTATCTTGCTTTTTGAATCTTTAAGAATCCACAAGCTGGTTTTCTTAAATATCTTACTGATACTCATGTCTCATGTTTCCTGCTCTCAGCCAATTTCTGAAATGGTGCAGCAGATCAGAACCGCACAAGATGCAAGCAGTGTTGAAGTCATATCCTGCTCTGCATATGGACATCTTGTAGACAACTGATTCATAACTGTGTGAACAATACAATCCAGGAGTAGGTGATACTTTTATTAGAGCACTTTAAAAAGATAAAATCTGTTACCTTTTGTGGATTGTATGGTTTTTAGTGGTCTAATAAAAGTATTACTCTTGCACTGTATTATGTAAGGATCACATTACTTTCCCTCAACTTTTTAATGTGAAAAATGCTAGACTAGATTGATTTTAGTCCAGTCCAACACATTTCTTGTGTTTCTATACCTCATGCTGGCTTTTCTTGTTTGGCATTGTTTCATAGATTTCTTAAGGGGAGAGGTAAAAATGTAATTAATGTTATAGATTGAAAATATTGGTGCAACAAAATAAAATTCAAGTTGCAGTAGAATTTTTGTTGTGGGAAATTCTGCCAATATTCTGCTGGCCCCTGTATGTTTCAAATTATGTAAAAAAATAGTCTCTGAAGTTGTAGATTTATGACTGAACTGTTCTATTCTAAACACTACTTTGTTTAAGAACAGCATGATTCAGGTTACAGGAAAATATTGGAAATAGAATGCTTTTCAGAGAACAAAATATATCTTCTCCTGGGATAACTAAAACATTTCCTCCAAATTTGTTAAATTTTGAAAACATAGATTATGTTTAATCAATAATTGTTACAGTTGCTTTCTGAAACAAGAAGTTTAATCACACACATTGATGGTTATATCAGCAGTTAAAAATATCTTACCTTAGTTTTTCGTTGAGACATTAAATCCATGTTTGCGTGTTCTTCTGATGAAAATGACAGTATGAAAGGTGCAATGTTACTTTGCCTGACTTCAACCTTTGTACCCAATTAGCAGGCAGGTAGTTTAAAACAAGAAAGTGCATGATGTCTTTAGCAAAAGATTGACTAAGTTGGGTACTTCCTCATGTCCATCCATGATTTAGTATCTTCAGAGCCAACCAGGAAGTATCATGTTCATTTTATGAAGGGGTAGCAAGAGAGCAAGGCAAACCACTGTAAGAATTTCTAGTAAATAAAGATTGTTATGAATATAAGCTGCTAAGGTTTAACTGGTTGTAAGGGGCTGTTATCCATTTCAGTAAAAATACGAGCGTCATCACACAAGTGTAGCCTAGATACAGATGCTAGGTATTTTTTAATAAGGAAGAATGTATGTGCTTGACTTCAGATCAAAGGTCAGACAGAAAGTTAAAAACAACTAACAGCCATAGAAACTAGCATGCTACCACACAAGGGTTTGAAACTGTATGAGAAAATGCTCTTGTTCTTCCTCTATAAGGCTGTTTCTCTCACATGCTACTATAGAAGCTGCTTGCTACTTCCCAGCCTTCTAAAAAGACAGAGTACAAAAGTTTGTAGAAAAGAAATGTATAAACCACCTTCCACATATTAATGTGTCCATGTGCTGTTCTTGTTCATATAACAGATGAACATTTTGGGGAGGGAAGGTTGGGATCACAGCTGTTCCACCCCCCCCCCTTACAAGTCATCTCTTTGCAATCTGTTATCTTGTAAAAGTCAAGTATTAATTGGATGGGAAGGGTGTGTATATTGCAGTATACATACAAGTTATATCTTCATAGGCTTATGTTAAAATGCATAAACATGTGGGGCCCACACATTAATTGAGCATATGAATGAAGGTCTTCTTTGCAGGGTTCAAATCCCCACTCAGCCATGGAAAATAAACAATCCTTACATATCTCACTTACCTCAGAAACCTTACTAGGGTTGCTATAAATCAGAATTAACTGGACAGCTCATTATTCATTCTCTTGAGAAGAAAGGGTGTAGAAGATATTGTGTTTTTTTTCCTGAGTCTGTATTCTGTAGTAGTGATGAGATTTCATTTCTGACTTGGGTTCAACAAAACTTTTAAACATCGGTTGTTGTTTGTTTGTTTGTTTTGTTTGTTTGTTTTTGTGGCAGAAAAGCAAGGATTTTATTCAGATTCAAGTTCAATTGAATCTAAACTTGCTTCCCCACCTCTTTATTTTGAACCAGACCATGGACTAAAAATCTCTCATCAATGATTTTTTTTCTCATGGAAAGGTAGATCTTCTTTTCCCTCCAGTAATTATGAGCTGACTTCCTTGTTTTTCTTATCTAACAACCCTGAGGTTGCTGATGTGAGTGAAAAGATGGGTGGCAGCAGTAGTTTTTGTGGGTCTCTCTATGTGCCTCTCAGAACATGCTACAGGAAATCTGTCTGTACACATAAGAGTTTTCTGGCCAGCTTTTGTGTGAATTGTCTGTGAAGCACCCAAGCTCTGGAAAGTAGGCATTTTGTTGGAGTCTCTGGGTTTAGTCTAAAATTCTCTATTTTAAAACAAGTTTTAATTCCATCTTTTTTTTTTATTTTGTTATATGTACTTTGTTTTATGTCATTTCAATTATGTTGCTTTATTTTTCACTTCGTTT
The DNA here is from genome assembly GCF_051106095.1 of Pogona vitticeps. NCBI lineage: Eukaryota > Metazoa > Chordata > Lepidosauria > Squamata > Agamidae > Pogona > Pogona vitticeps. The sequence goes on along the minus strand of NC_135784.1, from coordinate 215,310,738 downwards.
TCTTTAATTTTGCATAGGCTAATAGGCTGCCAAAGTAAAACAAGAGACTTCATTTTCAAAATTTTAAATACTGAATCAGTTTTATAAAACTTTCTTCTTGTGATGCAGTAAAGAAAAGCAAATTCAGGTTGTGGAAGAGGAGATCCAGCAGGAAAAGCAGGCAGCAGAAAATATAATTAAAAATATGTCCGAAGAAGATCAGGCTAAATACATGGAGACAAAAGAGGCAAATGAAAAGCTTTTGCAGGTAACTTTTTGTGCTGGTAGTCTGAATTACAGCTTGATACACCCAAGCATTGTTTGATGAAATGGAAAGGGACTGTTTTCAGTAGATAGAATCCAACGCTCTTAACACTAAAACTGGAAAATAAAGAATACCAAGGGCTCCTTGTCTAGATTTTAGTTTCATGTGTTGAATTTAGATGTTAGTGCACAATACACTCTATCCCCTGGAAACCATAGGTGTCAACTGCCAACCCTGTTTTGACCTCCCCAAAACAGCTCAAGCGACATAGAAGGAGATGCAGATGGGAAAGGGAAAATTAGGAGTCCCTTTTGCACATTGAGAAATATTTTATACTCAGAGCAGTCCCTATATGCGAGAGCCTTTCAGACAGATCACTGATAATTCTTGTACTCATAACTCTCATATTTACTTCTCAGATTTGTATATTTACAGACACTTCATATAGATGTTTGAAACAATAACATTCTTATAATATTACATTAGGCTGAGAAAGTGCCCGAGATGCCCAGTGAACTCACAGTTAACTGGCAAGTTTCCCAACATATAGGCACCACACCAGAAATCTTATTTTTCCCAGTGCTTGGTATCTGTTTTCTTCAAGAGGAGGAGTCTCCAACGAAAAACAGTCTCAGAGCTTGGACAAGTTACTTTTTTAGACTATAATTTCCAGAATCTCACAGCCAGCATGACCAGTGAGGGATTATGTTGTAGTCTAAAGAAGTACATTTTTCATTCTTGAGGCAGGATATTCCTTCTCACTGGGTGGGTAAGATCTTCATAAGTTGGAAGGTTTGTTTGTTGCACAGTAACTGAAATGCCTACTGGCCAAATTTCACTTTTTATCTGCATTTGTGTAGAACAGCATAGTCGTGGATGTGAGCTATCTGTAAAGCACCCAACTTCCAAATAATTCTCTTCTGTTGTTTTTGTTTTACTTTTTCTTCCCCAGACCTATTGTAGCTTGTTATTAAACCTATATTTACATTTTATTTTTCTCCTAGGAATTATGTGCTTTACAGCAGGAGCTGGACACTGTGAACATGAAAGAACAAGCATTAGAAGCTGTATGTATGGCATTAAACTGTTCTGTTGTCAGTTCAATTATATGTTTGTGGTAATGGAGGGAGTTGGGAATCTGACAGCTGGTTAAAAATTATCATATTTAATAATAATAATAATAATAATAATAATAATAATAATAATAATAATAATAATAATAATAATAATAATAATAATAATAATAATAATAATAATAATAATAATAATAATAGACACGCATTGTCATGGATTTACCCTGGGGTAATCAGTTTACTGCCCACTGAATATAAATTTACAAGCACTATTATGATCTCATCTAATGGATATCAGCCCCAGACTCAGGCTGTATTTGTATTTCCATTTTCCTGGGTGCTTCTGTTTCTTTATGCTCCAGTATGTGACATCTAGAATACTGAAACAGAAACTCCCAGAATTCAGAAGCAGCAAGCAGTGATAAGGGAAGAGCTGAAGGAGAGGGACAGGTTCATGCTAGTTTTTTTGTGGAATTAGTTCGTTACACCAACCTACAGTAAGCACAACAGAAAAAATGCAGCACCAAATTGATCCTAGTTAACAAGCCATCAGTTGTATCCTTCATTGTATATTGATTATTTGGTGTACAAATAACAGTACATTAACTAGCATCAATTCCATGTTGCAGTTTACACCATTGCACTTAATGCTACTGTAACTGACCAGAACTGTATTTTAACAAATTGGCAAGAAAAATAGAAAGTAGTTTGAAATATGGTGCTAGAGGGGAGCTTTCCAGCTATAATGGTGCCTCGACTTACAACCATAATCTGTTCCAGAAGATGGACGTAACTCAAAATGGTCGTAAGTCGAAGCACCTTTTCCCATAGGAATGCATTGAAATGCAATTAATCCGTTCCGGCTGAAGAAAAAAATCATTGCAAGACTCATTGGAAATGTGATTAATCCCTTCCGGCCAAAGGGGGGGGGGGAGAAAAGCAATCAAGCGTGCAAGACCCATTGGAAATGCACAGAAAACAAATGGAGCAGATCAGAAATGCACAGAGAACAAAGAGGGCAGGTCGGAAATGAAAAGAAAACAAAGGAAAAAGCAAGGGAAGTATGCAGGACCCATTGAAATGGGAGGGAAAACCCCAAAAAGCAACCAAACTGCCCAAATACCCATTGGAATTGGGGGGAAAGCCAAAAAACAAACAAACCCCCAAGACCCATTGGAAATGGGGAAAAACACTCCAAAAAGCAACAAAAAAAACCCTTAAGGCCCATCAGAAATGGGGGAAAGCCAAAAAACAAACCCCCAAGACCCATTGGAAATGGGAAAAAACACTCCAAAAAGCAACAAAAAACCCCAAGACGCATCGGAAATGGGGGGGGGACCAAAAAACAAACAACCCCCCCAAGGTCCATCACAACACAGAAACTTAAACCCCGCAGCCCAAAACTACGCTGCAAAAACACCCAGAACAGTTTTTAAAAAGCAGAAAACAGCACCTAACCTTACCAGGCAGCCCGAAGCCTCCCTGCAAAAACATATACATGCTCACTCAGAAGCAGAAGTGAGGCAGTCCCAAGCCACCTCCGACACAGACTCATGCTTGGGTGAAAGAGCTACAAAGCCTCTTTCGCCACCTACAGTTAGCAATTTGAATTTCCCGCCTTTAAACCCTGCCTTTTTCTGTTTGTAAGTGGAAGCTCCGGTCGCAAGTAGAAGCAAAATTTTGCGGTCAGAGCTGGTCATAATTCGAAATGGTCGTAAGTAGGGATGTTCATAAGTCGAGGCACCACTGTATCTTGGAGTGCCATAAAGACAAACAAGTGGGTTCTAGATTAAATCAAACTTGAACTCTTCCTAGAGGCAAAAAATGATGAACCTGAGCTTATCATACTTTGGCTACATAATGAAGAGACAAGACTCAATAGATGAGACAATAATGCTAGGAAAAGTTGAAAGCAGTGGGAAAAGACAAAAGACTAAGTATGCGATGGACTGACTCATTGTTATAGCGACAAATGTCTAAAACACAAATGGAAAGTCTTGCCCCCACCCCAAACTAAAAGTAGTCCACATGACCTTTCCAAACTGAACCTCCTTCACCCTTCATGTGTTCCCCTCCCCAATAGAGCAACTAGATTGGAAAAATCCTTCCAGAGGCATCAGTGGAAGCCCACCCCCACCGCCCAGCCATCAAGTCTAACTGTACCATGGGAGATTATTGCAGCTCGACAGAGAAGAGTTAATTGTATCTTTCATGGATATTGTCAACCTGCCCAGCACCCATGCCTGAAGGATAGAGAGGAAATACATTTATTTATTTATTTATTTATTTATTTATTTATTTATTTATTTATTTATTTATTTATTTATTTATTTATTTATTTTATATGCCGCCCACACTACCCAAAGGTCTCTGGGCGGCTTACAGCATTTAAAATACAATAAAGATATGTAACAATTAAAATACAATTAAAATATATATAAAATTGCCATCGGACCCACAGCTAATATTATTTCAATTGTACTGTTACATGAATTTCTGTTACACGTGAGAACAGATGTGTAACCTCACCTGATTTTTATTTGCCCCTGCCAATTTTTTGTATGGTCCCTGGCACTGCTGGCATGCACCCCCAGAAGATTAGACACAATAGAATGAAGCCTTCAGTGTATGAAAGATTCCCCTTATAATATAACCAACAAAAACATTGTAAATGTAGACATTTCATCAACCAGTATTTCTTTCTTCAGGAAATAGCACACTCCCAAGTTAAGCAAGAGGCACTGCAACTGTATGAAAAACTTCATGGTCTTGAAGAACATCGTGATCAAATGATTGAAGAGGACAAAAATGTGGGATCTCCCCAGGAGGAAAGAGATAGATTGCTAAAACAGGTAGGGAAACAATAGATATTGAATATAGGTTATTTCCCATACAGTTAAACCTAGGGGCCAAATTTTGTCCCTGGGCCTTGTTGTGGATCACGCTGGACCTGGACATTTTGCAGGCCTTTAAAAAAAAGTTAATTGGAAGTGCCCAGTGGAGGGCCTAGCCTCTGCCAGGCCGAAAACTGCTGCTTTGAGAGGCCTCCAGAGGTAATAGGCAAGTCATTGTATAGAAATAATTTTTCTCACTCTGGGTAAACTAAATAGCTAAATGCAGGGATGCTTTAAAATACAAATAAAGAAGGAGGGGATATATTAATACCAAATTTCTGTTGTTGAGAATCTGTAGTGTGCACTGCTTTTCTATAGATCTCCAGCATGAATACAGACCTTTATCTAGTCAAATAACTACTGTAAAAGTAATTTCAGCCTTATCTATAACAGAAAAATTATTAAAAGTATTCAGTCTAGATTCGTAGCATAAGTAATATATCTGCATTAGACAATTTTCTCAAGACCAAGCTTTTAAAGTTTTTATTTAATTCCTTTTCATTTTTTTTAAGGTGAAAGAAGACAATCAAGAAATAGCAATCATGGAGAGACAGTGAGGACTTTCTCATATTTTTCTCTTAGGGTCTCCCAACTGCCAGTATATTAGTGCAGTTTCATAATGTACGAGACTCATTGGCGGAAATCTTATTGCATGACGTATCTTTAAATTTCTTCTTTGTGGCCACTGTGAATCATATCCTGGGTGATCTGCGCCTGCACGGAATCTCATCGGAAAGTTCTAGAGCTTCTGCAGTAGAAAAAACACATCAGAATAAGGCCCCTCCTCCCTCATATAAGTACCTTGGCGCCAAGGCTCCCCTTTCAGTTTTCTTTCAACCACTGCGTTAAGAACCTTATAGTTCTGCTTCTGTGAGTAAAAGAGAGAGTTTATTCTTGATACCTTTCTTTTATCAATCTTTTTTCCTTTAAACCTTTAGATCAAATTCATTATCATCAGAGATTTTTTTCTTTTCTACTTTGCTCGGCCTCTGGCCGCAGCATGCCCCCCCCCATCATTGTTTTTTTCTCCTCAAATTATTTTCTCCTATTCATTGCATCTTTGGGCCCGTTTGAACACTGTATGGTCTGTGATAACAAAATATCACTCTCCAACGGCCACACCAAGTGTCTTTTTTGCTTGGGAGAGGCACACCAAACATCCTCCTGCCAGCATTGTAAGAACTTCAAGTGCGGAGTCCGCTATTCTCGTTTATCCAGATTAAAACTCCGTCTTTGAGAACAATCCCTTCAACCAACCAAAATGGCCCAACCTCCTTGTAAGGCCACTTCACAAACCAAAGCAATGATTCAAAGCCTCAAAACAATGTCCACCACACCATCCCACTCCGGCGCTCCATCCACTTTGTCTAAAACTTCAAAAACCCATAAATCAAAGGGCTCAATACTGAAATCCTCTGTATCGAAGCCCTCCACTAAACATCAAATGTCCACTGAAGCCTCTTCAGTTCCAGAGCCTTCTCTGCTTCAAAGACCTAAACAGCATAAATCTAAAGCTGCAGTCATCTCTCAGCAGTCTCAGCAAACCGCCAAATCAGTCTCTATTGGTTCGCCTTCTGACGATGACAGAATCCCCTCTCATCAACCCTGCTCCCAATCACCGGAATGGGATGACAGAGTCGATCAATTAACATCTTCTCCTCCCAGTCCTCAACACTCTGTTCTTTCAAGCAACCCTTCCATAGTTGCTTCACCTGACAGGGACGACTCCAAACAACAACTAGAGACCATACCTTCTTCGGTTACATCTGATTGTCCACCACGACCGCCTCAGAGACATCGGCCCCAATAGTCCCTGGAGCCATTTATGTCATCACGTTTGGCTCAGACCCGTGTTAATGCAGACTCACCGGGTTGCCATTTGCCCCGATCAGTGCTCGACCGGACAAACCGCAACCACCAATCAGCCAGTTGCTCTATCAGCTCAGCCATACCTTCTCATGGTGCGTCTCGATCTCGACAGACATCGGTGTCGAAACGGCCATATCACCATGACCCACATCAACTCCAACCTGCTCTCTACCTGGCACCTAAAAGACCCAGGACGGTCGAGCAATTTCCTTCTACAGGTGAGGCTTTTACAGCTCCAGCCTCCCGATATTTTCCCACTAATCCAGATGAGGGAAATCATTGCTCTCACTTGGCATCTCCAGCAACTATATACTCCACTGCTTTACAAGCTCTCCAACAACCTCTGTTTCGACATCACCAAGACAGAGGCTCTGATATTGATGATCCTCTATACCCATCCTGATCCATGGACACTTGTTCTTTTCCTCTTTCAATGCATCCATCACCCAATAGAACCAAGCCATCAAACTCGACATCAATATGACTCCGAGTTCGTCACCAACGTTCAACCATATCAAATGACATCCATGGACACTCGGATGACATCTCTCAATACTAAAAATCCTTGACACCAACAAATCCCCATGGACATGCTGCCTCCATCAACATTGAGCCACAAACATCAATACTGTGACACTCAACCTATCAACACTGAAGCCGATCAACAATCCGTAGACTCCTGACGTGATCCCGATTATTCCAATCACAGATCCAGACATAATACACCATCAGTATTACTTACCTCACCAGAATCCAATCTTGTTGATGCCGACCCACCATCACCTAAATCTCTCAATCTCCAAATCCACTGTCCTTTGACAAAACCGACTGATCATCTATACGACCCAGTCTCTAAAGATACAACTACCCCAGTACACATCTCATTGCTTCCGTCTCTACTCAGCACTGCTCAACGATCCTGGACAAAACCAGCCCCTTCCCATAACAGTACAGTACAGAAACCTTTATTGGCATGCTGCATAAATAAAACGATAAAACAATAAAATACCGGGGAAAGATTCCCCTTCCCATAACATGTCTAAACAAATCGATTACAGAGTCCATGATCCTGGAGCTCTGTTTCTTCAAAAACAACCAGCTCCAAACTCTTATTTTTGTCAAAGCTTCACAATCCAGATCTAGACATCAACAGACCCTCATACTACCAAATAAAGACAGTAGAAGGATTGACTCAATGGAAAGATGGCTTTATTCATCAGCAGCATCCACCATGTGTGTCGCTAACTACCAAGGAGCCATGTGTGCATATCAACGTTTCCTTTGGGACAATATTCTGGTTTCCCTTCAGACCGCATATGTCAACCTTTGTCGAATCTTTGCCAGAAAATAAAAAAGTACTTGCCCAAACCTTTCAACCAGAAGGGCTTTCCACTGCCAAACAATAGATGCTGTCTCCTAGGCACATGGTAGATGCCACAGCAAACCTGCAGAGATTATTCATTATGTAGGTGCATGCATAGATTCCACACAAGCTCACGCCTTTCTTCCTCCAGACGAGAGAAAATCTCTTCGCCTTACTTCAGGTTTTCACCCCTCATGCTATGGTACCCACCTTGACTGTGCAACATGTGCTAGGCACCATGGCCTCTATGACTCAGAAGTGCAGCACGTACGTCTCGAGATCTCTTCAGTCGTGGTTTTTCACCCTCTTCGACCTGCTCACAGATCCTCCTCACACTGTTTTAAGGGTCACACCAGAACTCGTCTCCCAACTTCAGTGGTGGTGTTTTCCTCCCAACCTATCCATTGGGCGGCCTTTCCGACAACCACAACCATAAATACAGGTCACCACCAACGCCAGCCTCACAGGCTGGAGAGGTCACTGCAAATCTCTCAAAATCCACACCAAGTGGTCTTCCAGAGAGAAATTGCTTCACATCAACAAATTAGAACCGTTTGTGGTTATAAAAGTTTGCAAAGCTTTCAGAAATCTCGCTGGCAAGATGGTACAAATTGCCACCAACAACACCATGGCGACGTACTATGTTCTGAAACAAGGTGAAACCCACTCTCCAAGTCTCCTCTATTTAATAATAATAATAATAATTTATTGTCATTGTAAGTATATACACATACAACGAAATTCCAATCAATGTGACAAACCCAGACCTACTGGGATCTATCACACAGTTACTAAGCTGCCACCAACCATTCCCTATAATAAGTCACACAGACCAGGGATGGATTTTTAAACAACAAAAGAATAAGGTTTATTTTAAATACAAACAGGGTAAATAAAACAATCAGGTGAATAAAATAAAGTAACGTGGCTTATTCTCACACACACAAGCATACAGTTTGGTTCACCTAGAACCTTTAACTTAAAGCACAGACCCTGAACCCATCAGTTCTGGCTAACCCACAGACACCTGAACTTATCAGGTTGGTACTCTGACACACAGTAGTACCCTGTCAGACACCCAGACTCCCACAACAGCTTCTTCTTCCCCAGCTGCTGCTTCGTCCCAACCCAGTGTCTCACAGTCTGTCTCAGCATCTCCCTTCACCACACAGGCATCACATATTTATACAGTACAGCCCCTCCTCCTGATGTCCCGCCTTCCACTCCCCATAGGATGGAACTTTCCCTCCAAACCCATGACAGACAGGTAACATCAGTGCTGTTATGTAACACCTCCCCTCTTTAGCAGTCGACCTCTGGGAGAGGTGCCTAGAACATCATATCTTCCTCATGGCCTTACACATTGCCGGCCACAAGAATGACTTAACCGATCTAATCAGCCGCACAAACTCTCAAACTCACGAATGGGAGTTAGACCCATCAGTTTTTCTTCGCCTATGCAAATGATGGGGCAAAGCAACTTTCGACCTCTTCGTCTCCCGTGTGAATCAGAAGTGCAAACGATACTACTCCCGAGCCAGCATTGGCAAACACTCCCAAGGAGATGCATTCGTCAGCTGATGGCCCAAGGCCCTTACTTAATTTTTTTCTGCCATTCCTGCTTCTCCACAAGGTTGTGGTTCGCCTACAACGAGACAGACCCGATGCCATCATTATAGCCCCTTGGTGGCCGAGACAACCCTGGTTTCCAGTCCTTTACAATCTCTCATCAGACATTCACCACCTCCCTCGCCTGTCCCAAGTACTCCACCTAGACTCACCTGTTCCGCACCTGGCAGGGTGGAGGATTCCGCCTCGCTAATGAACATCCTCCGTCAATCAAAGAAGCCATCCACTAGAAAGGCTTACCTGTATAAATGGAATAGATTCAAATCTTTCACTGAAGCTTCTTCATTGCCTTCTATCAACCCATCACTTGCTACTATTCTACTTTTTTGTTTCATTTCAAGTCTAGCGGCCTTCCCCTCGCTTCCTTGAGAGTTTGCCTCTCTGCCATAGTTTCTTATCAGCCCCCTAACTCTCTGACAGCTGATTTCTTCAAGCATCCAACACTGAAACATTTTCTTAAAGGTCTATCTCATATCTACCCAGATACCCGCCCGCCTTCCCCGCAGTGGTCACTAACACTAATACTGCAACAACTTTCTAAAGCTCCTTTTGAAACTTTAGCTTCAACTGATTTATGGCTAGGTAAAGGTTCCCCTTGACATTTAGTCCAGTCATGTCCGACTCTAGGATGTGGTGCTCATCCCCGTTTCCAAGCCATAGAGCCAGCGTTGGTCCAAAGACAGTTTTTGTGGTTGCATGGCCAGCGCGACTAGACACAGAATGCCGTTTACCTTCCCACCGTGGTGGTACCTATTTATCTACTCACATTTACATGCTTTCGAACTGCTACCGTGTTTTCCCGATAATAAGACACTGTCTTATTATTTTGGGGGGACAGAAAAACACCAGAGGGCTTATTTTCAGGGGAGGGCTTATTTTAATGAATATTGACAGCCATTTCGGCTGTTCCGGCGGCCATTTAAACCCAAAAAATGCGGGGAAGGAGGAGGAGCCGCCGCCACAAGAGTGATGAGGGGTGCGCTGGCCAGGCAGGCAGGCAGGCAGTCGGGAGGGAGGGAAGAGGCGCGTGCGCGCTCACCCGGCCAACCCCCTTTCCCTCTTCCTCCTCTTCCTCCTCCTCCACTTTCCCTCTTCCTCCCTCCCGACTGCCTGCCCACCTGCTTTCCTCCCGCCGGCGGCAGGAGGAGGAAGAGGAGGAGGGAATGCGGGGGGGTGGCCGGGCGAGCGTGCGAGCACCGCTTCCCTCCCTCCTGACCGCCGCCGGGAGGAACGCTCGCTCGCCTGGCCACCCCCCCTTTCCCTCTTCCCCCCCTCCTCCTCCTCCTGCCGCCGCCCCCCCAAAGCCTCTTCCCGGGGCCCCATCTTATACGGCCGGTCGTGTTACACGCCGGCATATACGGGTAGGGCTTATTTTCGGGGGAGGGCTTATTTTAGAGGAATGTTACACAGGAAGGGGAGGGCTTATTTTCGGGATAGGTCTTATTATCAGGGAAACACGGTAGGTTAGCAGGAGCTGGGACAAGCGATGGGAGCTCGCTGCGTCACATGGATTCAATCTTATGTCTGCTGATCTGACCCTGTAGCACAGAAACTTGTGCAGTTTAACCCACAGCACCTCCATGTCCCTCATTTGCAGCTACTTACCTTTAATACAGTTTTCCTCATTGCCATCTTCTCAGCTCGATGAGCTAGTGAATTAGAGGCCTTACATCACAACTATCCTTATTTACAGTTTTTTTCAGACAGAGTCAAACTATCCATGGATATTTCTTTCTTCCCCAAAGTTGTATCTCAATTCCATCTCTCTCAGCCATTTATCCTTCCTTCCTTCTTCCCATCACCATCCACAACTCAAGAAAGAATCCTCCATACTTTAGACGTTGGGCGAGCCCTTGCCTTTTACAGCCAACGCTCCCAACATTTCAGGCGTTTATCTTGACTTTTCATAAGTCACCAATCAGCTACTAAAGGTCACCAGGTGACGTCTCAAACTATATCTAGATGGGTCGCTTCAACCATTCACCTCTCTTATCAGCTGGCACACAAACCAGTCCTGAAGATGATTCGCCCGCACTCCACTAGAGCAGTGGTGACCTCTACGGTATTCCTACACAGCGTACATCTTCCAGACATCTGCGCCTCTGCTACCTGGGCACTTTAATCCGGCATTATAGACTTGATCTCCAGCAAAAGTCTGATGCGGCCTTTGGACATGCTGTTCTAGCCTCTACCTTGGCGTGACACCCTGCCTGCGGGTAAGATAGCTTTTTAGTCACCCAGGGTATGATTCGTAGAGGCTATGAAGAAGAATGACAGGTTACCCACCTGTAATTGTAGTTCTTCAAGTGGACCTCTGTGATTCACACATACCGCCCATCCTCCCCATTGTCACGCCAGTCTGCTTAATGTAGCAGTGGTTGACACAACTGAAAGGGGAGCCTTGGCACCAAGGCTTATATGAGGGGGAGGGACCTTATTCTAATGTGCTTCTTGTTACCACAGAAGCTCTAGAACTTTTCGAGGAGGCTCTGCGCAGACACGGATCACCCAGTGTGTGAATCACAGAGGTTCACTCGAAGTACTAAAATTACAGGTATGTAACCTGTTGTTCTTCTTTGTAGCCTCTTTGAATCATACTATGTTTAATCTGCACATGTGTGGAGCCTCGATAGAATATTCTTGAGCTTTTTCGGTAGCAAAGGAAAATACATTAGCATAGACACCTCCCCACTGGTATATATACCTTGGCGCCAAGGCTCTCCAGTTTCTTTCAACCGCCGCGTTAAGAGCCTCAATCGTTGCTTCTGTGAGAAACATAAAAAACAGCCTCTAAGAGAAAACCATCCATGGATGCTTCCTTGGTACCGGAATGATCACCTCCGAAGAAGGTTAAGTCTTCTAAATCGAAGCCTTCCAAAACTGTTTCCCCGACTCCACAACCACCAGAGTCTAGAAACCTCATCTATCTAGGTTCTCTTTCAGATAAGGAGGTACTTCCACCTCATCAACCTCACCATCATAGTCTCCTGAATGGGAACAGCGTGTTGATCGACTCACGGCTTCCTCTGATAGCCCATGACAATCTTTGGGGGTTCCGAGTGAATCTTCACAAATTGCCTTGTCAGACATCCATGGCACTAAACACGACCAGAAACTCTGCCCCTGTAACTCTGCCACCTCGGCCACCAGCACATCAACAAAAGCATCAAGCCTATATGAGTGTCCGCTTGCCTTCTCGCGCGGAAAGAAATCACGCCCAGCACCATCATTGGGATGCCATTTGCCCTGATCGGTGCCTAACAGAGAAGCCCACCAAACACTATCGACCAGTCACTCTTCCTGGTCTGGCAGTGCTGCCCCTGCAGGATGTCTCTGCTAGGGAGCCTTCGGTGTCAAAGCAATCTTATTACCATGATCACCCAGGACTACCTGGCACCTCTCATCTGCCAGCACCTAAGAGCCCCAAACAAGCCGATCAATACTCCTCAGCTCCAGGCATGTTGCAGCACCAGTAAGTTACTATTTTCGTCTCCATTAGGAGGACCGGAAGTGCTCATCCCACTCAGCTGTCTGTCTATTCCACCATAATACAGTGTGGTCCATCAACGCCTTTACCACCTCGACAGCTTGATACCAACTCTTTCAATATTGACAATCCTTGATATTGAATGCTGTCTATGGTTGCACTTTCCATGTCGGCAGCAGTTGAAGACCCTTGCTATCGACTCCTGTCCATGGACGCACCTTCGACGTCAATACCGATCGACAACCCTCAATATCGACTGTCCACCGATGCCCCTTCAACATCAACAGTTTGGCATCGACACCAATATTTTGAGGACCAGCCACTCAACGTCGATATTGATCAATGGTCAATTGACTTGAGGCATGATGCCAGTCTGTTGTTTCGCCATCAAAAGACCCTCTTGTTGAAAAGTTTGTGCTAAGACCCTGTTATCTTCAGGGAGAGCATCAGTAAAGGTAGACATATTGTCCAGAGAAAACATTGGTAGGCGCCCATAGCTCCCTGATAGTTGGCAACTGTCATGGTGAAGGCAGCATAAAACTATAGCCATCTGCCCATGAAATCAATGTGCCTGCTGTCTTTATTAAGTGATGTTAATATTTGTCTGTGCCGAGAGCAAGATTATGAAGCTTTGAGGAATATGGAATTGGGAGCTTGTTGTTTCTGTAAAAGACTGTGCCCAGATCATGTACTCGATAAAGGTTGTCTATGCCTTTTGACACTGAATGAGATGATGCTGGTTTGGTTGAAGAATGTCTAGCTGTGCTCAGCAGAGAAGGGAGCATGGAGATATGAACCAGTATGACAGTATCTTTAGAGATGGGATCATAAAGATGATCTGCTGCTCCAGTAGTGGGTCTATGGATTTGTAGGTTGAGGTATTTGACCATACAAATCATTAGTTGAGCATAGGTTTGAAAATCCTCTACTGGTGACAGAGTGTCTGTGTCTGCCAGGTCAGAATCCAGCGATATTAAAAGTCGTGATGGTGTTTGAGGCCTGGAACCATGATCAGATGGATGCTGTCTGCTAGACACTGAGATGCCGGCCCTAAATCAATGGCTACCTCTGTAGCGCTTCGACATTTCTCTTGACTTAGAGCTGCAGGTCTAGTCAAGGATGCGCGTGCGCGCATTAAAGATCTCGCATTCGATAGAGTTGGTCTCTTCAATGCTGAGACTGATGACATTCTTGAGAATGTTCAGAAATAGAGGACAGCTGCCATGCGTTCGGGAGTCTACCCCACATACCAGCCACACCCTCAGCGCAGTCAGTGGCGCAGCCCTTACACCTCCTATCAAAAATTTCAACAAGAACTCAAAGACAAACATCTTATGTGCCTTAACTACAAACAACAACCTTACCGCGCCAAACCTTGCCAACAAGCTACAACTATGCTCAATGACCTTAAGCCTAAGCATCATGTTTGACATGTAACCAGCTGAGATCCCAATACCACCTCCCACCTCTCCTCCTCTCCTTTGGAAGTACTTACTTACATGGAAAGACATCACTACAGATGCCAAAGTGCTCTCCATCATAAGAAATGGGTACCGCATCAAATTCCAGCAGCTTCCTCCACCGTCACACCTCCATCACAAACTCTACAAAACGAAATATAGTCATTACTACTCAAAAGACATCATAGAACCAATACCACTACAACATGTAGTCATAGGTTTCTCTCTCACTGTTTCACCATCCCCCCAAAAGATGGAGGCCTTTGCCCCATCCTCAATCACAGGGAGCTAAATCAATACATCAGTACCACCAAGGTCCACATGGTTACCCTCGAGTCTGTCCTCCCCTTGCTCTGCAGAAAAGATAGGTTTTCAGTCTTAGACCTAAGAGACACCTATTTTTCATGTCTCCATTTATCCTTCTCACAGGCCCTACCTATGCTTCCAACTCGGAACTCAGGCCTACCAATTCAAAACACTTCCATTCAGACTCGCAACAGCTCCCCGGATATTCACCAGATGCATGACCCCTGTGGCATCTTACCTCAAACTTACCAAAATTCACATCTCCACGTACATCGATGACTGGTGCTTGTAGCACACTCCCATCACAAAGCACAACGAAACATTCACTTCACTTTGTCTCTTCTCCAGGAACTTGGCCTGGCAGTAAATCTACACAAGTCCAAGTTAAAACCCATAAGTCTGGTTCATTATATATGAGCAATTTTAGACTCCATATATGCTCGGGCATTTCTCCCAACAGACAAATGCCTCAATCTAACCTTCCTTACTATGTGCCTTCACTCCTCATGTGCTTGTATCTGCTTTAACGGCCAAACATGTTTTAGGCACTGTGGTATCCATGACTGCTGTGGTTCAGCATGTTCACCTCAAAATAAGATAACTCCAGGCATGGTTCCTAGGCTTGTTCAACCCATTGACAGACTCACCACACATGTTGCTGTGAGTCACTCCAGAACTTGCCTCCCAGCTTGCATGGTGGCACTCCATTCAGAGCCTAATGATGGGACGACCCTTTCAACAACCCCACCCACAAATCCAGGTTACTACAGATGCCAGCCTTACCAGCTGGGGTGCCCATTGCAGATCCCTGCAAATCCATGCCTGGTGGTAACAAAGAGTGAAACCCCTCCATATCAACAAGCTAGAACTCTTAACACTAATAAAAGCTTGCAAAGCTTTCAAAAACCATCTTGTGGGCAAAATGGTTCAAATAGCCACAGACAACACCACCATGATGTATTGTATTCTCAGACAAGGGGACACTCACTCCCCAAGTCTTTTATACCTCGTTGTAGACCTGTGGGAATGGTGCCTCTCTCCTCACATTTGTCTCACGGCAATACATATAGCCGGTCAAGACAACAATCTGGCAGATTTGCTTAGTTGAAAAAAAAAATTCAAGCCCACAATGGAAGCTAGATCAATCTGTTTTTCTCTCTGTGTGCAAACAATGGGGCACACCCATCATCGACTTCTTTGCCTCCCGGGTAAACTGGAAATACAAGTGTTATTGCTTCCACTTAGGAGTAGGCAAGAACTCCCGCGGAGATGCATTCATTGGACCAAGTCACTTATTTACCTGTTTCCACTGTTCCTGCTCCTCCACAAAGTTGTAGTCTGGTTTCAACAGGACAGGCCCAATGCTATCCTGATAGCTCCATGGTGGCTGCAGCAGCCATGGTTCCCAATTTCCCACCAGCTGTCGTCCAACATTTATCACCTACCCCGTCTACCTCACCTGCTAATACAGAACAAAAATCTAATTCCTCACCCAGATCTCCCTGCTCAGACACCCTACTCCGAAACATTTCCTCAAGGGGCTATCACACCTCTGCCACAAATGTCCACCTTCCACCACCTCAGTGATCACCGGCATTGGTCCTTCGACAACTTACAAGGGCCGCGTTTGAGCCCCTGACATCAACTGACCTCAAGATACTTATCTTCAAAACGATATTTCGTGTGGCCATCACGTCAGTTCGACGTCCTAATGAACTTGCAGCCGTAAGGTCTGACTACCCTTTGTGATGCACCGGATCCCCTAAAGGGCCACTGGCATTCGGTCAGAGAGTTTGACAGGCCACTGGGGCAAGTCCCAAGACCCCAGCAGTGCATAGCATAAGCCCTTTGAACAAGTCTGACCTTAAAAGAACACTTCACACTTAACCAGTACTTTGCAAATACAGACACATGGGCTTTGTGATTCCTTAGAACTCACTAAAGCTTAGTTAGGTAGGATTCTTAAATGATAGCTAGTTTGTGGCCCTCTCCACCTCCTGGATTTAGCCAGACCCTGCTGTTCAAGAGACCAGTCCTTTTATAGAATTTTTTATAATTAATTTTTATTAGAAAAATAGAGTTTCAATAGAAATCAGTTGATATTGCATAATCATTAGTATCAAGAACATATTCAAAGATCATTGTAGTTAAATAAGATAACTATTTCCCATTTAAAATAATAAACACTAAAAAGCTAAACTAAGGATCCTTACTTACATCCTTTCTCAATTAAGCTCCTTTCTCTCCCATCTTCATGGAATCAAAGTCCATAGCAGGACAACACACCAACCATTGAACCACATTCACATAACCCATTGTCCATTTTCTAGCTTTCTAACTCCTCCCTTCTTCATGACCTTTCTGGCTGGTAACCAATTAACCTAAAGAGGCTGTACCACCTCTCTCCTCCCGTTATTCCCATGAGAGTCCAGGTGTTGTTTATCTCTTCTGCAGCCAGCTTAGAATGTTGAGCCTTCCACAGGCCTCTCAATTTGGCCTTCATGCTATCTGGATCCAGGCTGTAATGGTCTTCAGGAAAACACTCTCATGGCGCTTAGAAAAACACATTCCAATGCCTCTCAAATTATCTCCACACAGAACCTATCTGACTCCATTTTACATTTCTCTGACTACATATCCCATCATCATGACATTTCTCTACATAGCCCATCATTGTGACATTTCTCTAACTACATATCCCATTATCATGATACCCTTAGCTCCAGTTTTACCCAGATAAGGTTTTTGTAGATATTTCTTTTTTACCCAAGGTTGTCTCCCGGTTCCACCTATCCCAACCTTTAGTTCTTCCTTCTTTTTTTCTATCTCCTACTCATCAAAAAAGGATCCTCCATACTTTGAATGTAAAACAGGCTCTTGCTTTTTACATAGCCTGCACTCAATCCTTCAGATGCTCAGCTACCAACTTCCTGCCAGGGGTCTTCAAGTTACCTCGCAGAGAATTTCTAACTGGGTTGTGTCTACCATCCAGCTTGCTTATCAGTTTGCTCGAGTTCCAGCGCCACAGAGTATCCGCCCTCATTCTAGGGTATTGGTGACATCTACGGCGTTTCTTCGGGGCATCGCCATAGCAGACATCTCCGCCTCTGCCACATGGTCACAGCCGTCCACGTTTATCAAACACTACAGATTGGGCATTTGGCAGTAATCTGATGCTGCTTTTTGGTATGCTATGTTATCATCTACCTTGGTGTGACACCCTCCTCCAGGTACGGTAGCTTTTTAGTCACCCATAGTGTGATTCACAGAGGCCACGAAGAAGAACAACAGGTTACCTAGCTGTAATTGTAGTTCTTCAAGTGGACCTCTGTGATTCACACGTCCTGACCCGGCCTCCCCACTGTCACACCCTTTCTGCAGTGGTTGACCTAACTGAAGGGAGAACTTTGGTACCAGGGCGGAGGGGCCTATGCTAATGTATTTTCCTTTGCTACCACAGAAGCTCTAGAATATTCCAGCAAGGCTCCGTGCATCCACAGATTACCCATAGTGTGAATCACAGAGGTCCACTAGAAGAACTGTAATTACAGGTAGGTAACCTGTCGTTATGTCTGAGGAGGTTCACAGGGAGTTATGCCCAGGAAATCTATATGTCTGATTGAACAATATATTTTGCAACTGCCCATGCACTGAGAACCCAGTTGACCGTGCCGTTGACCATGCAGCTGCATCTGCTGAAGTGCTTTCTGGATTCTTCTTTGGTGCAAATTTGGTACAGGCATAGCTATGCAACATTATTTCAGCCCCTAAATCATAGAAACAAGTTGTAGAAGAGAACTGCTTATGCACTGCATAAAAAGGCAGAGCTAGTGTTTTGCAATTCCTGTCAAAACACATACAGCATGTGAAAATGTAATTAGAACTGCAGTGTCTGATGACCTGAACTCTTCAAGACCAAAGTGGACTGCAAGACTCATGTTTTCAGTATGTTTAAGGCCTGGTGACTATGACATGTCTATTCATTCCATGGGAAAATTGTTGGGTGATTAGGGGTGGTGGGAGATGGCTTCTTTTCTCAGTTTTACATGATAAGCACCTTACTTGTGGCCATTATTAGGAAAGGAAAGGGGAAAGAAAAGGAAAGGTTCACGTTGCATTATGCAATACATTTCATCTGTATGTGCTGTTTCAGTCACCTTGTTGAATTTTTTATTCATTCTGTATTAATCTGTGACATGACACTCACATAACGTGCAGTTTTAAAGGAAACACAGTATTAAAGGAATAGTGCAATCCAACATTGTTAAATTTTCTCAGAAGGCTTAATGACCAGCAGGGGGACCCATTTGTTAGGAAGCAAAGCGAGGTTTCTCCTTTTAAAAATTAAACATGCTAAGTCAAAACCTTATAAAAACCATTCCAGAATGCTACTATGCTAAAAGATTTGAGATTTACTGTTCCATTATTTCAACTATATATTGGCCAGACTTACTTTGATATAAATATATATTTTTAATCTTTTAAAATCTGCACTTTTAGTTGTTATCATTCAGTTCTTACATTACTTCAGGTTAACAGAGATAAAAGAAAAGATTGATCATCTTAATGAAGGAATACGGCAGGTTGATATGGATCTTGAAGAGCAGCAAGGTAAAACAGATTTTTCAGACTTCTAAAAACTTGATTTAGATTTAGAATATGGGACAATAACACGTAAACACTTCTACGTATTATGATATATCATTATTTAACAGAGAGACGATCGTGACAGTTTTCTTGCAAAACGAGTGCTGATATGAATATGTGGCAATATCCAATTAGTGTAAATGTGTAATTGATTTCATTAGTTGATTTATCTTTAAAACTACAGTCATTTGAATACAATATCCTTTCCTTATTAGAATGATTATAAACTTACAATTTGCTGCCCAAATTTAAAATGATAAGTTGATTATTTTTTTCATATTTTTTGTTGGGGCATTTCACACTTTGTTGAGACTAATTTTATCTTTCTAAATAACAGTGGAGAAGGAGTTAAAATACATATTAAGGACCTTAAATAGTGGTGCTCTTCTTTCTAGCTTGCAAGTTTGATATTACAATAGCTACTTTATTTAGTTTCTCTGTAATCCTGTCATTCTGTTTTTATTTTATTTTTTCATATTGTATTTGAATTTTTCTCTTTTAACCTTTGGATGACTGTATATGGTAAATCTTTATTTGCTTCACTGTTTATAGCTTGACAACAAAAACTCAGCAGCTTCACTTTAGCCCATCATATTTCTTATGACAGTACTATTAATTTCCATTAATTACTATTAAGGAATGTACTTTTTTTTGGCTAAAGAAGTTTGAAGCATGGCTTCAATGTGGCACAACATCATGTTTTTAAGCTGCTCTATCCAAAGTCAGTATTGCCATGATGACGTTCAATCTTTGGTAGAGGAAGAAGAAGAGAAAATGGAGAGATAGGGACTTCTGAACTGGTCTTGATTTATTGAATCCTTGTGATTGTCCCTTTTGAATTATATATATTTTCAGAAAAAAATCATATCATTTTCTCAGAAATTTACATTTTGGTTGTTTCTTTTGAGTCAGGTTTAGTGCTTTCAGAACATTGCTTAGTATTCTTTCCACTTTGCTCATTATCTATATAGTACCCCCACTTAAAGTCTCAAGTCCACATAACATGTTATGGCCATTATTATCTATGGGCAACTCACTCTGCTTCACTTATTTTAGATTTTTGAAATAAATCACTTTTTTTTTGTTTCAAATCGAACATGCCTGTGGGTCCTCTAAAAAGCAGACTGGATTTCTTAAGGCCAGTACTACAAAGTATTCATTTATCATGAAAGGGAGAGTCAGCCAGGAAGAGGATCACAGCTGCAAGGAAGTTCAAGGAAAATAATGGTCTCTTGGGGCTAATGCCCACGTTTTTAATTCGTATGTGCAAGATACGAAGGAAAGCAGGAGGATGTCGATATAACATTAAATGGGAAAAGGATTCTCAGCTCTGATGTATCTATATTTAACTTGACCTTTCAAATTAATGTTTTTGTCTTGACTTGTGAAATTCCCACATCTAACGCCGTAATTTAAAAACTAGTTTAAAGATTGAATTTCCATTATTCCTACCGTCAGCATGGGTAGCAATTGGATAGAAATTGTGTGACTCTCCCAAAAAAATCTGTTATGAAATGACTATATAGACAGAATACTGAAAAAAACTGTTTGTTGCAGAATATAGAAAATCTGTTATACCAAATTCTGGAAACACTTATACACATACTATTTCATGTTAATTTCATTAATTGATAAATATTATTGAGTTCATTAAGTAGCCAATAGTGCCAAACTGCAGAATATGAAGTTTGAACTATGCTCAGTAGATACTTTGCTTATTATGGGACTACGAGATTGCATAAAATAATGGACATTTGCAAGCTCTTATAGATTGCTTTTATTTGCAGGTCTAAAATAATTAACTGTTCATTTTCAAATGATAATTTTTGTAGGCGAGAAAAATCTGAAACATAAGGAGTTGAAAAAGAGAGAAGAAAGCATGGACAGTAAGTAGTTTCATATGCTTGTACTGTAATTTCATGTGAAGTTATTTTTAAGCCTTGGTGCCTTTGCTTTAATACATCAAGCTTTGATGTACTTTGTTCCACGGTCTTACATCCAGGATGTACAGGATCGCAGGTTCTACCTCTAAGCATGAGGTTCTACCTCTACCTTACTTAACATTCTTGAAGGTATTTATCCACATCTATAAAATGAAAATAGGTTACTATTTGAGGCCTTTGAATTACCAGTAATAGCACCTTTCCTGACTGTTAAATTGCATACAGAGTCTTAAACAACACAATTGTAGGAAACTGAAAAGTAAATAAAAATATTTCATTGTGTGTCTGAAAATACTGAATATAGAAGAAAACAAAACTAAAAAGACCATGGAGATCAAAGTATAGCATATTTTAAGACTCATGCATACTTCTTCAGCTATTTTCATGTGAGAGCATCTTTGCAGATTATAAATGTACCAGCAGAAACTGTATCTTCAAAGGGCAATTAGATCAGAAGGGTATCTAGTACTGACTTAGCAATTGCTATGGGCATGCAGGAGTTCTTGTACATTTGTAGCTGCTCTATTTACTTCAGGATCAGAAACATATCTCTCAACACATAAGCATTATGCTCACATACCTACCCTCTATCTTGGAAAGTTTTGTTCATACATTTGGATCATTCTCATGCTGTAGAATCATGGAACTGAAGGGCAGGAATGGATCTCAGAGGCCATCAAGTACAGCTCCAAGCAGTGTGGAAAATCCACAAGTAAAGCACCCCAGATAGGTGGCCATCTAACCTCCGCTTATAAAACTATTGTTCGAGTTTTAGTCCAGCAGGATAGCAGAGAAGATGTCAAAGAGTGCAGTAACTATAGAGCAATTGGATTGATTCCTCATGCAAACAAAGGGATGCTTAAGATTCTTCTTTGTAGTCTCTGCGAATGCACACTATAGTGTTTAATCTGTGCTTGCACAGAGGTTTCCAGAATATTCTAGAGCTTTATGACGTGTGTAGTGAACAGCCCTGATCTCACCTGCCCATCACCGCAGAACATTGAAGCAGGAGCCAATGAGT
The DNA here is from genome assembly GCF_051106095.1 of Pogona vitticeps. Classification (NCBI taxonomy): domain Eukaryota; kingdom Metazoa; phylum Chordata; class Lepidosauria; order Squamata; family Agamidae; genus Pogona; species Pogona vitticeps. Next base: position 215,288,802 of record NC_135784.1, on the reverse strand, counting down.
GAACGGAAGGGGGAGCCAAGGGGGGAAGGAGCTGGATATAGAGACTAGTGGATGGAGTCTGAGAGAGGGAGAGACTATGTGAAATCTAAAAGTGAACTAAGAGTGAGTTAGAGGTCTGTAAGAGCATAGATTGAAGCAGAGTGTTAAAAGAGTTTTGAAGTTATATCCTATCTGATTCATATATAAGTGATTGGCAGTCAGTGATTTATCCTATGAATATTTACTGATTATTAACTTCCCTAATTAAATAAAATTAAGTTTTGACAGCACACATGTCTCCATACTCAATTGATATTAAAGTATTAATATCTGGTGGCAGTGAAGAAGAAAGAAGAGCAAGATCCTCGTGAAGGCCAAGGGAATAGGGTCTTCAGAGGAAATCGCCACAATGTGTTTGCCAGGACCGCCTCCCTAGCGCACATGGCCCGCCCATCCTGGCGATTGCCTCAGTTCTTTTTGCCGCTGCTGAGGTTTCTTCTCTCGACGAGCTCCATTTGCCTTTATCTTCTACATTTAAAGAATAAACAGAGGGAAATTAGTGAGAGACTTTCGATCTATATCTCTCCTCAACTGCCCCCTTCCTTTCCCTTCCCCCTTTTTTTCACCATTTTATGGCCCTTACAGGGCCGTTCAAACGGTGCACATCGTGCCCTAACAAGGTCCCTCTCACACGGACACAATTCTTGCCTTTTCTGCTTGGGAGAATCTCATCAACCTGCCCCATGCCAATTCTGTAAAAATCTCACAAAGCAGGCTCTTAAACTTAGACAACAACATCTCAGGTCCTCTCTCTGGGAACGCTCCCTCCACCCTGTGCCAGCTATAGAGACTACACAGCCTTCCCAAGCTTGTTGTGCTTTACCTGATGTCCCTGTGACTTATCCGAAATAAAAATGTAAGTCTAAATTGGTCTCAAAGTCAAAGTCTGCTACATCAGCATCAAAGTCAACTCCGGTACTGAAGCTTCCCTCGACATTGGAGCACTCTAAGTCCAAAAACTCTAAGAAATCTTCTACCGAGGTTCAGCCTCCTAGGCAGGCACCCTCTGCACATGCAACTGATAAATCCATGCCTTTAATCCTGCTTCAGGATCAACAAATTATTTGCCTTGGCTCTATTTCCGTGGATGACGATGACTATTAGCATCAGGCCAACCACCTTCACCTCTCTTAGCCCAATCTCCTTTGTGGGCCAATACCTTGACTGATGTGGCAATATTACCAAGATCTGACCACTCGAGGCCCTCCGGTTGCTCTGTCTCCGTGTGTCAGTCAAGTTCAGCATCTGTTTTAACTGATCCACACTCTCCAAAAGACACACCATACACTGTAGACTGGTCCTTCCAATGCTGACCTTCCACAACCTCCGATGTCAACGAGGTTGCTGGCATCGCATGATTCATTGACTTGATGTCGCAATCCTAAACGAGTCGCTTTGTACAACCCACCAACATACTATGAGCTCCCTCCCAAGCAATACTGACATCGCTCATACTGTTATTGCCATCCTGATACCAAACTGAAGCGCCCTTGGTATTCATACTGTGTTTCCCTGAAAATAAGACAGGGTCTTATATTGATTTTTGCTCCAAAAACAGAATTAGGGCTTATTTTCAGGGGAAGGGTGTTTTTTTCATGTACAACAATCTACATTTATTCAAATACAGTCATGTCATCATCTTCTGGTTGCTCCACAATGGTGGAGGGCGGGGTTTCACTTAACTGGGGTTTATTTTGGGGGTAGAGCTTATATTACAAGCATCCTGAAAATCATACTAGGGCTTATTTTCAGGTTAGGTCTTATTTTCGGGAAAACAGGGTACTACTACCATTCTGATTCCCCAGACTCACGGTCCCCTCCTCGGTACCATCCACGAACACAGGAGTATGACCAGTCCTCGTCTGCGGATGATCCCACACTCCTTCCTGTGGTACCAAAGGCACAAAAGTCTTCCCGTAAGAGGAAGCATACCTCTGAATATCCTCCAGTGCAGCCACCTACACTACCGAAACGCTATTGACCATCAACTTCGACTTTGGTACCGACTGCTGAACTTGCCACACTTTCGCATATTTGTACCTCCTTTCTTCAAGTGACTACAGCTTATACTGGTCCTTCACCCCGCCTCTAGATGCGAATCAGACCCATCAACTCAAATGCTCTAAACCTCGTCATGGTACCGCTTACTCTATACCATATAAACAGGATAGTGGTAAATGAGGGGTTATCCACATGATACTCCACCAGATGTCTTGGTCTCTCAAACCGACCTCCCTCTCTGACATCATCCAATTCTGACACTTCAGACTCCCTGCCATCACAGGAGTCCCCTCCTAACTTGCCAACACACAACTCTAATGTGGCCAGTGCCAACCCATCAGAAAATTTTTCTTCCTACTCTCAGCCGGTGCTCCGCATAGCTAAGTCTATGAGCTTCGACGTACAACAGCTAGTCCAGTCCAAATCAGACAAGATCTATGAAGACATTAATGAAGACCAAATTCCTCCACTTCGTATGGGATTCATCCCATCTCTTCTAAAATTGATTAAACAATCATGGTCCAAACCATCTTCCATACCACAGATCTCCAGAAAAGTGGAGAATTTATACAATACATACAGAGATAATACAGCATTCCTCTCCAAACATTCACCTCCAAATTTGGTGATAGTTGATGCCAGTCAAAACAGAGCGCAAAACCGGTCTAATGCAACACCTAACAACAAGAAAGGCAGGAAGCTCAATATTATTGGCTGCAGGGTCTACTCCCTCGCTGTCTTCACTCTCCATGCAGCAAATTATTTGGTAGCCATGGGAGCTTACCATCGGTTCTTATGGAATTAAGCCCTCCCATCATTCAGTCAGCACCTGCTGAATACAAATCCTGTGGCCTTGCTTTTCATCAAGAGGCCATGGCTCTAGCACACCAAGAGCGTATCACCTCATGGCATGTTACTGAGTCTGCATCAAAACACATGACTACAGCTGCTGCCCTCCAAAGACACGCTTGGCTTCATTCAGCCTATATTTCCTATGATTCCTGCATTCACATCGAAGACCCTACCCTTTGATGATGTTGGCCTCTTTGATAATAAAACTGATGAGATTTTGGACAGCCTCCAAAAAATGAGAAAAACAGCACACTCTTACAACACACAACCATATTACAGACTGCAGCAATATCAATGATGTTGCCCCTACTCCTACCAACAATACAAATCTTTTAATGACAAATGATACTAACTGCAGTCCTCCTTTTCCTTTCAACCTCGACATTCTACACAAAAACAATGTCCTTGACAGTCTTTTCAACAACCTGACAAGAAAACAAAGCAGGGTCTTTGACTTTCAAGCAGCCCAGATTCAGCCGTCCTACTCTCTCCCCTTCAATACCACTCACTTTACAGCTCACCTTTCATCTTGCGCAGCCATCACCACTGACAATTGGGTCCTCACTATCATCACCATAGGCTACGCAATAGAATTTGCATTCCTACCACCACCAAGGACAATTCTCACCACACCATCACATGTCCTAAAAAAGGGAGATCCAATCCCTCCTCTCGAAGGATGCTGTACCCACTCGTCATCCCATCAGAAAATGACCCTGGGGTCCTTTCCCGGTACTTCACAGTATTGAAAATAGATGGAGATCTTTGTCCCATTCTCGACCTCAGGGACTTCAATTATTACATAATCCAGAAACACTTTCATATAGTGACACTAGAATGCATTCTATCCATCCTCCAAGATAATGATTGGTTCGCTGTCATCGATTTAAGCAATGCCTATTTTCACATCACCATCCACCAAGAACACTGACAATCTTCCAGATTCTCTCTCGGAAATGCTACCTACAAGTTCAAAGCCCTCCCATTTGGACTTGCCAGCGCTCCTCAGATATTTACAAAGTGCATGGCCCCCATAGCAGCCCATCTCTTCACGCAGGGAATTTCCATCTTCCCATATGTCGACGACTGGTTGCTCATTGCCCCCTCACATTCTCAAGCACTACACGATGTAGACTACACTCTCTCCCTCCTAAAAATCTGGGCCTAGGAGTCAAGTGAAAGGAAAATCCAATGCTGCAAAGAAAAATACTGCATAGGAACCTGGAATGTAAGATCTATGAACATTGGGAAGCTGGAGGTGGTCAAACAGGAGATGGCAAGAATAAACATCGACATCCTGGGCAACAGTGAACTAAAATGGACAGGAATGGGCGAATTCAGCTCAGATGATTATCATATCTACTATTGTGGACAAGAATCCCGTAGAAGGAATGGAGTAGCCCTCATAGTCAACAAAAGAGTGGGAAAAGCTGTAATGGGATACAATCTCAAAAATGATAGAATGATGTCAATACGAATCCAAGGCAGACCATTCAACATCACAATAATCCAAGTTTATGCACCAACCAGCATTGCTGAGGAGACTGAAATTGAACAATTCTATGAAGATTTACAACACCTTCTAGAACTGACACCAAAGAAAGATGTTCTTCTCATTCTAGGGGACTGGAATGCTAAAGTAGGGAGCCAAGAGATAAAAGGAACAACAGGGAAGTTTGGCCTTGGAGTTCAGAACGAAGCAGGACAAAGGCTAATAGAGTTTTGTCAAGAGAATAAGCTGGTCATCACAAACACTCTTTTCCAACAACACAAGAGGCAACTCTATACATGGAAATCACCAGATGGGCAATATCGAAATCAGATTGATTATATTCTCTGCAGCCAAAGATGGAGAAGCTCTATACAGTCAGCAAAAACAAGACCTGGAGCTGACTGCGGTTCTGATCATCAGCTTCTCATAGCAAAATTCAAGCTTAGACTGAAGAGATTAGGAAAAATCACTGGGCCACTCAGGTATAATCTAAACCAAATCCCTTATGAATACACAGTGGAAGTAAAGAACAGATTTAAGGAACTAGATTTGGTGGACAGAGTGCCTGAAGAACTTTGGATAGAGGCTCGTAACATTGTCCAGGAGGCAGCAACGAAAACCATCCCAAAGAAAAGGAAATGCAAGAAAGCAAAGTGGCTGTCCAACGAGGCCTTAGAAATAGCAGAGAGGAGAAGGAAAGCAAAATGCAAGGGAGATAGGGAAAGTTACAGAAACTTGAATTCAGACTTCCAAAGAATAGCAAGGAGAGACAAGAGGGCCTTCTTAAATGAACAATGCAAAGAAATAGAGGAAGATAACAGAAAAGGAAAAACCAGAGATCTGTTCAGGAAAATTGGACATATTAGAGGAACATTTTGCGCAAAGATGAACATGATAAAAGACAAAAATGGGAGGGACCTAACAGAAGCAGAAGACGTCAAGAAGAGGTGGCAAGAATACACAGAGGAATTATATCAGAAAGATTTGGATATCCCGGACAACCCAGACAATGTAGTTGCTGACCTTGAGCCAGACATCCTGGAGAGCGAAGTCAAGTGGGCCTTAGAAAGCCTGGCTAACAACAAGGCCAGTGGAGGTGATGGCATTCCAGTTGAACTATTTAAAATCTTGAAAGATGATGCTGTTAAGGTGCTACATTCAATATGCCAGCAAGTTTGGAAAACTCAACAGTGGCCAGAGGATTGGAAAAGATCAGTCTACATCCCAATCCCAAAGAAAGGCAGTGCCAAAGAATGCTCCAACTACCGTACAATTGCACTCATTTCGCACGCTAGCAAGGTTATGCTCAAAATCCTCCAAGGTAGGCTTCAGCAGTATGTGGACCGAGAACTCCCAGAAGTACAAGCTGGATTCCGAAGAGGCAGAGGAACTCGAGACCAAATTGCTAACTTGCGCTGGATTATGGAGAAAGCCAGAGAGTTCCAGAAAAATATCTACTTCTGCTTCATTGACTATGCGAAAGCCTTTGACTGTGTGGACCACAGCAAACTAATTCAAGTTCTTAAAGAAATGGGAGTGCCTGACCACTTTATCTGTCTCCTGAGAAACCTATATGTGGGACAGGAAGCAACAGTTAGAACTGGTCATGGAACAACTGAGTGGTTCAAAATTGGGAAAGGAGTACGGCAAGGCTGTATATTGTCCCCCAGCTTATTTAACTTATATGCAGAATACATCATGCGGAAGGCTGGACTGGAAGAAACCCAAGCCGGAATTAAGATTGCCGGAAGAAATATCAACAACCTCCGATATGCAGATGATACCACTCTGATGGCAGAAAGTGAGGAGAACCTTGTAATGAGAGTGAAAGAGGAGAGTGCAAAAAACGGTCTGAAACTCAACATCAAAAAAACTAAGATCATGGCCACTGGTCCCATCACCTCCTGGGAAATAGAAGGGGAAGATATGGAGGCAGTGTCAAATTTTATCTTCCTGGGCTCCATGATCACTGCAGATGGAGACAGCAGCCCTGAAATTAAAAGGCGCCTTCTTCTTGGGAGGAAAGCGATGACAAATCTGGACAGCATCTTGAAAAGCAGAGACATCACCTTGCCAACAAAAGTCCGAATAGTCAAAGCTATGGTTTTTCCTGTCGCGATGTATGGAAGTGAGAGCTGGACCATAAAGAAAGCAGACCGCCGAAGAATTGATGCCTTTGAATTGTGGTGCTGGAGGAGGCTCTTGAGAATCCCCTGGACTGCAAGGAGAACAAACCTATCAGTTCTAAAGGAAATCAACCCTGAGTGCTCACTGGAAGGACAGATCCTGAAGCTGAGGCTCCAGTACTTTGGCCATCTAATGAGAAGAAAAGACTCCCTGGAAAAGACCCTGATGTTGGGAAAGTGTGATGGCAAGAGGAGAAGGGGACGACCGAGGATGAGATGGCTGGACAGTGTCTGCGAAGCAACCAACATGAACCTGACACAACTCCGGGAGGCAGTAGAAGACAGGAGGGCCTGGCGTGCTCTGGTCCATGGGGTCACGAAGAGTCGGACACGACTAAACGACTAAACACACAGGAGTCAACAAAGACAAATCTACACTGGTTCCTTCACAGAAAGTGACTTACATACACACAGTTCTAGACTCACGAAAGGCTTTTCTTACCCCAAGAACGCACAATGAAACTTTATGTAAATCTCCAGCATTTTTACCCTCATGCGATGGTCACCACACACCAGACACAGCGACGTCTCAGCCTCATTGCAGCTACCACATCAGTCATACAGCATGCTTGCATAAAATATACTCTCTGCAGACATGGTGCCTGTCCCTCTTCAACCCTATGTCTGACCACCTATGAACCTCCCGAACTCGCAACCCAACTACTGTGGTGAACACAATAGTCAATCTCTTCATAGGAAGACCCTTTGCACCCCTTCAACTCTCTGTACGGGTTACCACAGATGCAAGTCCCACTTGCATCTTGGGGAGCTCCTTGCAGTGGCCTTCACATTCACACCCTCTGGTCTCACTTTGAAAAATGCCTTCATATCAACAACCTAGACTTCTTAGCCATTTTCAAAGCTTTTTGCACTTTCAAACTACTCGTTACAGGCACAGCCATGCAAGTAACTACAGATAATACCACTGCACTTTTTTATGTGAACAAACAGGGAGGCACCCAGTCTCTTCCCCTGCTATACCTCACTGTTCAATTCTGGGAATGGTGCTTCGGACACCATATTTTCCTGATAGCAGTCCATATTTCCACTCAATGCAACCAGTTGGGAGATTCACTAAGCAGACTTCGCACCCAGATGCACGAATGGGTCCTCAACAATGCCATCTTCCGCCAGCTTTCGAACCTGCAGGGAAAGCCACACATTGACATTTTTGCCACTGCTCAAAATACAAAGTGTGCTCATTATTGTTCCAGAGCAGGAATTGGCCCAGGTTCCCTTGAAGATGCACTCATGACACCGTGGACGCCACACTTAATCTACCTTTTTCCTCCTATTACTCTCCTCCTCATGACCATCATCAAGTTCTGTCAAGAGCACTCAAATGCTCCTGGACTGCAAGGAAATCAAACCTATCCATTCTGAAGGAAATCAATCCTGAGTGCTCACTGAAAGGACAAATCCTGAAGCTGAGGCTTCAATACTTTGGCCATTTCATGAGAAGAGAAATCTCCCTGGAAAAGACCCTGATGTTGGGAAACAGTGAAGGCAAGAGGAAAAGGTTATGACAGAGGACGAGATGGTTGGACAGTGTTATTGAAGCTACCAACATGAATTTGACCAAACTCCCCTAGGCAGTAGAAGACAGGAGGGCCTGGCGAGCTCCTGTCCATGGGGTCACGAAGCGTCGGACATGATTTAATGACTAAACAACAAAAACAACAAGATTAAATCAAGCCGATAAGCAAAGGTGTCTCTCTAGAACGCTCTCTAGAAGTAAAAATGACTAAACTGAGGAGGCTGTTTTAGTTTGGGCACTGTGATGGGCAGCCTCATTCGGTGTCACCAAGGAGAAGCTGATTGGCCAGGGTTGAGCCAATCACGATTTGCCGGATGGGTTCAAGGGAAGAAAAAAGGAGTCTGTGGGAGAGAGTTTTCAGTTGAGAGAGTTAACAGTCAGAAAGGGCTGGAGGAAGGTTGATGCATAGTTGAGAGAGAGAGAGCAAAGTTTATTTATCAACTATAAGTCATTAAAATACGTTAAAATAAAATAAAAGCAGCAGGTGAGATAATTAATTAAAAAGCAAATACAATGAGACGTAAATAGGAATCAAAAAGACAGATGTACAGGAAACAAGCGAGCTCGGATGTTGATTGCAGCCAAGGCAAAGTTTGCCACGTTTAAGGTAGTATTGGCGTTGATGTCAGCCAGGAGCCAACAGACCTGGGCGAGATCAGGTCTGTCTTGGATGGAAGTCAGAGAACTTGCCAAAAACCTTGATCTAGGGGAGTGGTAATGTGGACATCTCAAAAGGTAGTGAGTGATGTCTTCGATTTCTCCCAGGTGGCAAGGACAAATTCTTAGATGATAGGGCAGATTCTCGTGTCTGCCCTCTAACACTCTTGAAGGCATACATTGAAAACGTAGAGCGGTGAAGGCCTTGCGAAGGGCGAATGTAGTTATCCAGGTCAAATAATTTTCCATGACAAAGGTTGACTTATAGAGTGGGAGTGAAGAGGAATAAGGTGAGCTAGAGATGGTGCCGAGGTCACTTCTGATATGAAAAAGGCGAATTGTGTCCTTGAGACTAGCTTTCACACATTTGAGCGGAAGAGCGGTTAAAGAATCTAAGTCGATGCCATAGGAGTCAGTTATTTGTTTCACAGCACTCACCCAGGATTTAAGAGAGGGGTTGGCCAGTTGTTCTCTGAAGCAGATCTTAGGTAAACTGGTATCATTCATTTGGGACAGTTTATGCCAGTACCGGACTAGTGCTAAATGGCAGGTGGCAGCTACAGAGATAAGGCCTACTTCTGCCCTAAGTAAGGAGGCTGGAGTACTCCGCGGGACACACAAGATGGAACGAATGAAGGTGTTCTGTGCGGCGTCTAGGGTCGAAATATTTGTGTATCCCCAGATTTCGGCCCCAAAGGTCATTTGGGGAATCAGTTTTTTGGCAAAAATTTCAGTAGCGGGGGGAACCAAGTTGCCTCCTTTAGACCTAGTAAAGTGTAGGAGGGCTTGGATGGCATGGGCGGCTTTGAGCCTTGCTGAGTCCAGGTGTTTTGACCAGGAAAGATGAGGGCCAAAAATAATACCCAAGTAACGAAAAGCTGACACTTGCTCGATTGGGAAGTCCCCAAGCCTCCAGGTATGTTTTCTGCGATGGTTCCCAAAGGTCATCACTTTGGTTTTTGCGTGATTTATTGTTAGTTTTTCATGACTGCAGTAGGTACTTAATTTGGCCAGTAGTCTGCGTAGCCCAACCGGGGTGAGTGAAAAAAGAGCAATGTCATCGGCATATAATAATATTGGAAGTTTTATGTCCCCAATTGTCGGCGGAAAGAAATCGAGACCTTGGAGCTCAGGTACAATGTTGTTTATGTAAAAGTTGAAAAGAAACGGAGCCAGTAAGCAACCTTGGCGGACCCCCTTTTCGGTAGTAATTTCCTCTGAAAGCATACCATGTGGGCCGAGTCTAACTCTGAGATTGGTGTTTGTGTGAAGCTTTATAAGAAGAAGGAGGAGTCTTTTGTCAATATTGGTTTCTGCAAGTTTCCGCCATAGACGGGATCTATTTATTGTATCAAAGGCCGAGGATAGGTCGACAAAGGCAGCGTACAATTTTTTCCTCCCCGCCTGGGTGTATTTACGGACCAAATGGTGGATAACAAAGGAATGATCCAGCGTTGATTTCCCTTTTTGAAAGCCAGCCTGTTCTTTAGCGATAATAGAATTCTCTGATGCCCATTTCTCCAGCTTAAGGAGCAGGAACTTCGTGTATAGTTTGGAAACCACACAAAGAAGACTTATGGGACGGTAGTTTTTTGGGTCCAATTTGGATCCTTTTTTGTGAATGGGGGAGACAATACTGTCTAACCACACCGAGGGAAATTCACCTGAGTGGTTAATGAAGGAGAACACTTTGGATAAGCATAGTTTTCCAGCATAGCAGTGTGGGTGTCCAAAAGAGAATTGTCTATCATAGTTACAGTGTTAAGAAAAAACTTGTTGTATTTAGAAAGTTAGTTCTTTAAAACACAAAAAACTGCATGACTAAGAATTGTGCCACATAACCATTATGTTTCATAAAATAACAGACATTATTGTTTCTTTTACCATTGAATCAGTTTGGCTCTTATGTTTTGGGCTTAAGGATAGCCCAGCAAAGAGACTAGAGGGTTGGAAAAGTGATTAGCCAAGTGGCCTGGTCACAGGCACAACATGAGCAGACTCACTGGAAAAGACAGTAGGTTGAAGGCAGCAGGAAGAGGATAGAACATGAGATGCAGTGACCACCGCTTTGAGTTTGTAAGAGCTGAGCACAGCTGTTAATAGCAGGACCTTTGGGAGGTCACTAATTCATAGGGTTGCCATTAGTCAGAAATTTAGAAGTGACTTGGTGTCACATCAACACCACAACAATGTTGGGCAAGCACAGGTGTCCCACTCTTGTTCTTATTTATAGAAAGAATAAGCACTTGGCTATATGTATGTATTTTCACATGTATTGACTGACTTACACACACTGTTACAGATGTATCAATACAGTATATAGATAGTAAAGGCATCAAGTAGGTGCAACAAAAATAATTTCCATACAAAATATTTCTTCATAATGGTCCATTGATTTCATTGTTACTTTTTTAAAGTTTGCTTTTTAATACAAGTTGCTATAGGTGTTGAGTAACATTTCACAATCCGTCTGGTGTTCCGTTTATAAACAGCAGCCTCTGTTATCTTGTTTTTCAATCTTTAGGCTTTCTTGAATCTTTTGAAGAGACGAAGAACCAGGAACTGGAACGGAAAGCACAGATAGAGGCCAATATTGTGGCACTTTTAGAGCACTCAAGCAGAGTAAGTGGTTTTGGCTCCCCTCCTAAGCACTTCCACATAGAAGTAACCCCTTCTGAATTCACTGTGATTTACTATTGATTAAAGGCGGCTAAAATTCTCAGCCCCCTTTTTTAATGAAACAGGCGTTTATTACTTACATTTAAATAGAGCTGAAGAAGAGTCGGCCACAATGATTGTTGCCTTCTGAATAATAAACCAATTTGTTGATAATATATCTAGCTATTTCCCCATTTTTCTTCAGAAAATAAATCAGACTAGTTTAATCAGCCAAGTAGTTTCAAGGACCATGTTAAACTAGCTCTCCACCCCTTTTATTCTTTGAGCCAGTGCAGGCTTCCTGTTAATTGCAGTTAAGAAATGAAGAGCCAACCTTGGAAATATATACTTCTTTAACCTCGTTTCAGCTTTCTCCTCCCTGCAATCAAGACTCTTTCCTGCCTTATTTATCGTAAGACCTGAAACCTATTTCAGATCATTACTTCAGGAGCTATTTAAAAGAAAGTACTGGTTAATTTTAATTTTGTTAATGTTGGTGCATATATAACACTTAACTGCCGTTAAGGCAAATAGAGAAATCTGTTTCATAAAAATATCAAATTTTGTTTTTAAGACAGTATTAACTACAGTTACTAGGAAGCCATCACTGTATCTGCACTACCTTTTCTTCTTAATTCTGCCATCCTTCACAGTGTCACCCTTGTTTCTCCCTTTAATGTCTATATCAAAGCTTTTTGTTGTTGTTGTTTCCTATCGAGTTCCAACTTATGGTGGCACAGGGTTTTCTAGATATAAAGTACTTAAAAGTGCTTTACCAGTCCCTGATCTTAATGGCACCGTGAGACCAAAGTTGCAGGAATAGCAAAGCACATAAACTCCATCAGCTACATACACACCGAGTGATATGTACTTCCCTTGCTCCAGGAAGACACAGTGGGGATTCAAAGTTGCAGTACTTGCCTCCATAGCCAAGTGATCCAACCTACAGAGCTTTGCTAGGTTATTTTTAAGTAAAAAAAGAAGAAGGAAAACATTTGTATTGTATCTGGAAGTTGAGTCTGGACTTTTTTCTTATTATGCTGAAATGTTTCGCCATTCATCCAAGTACAGTGGTGCCCCGCATAGCGAGGTTAATCCGTTCCGGATTAACCTTCGCTATGGGGAAACATTGCTATATTGAACAGGGAAACCCATTGAAACGTATTAAACTTCGTTTAATGAGTTCCAAATGGGCACAAAACTCACAGTTCTGCGATGTTTCCCCATAGCGGCAGCCATTTTCGCGCCCTTGGTAAGCGAGGGCAGGGCGCAAAAATGCTGCACACGGCCATTTTGGGTCGTCCGGCGGCCATTTTGGAACCGCCGAACAGCTGATTCCCCAGCATCGCAAGAAATCAACAGGGGTGGACGCCTTAGATACAATTTGTCTCCTGTTTATCATGCTACCCTTTAATCCATCCCCAGAAAGATCAGGACCTCACCCACCAGAAAGATGACTGCTAACTACTGTTAACTACTCATGACAATGGGTGGAGAAGCTGCAGAAGTGGGATTTTCACTCCCCCCCTCCCATCCTTTATCCATCTAAGGAGCCTTTTCAGACCAGGCAGAAGTGAAACCAATGTGAAGGCTATATCAGCAGTTTCCTACCAACTCTCCTCAGACTGAAGAAACTATGTACTTGGATGAATTTATTATTTATTTATTGATTGATTGATTGATTGATTTGATTTATTTGATTTATTTGATTTATTTATTTGATTTATTTATTTGATTTATATACCGCCCATCTGGTATATTCTACCACTCTGGGCGGCTACCAATAGACATATACTCATTAAAATACAAAACCATAACATAATCAATAATACAGTAAAACAGTGCAAAATATAATAAATGATAGATAGCAAAGAAAAAGAATTAAGTGCTGGCAGGAGGGAAGGCCTGAGTAAACATCCATGTTTTTAGTTGGGGTTTAAATGTACCCAGCGTAGGGGCCTCGCGAATCACCAGAGGGAGGTTGTTCCAAAGTTGAGGAGCCACCACCGAGAAGGCCCGGTTTCGTGTCTTTTCCTTCTGGGCCTCCCTCGGCGTCAGGCTCCTCAACCTCACCTCCTGGCTCGTGCGGGTGATCCGGGTAGATCTTGGTAGGAGCAAGCGTTCCGCCAAGTATCGAGGTCCCAAACCGTTGAGGGCCTTATAGGTAAGCATTAAAACTTTGAAGTCAATGCGGAAATGAATAGGCAGCCAGTGCAGGCTGGCCAGGATAGGAGTAATGTGTTGGTGTTTTCTCACTCCAGTAAGGAGTCTGGACACTGCATTCTGCACCACTTGAAGTTTCCGCATCAACCTCAAAGGCAGCCCCACGTAGAGTGTGTTGCAGTGGTCTAATCTTGAGATGACGAGCGCATGCACCAAGGTAGTGAGCGCCCCCGTGTCAAGGTAGGGCCGCAGCCGGGCTATACGACAAAGGTGGAAAAAGGCGGTGCGAACTACCGACGCCACCTGTGTTTCCATGGTGAGCATCGGGTCCAAATGCGCACCCAAGCTGCGGACCCCGCTCTTTGCAGCCAGGGTCACCCCCCCGAACGAGAGTCACCCAGGCCACTAGCCACGGGGGCCCCCACCCTCAGAACTTGCCCGGGTTCAGCCTCAGCCCATTTTCCTGCATCCATTTCAGTACGGTCCCCAGGCAGCGCTGAAGGGACAGGACGGCATCACCTGCAGTTGGTGAAAAGGAGATGTAGAGCTGAGTGTCATCCACATACTAATGACACGATGCTCCACACCCCCTGATGACCCCGCCCAGCGGCCTCATGTAGATGTTAAACAGCATTGGGGAGATAATCGACCCTGTGGGACCCCATAATTGGAACTCCACAGGGGCGAAAAACTCTCCCCAAGCTGTACTGTCTGGGGCCGGTTCTCCAAGAAGGAATGGAGCCAGGCAAGTGCCGAGCCACCAATTCCCGACTCGGAGATCCTCCCCAGGAGGATACCATGGTCAACGGTATCAAAGGCTGCGGAGATGTCAAGGAGATCCAACAGAGACGTTTTGCCCCTGTCAGCCTCCCTCAACAGGTCATCATACAGGGCGACCAATGCCATCTCTGTGCCGTGCCGCGGCCTGAAGCCCGACTGAAACGGATTCAGGGCATCTGTTTCATCCAAGTGCGCCGGAAGCTGGTCTGCCACCACCCTCTCCACCACTTTGCCTTTAAAAGAAACATTGGCAATGGGCCTATAATTGCCAATTTCGTCCGTCGCCAAACTAGGTTTCTTTCTGATGGGCCTAATGAGTGTCTCCTTGAGGGCAGGTGGGAAAGACCCATTTATTATTGCAGTGGCCCATTCTGTTGTTATCAGCCTGGCTGCTTTGATTAGCCAGGCCGGACAAGGGCCAAGGGAGGAGGTGATGGCTCAACAACGGTCAAGCACCTTGGCCACAGAGTCAGGCGTTACAGGCTGAAAGGAGTCGAAAATTACTGGGCAAGACGGAGCGCTGGACATCTCTGCTCGACTCACTGTATTCAAAAAAGGAGAAAGCTCCCGGCGGATGGCCTCCACTTTAGATTTTAAAAATGCTACAGATCATGAATAGCAAAACATTTCAACCTAATAAGAAAGAAGTCCAGTTGCCTTAACTCAACTTTCAGATAACCTTATCTGGATGACTGAGAATCTTCACAGACATTTGTATTGTCGTTCATGATATATGCCACTGAAACAAGACACTTGTAGCCTTTATCTTCTTTCAGTCTGTCAGCAGACAGCATTCTTGATTTTTAACTAAATTTAGGTTTATCAAATTCAGTAAAACAAAACTAGAAAGTTAATCCATGTGTCATTTAACTGTGCTTTTAACATAGATATCCTCATTTCTCATTAGTTACATGGACTAAACTTCATTCTTATTATTGGGTGATCATGGGTCTATTAATAATAATCATGTGTCATCAACTCAATTCTGACCTACGGTGATCTTTTTCAAGGTTTTCCAGGTACAGAATATTCAGAAGTAATTTACTGTTCTTTTCTTCTGGGAGCATCCTGGGACTTTGCAGCTTGCTCAGAGCTCTTCTCTCAGTGGGGAAGCAAACTCCCAACATCTGGCTCTGCAGCCAGATATCTAAACCACTGAGCTGTCCAGCCAGCATATATCTATTACTATTATTTTAAAATAGTGTTTAAAAATCAACATTTTATAATTAAAAAGTTACGTATCATGCAGGATGGGTATTTTTTTACCAGGGACAAATATCTCTCTGTTTATCTCTCAAATTGCATAGGCCTGTTAACATTTTGTTCATCTTCAGGCTTGTGTTCTCATATTAAGTGAGGTAATACAATGGTCTATAAAGATTACAGCAATACTCCTTTTGATACATAATCTCCAAACATGAAATGTTTTTCCTAAGGGGATTTACTGCAGTAGAATTAAGTATATGGAGGATCTCCAACTTCTGTCATTGTCCAGCCATCAGTCGTAACTGTATATTTGGAAGGTATCATGTTCCATTCTTTTTTCACGATACAGAATGTAAATCGTATCAAGCAAATATCTTCAGTAACAAATCAAGAACTGAAGATCATGCAGGAAGATCTTACTTTCAAATCAAGTGAAATGCAGAAATCCCAGAGCACTGCTAAAAACCTGGGTTCAGGTAAGTGTGTTGTGTAAAATGTATTTGTTTATTCATTTCTAAATTCTGTCCCTTGGTCTATTACAAAAAATACTCCTAATGTGATGTAGAAAAATGGCACACAATACAATAAAATGTAACAAACATGATAAAAGGAAATAAAAAGAATAACACCAAAGGGAAAAACAGCTGTTAGAAGATCTTGCATATTATTTGAACTCCGAAGAATAGGACAAGCTTTGCCCAATACCTGCAGGATTCCAAATACCAACATAAGTGGGGGAAAACTTTCAGGATTTGGATGACACTCCAGAAAAGGCCCTTTCTTCAGTAACTACCTTTCTGACTTCAGAAAACAAAGATATTTCAAAGAGTGGCCTTTCGCGGTACTGAATTTCACAACAAATCTAGTACCATATTTTGCTCTGATTCAGAATTTTACACCCCTTGCTCATCTTTTGTATACTCAGGTCCCTGTCTTCCATTATGGAGTCAGTCCATCTTGAATTTTCTTCTCCTTTCCTGCTGCTTTCAAATTTTCACAGTATTACTGTCTTTTCCAATGAGTCTTGACTTCTCATTAAGTGCCCGAAATATGACAGCCTCAGTTTCATCATTTTTGCTTCCGGAGAAAGTTCAGGCTTGATTTGATCTCGGATCCATTTGTTCATCTTTCTTGTCTTTGTATTCTATGACAAACTCCAGAAACATTTCATCAAGTTGCCTCCAACTTATGGTGACCCTAAGAATGAGGCAACTTGACAGCATGTAACAACCATGACACCTTTGTTTCAGCAAGGAGTTACATTAAGTCTTTCATTAATGGATACTGAGGTGTGTTATAAGATAAATAAACTTTGTCAAATGAGTGTAATTTTAAGGCATAAGCTTCATCACTTTTCAGTGTATTAGTATGGTAGCTAGCTATTTCCCACAGATCTTCCGGTCCAGCAATGCCCCAGTGTATTCTGTAACAGAATGTTTCTAGATTTTCCAGATTCTGATATGCCCCTCCATGAATAGATGAACTCCTCCCTTTTGCAGAGGAAACAGAAATCCAGAGCCAAGCTTTAAAAAGTAATAGTTGGCTATTATAGGCTGTGACAGGGCTTTTCCAGTTTTAAAAAAAATCAAAAGAAAATGTTTTGAGGTGGGGATCAAGAAGCTGGTGTAACCCTCCTAGACCCAAGGATGGATATATATCTTAGACCTCTGGAGGTCACCCAGCCCTGTGCTAGATGAATGAGAAAGGTAATAATTTTTAGTTGTATCCCTTTTCCTAGCAATCAGTCATGCCACAGTGCTCTGAAATTTTCCCACCACCCAAACGCAGCATGGCAGGGGAAGACTGTATGGGTGGTTTCCACCACACTTTCTTCTGTTGGAAGCAGAATACTGTTGAGCAGTGGTCTGGATGAAGGATGTTACTGATTTTTTAATCATGCAGTAAGAAAGATAAAGTTGGATTTTTTTTTAAAAAAAAGTATTATTTCCCATTGGGATGCTGTAGACCAGTGGTGTCGAACTGTGGCCCTCCAGATGTTCTTGGACTTCAACTCCCAGAAGCCTTCACCACCACCTCTGCTGGCCAGGATTTCTGGGAGTTGAAGGCCAAGAACATCTGGAGGGCCACAGTTCGACACCACTGCTGTAGACCCAATTGCTGTGGAATTCTATTCTGCAGCCACAAAGGCATTTTTAAAAACTTCTGAAACCAGCCACAGAATGAAGTATAAATGTAGTAGTATCTAACAACAGAGAAGTACAAGAAAATAAAGGTAATGGGTATAATCCATCCCTCCTGTTTATGCACGTGCAAAGATGTTTTAGCACAAATAAGTTCCAGAAGCCTTGAACCAGAAATGAAAAACTTTCAAATATGGAAGCTGAGGAAGAGAGGAGGCCATTGGGTTTTCATTTTTTAAATCATATTTAAGAAGCGTATTTCTATTATAATGGGAGCTTAAGATTTCTTTTATTTCTTAAGAAAAGATATTTAGGGGCTCTAACTGGGATTCTAATTTGATCTAGTGACGTATGCATTAGAGCTTCATGAACCAAAGGATGCCCATCTCCATACCAACACTTCTTGAGAGCCTTCCCAAGCCATGTTGGCTGGGGACTTTGGACACTTGCAGTCCATGAAGTGAAACAAAACCTTGCATGACTACAAAAAATCGGTAAGATGTTGACAGCAAACAACTTGAGTACAGGATTTATCCGTTGGCCGCCTCTATTATAAAAAAATCTTTTTAGTTGCCCTATCAATCTGGAGCTCAATAGTATAGTGGCATTTAGATGTTGTTTCCAAAAGAGTTTCTCACAAAATTGGATACCCAAATATTTAAAGGACTGTACCTGTTCAATGACATGCCCATACAGTGACCAATTATGTTTAGGGGCTCTCTTCCCATAGACCATGATCTTTGTCTTAGTGTAGTTGATTGTTAGCTGTTCCTCTTTACAGAGCTGCCCAAATTTAGATAGCATTCTTTTAAGTCCGATTTTGTTCAGGGATAGCAAAACCAGGTGATCGGCATAAAGCAGCATTGAGATCTTTCTATAGCCTATGGCTGGGGAGAGAAAAGAAGGGGGAACCATTTGCGGGATCAAGCTGTATATACAGAAATTGAAAAGAAACAGTGCTAAAATGCACTCTTGTTTCACCCCATGGCTAATACAGATCTTTTGTGATAGAGTTCCTTGTAGACCAATATGCATCTTACCACAAATGCTTGATGAGGCAGAATTATGGGAGAAGCAGCAAAGCCAGAATTGGAAATTTTGCAGAATAAATTAGTAAGGCTGATAATGGGGCTCCCTCCAGGAATTCCTTCAGCTCATCTCAGAGCTGAGTTAGGCCTTCCCTCAATTGCTGCTAAAGCTGACCTGGCCTATTTTAGATACTGGCACAGATTGATCAACCTAGAGGACCTCTCCTTGATAAAGTGCTGCTGGATAGAACAACTACAGTCTGGTGGATGGGCACAACAGTGCTACTAAAAACTAAAAGCCTATAACCTCCCACTGGAAAAATTCCTCAGTCTAGGCCTCCGGGACCTTAGAAACTGGGTTCTTGACTTTGATGTCAGTCAGGACAGGTCTGTTATTGTCGGGTACTGTTTTTCCACCTGGTACCTCCAACTTCAGTTGAATCACGCAAAACCAAGTTACTTTGAGCCACTGACTTTTTCTCAGATCCTCAGAACGTTCACAGAACTTGGGCAGATGGCCACAGCATATCTTGAAGGGAGGTATAAAGGAATCCCAGCGGAGGAGTGGAAATGTGTTTATGGCTGCAATCAGATTGAGGACCTAACTCACTACTCATTACTCTGTCGTCTCTATGAAAATCCCATAGAAAGATTTTTGTCTCCCATTATTCAGCTGTATCCCAACTGTCCTTCAATGGCAATAATAGTAAAACTACTCGATGATACACAGCTGTATATTACGTACTCTGTTGCCCAATTTGCTCTGGCAGCTAAGAAGTTGAGGTTTTGATTTGTTAAGGTTCATAATATTACATAAATGTTGAATATAGTGACTATAAAAATGTTCTTTAGGAAGCCATGAGATCTCTCCTTTAAGTATAAAGATCTTGGCACAGATGGCTCTCCTTCCCTTCTCTCTCTCAGAGGAAACTCCTATGAGTAAACATATTTGCTGATGGCAGCATTTCCCCTTAACATTTCCCTGGGTCAAAGCATGAACTAGTTTTGTCTCAGAATTTGCTACTGTGTATACACGGCTTGCTGAAGTCTGTGACTTAATGGCATATCAGGAGGAACTGGACTGCATCCTCTTCCTGTCTCTTCCAGAAAAAAGAAGTTTCTCCTTTTCTTTTTTTCCCTTTTCTTTTTTCCTTATTGTTGGATGACAGTTCGATGAAGAAAAATGTTACCTTGTTCAGGTTTTTAAACAATGGAAATTCTTCAAGTCAGATGAGAGTCTGGTGCTCAATATTTTCTACACTAATGTACACTGAGGGGATGTTTCTCAGCCATTCCTCAAAATACCTAGGACTGAATTTGGCATCTTGCAACCTGCAAAATGTATATTCTGGCACTGAGCTACTCCTGTACTCCTGTCTTTGGGACAAATGGGGCAAGATGCTTTCACTGGGAGTAAACTCAGTTCCTTCCCACTGCAGTCACAATAGTCAACTTGCTCCCACTTTCTCTTCAACTGCTTTCGACACAACTGTTCAGAGGGAAAAGGCAAGATAAGTGAAGGAGGCTTCAGTCTCCTCTTTCTCATCTTTGGTCAAGGGAGGGCCAAAGGGCTCCAGGAATTAGCTAAAGGCCTGTGGTCGTACTGTGGGCTTCAGCAGATCAACAACAGTAAAGGCATTCCACTAATTAAATTACTTATGTACATTTTTGTAGTTTATTCATCATTGCAAAAGGTTGTGGTAATAAATGCTGATAGTTTTGAACTATGAGAGACAACATATGGTATTATTTTACTATATTTAATAACTATGGTCTCATTCTCAGTGCTAAAGCTGGATTGTGATTATCACACTTTTACATAATAGCAGCTATACAGTATTGCAGTTTCCAATTTTACACATTTGTCTGCTCATGTCAATATTTTATACCAGGGAATTCCTCACAGTGGAAATTCTGCATTATTTACATTGATATGATATCATCTATATAACATTACTATTGTAAGGAATATGCAAATAATACTCCAAATATTTTCAGGAAGAGACAAATATTCTCATTAATTTAATTGCACAGATTTCAAGGACAACCAAGAAGCCACAGATTAAAAGTGTAAAAATATAGTTTTAATCCCTTTTGTGAATAACTTTTTCTGTTCATGAAGGAAACCAGGTTCCAGGAAAACTAGAATTTTTTCTTATAAATAGGTTGTGAGGCAAATATTTAACATGATTCTCTCTTTTTCCAACAGCACCTTCTCTATGCTTTCTCCCATACTTTATATAACTCTGCAGCATGTCATTCTTTCCTCTTCTTGGCCATGTCATGTGGCCTTGAAAGCCAGATATCATTGTGAGGTTCTCACTTCCTCTCCCGTTACACTGTTGGCTGGGCTACCTTTTATCCCTCCGAGCTCAAGTTACCTTAACAACTGCAGAGCCAAGTCTGATTTCAGCAGTAACCTCTTCTACCAACCTGGGTCAGGAAAGGAGGAAAATTAAATGTTGACAGTCTTTGATGGAACACTTTCCTAGTTATCCTGGCAACTGGAACTATTTGGGTCAATGCCATTCACCAGTTGTGAGATCACTCTGTGCTGCCCTACAAGACAGCTGGATCTACTCTTGATTATTTGCACAATACGTTGTGGGATGGAAATTCCAAAGAGAATATGCATATGCAACTCTCTTCAGATTCCTCAGTGCGAGCCTGTGCTAAGTAATCACAAGTACAGTACTGGACATGAAACTGTTTCCACTTAATATTTTAATTAAATTAAATGTATAATATATCTCATAATCAGGAAAAACAGTTTGTCTCTCTCTCTCTCTCTTATTCTCTCTGCATTTGCCTATTTCTGGCATATCACATCTGCCTAGACAGATCCAGTCACCACTCATTACATCCCAATAAATCTGTTCCCAGCAGCTAGGGAATCAGATACTACCAAATTCCTTTTCAGGAAAATACCCCTAATTGACATATTGTAACTGTTATTTACCAGAACACTCCTTTCAAGAGGTAGCATGTATCGAGCAATTCTAAGACCTTTTGAACACCAGTCAAAATAATTCAGGGGAATAAAATCCTTTCTCCATATATATTGAGTTGTTTCTCCTGAGTTGTTAAACTCCTCCACATGAGGGCCCCTTCTCAATAATCAATGTATCATAACGGATATATTTCCTAAGCTGCCTCTCTCCACTTTTAAGATTTCAGCACCTCACAAATACATCTAAGCTATATGTAGAAACATGACATCCCAGGTAGCAATTAACAATAGTGCAGAAAGAAACTAAGTGCAATTCTAATAGCAATTTATCATATAACAGCAGCTATCAGTAATACCAATAAAATGGGATGCAGTTTTTGTTTGTGTATTCTTATTTATTTATTTATTTATTTATTTATTTATTTATTTATTTATTTATTTATTTATTTATTTATTTATTTATTTAGCCTTCCATAGAGGTGTAGGAAGGGACGTGGTGGCGCTGTGGGCTAAACCGCAGAAGCCTGTGCTGCAGGGTCAGAAGACCAAGCAGTCGTAAGATCGAATCCACGCGACAGAGTGAGCGCCCGTCGCCTGTCCCAGCTCCCGCCAACCTAGCAGTTCGAAAGCATGCAAATGCGAGTAGATAAATAGGTACCATCTCGGTGGGAAGGTAAACAGCATTCCGTGTCTAAATCACACTGGCCATGTGACCACGGAAAGATTGTCTTCGGACAAACGCTGGCTCTATGGCTTGAAGAGCGGGATGAGCGCCGCCCCCTAGAGTCGGACACGACTGGACAAAAGTTGTCAAGGGGAACCTTTACCTTTTTTAGAGGTGTAGGGCAATCATAATCCCCAGTATAATTAACCAAATGTCCTCAGATGCTGTCCTTTAGATCAGTGTTTTTCAGAAGCTGAATAAACTTGAATCCAAAACTAATTAGAGAAAACAGCTACTTGTCATTCCACTCTTATGCAGGTTTTGAATCCAATACATGAGGACTGGGGTTGGAATCAGGTTGTCATGCACGACTCTAACATGCTTGCCTGATGTCTTCATACTAGGCAGTATATTTACAGAGAGGTCTGTGCATACCACTTTGCAAGCTGCATTCTGTTTTTATGATGTAGAATTATCTGTTTTAGAGTTAGAAACAGTGGTCTTTTGATAGCCCACACACTGAAACCAAGCAAGGCCAGCCCTGTCATTAATCAAAGTGAGGTGGTCACCTCAGGTGGCAGATGCAGTGTGATATGGAGAAAGCAGTGGTAGAAGCCACTACCCATTCCTCTCTATTGGAACACAAACCTTTGTGTTCCAAGAAGTCTACCCCAGAGCCGTAAGCTGGTCTGTTGCCTTCAGGTGCAATGGAGGAGGGTGCCCCATCACAAATATTAAAGTCCATTCCTATAGAGCAGTAGTTCCCAACCTTGGATCCCCAGATGTTCTTGAGCTTCAACTCCTGGAAATCCTGGCCAGCACAGCTAGTGGTGAAGACTTCTCGGAGTTTTGGTCCAAGAACATTTAGTCCAAAAACCAAGTTGACAACATTTTTACATAGTTTAATAACTAAAGAGGGCAGTTGGACCTTTTCACATGTTTTTATTAACACATGTTAACTAAGAACAACTGCTAATTTCAGTTTGGTTGTTCATGCTGCAAATAATAAAATGTGTCAACACTCATCTTATCTGTACTACTAGTCCATCAGAGACTGGATATTTGTATGTTAAAGATAAGAACAACTTAAGAGCTTTGCTGGATCATGGCCAAGTTCAGTGTGCCAAGCAGGATTTGATTGTCCCTTTGAAAAAACAATTTTATAATTTAGTTCTCTCTTTGCTAGAGAATAAGCTCTACTGTATGTCAACACTGCTCACTAGCCATTTTCCTTTTTTACAGACAGTCAGCGTCTTCGGATGGATCTCCAGAAGATGGACCTGTTAGAAGGCAAGATGATAGATGAACTGAATTCCCTGAAAGAAAAAAATGAACAAATGACTAAGGACTTAGAACTATATAATAATCTGCCAGCTCTGAAAGCAGCAGGAGAAGAAAAGAAAAAGGTAATTAACAATCAAAAACATGTTTCCAATATTTTCTTGAGACTCATTCATTTAATTCTTACAGGTAAACATTGTTACATACTTTCTTGAGCTTCCTTCACATTGAAGCTACACTCCTGTACACACAGTCCTGAAATTTAGCCCCAGTGAACTCAGTGAGGCTTACATCTGAAGAGCTATGCATAGGATTAGGCTACTTCTCCAAGGTGTTATTGCACATGGCTGAAGGAGATTCATGTTATTAGTTCCACTGCAGTCATTGTAATACTGAAATAGCTAAATCTGCCTTGCAGGGTAGCACTGTGAAGAGATGACATTTAACTTTCTATTGATGTAGAAAGGGCCTTAAATATTAAATCAGATTAAAAACAGTGTTTTTAAAAGAAAGCCAGTGAGACAGTGTTCAAAGTGTTTTAGATTTAAAACTGAAAATATACAAAAATGTGTGTGATCTAAGAAATATATGTATATAACTAGAAAGATATTGGGTAGTGTTCAGTGCTGGATTTACACTGGCAGAACAGTGAATTCCAACTCAATAACGAGGAAGCAGTCTTTCTTTTCCAGTGCATTGCCCGTATATCTTATAATACAGCTGCAGAGTTGGTCTTCCAGGAGCTCCAAGGGATGAAGAAGGGACGGGAAGGAAGCTTCATTGTGCTCCCATTTCAGTGCCCACACACAGAATTTAGCCCTTAAGAAATAATTTAGAAGAAAAAGGAAGACTTGCCTCACTTACCTGAAAGTAAACTCTCTTGAAAGTGGTGCTGCTTATCGTCAGTAAGCATGTTTCTATAATAATGATGTGCTAGCAAGTTGATTCCAACACTTTCCAGAGATGCTTTTCAATTCAGAAATGATTTATCATTCCCTTTTTCTGTGGGGCAGGGTGGGCTGTGTAGCCACACACTGTAGAGACTGCCTCTTCTCCTGGAGAATTGAACTCCCAGCCTCTGGCTCCACATCCAGATGTACAACTTACTGAGCTATCCAGAAGATGGCTGTAAATCAGTATTGCAGAAACATCTGCTAAGGCTGTTTACTCACTTCTCTGCCATCCATGTTTTACCTGCACCCGCTTGCCTATTCCTCCATATCATCAGGCTCCCCACTGCTGTGCTTTTTTCACATGAAAGTATATTATGATATTATCCCACTTGCGGATCTTTACCTTCATGGCAAGAACTGACTGTGAGGGCACTACCTTGTAGTGTTTTTCTAGTTCAGTAGTGCAGCTCTGCTTCTGTATTGGGCCTGTGCATGCTGTCTCTTCTGAATGGATCCCAGAAGGATCCTGGAAAAAGCTTGTAATAGAACTATGCTACTTGCTCCCCAAGCTTGCAAAAGCACCACAGATCCACTTCAGTGATTTCTACAATTTTTAGTGATACAGTATTTGGATTGCCTGTTCACATTGCTGAATGGTCAGCAGTTATTCTTTTCATGGATATTTTTCTAATAGTCCAACTCTCCTGCCATTATATCTCACTTACAGCACTGGAACACTGCTGTAAGCATTGATTTTAGCTGTGCATTATCTGCAGAAGGTGCTTCATTATCTATTTGCCTTTTACTGCCTCAAACAAACAGCTTCAGGGGAAAAAGAAATGCGTAAGAGTGGATAGAGAATCAGTATTATGAACAGAAAGAGGGGGAAAATTAATCACATAAAAGTGTGCGATTTCCTTCCTTTATAAAATTAAAATAAACTAGTAAGCCTTTATGGGCAAATATGAATCTCTACTTTTCTATTCCCAAAGATAAATCAGCTTTAGAATCAAAATCCAGCATTTGTTATACCATTCTGATGTACAAATTAATTTCACATATGTGAGTTGTCTGGGTACCCTTTCTGCACAATCTTTTCAATACAGAATCATGTCACTTGTGCAGATGGTTGCTGGAAGCTTAGACTTATGTAGATTTCTTTTCTTTTGGATTTCCTTGCATTTTGAAAACAGACTGAGTTTTTTGAAGTCTAATGTTTATACTTTTATTATTTCCTTACACAAAGAAACTGCAAGAAGAGAAAGAAATGCTTACAAAGCGCAGAGATGCTTTCAAAAAAACTATGGAGCATCTGAATAAAGAATATGAAGGGCTGAAGCTGCAGCTCCAAGAGAATGAAACACATGCGCAGGTACAATTGAAAATATGTTTTACCTTGGGCTTAGCCTGTCCGCACCTTTAAAGAGGTACTTGGTGTACCCAGTCCATGCAGATACTGAATGGTATCAAAGTCTCTTTGGTACAGTCTTAGGACATAAACTGGAAAAATAACCACAAGCTATGAATCCAAGAGGGAATCCAAGAGGGAAAGGGAAAGCCCTTCTTCAAATACAAATCACAGTGGGCAGTTGTTGCTTTAGAATGACTATTGAATGACATTAAGCGCTGTCACTTTTGAACTGTAAAATGTTGGCTTAGGTAGAGCTATTTTGAAAGGTTCCTTGTAAATAGGTGCATCAGGTAAACAAACTGATAGTGTAAAATTTTTACTGTTAGGAAGCAGCCATCGGTATAATAACCACATTGCCTTCCTGTTGGTGCTGAAAATCTTGTCTCAATCCCAACATTTAACTTGCTTTCTTACAATCTTTTCAGCACAGTCCTGCTCTTATCACAACTTCTGGCATCAGACAGGAAACCTAGCTATGGAAATGAGGAAGTTTCTCCTTTTTAGTTTGGGGCCCAATGTAGTGTCAAGATATGTCATATGATAAGGGTTACATATTTGGAAAACAATTATTAACTAAAAGAAGTACAGACCATGAGAATTCAGTGTCTTTCATAAATCATAATTTCATACTCTACTGTATTTAAAGTCCAGGTTCTCCCTGTTTACACTCCATACAACCAACTTTTGATTTTATTTATTTTTTAGTTGAAAAAATCGACACACTTCAATGGAGTCTTTGCTAGTTCTTTTAAATTTTGTATTGTTCTGATTAAACATTTGTCTAAATTTCTCCTGGTGTAACCAGTGAGATTTAAATGACGAGTTGTCTGCTCAGCTGTAGGCTGCAATACACTAGTGGAGCTTACTATCAGATAAAGAGGTACAGGATTGCAAACCTTTATCTTAACTACATGCACTTTGGAGAAAGCAACATAACAAAAAATAATGAAGTTTTTAAAATTGTTATTAATTAAGAGGGGTGCCTGAGTACTTATTTTTTGTCCCCCCCCCATTTTGTACTTTCAGCTTACAAATCTGGAAAGGAAGTGGCAGCACCATGAACAAAATAACTTTGTCATGAAAGAATGTATCCTTTTTGCTTTCATTTAAAAAAATGTGAAAATGGAAATAATCACAATAAATTATTTTTAAATCTTTAGTTTAAATGCTTCACAATTGTGTAAGGAGCGGGATGATAGAAGTAGAATAAATTTCACCTTCAATGGGTAATCTTTAAAGTTATATGGCTTTAGTCCATCCTCTCAGCAAATCAGCTAAAGATTTGTTAGTATGAGGATTTTTAGTGATAAAAGTAGTCTTCTAGTACAGCGGTCCCCAACCTTTTTCGGTCCGTGGACCAACTGGGGAAGGCGTGGCACCCCCCATGCTCACACGCATGTGCGAACAAGCACGCACGCTCACTCGCACAGGCACGGGCGCGTTCGGGCGCATGCACAAATGGTGGTGCAGTGCTTGTCTATGAGCACTCGTGCTCATGCCCATGTGCAAACGCCGGCACGGCACTTCCACAGGCATGCTGGAGCGCACACGCAGTCGCATATGGGCTGTGCAGGGGTGAGTGCATGTGGGGGGAGGCCTGTCTTGGTGGCCCAGTCCGGCTCAGGCCATGGACCGGGACTGGGCCACGGACCGGGGTTGGGGACCTCTGCTCTAGTACTTTGAATAAAGATGTGAGGTTATTTTGTATGAATATCCTATGTTGAACATAATTAGCCACTGTTAATAAACTGTTGTTTGTACAGAAAATATTAATATGAATATTACGATCACTGTTGATATTTTATGCAGAAGCAACAAGTTGTTCTAAGTTGTGCAGGGATGTGTTTCTGAATGAATAGGGGTAGCATTAGATTATCAGTCATTCTATATAACAGCGTAGGCAGTGTAGACTCCAACTGATTTCATTCTTTAGCTAAAGCAGATGTTGATATGCTGCCATATCAATCAATGTGCAATTAAGCAATTAGACTTCATTATTAGACATAAATTGCAAATTGTGTAAGTCAACAAGGTACAGTGGTACCTCGACTTAAGAACTTAATCCGTATTGGGACTGCGTTCTTAAGCTGAGACATTCTTAAATCGAAGCACCATTTCCCATAGGAATTCATTGCAAACCATTTAATCCGTATCTCCTGTTTTTCGTTCTTAAGTCGAAGCACTGTTCTTAAGTCTTATGTTGGGACGTTCTCAAGTCGAGGTACCACTGTAGTTCACACCAATCTGATATTCAGATTTTTCCCTTGAAGCTTTGCACTGCAAAAGTGACAATGATTAGTGGGTAAAGGAGACCCTGACTATATAAAACAGCAGTATTGAAAATTGTGTTGTCTCTGTTGTTATCTGGTGCCACAAAGTTTTTGTCTTCCTTAAAAAAATTTATTTTGTTTTCGGCCTGATATAACCAATCACTATCTATTTTGGGGCCATGTATAAGTGTATAAGGATTTGCCATGTAATCTCACTCTTATGTCTGAGGAAGTGGACTTGATCCATGAAAATTCACATCAAAATATAGCAGTTAGTCTTTAAGATGCTACAGTTTTTTTGTTATTTTTATTTTTCTTCTGTTCTAAGCCTGATTTTCTTACCTGTAACTTTGATGTGTATTAGAGAACCTCCCTCCTTAACCTTCATAATTAGTTATAGCAACAAAAGGCCAAGAAAGTGATTACCGGCCCATAATGAAGAATGTGATGAAGCAGGTTGCAGAATACAACAAAACTCTCATTGAAGCTTTACAGAGCAGCAGGAGTTGAATCGTCTTTTATGTGTCAATGATACCTTTTGTCAGAATATTGCCTGAAGTTTTTCAAGAAGATTCTTGATACTGGAATACACACATATTATCATTACTATTCCATGCAAGCTAAAACTACATCCAAAGTGTGCCGTTCTAAATACAATCCTGTTGCCTTACGACAACTATTCATTTAAAGTATCTTAATGTACACAGTTTTAACCTTGCTAGTAAGCAATGTGATGTAATTTAAGTACCGTATTTTGAAATACAGGTTCTAGTTGGTAGTGTAAATGGAGATGTAAAGATATTGGAATAGTTACTTCAACAACAGAAAATATTATATTTGTGCCTACAGTTTTATTAATTTACCTTTTTGTATCAGAATTCTATAAGGGAATGGGAACATTGAATTGTCAATGTCAGCTATGTAGCAGATAGTTATAAATAAAGATATTTGATGAGAACTCAACATTGTATTAGTACAAAGAATACTATATTATTCCCTTGACCTTGAGGGAGAACTCCTTATGCATAATAGCCTGCTTGTGTATAAAATCCCACTCATTAGTAAGTCTGACTCACAAACATGATGGCAGGAAATAGATATGTCTAGAAAGCCAGATATAAAAGATCAATAGCGTAGTCTGTTATTAAAATAGAAGGGGACATAATTAAAATTGCTTGATAAAAATGATAGAATTGTAAACATTGCTTTGAATGTTAAAAAAAAGCTAGAATGTTTGGAACTGCAGAGGTGTTGAAAATAATATAACTGTAGAAAAGCAGTGGCAAAAAAAATAAAAGGCATCATCCTGCTTAGTCAGATAAAAGGATGCTTGTTGGGGGTGGGGGATATGGCCACAGTCTTACAACAGAAGCAACACATACACATGCACTTGTACATATATAAATACACAGACAGAGTACATACACAGAGAGGGTATTGTGTGTGTAAACTGTTGTCAAAAAGAAATTAAATGCAGAAAGTGCTGCAATAATTATGTTAGAGAAACCAGTAATATAAACATCCTCATGTTGGTGAGTTAATTAATAGTGCAATTCTATGTACATTAATTTGTAGAAAAGTTGCATTTCATTCTGTTATTCTAACAAAAGTGCATAGGATTGCACCACTACACATGATAATTTTTAAAACTGCTCTAAGAAGCAACAAGAAAAAAAAAAGACAAATCTTATAAGAACAGGAAGGGTGGAGATAGAGTGCTACTGGAATCAGCAAAAGGGTGGTGTTTTCACAAGAAAAAGTCTTGACAGTTTTTTACAAATCTGAAAAGAATAGAGGCAATTCAGTTTTTCTGTAAGACATACAATTATTCATACAATACCAGGTGAGGTATACCATTTTGCCATATTATTTCTTTTTCAAAATCAAGACATTTTATTTTAAATAAGTTATTGCAGTGTTTGCTTTGTACAATTCTTGAGTGTTAATGGGTTCTTCTTCGTGGCCTCTGTGAATCACACACTGGGTGATCTGCGCCTGCATGGAGCTTCGTTGGAAAGTCCTAAAGCTTCTGCAGTAGCAAAAAACACATTAGAATAAGGCCCCTCCCCCCTCGTATAAGTACCTTGGTGCCAAGGCTCCCCTTTCAGTTTTCTTTCAGCTGCCGCGTTGAGAGCCTCATAGTTCTGCTTCTGTGAGTAAAAGAGAAAGAGTTTATTCTTGATTCCTTCCTGTTATCAATCTTTTTTCCTTTAAACTTTTAGATCAAATTCATTATCATCAGAGATTTTTTCTTTTCTAATTCGCTCGGCCTGTGGCTGCAGCACACACACCCCAATCATCATTTTTTCTCATCAAATTATTTCCTCCTATTCATGGCCCCTTTGGGCTCGTTTGAACACTGCGTGGTCTGTGATAATAAAATATCACTCTCTGGTGGCCGCACCAAGTGTCTTTTTTGCTTGGGAGAGGCACACCAGACGTCCTCCTGCCAGCACTGTATGAACTTCCAGCATGGAGTCCTCCGTTCTCGTTTATCCAGATTAAAACTCCGTCTTTGGGAACAATCCCTTCAACCAACCAAAATGGCCCAACCTCCTTGTAAGGCCACCTCACAAGCCAAAGCAATGGACAAAGCTCTTTCTGAAACCTCAAAACAACGTCCATCAACCACACCATCCCACTCCGATGATCCATCCACTTCATCTAAAACTTCAAAAACCCATAAATCGAAGTGCTTGATACCGAAATCCTCAATATTGAAGCCCTCCATTAAACGTCAAATGTCCACTGAAGCCTCTTCAGTTCCAGAGCCTTCTCTGCCTCAAAGACCTAAACAGCATAAATCTAAAGCTGCAGTCATCTCTCAGTAGTCTCAGCAAACCGCCAAATCAATCTCTATTGGTTCACCTTCTGACAATGACAGAATCCCCTCTCATCAACCCTGCTCCCAATCACCAGAATGGGATGACAGAGTCAATCGATTAACATCTTCTCCTCCCAGTCCTCAACACTCTGTTCTTTCAAGCATCTCTTCCATAGTTGCTTCACCTGACAGGGACGACTCCAAACAACAACTAGAGAGCATACCTTCTTTGGTTACATCTAATCGTCCACCACGACCGCCTCAGAGACATTGGCCCCAACAGTCCCTGGAGCCATTTATGTCATCACATGTGGCTCAGACCCATGTTAATGCACTCTCACCGGGTTGCCATTTGCCCCGATCAGTGCTCGACTGGACAAACCGCAACCGCCAACTGGCTGGTTGGTCTATCAGCTCAGCCATACCTTTTCATGGTGAGTCTCGATCTCGACAGCCATCGGTGTCGAAACAGCCATATCACCATGATCAACTCCAACCTGCTCTCTACCTGGCACCTAAAAGACCCAGGACGGTCGAGCAATTTCCTTCTACAGGTGAGGCTTTTACAGCTCCAGCCTCCCAATATTTTCCCACTAGTCCAGATGACGGAAATCATTCCTCTCACTCGGCACCTCCAGCGTCTATATCATAGGTTCCCAAAGTGGTCTATGTGGACCCCCAGGGGTCGATTTCGACTTGCAGGGGGTCCACATCAGAAAGAGAAAAAACGTCAATGTAAAGCGGATTCGTCGTAGAGCTGGGTAATCGTCCAGCGGGGCACAACTGTATTAGGTAGGCAGGGGGTCTACGGAAAACAAATAAGTTGGCAAGTGGTCTACCGGGCAAAAAAAGTTTTGGAACCTATGGTCTATATACTCCACTGCTTTACAAGCTCGTCAACAACCTCCATTTTGACATCACCGAGACACACACTGTGATATCAATGATCCTAGATATCCATCCTGCTCCATGGACACTCATTCTGTTCCTCTATTGACGCACAATTTCCATTGCCTGATAGAAGCAAGCCATCAAACTCAGCATCACTATGACCCGGCATTCAACCATATCAAACGCCATCCATGGGCACTTGGATGACATCTCTTGATATCGAAAATTCTCGACACTGACAAATGCCCATGGACATGCCGGCTCCATTGACATAGAGCCACAGACGCCAATACTATGACACTCTACCTATTGACACCAAAGTAGATCGACAAGCCGTTGATTCCCAATGCGATCCGGATTATTCCAGTCATGGATCCAGACCTCAGACGCCATCAGTATTACTTACCTCTCTGGAATCCAACCATCACCGGCGGAAAACTTATGCCCAACTTATGATTCGTATGGCTAAGTCTCTCAATCTTCAAATTCACTGTCCTTTGACAGAACTGGCCAATCATATATACAACCCGATCTCTAAAGATACAACTAGTACACATTTCGATGCTTCCGTCTCTACTCAGCACTGCTCAATGATCCTGGACAAAACCAGCCTCTTCCCATGCCATGTGTAAATGAATCAATAGCTTCTACAGAGTCAATGATCCTGGAGCTCTATTTCTTCAAAAACAACCAACTCCAAACTCTATTTTTGTTGAAGCCTCACAATCCAGATCTTCACAATGACAGATCTCATACCACCAAATAGAGACTGTAGAAGGATTGACTCAATGGGAAGATGGCTTTTTTCATCAGCAGCATTCACCATGCATGTCGCTAACCACCAGGGAGCCATGGGTGCATATCAACGTTTCCTTTGGGACAATATATCAACCTTTGTTGAATTTTTACCAGAAGATAAAAAAGTACTCACCCATACTTTTCAACATGGTATTTCTGTTGTTAAACAACAGATGCTTTCTGCTAGGCACACAGTAGACGCCACAGAAAAGTCAATGGCCACTTCAGTAGCCTTATGATGTTTCTCTTGGCTAAGGACAGCTGGCCTGGCTGAGGATGCCTATGCACATATCAAAGATCTTCCATTTGACGGGTCAGGCCTCTTTAATGCTGAGACTGAAGATATTTTGGAAAACATGCAAAAGAAAAGATCAGCAGCTAGATTTTGGGGAATTTATCCATCTTACCAACAACACCCACAATAAAATCAATGGAGACAACCGTACAACTCATATCAAAAATTCCAACGTGATCCTCCAAAGCCTCTGTGATTCACACATCCCGCCCATCCTCCCCACTGTCACGCCATTCTGCTTAATGTAGCGGTGGTTGACACAACTGAAAGGGGAGCCTTGGCACCAAGGTACTTATATGAGGGTGGAGGGGCCTTATTCTAATGTGTTTTTTGCTACCACAGAAGCTCTAGAACTTTCTGATGAGGCTTCGCGCAGGCACGGATCACCCAGGGTGTGAATCACAGAGGTCCACTCAAAGAACTACAATTTCAGATGGGTAACCTGTTGATACGTAAGTAGCTTAGTTATCAGTTACAATGTCAGGGTAATTAAATATTACCTAAAATAGAAAGAAAAACGTAAAATGATGAGGAGTTGCTTATGGCTTGCCTCAGAGGATAATACAGAAAAGAAATTAAGGTTCTTACTGTTTGTTTATCCAGTGGCCAGAATCCTATTGGAGCCTGTACAGGATTTGCTGTGACTACTTGCAGCTAATTGGCAAGACACTTGGGTGCATCTTGTTTGTGCAGTTGTGTGTGACCAGGCATATGACTGAGATGTGCCTAGCACCTCCTCAATTAGCTGCAATTCACTGCAACATTACACATACATTACACTAATACTAATAGGAGTTTGACCTAGGTTCTTTTGTATTATTATTCATCTGATCTCAAACTATTAGTGACCCCTGCCATTTAGATCATGGCCTATTGGTTGCCTTCTCATTGTGGAGCATAACACAATATGTCGTATGAAACATTGGCCAAAATGTGGTTGCTTAGCCTAGTAAATTGCACTAATGTGGGCCCATTGAATTAATGGGGATTTGCTGAGTCAGCTCCTCTATAAGTTCCATTGATTCACGTAAGTCACAAATTCAATTGGCCTAATCTAGTGTGACTTATTGTGCTTGGTAATAGTACTTGGGCCATTGTTGTGCTGTTTTCTTGCTAGCCACTTAGATGATATACTATGAGAGGCTAGCAGGAGATGCAAAAGAATACAGGGATACTCTTAATAGTTACGTAGAAGATGGAATTTCAGCAAGCATATCTTCTATGACATGTGTCAGCTCAAATTTACACAACTATTATAGAAGCAGAAACTGTCTTCTCTCGTGTCTCACCAGCTATTGGAAAGCAAAGTGGTGGCATCCTTCCTTTGTCAATTTGTACATAACAAGACAAACATATATTGAGCTCTGTTACATTATTGCCAATTTCCTGCTTCAGCACAGTAAGTCTGTTGCATTCTGGTTTTAATTTTACAATATCTAGATAAGACAATGTGGGATTTCTGTAGGCCCAAACCTGTTATCCAGGGGAAATTCCCACCAATCTCTCTTCCTTCCTTTTAGCTAGTCCTGTGAGAGCCTGCTTTTTTCACCAAGATAAAGTCAGTGTCTGATATCCTCAGGGATCTTTTTGTCAGCCATTTGGTTTCCCTGCTTGAAACCCCTTCATGCTAAAACAACACATTTTGATGAGCAATGGAAAGAAGCAGCACACTGAATAAACACAGTGAATTAAATTCCCCTCTTTTTTGCTGTGCATGAGCTCCTTATTATGACGGGCACTGATTTTTTAAAATAGCCTGGGAAAATTCAAGCTCTCTTCTGTCCTTCACAAGATTTCTACCATAAAGTCATACTGCCTGTGGAGTTATATGTTTTGTTTTTCATGGAGATTTCCTCAAGAACTGTGGACTCTTAAGTACCCACAGGCAACAGTTTTAAATACCGAATCCATTTCAGAAATGAAATCTTACAGTTGCTCAGGATTATGTTTATGGTTCAGCCAATGCAAAATTTTCTCTCCCATAAGTGGAACTAAACGTAATATCTGGAGGACCACAAGTTCTCCCCGTGCTATAGATATTGCAAGAGTCTTCTGCATACTGGTGACATTATTTATTTATTTAAATTATTTTATCCCACCTTTCTCTTTAAAAAGGACTCCATTACTAGTGTGAAATAACACATATCCTCACCTGCAGTGCAGTTTTGCACCTAAGATTAAAGCTTATACAAGTCAGTAGTCAACATTTTTCAGAGCCTGGATGCCATCCTTCTTAGTCTAAGTCCACTTGGGGACACTGTTTTTGTTTTTAAAAAATCTATTTTATTACACTTTTCCCATGAACTGCATGGGTCTGAGCAGCATGGTTTCGGTTATACATGTTTCAGCCACCCCTGCCAATCAATCAATCAATCAATCAATCAATCAATCAATCAATCAATCAATCAATCAATCAATCAATCAATCAATCAATATTCAATAAGTACGGTGTCTAGCTGCCAAGAATCAGGGGCATGAGTTCATCACCAAAGGCACTGAAGTGGTCTACTTGCCCCCAAACAACATTTCTAATTCAGCCTCCAGATCGGGGTGGTGTGGGGATCATAAGGACCTTTAGGGCTCATTACACATGATGTGTTAATCAGCTGTTTATGCATTGTTATGTCTTGGAGGTCCCTGATAGTTATAAATGGAATTCAAACTACACGGAAGTCTGGAATCCTAACCCCAGACACGTCAAAGGGAGAACTATAATTTTAATACCCAGTGAAACTAGGCGCGTTAACAAAAGAAGTGGTAAATTTCTTGACTCTCCAGTTATCTGGGCCTAAAATCTCATCAACCTTACTTAATTTAGCCAATGGTAAGAGATGATGGAAGTTGTAATCCAGAACATTTGGAGATTCAAGCCCTTCCAATCCACTCTTTTCTAATGTCAGTGATACAGCCAAATCATCTGTTGAGCCATTTTGGGGTATGGCAAAACAATGGTCCAGTTTCACTGTTTACAAGCTGTAAAGGTGTAGTCCTGAAAATATGATTGTAGTATGCACCATAATGCAGTATTTCTCACATGTCAGTAGCCAAGGGTTCTCTTGCAGTCTAGCATGTGAAGTCAGAAGAGGTCTTATAAAACACAAGGAAGAGAACTCCCACCTAGAAGATTTCTCAGTGACTGTGGATATACACATGGGACTGGTTGCAAGTGTTTAGCAAAGCGTGTCTAGTGTTATAGCACATTGCTGCAGGGGTCAAGAAATAGGCCCATTGGATCAAGAAGAGGCATAGTCTGACCAGCAGAAACCTAAAAAGAGGTAAATAAACAGGTCAACAATACAGAGAGTAATGAGACTGTAGATGGGAAGATGGAAACAGTGGCAGCAACAGGGAACAAAGAAGAGCAGATGAACTTGGAATCTTTCCGCAACAGGTAAGTATTTGGCATGTATATCAGTGAAAAGGTGGGCCTCAGTAGAAGCAGGTCTGCTGTGGGCAATGCAAAATAGTAATAATCATGTGTCATCAAGTCAATTTTGACTTATGGCAATCCTTTTCAGGGTTTTCTAGGCGACGATTCTACATTCCGTTCTTCTGGTGGCATCCTGGGGGTGTGCAGCTTGCCCGTGGCCACACAGGCTGGCTCTTCTGGCAGACGCAGTGCAGAATTGAATTTCCAACCTCTGGCTCTGCAGCCAGAGACTAGCTCACTGAGCTGTCCAGCCAGCTGCAATGCAAATTGTCACTTGTTATTTTGTATTCCATTTGCATGGCTTCACTCTTTCTTTTCCTGGTCCTTTTCTAATCTCAAAATGCCAACTGCATCATTCCTAAAATATAGAAGTTACAGTATGTATCTGTGCTGGATTTGCTGGACTTTGGGTAAATCTTGCTGCATAGTCTCTCAGTGAAGAACCTCAGCACGGATATGATTCATGAACCCCCACCTTTATATTATTAACTCTATCCAAAAAATCTTGAAACTGGTACTTTTGGTTCCAGAAGTCAATGTTTCCCAGAAGAACATGGAACAAGTGCACCAGTGACCTCTCAGTTCCCTATCTGCATGCACATGTGATCCCAGTAGGTGGGATAGATATACATTGGAAATCATAAAATATGTGCCAGAAAAAAAATACTGTGTACAGAGGTAGCTGCTTCACCAAGAACAATGTTGAGACATTAATTAAGGAAGTACCAGGAGAGCAGAAATGAACTGTTTCCAAACTAAACAGTCCTTTTATGTGAGTATGTGTGTGAGAGAGACTTGGGTTTAAAGTGATGACCTATTTCACTGTTTTAAAAGAAT
This sequence comes from Pogona vitticeps, assembly GCF_051106095.1. NCBI lineage: Eukaryota > Metazoa > Chordata > Lepidosauria > Squamata > Agamidae > Pogona > Pogona vitticeps. The sequence goes on along the minus strand of NC_135784.1, from coordinate 215,251,518 downwards.
TCTACTGTTTTACAGAACTGAGGTTGATTTCCACCCTTGAAAATTAATGGATCACAGCCCTAGATTTCACCAGCATTCTACTTTTATTAGTAGCTGCTTTTGTTGGTAGCTGATAGTGCCAAGGCACTTATCTGTGGTCCAGCTGGACTTGGCAGCCAAGACCATTAGCTTAATTCTTTATTCATATCAGAGCACTGCACAATTTAAAATTATGGACCTATATGAAATATAGGTAAACTTTAAAAAAAAAATTAAAATGCTAAGACTAATTAGACTATTTTTAACCAAAAGCAGGCTATTTCAAGAGCATTATTGACAATAAAATTGCAATAATTTCTATTAATATAGAGGGCATCTCTTCATCTAAAGAGGAATTCTTAGCTTCACTTTGCCAAGAACCATTAGCTTGAAAGTAAGGGAAACATCACATGTTTTTGTTGACTAGTCAATGACAATTAAAAAAAAAATACTAAGGCCAATATCTGATTGCAAAAAAGCAGAGCTGAAGAGCAGTTGTGCATATGCCCCTGCCCAGAAGGCTCACTGTTGTCGACTGAGCCTGCAATTAGGGTGAGAACAGGAATGCGACAGGGAAACTATTGTTGGAGGGGGGGGACTTCTAACTGATCTGCTCTTCTGTTCCACATTTCTACAATAGGATGCTGGCCTCCATATGCATGCTCTGGTTGAGGAACTAGAAGATATGCTGCCATAGAGTAATGGGAAATATCTCAAAATTGAGCTGTTTGATAAAGTGGCACACGGCTTTAGATTTGGATGCCCAGAGGTATATGATTGACATATCACATGTATACCCAGCCGTCCTTCCTCTGTAGGTGGTTGCTCACCCATGCTCTAACCAGATCTGCCTTGGCTCCAGCAAGGTGCTATGTCACGCTTGTTCCAACAATGCTCCTGAGGGCCATAAAAAGCATAAACCAGGAAAACTGCAAAAGCTATATGTTAAGAGTGAGCAATTTGTGGCCCTCTGGATATATACTTAACGACTCCAGAATCCCTCATCATGAGCTCTCTTGGCAGGGCTAGTGAAGATTAAAGTCTAAGCCCTATCAGGCCAAACATTGTCAGAAGTCACTTCGATAGAAATGCTCTGTCTCCTGCAATATCACAATGTAGTCCAGGCACATTCTCAGATATACTGACTGGCTTAGGCAGAGGAGCAGATGGCACTTAACTTCACCAAGTCATGGTGCTCATTATGCCCGAGGCTCAAATAGTTATTTTGCTCCCTGAAACATAAAATCCCATAAACACCTGTCTGCATCTTGCTGGCACTAGAAGTACAATAATAATAAATAGCAGTTTGTTTCATTTTCAGGATGCCCCAAACTGACTGCCTCATTATACCTAACAGTAGGGCTGGTCCTTATGCAATGGCTCACTAGCTATATATGATCACCAATTAAATGTACTGTATGTTGTACTTGTTTAGACGCCAGCATTTCCACAAAGATGATGATTGCAGTAGCCTGATGCCACCTAATTGCCTTTTTGTTGTTGAAATACCTGTTTTACAAAACATCAGTGACTGAGATTACTAAGATTAAAGTCTGATTCTCCAATAGAAGAGACAGAGGTGAGATTCTGTCCACCAGGCAGGAAACCACTGCCTGGCTATCTTTCTACTATGAAATATCTCCAAAGTGGCATATGTCTGGCCTATAAGATGCCATGCAAGAAGGCTGGTCTTGGGATTCTGCTCCAGTCAGTTTTATGCTGTGGCTAAACTCCAATTTAGTTAACAAATATTTGGTACTTTTGGATTCCTTTTGTGTATACCTTCCTCTTCATCTCATCTCCTTGCTCTTGGGCTGAGAAGAATGTTGAAAATTGCCATGTAAATTGTCCATCTTCATTTCCTTTAAGGAAGATTCAAGCAGCTGCTTACTTGTCTTGGGGAAGTTCACAGAACTGTGCCATACAGGAATAGGATTCTAGGATATGAACATTTCTCTACACTCTCAAAAGTCTGCCTTTTGTTTTCATGTGATTTTTGGCATGAGTTACTGTTTCCAAAGCAGGATATGCATAACACCAAACCATACTTAGCTTCTTTTAACATTTCAGAGGAGACAGAAACAGGAGGAAATGAGCCAAGGTTAACCTCTTGGGCCTTCTGAATTGTGTGGCGCATAGATACCAGGAAGCAAATGGAGCATCACTTAAGGATGTTAGTCCTCCAAAGTGCAGAGATAAAGAACTACACACACACACACACACAGCAACCAAACAAACCAAGCATTGCTTGAATTTCAGATAGTGAATATGAATCCTGTGGTTTTGCAAACTTCAGTTCACAGTTCTTTATCTCACTAGAAGCCGCCTTGAGTGGTCCTGATCCGACCAGATAGGTGGGATAGAAATAAATAAATAAATAAATAAATAAATAAATAAATAAATAAATAAATAAAAGAGATTGCTCAGTGCAAAGCTGGGCACAGACAGTGTGCCCTCATGGGGGGCGGAGACGGGCACTCCTTCCAATTTCACGTACAGAAGTTGGCTGAATTGGTGGTTGGGTATTTCTTCAAAACTGGCTATAGAGCAGCATCTTCCCCTGCACCTGAAAACAATAAACTGCACAACAACAACCCCCCAGCCCCTTGGTGCTACTTCCCAGTCTCTTATTACCTGAGGTCTCTGCCTTAGTCTGCCTAGTGGTAGGGCTGGCCTCAGTCCAAAGATGGCTTGGCCAGAACATAATCTAGGGCTCTATTCACTGAGCCTAGCTGCCACCTCATGATAAAGATCCATCTGTTGTGCAAAACCACCTCTGAACAATGACGCTGGCCACAAAAATTATTCATTGGGCAGAAAACAAAAATTTATGTAAAAAAGTTAAAATGCAGTGATCTACTCACTGATTGTGTGTGTGTTCAGTCGTTTAGTCATGTCCGACTCTTCGTGACCCCATGGACCAGAGCACGCCAGGCCCTCCTATCTTCCACCACCTCCCGGAGTTGTGTCAAATTCATGTTGGTTGCTTCGATGACACTGTCCAACCATCTCATCCTCGGTCGTCTCCTTCTCCTCTTGCCTTCACACTTTCACAACATCAAAGTCTTTTCCAAGGAGTCTTCTCTTCTCATGAGATGGCCAAAGTACTGGAGCCTCAGCTTCAGGATCTGTCCTTCCAATGAGCACTCGGGGTTGATTTCCTTTAGAATTGATAGGTTTGTTCTCTTTGCAGTCCAGGGAATTCTCAAGAGTCTCCTCCAGAACCACAATTCAAAGGCATCAATTCTTCGGCGGTCAGCTTTCTTTATGGTTCAGCTCTCACTTCCATACATCACGACAGGAAAAACCATAGCTTTGACTATTCGGACTTTTGTTGGCAAGGTGATGTCTCTGCTTTTTAAGATGCTGTCAAGGTTTGTCATCGCTTTCCTCCCAAGAAGCAGGCGTCTTTTAATTTCGGGGCTGCTGTCTCCATCTGCAGTGATCATGGAGCCCAGGAAAGTAAAATCTGTCACTGCCTCCATATCTTCCCCTTCTATTTCCCAGGAGGTGATGGGACCAGTGGCCATGATCTTAGTTTTTTTGATGTTGAGTTTCAGACCGTTTTTTGCACTCTCGTCTTTCACCCTCATTACAAGGTTCTTTAGTTCCTCCTCACTTTCCGCCATGAGAGTGGTATCATCTGCATATCGGAGGTTGTTGATATTTCTTCCTGCAATCTTAATTCCAGTTTGGGATTCCTCCAGTCCAGCCTTCCGCATGATGTATTCTGCATATAAGTTGAATAAGCAGGGTGACAATATACAGCCTTGTCGTACTCCTTTCCCAATTTTGAACCAATCCGTTGTTCCATATCCAGTTCTAACTGTTGCTTCCTGTCCCACATATAGGTTTCTCAGGAGATGGATAAGGTGGTCAGGCACACCCATTTCTTTTAGGACTTGCCATAGTTTGCTGTGGTCCACACAGTCAAAGGCTTTTGCATAGTCAATGAAGCAGAAGTAGATGTTTTTCTGGAACTCTCTGGCTTTCTCCATAATCTAGCGCATGTTGGCAATTTGGTCTCGAGTTCCTCTGCCCCTTCGGAATCCCGCTTGTACTTCTGGGAGTTCTCGGTCCACATACTGCTGAAGCCTACCTTGTATGATTTTGAGCATAACCTTGCTGGCGTGTGGGATGAGTGCAATTGTCCGGTAGTTGGAGCATTCTTTGGCACTGCCCTTCTTTGGTATTGGGATGTAGACTGATCTTTTCCAGTCCTCTGGCCACTGTTGAGTTTTCCAAACTTGTTGGCATATTGAATGTAGCACCTTAACAGCATCACCCTTTAAGACTTTAAATAGTTCAACTGGAAGGCCATCACCTCCACTGGCCTTGTTGTTAGCCAGGCTTTCTAAGGCCCACTTGACCTCACTCTCCAGGATGTCTGGCTCTAGGTCAGCAACTATATTGTCTGGGTTGTTCGGGATATCCAAAACTTTCTGAGATAATTCCTCTGTGTATTCTTGCCACCTCTTCTTGATGTCTTCTGCTTCTGTGAGGTCCCTTCCATTTTTGTCTTTTATCATGTCCATCTTTGCACAAAATTTTCCTCTAATATCTCCAATTTTCCTGAACAGATCTCTGGTTTTTCCTTTTCTGTTATTTTCCTCTATTTCTTTGCATTGTTCATTTAAGAAGGCCCTCTTGTCTCTCCTTGCTATTCTTTGGAAGTCTGCATTCAATTTTCTGTAACTTTCCCTATCTCTCCTGCATTTTGTTTCCCTTCTCTTTTCTGCTATTTGTAAGGCCTCGTTGGACAGCCACTTTGCTTTCTTGCATTTCCTTTTCTTTGGGATGGTTTTTGTTGCTGCCTCCTGTACAATGTTACAAGCCTCTATCCAAAGTTCTTCAGGCACTCTGTCCACCAAATCTAGTTCCTTAAATCTGTTCTTCACTTCTACTGTGCATTCGTAAGGGATTTGGTTTAGATTATACCTGAGTGGCCCAGTGGTTTTTCCTACTCTCTTCAGTTTAAGCTTGAATTTTGCTATGAGAAGCTGATGATCAGAGCCACAATCAACTTCAGGTCTTGTTTTTGCTGACTGTATAGAGCTTCTCCATCTTTGGCTGCAGAGAATATAGTCAATCTGATTTCGATGTTGCCCATCTGGTGATTTCCATGTGTAGAGTCGCCTCTTGTGTTGTTGGAAAAGGGTGTTTGTGATGACCAGCTTGTTCTCTTGACAAAACTCTATTAGCCTTTGCCCTGCTTCGTTTTGAACTCCAAGGCCAAACTTCCCTGTTATTCCTTTTATGTCTTGACTCCCTACCTTAGCATTCCAGTCCCCCAGAATGAGAAGAACATCCTTCTTCGGTGTCAGTTCTAGAAGGTGTAAATCTTCATAAAATTGTTCAATTTCAGTCTCCTCAGCAATGGAGGTTGGTGCATAAACTTGGATTATTGTGATGTTGAAAGGTCTGCCTTGGATACGTATTGACATCATTCTATCATTTTTGAGATTATATCCCATTACGGCTTTTCCCACTCTTTTGTTGACTATGAGGGCTACTCCATTTCTTCTACGGGATTCTTGCCCACAATAGTAGACATGATAATCATCTGAGTTGAAATCACCCATTCCCATCCATTTTAGTTTACTGATGCCCAGAATGTCGATGTTTATTCTTGCCATCTCCTGTTTGACCACCTCCAGCTTCCCAAGGTTCATAGATCTTACATTCCAGGTTCCTATGCAGTATTTTTCTTTCCAGCATCGGACTCTCCTTTCACTTCCAGGCACGTCCACACCTGAGCGTCCTTTCGGCTTTGGCCCATCCACTTCATCAGCTCTGCAGCTACTTGTACGTGTCCTCTGCTCTTCCTCAGTAGCATGTTGGACGCCTTTTGACCTGAGGGTCCCATCTTCCAGAGTCATATCTTTTAGCCTTTTGTTTCTGATCATGGGGCATTCTTGGCAAAGATACTGGAGTGGAATTGCCGGTTCCTACCCCAGGTGGATTGAGTTTAGTCAGAACTCTCCACTATGACCTGTCCGTCTTGGGTGGCCCTGCACGGCATAGCCCATAGCTTCTCTGAGTTACTCAAGCCCCCTCGCCACGACAACGCAGCAATCCATGATTGATTAGGTTCAATCAATTACTGTAATTTGTATCAGAATGCAGTGTAAAAAAATGCCAGAATTTTAAAATCTGCTATCAAGCAACAAGCATAGTTTGCTATCAAACTGTAAATACAATGCAATCCCTCGTGTGCTTACTCAGAAGCACATCCTACTGTTATCAATACGGCTTCCTTCTAGGAAAAACGTTTGGGACTGCAGCCTTAGGAAGCAATTCTATACCCACTTACTTTGAAATTACCCTCATTGAATATGGGAAAAATTCTTTTACTGAAAAAAAATCACACATTTAGTCTTCTCATACAGCAGATATTGGCAAGTTAGTTATCATACCAATGAATATAATGACATGTTGGAAATGGTCTTGTCTGAGACAGTAAGCTTATCCTCTGATAGCCAAACATTTTCTTACCACTGCTAAGTTGAAGATGACTCCTGCATGTCATTATATTCATTTATTATATCTATCTCCCCAGCTCTCTAAATATTGTGTAACATTGCTCTAGGAAAATTGGATGAATGATTTGTGTCACACAGTAATTTAAAAACTTACGTTGTAAGAGTTGAAAGAGGCATCGGCTTAGGGAAAGATATAAGCCATGGAAGACATTTTCATTTATTTGCAGCTTTACCTATTTCTGCAGTTCTGATGGAAGTGGGCATCAAGAATCCCATGAGATATAAGTAACCCCCACCATACAAAGATAAATTTTGGTCCCCAAAGCCCAACCGGTCCAACTAGAAATATTCCTCTGCCACCTCAGTTAATGCAGTTGTGATCAGTTCATTGATGACGATCCAGTCAACATACATGCAGTTATCTTCTTGATAGTATTTTACAGCATGATATTATTTATACATCTTTACCCAGACATCACATTCACTATGTTTAATGGAGCTTACTGTCTAGCATCTAGAAAATGTGTTAGGATTACAGCCTCATGAGTTGTTGTTGTTATGAGCTATCAGGTCACCTCCAACTGATGGCAACTCTATGAATGAACAATTTCCAAAATGTCCTATCCTCAACTGCCCTGCTCAGCTCTTATAAACTCAAAATTCTGCAACTTCCTTTAGGGAGTCAGTCCGTTTCAAACCTGATCTTCCTTGTTTCCTGCTGCCTTTAACTTTTCTCGGCATTATTGTCTTTTACATAAGAACATAAGAAGAGCCCTGCTGGATCAGGCCAAGGACCCATCTAGTCTAGCTTCCTGCATCTCACAGTGGCCCCACCAGATGCCCCTGGGAGCACACGAGACAACTAGATACCTGTCTCCTGATACCTGTCCTCTGCATTCGGCATTTTGAGGTACCTTCCTTTTAAATCTGGAGATTATACATCCCCATCATGGCTTGTAACCTGCGATGGACTTTTCCTCCAGGAATCTCTTCAATCCCCTTTTAAAGGCATCTAGGCCAGATGCTATCACCACATCCTGTGGCAAGGAGTTCCGCAGACTAACCACATGCTGGGTAAAGAAATATTTTCTTTTGTCTGTTCTCATTCTCCCTACACTCCATTGGAGTGGATGTCCCCATGGTTCTAGTCTTGTGTGAGAGGGAAAAGAGCTTCACTCTATCCACGTTATCTACCCCCTGCATAACTTTATACGTCTCAGTCATGTCCCCCCCAGGTGCCTTTTCTCTAAACTAAAGAGCCCCACACGCTGTAGCCTTTCCTCATAAGGGAGGTGCCCCAGCCCAGTCATCATTTTGGTCACTCTCTTTTTCACCTCTTCCAGTTCCACTATGCCTTTTTTGAGGTGCGGAGACCAGAACTGTATGGAATACTCTGGGTGCAATCCTACCAACATTTTGTACAATGCCATTATAATGTTGACTGTTTTATTTTCAGTCCCTCTTTTAATGATACATAGCATGGAACTGGCCTTCTTCACTACTGCCACACACTGGGCTGACACTTTCATTCAGCCGTTCACTAGCACACCAAGATCTCTATCCTGATCTGTCACGGACAGCTCAAAAACCAATTAGTTGATAACGAAAGTTTTGATTTTTTTTTTTTGCCCCAATATGCATTACAGTACTTTACATTTTTTCATATTGAAACACATTTGCCATTTTGCCACTCATTATCCCAGTTTGGAGAGATCCTTCTAGAGCTCTTTACAATCCTTTCTGGTCTTCGCCACCCAGAAAAGTTTCATGTCATCTGCAAACGTGCCCACCTCACTGCTTACCCATGTCTCCAGGTCATTTATGAACAGGTTGAAAAGCACCAGTCCCAGGACAGACCCCTGGGGCACACGGCTCTTCACTTCTCTCCATTGTGAAAATTGTCCATTGACATGTACGCTCTGCTTCCTGGTTCTCAATCAATTCTCAGTTCATAAGAGGACCTGCCCTCTTATCCCCTGACTGTGGAGTTTTCTCAGCAGCCTCTGTTGAGGGACTGTGTCAAATGCATTCGGAAAATCCAGATAGACAATACCCACTGGTTCTCCCTCATCCACTTGCCTGCTGACCTTTTCAAATAATTCTAAAAGGTTTGTGAGTCAAGTCTTACCTTTGCAGAAGCCAGAGAATATTGCCTTTGTATGCTGTGCCCAAAGTATGACTGCCTTAGCGTCATCATTTTTGCCTCACAATAGGCCTTGAAAAAAGAGCTGAAAAACCTAGAACATACCAACATCCCACCTAGCCCAGCACTGGGTTTCTAACTGTGGCAAGCTAGTAACATCAAGAAGCCTGTCACGTAGGCAATGTCACAGCGCAGCCACTGACAGAACTCTTTTCCGTAACTTCATCTGATCTGTCTGTGAAGAAATGCTGCATTAAAAAAAAAAAAAACTATCTTGTAGTGCCATTGAAATAAAAGGGAGCCATGTGGTCAATACAAAATATAAATGCTAGAGTAGGCAAAATTTTTATACACCACTAAAAAAGATCATTATACAATATGCGAACTTTCATGGATCAAGACCACTTCATCAGGCTTGTGTGAAGAACGTGAAGTCCAAAAGTTAATGGCAAAGTGGATTTTCACCAGGTAAGTCTTCCTTAGATGTACATCAGGAAAGATGCAGGCAGTATTAGAGTTGTTGTTTTCAAGTTACAGCTGAGGCAGCTGTGGATTGGATATCACACCCCAGGCCATGCATTCACACACCTTGCCATTCGGCCTTTCTTGTAGTGTTTATAGTATGTGAACAACCTGTGAAAGATGTTGTCACACACCCCCAGTTCACCTGTTTGTTCTTCTACACAACCCAGGTTCCCTTTTGGGCATGGCATTTAATTTTCACTCTTTTCCGCTGCCACCAGTGGATTTCTTTTATCCACAATGTAAATTATTTTACTCCAACACAGGCTACCAATCATTGAAAGTTTTTATTAAAGTTACCAATGTTCTTTATTTACTCAGAATCACAATCATTGCAATGTCTTCGTTTATTTAATTATTTGCCATTTAATCACCTTGTGTATTTACTGGTTACTATTCCCACTTCTAATTTTGACAATCTAGCTCTTTCTCTAACCACTGAAGTCCTAACTCTAACTCTTACTCATCCCTACCTGAAATCCTCAACTGATATCCCTAACTGAAGTCCCTAACTTAACTGATCTTTTACTGTCTTCCATTCTTATATTTCCTTGGTTCCGCCCCTTCTATTCCACCATTGGTTGTTAAATCAGGGTTCCACTGTGATGGACAGGAGTGGTTACTGACCTGTCCGTCACAGACGTTATCATGGGTCAAAAAAGAGCAGACAGCTGGCTTTACTACCTGTGTACTGAGTTTCAGACAGACCTGATTATCTTGGTTATAGCTGGGACACAGGCTTCACATTACCAGTTTGGAAATTATTTTAGGGAGAGGTTGCTTTTGTTTATATGATGACAAGGTGGGTAGTAAAGTTTGGAGTGATTAATGAGTCAACAAATTTCCTTGGAATTTAGAAGGGTCATAAAAATATAGGCCTGATTTGAACATTACAGATAACCTGTTATATGTAAAAGCAAAATAGAAATTAAAAATAAAAAAAAGACAAAAACATGGTGGCACCTTAAATATTATACGAGACAGGTCCACTTCATCAGACATTTCTTGTTACAGCATAAATCACATTAATGTTCCAGGGACGTGACTGAGAGAATAATTTACATCTGAGAAATCAGACTTTACAAAGGAAACATACAGTTGTGGCCTGAAGACCAAACACAAAACAAAGGAAAATAATATGCAAAAAAAGAAAAAAAGGTAACAGGGATTATGGAGGGACCTGCAAAATGTGTGCAATGTTTGTCTTCATGCCTTAAAAACAGCATACGCATACAGCAAATACAAACTGGTAGCACTGTTGGAAGAAAAAGTGAAAGAACTGAGGGAAAGGGTGGCCAGGCTAAAGTCTATAAGGGAAGATGCCGAGTACATAGAGATAACTCCTGAGCAGCAGCCACCAAGCGAGGCACTGGAAGTGGAAGAACAGCAAGACAAGGCAAAAGAGGGGATTGCTGAGGAGAGAACCAGCCTCATGGAAGAAGCACCATGGAAAAGAGTTGCCATTAGGAGCAAAAGAAGCAGAAGACACCGTTCACCAGTGGAACAGCAAAACTGCTTTTGGATTCTTGAAGAGGAGTCAGGCAGACAGCATGCAGAGGAAGACATACAAGAGACCCTGTATGAGAGAGGCTGAAGTTCAGCCAAACAGAGTCACACAAAAAGAAGAGAAAAGCCAGGGGTAGTAGGAGACTCCCTACTGCATGGGATTGAAACTGAAATATGCTGAGAAGATGATGAACCTGCCAGGATGATGAACCTGCCTGGAGGGTGGATTAGGGATTTGACAGAAGGATTGCCATCACATAAAACCCATAAACACAAACTTCTCATCCACATGGGAACAAACGACACAGCCAAAAGGAGCTACAAAGGAATCACATTGGACTTCGAAGCCCTGGCAAGGAAAATGAACGATTTGGGGCCCAGATAGTCTTCTCATCCATCCTACCAATACTCTGTAGAAGAACAGAAAGGGAAAGGAAAATACTCCAGGCGAATGAAGGTGATGCCAAGGTGAGGGATTTGGATTTTGGGACCACAAGCTGTGGTTTCTGGAAGATGGACTTATGGCAAGGGATGGGTTGCACCTCACAAGGACTGGGAAGAATGTGTTTTGCCACAGCCTGAAGAATATCAGGAGAGCATTAAACTGAATCGGAAGGGGGAGGGAGACTCAAGTTGAGAGGTAAAGATATATGAAAACTTATGCACAACACGCAGAACAGACTCACAGCTCTAATGGGGCCCAATAATAATCTTCATAAACATGTACAAAGGAATAATAATAATAATAATAATAATAATAATAATAATAATAATAATAATAATAATAATAATAATAATAATAATAATAATAATAACAACAACAACAACAACAACAACAACAACAACAACAACAATAACAAAAAATTTCAGAAAAAGCAGGAAAAATCAATCATCTGTTATACATGGATGACCTAAAACTATATGCAATAAGTTCCACGGAGATAGAATCACTGCTAAACACAGTTTGGAATTGACAGATGTGCAGTTGTGTTTATAGTACATGATATGAGACAAAAACTAGATGGAATAGAGTTAAAAACTGGCAATATTATAGAATCACTATCAAGTGATGAAAATTGTAAATACCTTGAATACTAGAAGCAGATAACATCCTGCAAACAGAAGCTGCACACAGAATACTAGAAACTGAGAGACGGGCATATGCGCAAAAGTCACCAGCCTGGGTTAGGGTTCTCAATATGGTGGCAGCAGCAGAGGAAGAAGAGGTGGCAGCACTGGGCAGGCTGGGGTGGGGGTAATGAACTAGGAGCTTCAGAAATTGCCCCAAAAGCTATTGATTCAGGAAAGTTCAGGTTCTCTAGTTTGGACTAACCAGAACGAATCCAAATCAATGAATTAGCAATTTTAATGAATTTCCTAGTTTGTTTTTAACTTCGTGCCCATCTCTAGTCATTAGTCCTATAGTAATAATTGTGTGCTGTCCAGTTAATTCTGCCTGGTGACCTTTTTCAGACTTTTCTGGGTAGAGAATACTCAAAAGTGGTCTACTTTTCTCTTCTTCTGGGCAAGTCCTGGGACTGTGCAGCTTCCCTGAGTCCACACAGGCTGGCTCCTCTGGGAAGCCCAGTGGGGAACTGAACGTCCAACTTTGGTTGCCCAGACAGATACTCAACTCACTGAGCCACCCACCCAGCTTTTTATAGAATCACAGAAAATAATGGAGTTGGAAGGGGCCTGTAAGGCCATCAAGTCTAACCTCCTGCTCCATGCAGGAATCCAAATCAAAGCAGATCTGACAGATGGCTGTCCAATTTTCTCTTGAATCCCTTAGATGAAGGTCCCTTGCTGCAAACTCTGCTTCTGTGCATTTCCTCTTTGAGGACATGCTGAGACAGGAGAAATTGTGGCATCCCAACACAGGAAACAATCTCCTGTGAGAGGTCCTTCAGGTCCTCCATTGCCTGTTAACAGGCTTTTAAAACTGCACTATGTCTCCATTTTAATGCTGAGAGCCTTTTGCTTATTTCCTCTACAGATTCTGTTTTCTTATTATTCATATGTTCTTGTGAAATATTCAATCATTTTCTTATTTTGTTTGAAGTGCCACAAACTGCCTTGAGACGGCATTTCCATAGGAAGAAAGCAAACAAAGCAGTTCAGTATGTGCATACCCATGTTGGCATGTCACAGTCTCACATAAACAGCAATCAAGCAAAATGCTACTACTACCCTGCCTTCTGAGGATATCTTACGTGAACTACATTCACAGTGAGATCATATGCATATCAGAAATAACTCCCGTTGTTGAACCCAGTGGCACTTACTCCCATGTAGGATTGCAGCCTTGTTCCTCCACTCTGTCCCTAAATTATAAATGGTCTCATGCCATCTCAGTATCTTGTGGATACAACTCTGGGTCCCTTACTGCTAGGTCAGAGCCTACATGCTATAGCATTTAAGGCAGGGAAGAGCAAAGGACATCCCTTAAGATGTCGTTGGATTGCAGCTCTCAACAACCTTAGCCATCAGAGACAATGGTGAAGGATGCTGAGTGAGACAGTCTAACAACATCTGGAGGATATTGATCATTCAGCTTCAGAGTAGAAGACTGGTCTTCATATTCCAACTTGGGTAGAAGGCTCATTGGGTAACCTCAGTCCATCATTGTCTCCTAGCTTAACTTACTCCATAGGCAAAAGTGGATGTTACTTTCCCTAGACTGCTAAAAAAAAAATTCACAATCATAAGCTAGCTTTCAACCACTTATAGGGCTTCATCACAAATCATGGCCAGAGGTACAGGACAAGCTCCTCTTCTTAAATCCCAGCACACAAATGTGACCATGATTTCTGGAACTTTTGGGCACTGTCCACAGATCTGTGGCACCCAACCTGATGAAGATCCATGAGAAGTCGAGAGCTAGCTTATGTCTTTTGGTGATTTTTTTAGTGTCTAATATCACCACCCTAACCCTTTGGATTGTGTACAAGGATCACATGGGCTTTTGCTCGCCCCATCTCCACCCTCACTTCACAGGGTTGTTGTGAGAACAAGACTAGGAGGCCAGTTTTGTGTCTTGACTGTGATTTTTGGTGGGAAAGTAGAATATAAATGCAATTTGTAATGAATGATATCAAGGGACTAGCCATCATGAACAGATAAATCAAGAAAACAGCAGGATTTTCTCCACCCTAAAAGCCTTTCACAGAGGTCTCATAGTTCAAAAAGGATCTCTGGAAGTAACTAACAGATAGGGAATTGGAAGAGGAGGTGGAGTGGCTGATTTTCACATACCAGGCTTAGGTGGTGGGGCTTGTTTTTGTCATAATTCTTCCTACTGGAGGATATCCCTATTGTTTCTGACAATGCTGGCCATGACCTGTGGAGGGGGGGGGAGATTCTCAGAGAGCAACCCTCTTCCCCCTCCCCACAACCACAGCAAAGATTTGTTTAGATGTGTTAGAAAGAAAGAGCTCATAGACCCTCAGACAAACCCTGCTGATACCCAACGCCTTTAAGAGCCTACCTTTCCTATCCTAATCTACAGAGGAAACAGGAAAAAGGAACTTAAAACTCCCTGTGCTCAGACAGAAACACAAAAGCTTGCTCTCTTGCTCACTGCAGTCTTACGATCAACTTGTCCTGCCTGGTGAGCAAGAATTACTGTACAATGCAAGTACAGAACAAGAACCAAGAGTTCTCCTACTGAAAGGACGTCTGTTATTCCACGAACGGCAGTGCAAACTGAATGGATATACTGGGCAAAGTGTGGACTTTTCCAGCACTTCCAGTTCTTTTGGGATTCAGTCTTCTGCTTTCAGGTAAGGTGTTTTTTTTTCCACTTTATTCCGAGTTCGGGGGGGGGGGGAATCACAGGGCACACCGGCTAACTTCTGTGATGCACAAGTGAAGGTTTCAAAATCCTTTTGAGGGTCTGATTTTGTGTTTTTCTATTCACTTTACTCCAGAGAAGTTGCCTTGGCAAGATACTACATGACCTTAAAATACATCCTCATGCAATAGGCTGTTACACTGTTTAGAGAATTTGTTTGAGTGTCTGGAGTTAGCTCTGGAGATTCATATTTGACTCCTGGGTATGTTTTTGGATCTGTTATTTCAAAAATAAGTGACTTATTCTAAATTATTCTAAAGTACTAAGTCAACTGTTTGACAGATCTATGTAAAAAAAACTTGCCTGTTTTGTTCCCGGGATCCTAAATTTTATTTTTGTTTTCTTTTTTTAAAAAACCCAGATGTGATGTATTCTTAATAGACGTTCATTTAGAGAATCCAGCCGCTGGCCAGTGGAAACCACTTCTCATACAATACACATTAAAACTGAGTGCTCATTTGACACTGATCAGCTTTTTTTGCTATTACATTTAGGGGCAATTTAAAAGTGCGTATTTAATTTGATGGTGCCAGTTACAGTATAATGTTGCATTATAATTGGCACCATCAAATTAAATATACACTTTTAAAAAGTTGTTGAGTCTTTCTGTTTAGTGAAAGATACTGGTGATATTCAGTGAAAGATACTGGTGATCTTTTTCTTTTTCTCTCCCCCCCCCCTTTAATTCATCTCTCTTCTCCAACCCTGTGTATTTTCTTACTTGCTATTATTTGTCAGCAGCTTGCTTGTACTTTCCAAGCCTGCAGCATTACAAAAATCTCTGGAAGGAGAATAAAATGAGCATAACAAAACATAGCTGAGATCTTGATGTGGGGATCTGAGTTCAAATCCTACTCTAGCTAGAATGGGTTTGATCAATTTCAGCCAGTCTCACTTACTTTCCTGTTCAGTATCAGTGATGGAACTATTCAACATGGTGTTTGTCAGGGTACATTTGAGAGTTGGGGACATGGAAAACCAGCATCATCTTATCTTCACAACTGACATTAGAATGGTGATTCATATTTATGGTATGCATCTGACATAACTGATGGTTCAGAAAATCTTAGAAATGGAGTATAAAACCTACTATAAATTATAACAATCTACACATGAGGCTAGAGCTCACTTTATAAACTCTCTGTGCTTCTCAGGAGTAGAATCTAATGACCAGAATAGAACATTATTCTTTGGTTAATTTATGTGCGTATCAAAGAAATAACATCACAAAAATTACAGATAGTAGGGTACTTTTTTTATTCAAATGCCTTTTTATGACAATCAATATGTCTGTCTATTTCTGACAACTGTAGCATTTGTTCACAACTATGGTCTTAACTATTGCAATATACTTGAATACCTATCTGTACAATTCAGCATAGAATTATCTTAATTAAAACCCATTAAAGAGGCTTGATCGTACCTAGACTTCATGGATTGTGGATGAGTAAGTATGAAATGAACAATATCTCAGACAAGGGGGACTAGAGAACATGGATCTAGAGCAGTGGTCCCCCAATGTTCTCGGACTACAACTCCCAGAAATCCTGGCCAGGATAGCTAGTGGTGAAGGCTTCTGGGAGTTACAGTCCAAGAACATCTGGGGACCCAAGGCTGGGAGCCACTGCTCTAGAGAGATGCTGATTTTTCCAGCCTAACAACTTATTACTGTCATGTGTATAGATAAGAAGGAGAAAGCACAGTCAAAGAGTTCTTTCTGCTATTTTTTTATGTCAAAATCATAACATGATCATTTAAAGTGGTTAGCTCTCACATAATGCCAAATCTGTATGGAATTTTTCATTGTATATACAAATTGAGGCTCATTCAGGAGTAAAGTCATGCAGTTATCCAACGGTAGTTTGCCCATTAGGGAGAGTGGAGTACTGACTCTTCTCGCACTCCCCCTCAGTCATCCTGCTTCAGCCTGCAAAGGAGGCAGAAGGCCTTTCTGAATGCTACGCTGCCTGCCCTTCTCTCTCTCTCTCTCTCTGTGTGTGTGTGTGTGTGTGTGTGTGTGTGTGTGTGTGTGTGTGTGTGTAAGTGTACATGAGTGTCTACTTCTGCCCCATGTTCCACCCCTAGTGGTTACTGTGCCTTCTTCACTATCAGTCACAATGTGCATCAGCATCGCTGAGAGCTAGTGGTGTATATGAACGGACTGCTAGACTTCCACCAGAAACCACTGAGTTCAAATGTTGATCGGAGACTATGAAGCTCATTATATAACTATTGCCCCGATTTAACCTACTTTCTAGGCGTAATGCTATGATAAAAATTGGGGTGGGCACACTTTGAAGGAAGAGGAGAATGAAAGCATACCCATTACTGCATTTTTCTACATTGGACTTACCAGTGCTGTACTTATTGCTGTGCCAATCCATCCTTGTTCCTCCATCACTGACCTGCTCATACCCCATGCTTGAGGTGTCACGTTGTCTTACCAACCCTTCTTCTGTAGTTGTCTCAGTGAAAGAAGGAGACATTATGCATAGCCTGTTATTAGAGCCGAAAGGTATTAATGTTGGAGGAGTGATTCAGACATTGTTATGGGTTTGTAAAATCATACTTCAGAGGAATCCTATGCTTAAATGTTGAAGACCAATTACCGGAGAAAGAAAGCAAATTGAAGCTTCTGCTGTGACACCCAAATAAATGCTTTTGTTAATTAAGGATTGTTCTCTTCACTGTGCTCTATAACATGTATTTTTATCCTGAGTCCTTGGCACCATGAAGCCGCATTTACAGCCGCAAGTGATGGGGAGTAGGGACAGAGAAGTGAGTGTGTGTGTGTGAGAGAGGTCCAGTATGTATATTTGAACCTAAAAATCTGCTACCCCACACGATTTAACAGCTGTAGGTGTGTATTGTAGCCACACCCATCTCAATAGATCTGTCAGCTTTCCCGCTCTTGTTCAAGAGTGATATCATGTTTCCTGGGGTGAATGCTGGAAGGCAATGAGAACCCGCCCTGCTCTAGATACAACAGGCGGAGTCCAGGAAAGCAGTACTGACATTCCCTGAGCAGCAGAGGCATTATTCAATGCTGTTACAGCATACTTAACCTTGCTCCAAGTGGCAGGAAAGGAAGAGGGGAGGTCGGTTGTGGGTGTTGCCAAAGAGAAGGCACATATCTACTCCACCCTTGTTCCAAGGTGGGGACCAGCAGCTGAGCTTCTCTGCCAAAGATACTAAATGCGTCCCCTCCTTTTCCTTGTGTGATCCATGGATCCGGGCCAGCTCCCCAACCCTTCCCACCCTCCAAAAAATGCTGCTAAAGTGAATACAGGAAGGAACGTGTACTCGCTACATAGGTGTAAATCTCATTACACAAAGCGCCCTTAAATGAAGAGTTAAGGCACACAAGCAGGACAGCCAAAGAGATATAAGAGCAAAGAATGCAAAATTAATCAGTATCTGTCCTCAGTGCCCAGAGCAGTTATAGCTTTAATTCTGAGCTATGCTGTGAGGTATTATAGTTACTATTCAAACATGGCAGGCACAGTCAATCAAAAATATAAAATCATTGTATAACAGATACAAATTTTAACCAAAGTATCGGTGCAGTGTGTATGATGTTTCTATAATTGCCATTTTTTTGTAGCTCTGATGGTGTTATTTCTGAGATCTGCAACTGCTTATAATACTGTGTGAAATTCCTTGATATTGTTCCCAAAGCCCCAATGACTATGAGGACCCTGAAGTGTATTTTATCCACAAGTGAGATGGTTCAATTCTCAGGTCTCTGTACTTGTACCAGAACTCTGTTTTTCCAATTCTTTATTTTCAATTCTGGCATCCTCTGGAATTGCAATGTCAATGATCCAGACATTTCTTCATTCTATTACTACCATGTCTGGTGTGTTATGTTCAAGGTGTCTATCAGGAAATCCCACAAGATCTTGACTTCCTCATTTTCTGAAACCTTCTCCATGTGATGTTCCCATGGATTTTTGGAAGCTGGCAAATTATATTTTTTTGCATAATGACCAGTGCAACAGCAGCAAAAACAACAAAGTTATTGTTGTTGTTGTTGGTTTTTGTTGTTGTTCAGTGACATTTCAAGTGTGAGGAACTGCTGGGATAGCTCCGTGGTTTAGGTATCTAGCTGCCGAGTCAGAGGTTCGAAGTTCCATTCCCCACTGTTCTGCCCTGACAGGAGCTAGACTCAATTATACATAGGATCCCAGCTCTTCATTTCTAAGGATGTTTTTGTTGTCAACTTGCATTCTAAAGTGTGACAAGAGAAGGAGTTGGGAAAACTGAGGACTAACAGATTGTTTATGGTGAGCTTTTATGGGTTACAATCTATTTCTTCAGATATGTGGATTAAAATATTTAGGTCACAGGTTTATATATCCATTGTATATGATTTTGAGGATAGAGACTGAGTGAAATAGATGGCAATGGACTTATTAACACAGGTAAATAACTTTTAAAGTGACAAGTAGTAGTAACACAGCTAATGAACTGTCTGCCTAAGGTACAATTGATAACATAAATATGCTGGCAATAAGGAGAGTAACATTTAACATAAAGCATCTGTTGGTCAATACAATAATTATGCTTTTGTTTATGAAATTCTGAGTTTCACTGTTTGGAAAGAACTGCTGAGGCCAAGATTTTGCTGAAGAAACATATTTTAGTAAATATGTAAATATCTTTACATATCAGAATATAAGCAAGCCAATTTATTAATCTATGGAAGACCAATTCTTTATTTAACACTCAAGTTGCACACTGGAAATTGTAAGTGTAACTCATGTCATAATCATCCTATCCAGAAGACAGAGTGTCATAGTCATCCTGCGTAGAAGAGGATAGCATGTAGCATATTAGAAGATAAAGTAAATGAGTCGATGAGTTTGCTTACTCTGGATGTACAACTTCAAGGGCCCTAGTCTAGCTCCACATGTTTTTTAATCTTTAAAGAACTTGGGCTGGGCATCCCTTCAAATGGAGGAAAACATAAAAAGGAGGCTTGTCGTTTGGCAGCCTTTCAGATGGATTAATTAATGTATTCATCATATGGAAGTGTCTCAGTGTGGCAGTGTGGCTGTCCCCATCCCACTCATAATCAAAGCATATACGTACTGTATGTTATGCACATTCAGGCTGCTCCTAATCAGTAAAGATCTATAATTCAAATACAATGTAGGGCGCAATCAGATGGCTTCCAAAAGTGTATGCCTGATCACACTGGTAAGGCTCATTATTCAGGGAGTGCTCTCTCTTAAAGGGACCCTTCCATCTGCCAGGGAATTGCTCCAGCTCAGACTCAAAAAGTAGAAGGTTTGGATTGGGTTGCAGCTAATTTTCCTGTGCATCGTGTAATTGCTGGGAAATAGATCACACCGCACCACTTCAGAAGTGGCCCACATTGCTATCTATTTCTCCATGTAATCACACCCTAATTAGTCTCACAGGCAAAGCTGCATCAAGTGAAGGGCTTTTTCATGTCTGTTGTTACGTCCAACAAATCAGGAAATTGGGGTGGATAGGAATAAAGCAGTCAGAGTGCTGCCCTTTTGTCCAGGCCAAGCTTCAGTGTTTTCCAATTAGTTCACAAGGGTCTTTGCTGAACAAGAGTCAACAGAGTGTCCCATTCTGGCCCACCTTACCATTAGGTAGAGGAAGGCAGCTGCCTCAAAGAACACTTTATAGTCACTTTTCAGTAGCAAAATGTTTGTTCTTTAATTTATAAATATATGTGGGAGAGTGCCTTATGGTGGTGGTGGTCTGAATTGTTGTTTTCATTTTAAAATGGTGAAAGAGAGATGTTTGTGAGAATTTCTCTCAGGTGTCGAAACAGCCTTCACTTTTGTGAGGAGGCACAAGTGCCATTTTGTGCCCTGTTTCAGGCCACAAAATGCCTTGGTCTAGTCCTGTGGAACATTCATAAAGTCACAGGAAAAAAAATCAGGCAGAAGGAAGGGTGAGGCCAGAATTGATCAATCTCATGCAGACCTGGAAGCAACGCACTTTTTTTAAGGATAAAGACGTTACTGTCAAGAAGGGAAAGAGGGGAACCAGTCAGTGGCCAGTCATCAAACAGGAATACAGGCCAAGGAGATGGGAGATGTAGATGCCACTCGTGCCAAATAATTGTACAGGCCTTGGAAAATAATAACCATATAACCAATGTTTCAGATCCTGAGAAGTAAATGAGTTCCTTTTAAGACACAGTGTTCCAGGCTCTGGTGATGCCTTACCCTCATACGATTCACACATAAAGGGAGCTACTCCAGTAAATGTTTAATGGAAATATTTGCCCGTATATCTGAAAGTTATGGTAGTTGTCATTGCTTGATCTGGGGCTGCAGTGCTGGTGCCATGTTGAACATACAGCTGTCTGTGCTCTATGTGTTAGTGTGGACTACTGTATATCCTTCAGCCCAAGCCCACTGTTACAGTAACGTTGACATCACCTGTCCGTCACTGCTGAAGCTGTATGTCATCTGCCAATAGCATGACGGGAGGTGGGACATAAGGGGTGGAGCTAGTGTATATAAGGGGAGTGAATGGTGTGAGTGCTTTCAGATAGGGATTAGAGATAGGGACGAGATAGGGTTATGCCAGGGAGATAGGGCTTGAAGATATTGTGAAGTAAGAACTGTGCTATCTAGTGAGGGTCTGTGAGAGAGTGTGTGTGAGTGTTACTTTATTACAGTGATTGCCTTATTAATTTTCTTCAAGTGATTTACCATTCCTTTTGTTGTACTCAATAAACATAAGTTCTTTTATTTAGAAATCATACATTGGCCTGAAGTATTATTTGAGGGAATGTTTGGTGGCAGCGTGAATTAAGTGTGAGTGAGTGTGACGTAATAGCCCCTTTGTGATGCATGAGGAGGCTGTTACACCCATCACCTGGCTCTGGTCATATTCTTTTCCCTTTAACAGCTACCTCATGAACAGAAATCAAGCCAGGGTAGTTTTCCCACCACATCTCTATGTAAAAAAAAAAGTTTAGTTCTAGTTTACCTGGTTCTGATTAGGAGAACTGGGCCTCCCCACCCCAAACTTAAGCAACCCTGTTTAGATCACACCACACTGCATAAAGAAGGCCAGTGTAGACGTGCCCTCAGTCACAAAGCTTGTGGCTTGGGCCTGTCAGTACTTCTCAGACAAACCTACCTTCCAGGGTTATATTTATAAAACAGTGCAGAGAGGGGAACCATTTAAAGAAATGACAACCTTTTGCTATGATGGGAAAGCTACCCACTTATACACAGATCCAGATTTTAGGCAGGTAAATGCTCAGAAAATTAAGAGCATTGCAGAAATCAGGATAAAAAATAAGGTGCCATTTCTTTTAGCAGTGCAGACTCGTTATTTTATATATAATTTGAAATTTTCGTAACTTAATCTTCTTTGTGATATTTGATTTTTCACATGCACAATGCATATGCATGTGTGCACACACCCCAATCCAACATGCCCCTGCTTCCTAAACCCCCACAGTATTATCTGTGATTTTGTTTCACTGCAATGCTATATTGGGAAGCAAACCTTGAAAATTTACAGCTGTCCAGAGGCACCTTTGTCTTGTCTGGATTAAATTTCAGTTTATCCACCCTCATCCAGTCCATTACTGACTCCAGACACTGATCTAGAATTGAAGCCGCTTCTTTTGATTTAGATGGAAAGGAGAGAGAGAGCTGGCTGTTGTCTACATACTGATGATTAGACATGGGCTTTTTGTATTTGTATCCCTGGTTGTCGTGCCAATCACAGAAGGAGCCCAACTGGCTCTTCACCTCCTCCCTGCATAGCTGACCACTTTCGCGCAGAGGTGAGATGCGAAGTCTCCCCACTCAGTGTGGTGAACAGTGAGTGAACCGGCTGGTTCTGGGAGGAGGGAATGGGCCTCTGTGGTACCTGTGGTGCCATGAATAGCCCATGTCTACTGATGACACAGAACCTCAAAACTCCATACAACTTCTCTCAGTGGTTTCATATAGATGTTAAACAGCATAAGGACAAAACAGAACCCTGAGAGGGACCACAAATGCCCAGGGTGTTGAACAGAAGTCACCCAGCACTACCCTCAGAGTATTCCTCTCCAGGAAGGACCGGAGCCACTGTGAAACAGCACCTCCAGGTTCCATCCCAGAGAGATATCCAGAAGGATACTTTATTTTTATTTTTATTATTTTATTTATTCAATTTATACCCCACCCATCTAGACCGAAGTCTACTCTGGACGGCTAACAATAATATATAAAAGTAAAAACAATATAATAAAATTAAGACAACAATATTAATACAATTCAAGATGCCCAAAGTAATTAGGTGATGACAGGAGGGAAAACCTGACTAAAGAGCCAAGTTTTAAGTTTGGTCTTAAAAACACCCAGCGAGGGAGCCAGACAGATCTCTGGGGGCAGACTGTTCCAGAGTCGAGGGGCCACCGCCGAGAAGGCCTGGTTTCTTGTTCTTTCTCTGTAGACCTCTCTTGGCATTAGGCCCCTCAACTGCCCGTCTTGGCTAGAACGATTGATCCGGGTAGATCTAGGTGGGAGGAGGCATTCCCACCAAGATCTACCTGAGGTCCTAAACCATTTAGGGCTTTATGTGTCATCCTTAACACTTTGAAATCAATGTGGAAATGAATGGGCAACCAATGCAGGGCAGCCAGAGTGGGGGAAATATACTGATATTTTCTCACCCCAGTAAGAAGTCTGGCTGCCGCATTCTGCACAGCTTGGAGCTTCCACATCAATCTCAAAGGTAGCCCCACATATAGCGCATTGGAGTAGTCTACTCTTGACATTACAAGTGCAGGGACCAGAGTGGTGAGCACGCCAACATCAAGATAGGGACACAGCTTGGCAATCCGCCAGAGATGGAAATAGGCGGAGCGGACAACTGATGCTATTCCTCACTCTTTGCGGTGAGAGTCACTCCCCCAAAAGAGAGGGAGTTTCCCAAACCACCGATGGTGGGGCCACCCACCCTCAGGACCTCCGTCTTGTCTGGGTTCAGCCTCAGTCCATTCTCCTGCATCCATTGCAGTACGGCCTCCAGGCAGCGCTGAAGGGACGGAACAGCATCCATTGTTGTTGGGGAAAAGGAGATGTAGAGCTGGGTGTTATCAGTGTACTGATGACACGAAGCCCCACACTCCCTGATGACCCCACTCAGCAGCTTCATATAGATATTAGACAGCATTGGGGAGATAATCGAGCCCTGTGGAACCCTATAATTGAGACTCCATGGGGCCGATACACTCTCCCCAAGTTGTACTCTCTGAGGACAGTTCTCCAAGAAGGATCGAAGCCAGGCAAGCACCAGACTACAGATTCCCAACTTGGAGAGCCTCCCCAGGAGGATACTGTGGCCAATGGTACCAAAGGCAGCTGAGATATCGAGGAGGATCAACAGAGACATTTTGCCTCTGTCGGTCTCTCTCAACAGGTCATCAAACAGGGCAACCAATGCCATGGTCAATGTTATTGAAGGCGACAGGGAGGTCCAGCAAAAACCACAGGGACACACTCCCCTTGTCCAGTTCCCAATGCAGGCCATCCACCAAGTTGACCAAAGCATTCTCCACCCCATAACCAGGCCTGAAGCGAGACTGAAATGGATTTAGATAATCTATTTCAGTCAGGAACCCCTGGAACTGAGAAGCCACACCTTGCCCAAGAATGAAACCTTTGAGTTTCAGTCCAAGAACATCTGAGAACCTAACATTGGTCTAGTCTAAGCTTGCAAAGGGAGATCCTCAAACTATGGGAGTGTGTAGTGTGAACTTGTTCACTTCCAGTTCTGAAACATTTCTCAACAGTATCAAAAACTAGTAGCAAATATAGACGTATTGTCATGACTGTAGAATACATTACTTCATTAAGAATGTTAGGTCCATTAATATGGTATTTCTTTCAGCAAAGATTTCTCTAGAAAGCATTTACATTAATGGGTAGAGTGTTCTCAGAATACCTTTAATCCATTAGGTAATGCAAAGTTATCTAGGTGGGCATATTAAGATGTGGGTTTGCAACATATTCGTTGGGAGTAGCCAGTAGAAATGTCTTTGAATGTGTTTCATGTGCCCTTACTTCCACAAAGTAGAAAAATGCTGGCAGGAAAAGGCACCTCCTCCCTTGGATGAGAGCCCAAGTGCATATGTTAAAAAGCTCCAGTAAGTACTTGCCAGTCTCTGAATCTTCTAAGCACACTAGTTTTTTTGCTCATAACTTTGATAACCCAGGAAAACCTTTGCAACAACATATAATATGGCAGTGGCAGGCCGGCTCTTAATGGATATGACGGAGTCCTATATATCTCAATATGTTTTTGGACTCCAGTTTCCATCACTTCAGAAAGCATTAAAAGAAGGGATGATAGGAGCTGCAGTGCAACAATATAGTAAGGCCACAGGTTCCCCAGATATACAGAGCCCAGTTGAATTTAAAAGGAAAAACAAACTTACAGGGAAATAAAACACCAATTGATCAGAAGCCAGTAACTGTGTGCAGTTGTGTAAGGGCAATCCTATCTGTTCTGCAACCTGCCCATCATGCACTTGGTCATCGTCTGGTTGACCAATTAACTGCAAACCCAGTTGTACATCTGGTCATGAGATGGGTCCCAAGCAAAAGGGGGGTGGAAATGATCGCCCTTGGTTTTCCTCAGCAGGACATTTGGCTATTGTGGGGTGCATGCAAAAGTCATATCTGAGCAATGGAGCTGCTCTGGAAGCATACTCCCTCTTGTCAGGTGAAGCAAAATGAGGTTGTTCCAGAGTTAAGCTCACTGGAAAACAGTTCTGTGAGTTTGCAGAAGGAGATGTCTGTGTACAGTTCTGACTGGCTAGTATCCGTGATGTACCATTTTTGGTTTAGAAGCTTTACTAGAATAGATGTTCTTTTAAACCACCATCACCATCTGGATGAAGCACTTACACATTTTTAAACTCTTGTTTTAAAAGAAGACAAATACATTGCCATTTGGAGAAGGTTATACTGATAACCAGCATCAGCTCTGAAGTTAGTAGGTACTCCTGTTTTTTCCATAGTGATCATGGGAGTGTTGGAAGGAAAGTAAGAGGTAAATGTGGTGACCGCTTCAGTAACCTCATTTCCTATTAGCTGAGGAAACTAAACAACAACAGAAATAGAGAATTATCTTTACTCTTTTAAAGGCTGTCAACTCAAGCTTATTTCTGTGCTGGACCACTTTCACAAAAGATAAAGTCGTGCCCCCAGGTCCTAGAGTTTAGCCCCAAAATCTCAAGGAATGGGATATCGCTGACCTGGCAACATTAGTGTCATCATCACAGTCTGCTTTTGAAAAGACCGAGAAAGAAGAGGCCCTCTTAGATGACCTCATAAATAAAAAGGGAAAGTTTGCATAGAGAACTTGTTGTAGTAGTATTTCAATATAGAGTGAACTACAGAACATCACATACAATTCTGAATATATTTGTTATGCAAGCACTTCCATTCATTAATGTAACAATTCAGAGTAGCCCTAAAGGTACAGTGAGAAGTTAGAAATTTCTTCATAAGCCAACAATTCAGGACCACAGAGGAAAATAGCAAATTTAACTTTTCCCTATTCCTCTTTCCTGATCTTCAAATGTTTCCAGTATATTTCTACTGGCATGGGAGAAAGGCCCCTTTTGCAAGAACACCAGAATCCTAATGGATCCAGCCAGTGGCTTGTTTAGCCCAGCACACTGTTCTAATAGTGAGCAGATGGGTATTCTGTTTCTGACACTGAAGAAAAAACAGAGCCTTGGTGATGAATAGTCAACTTAGCCTCCACATATTTGTTTAATCCTTTTGAAAGCTGCCCAGTTCTCTCCCACTCCCTAACCCCATTCTTGTTATCTGCAGATTTGGAATACACATTTTGCTAAGATATACAGTTTCACCTTAGTGGCAGGGAAAAGATCCAAAGGATCCGCATAAACAAATAGATTGAAACACTTCTTTTTTTTCCTCGTAGGTAACGTAGAAGCGGCCTTTGACTTGATCCTGATCAATTCACTCCCAGCCGTGGCTGATTTGGAGACATCCCTGATCTGCATCACATCTCGATGGTGTTCCCTGGACTCTATCAAAATTGCCCGAGACTATGATGCCCTGATGAACCAGCATCAATATCCCCTGGCAGTAGTTGAAGATGAGACGAGAGGGATCGCCAAGAAGGTAGTATGGCAAAGAGAAAAGTCTGGTGAAAGTATTGGTGCGTACTACTGTGAAGGCAAATTCAGAGATAAAGTGAAGAGGATACATACAATGAAGATGCAGCAAACAGGTATGTCCATGCGCCTAGAAGCAAAGGGGCACTGAGGATCCAGCAGAGGATGCATACTTACAATTAAGCAGTTTCAAAAGGGCAAATATGAATTCTGGTAGGCTGAAATTAAATCAGGGCGCTCCTCTTAGAGAAAGTTATCAATGGCTGCTAGTTATAATGGTAAGGTATTGCCTCCAGAATCATAGGAAGTAGATCTCTGGGTACCATATAGTCTAGACGTCAACTGATATGGTGCTGTTTCATTCATATACTGCCTGTGAGCTTTCTGTAGACAACTGGCTGCCCACTTGTATAACACTGGACTTAGGTAGGTCTTTTTGAGGGTTGCTTTGCATCTGTTTTTATAAAGTACAGTGCTCTCTTTGAGGGCTTACCAGAGGTCAGTCCTCTTTTGTGGGTCTGGCTTGTCCAAGTCTGATTAAAAGGTAAAGAACCATAAGGAGGGAGACTGGGGACCTTGAAGTTGCCCATCTGCAGTTAGCAGCTGGACAGCAAGCAGGCTGTGCAGGCATAGACATCCCCAGGCTGTAGTCTTCCCCTCTTGGATGAGATGTGCTCTCATTATGAACATTGTTTCTGGCTTGGATTTGTACTTATAAATTAACACAATATCTTGCAATTTTATGCAAACCAGTATCTTCTAATGTATAATTGGCCACACAAGTCTTTTGTGTGATCCAGCATGGGTGATCTTAGGTTTTCATGATCTCGTGTACAGTTTCGGGAGTCACACAGGCGGTCCATGCACAGAAGCAAGAAAAGAGACACTCCATCAGGTATGGAGGACCTTGGAGGCTGAACCTGGCCTGCCAGCCCCCCTGTTATGTGCAGGTGGAGAGATGAGGAGTAAATCATACTTCAAATAAGTTTATTTCCTTGAACTTCCTTTATTTGAGATGTCCAGACTTTGTGATATTTGCTTAGCCCAATCAAAATAGTGCTAGAAGAAAATGTAAGACTGAGAAAAATCAAATGATGGTCTAAGTAAAATCGTATGTCCTAGAGATCAGCTTAGGGTAGAGTGATCAAGTGAGAAAGAGGACAGGGCTACTGTACCATTCATAGTCATGTGGATGAATGCAAGCTATACCTGCTGAAATTATGACTCTGTACAATTGTTAAAAGTATAGCAATCCTGTTCTACTTTTTACCTGGTCACCCTACCCTCAGCTGATCTCTAAAACAGAAAGAGTACAGTATTTTTTTGTGTGTAAGACACCCCATGTATAAGACGCCCCCAACTTTTCTAACAAAAAGTTAAGAAATCTAAGTGGGGCTTAGCAAGTGAAGGGGGAAAGCAGGGATCAAAGTGCTGCAGGATCGCTTTGATTCCTGCTCTCCCCTTTCTTGCTAAGCCTGCTTAGCAAGTGGAGGGGGAAAGCAAGGATCAAAGCACTTTGATGATTCCTGCTTTCCTCTTCCACTTTCTTGCGAAGAAAGTGCTTTCCCCCCCTCCACTTTCTTCACAAGAAAGTGTTCCCCCCTCCACTTCCTTGCGAAGTGTTTCCTTTTTTGTTTACAAGTTTCTTGTAAAGAAAGTGGAGGGGAAAAGCAAAGATCAAAGTGCTTTGATCCCTTACGCCTCCTTACTTCCGTGTATAAGATGACCCTCGATTTTTAATCTAAAAATGTTAAACAAAAATATCATCTTATACACAGAAAAATACAGTAATCAAGAAAGAGAACTTGAATGAAAAATTATAGAACTTATGGGTTGAGACAATGGGAGATATTCCTCCTTTGCCTCATCACATTACATGCTGTCCCCTTCTTGTTGCCATTTATCATACACAGGCAAGGAGGAACCAAGAAGCTTTGGGTGACGGCCTTCTAGTAGCTTCAGAATGGGCCAAGCAACACAGCAATGAACACTGAGGTCCCAGTGACAGTGGGAATCAGTGCACTGACATTAGTTTTTGCTCCAAAAACGTATTAGAGCTTATTTTCAGGGGATGTTTTATTTTCTCCATGTACAACAGTCCACATTTATTCAAATACAGCCATGTCATCTTCTTCTGGTTGGTGCACAGTGGTGGACGGCGGGGTTTCACTTAACTGGGGCTTATTTTGGGGATAGGGCTTATATTACGAGCATCCTGAAAAATCATACTAGGGCTTATTTTCAGGTTAGGTTTTATTTTTGGGGAAACAGGGTATGTCTCAGACACATATATACATTCAAAGAAGATAGTGTCTGTGCGGCCCATGGTACAGTCCATAAAAGGAATAATTAATATATGCATATGTCATCCAGCCATTTCTGGTTTTAAGGAAGCCAGAAATGTAAGGAGCTTAAACCAGATGGACCTAATAGGAAAAATAAAGAATACCAATTGCATGGTATTCTTTAAAAGAGGAAAATCTTTTCCAAAAACATGCATTTCACATCTTTGTGGCATAGAATAGGGTTAGTGCAAGATGTTTTACTGCCTGAGATAAGGACATGATGTCACCTCCAGCATTGTATGTGTAGAAGCTGACTAGGCTAGCAGTTAACCCTTCCCTTGGCACTGGCAATGGATCACCCTTAAAGGCAACAGGCCATTTTAAGGGGCGCAGGAGAGGCTGTCTGATGTAAACAGCTGTGTTCCCCAAGGGGGAAGAACAGCTGAGGACTCAGGAGCAGTGACTGGTAGGCTACCACTCTTGTTCGGTAGCATCTGCTGCCTGAGGTAGTTGCCTCACTCTGCTTCATAGCAAAGGTGGTCCTGGCAGCGAGGATAATGTCAACTAAATACTGGGAAACTAAACAACTCCCTTAGCTGGGAAAAAAGTATATTGGATTCTAGGACCCAGTAGTTTGAAAAATACAGAGATACACTATTTCTATAAGCAACATGAAGAAGTTCTGTGCAGAATGAAGGTACCATTTGCAAGAGCAAGTGATACCTTTATTAGATCATATTTGTTTGCTTCATTTTATTAGACCATTTTTAGTAGTCTAATAAAGGTATAACCTGCTCTTGCATTTGTGTTGTTTTGTGGCACCAAACAACCTTTCTCTCATTTTTTTCTGTGCAAAAGTAGTAGGTTTGCAGTTGGAGTTTTAAAACTTACTGGAATGAGAGATAAAATAACCAGTTTCCCCCTCCTCAAGAATTATAAACTGACTAGATGCTTGCATCTGTGTTCTTTTCTATTTCTTGTGGATGACTGGACACAAACTGCATATTTTGTTTACAACAATAAAATGTTTAAAAGAACACCAATTAAACTCCTCCCTTTTCCAGGACAGACAAGGCTTTCCTTGTCATTTTTTCAAAAAAACAGATGAGCGATTGTGTGTCAAGTGGAATATCTGAGGCCAAAACAGGATCGCATAAGTATCTTGTCATTTCTGGAATTTTGTGGCACATCCATTTTTTTGCCGCTATAGATATCCATGTTATATGTCAAAGGTTACATTTTCAGAGATATTTGTATCTTCAAAGTTAAAGAGTATTCTTCAGAAGTAGTTTGAGCCATGTGTAAAGATCTTTGATTTAGCTCTGCCCACATTTAATTTCTGTTTTGTCTTGGCCAGATCTCTGCCTATACCAGGTGGTTTATACTGTTTGCAATTAATAGAAGCAGCCAAAGATTATACAGAGTTTCCCTTCACTGTTCTGCTGTGCACCCTCATTGCAGTTGATTAGGAAGGAAAGTGGGATCCTAGGTAGTGACCACAGCCTAGGTAGTGACCTTAGACGTACTGTAACTACTACACACACCTAGTTATTGGTAATCAGTTCCTTTTCCCAAATATAGCTCCATTGTACTAGGACTGCAACTTAAGCAGAGCTTGGAAAGTTACCTTTAAGATGAATGGCTATAATAGCATATTGAAGCCATCCATAAGTGAGCAGAGGGAGGATGATTTTCTATGAGCCTGAGCATCAGCCTATCACTGTGCAGTTATGGTGGATTTACTATGTCATTATAAGCCATTCTTTTAAAAACTAACTTTTCAAGTTCTGAATGCAACATCTTTACTCCTTGTGTGGAGTAACAGCACCTTTAAATTACTTTTATAGTTATGGCCATACATGGACTCCCTAAATTGTGGAGGTGCAACATCACGTGGTTCAAGTGCTGCCTTAAGGTGTGCATCATCCCACAGCTTCATGCTTAGTTGTGAGTTTTGGAGGGACTACCAGATGGATAAAAGGAATATATCAAGGGTAGAGGCCAATAGCATTTAGATGCTCCCCCCAAAAAAACAGCTAAAAGTATCTCTTTTAGTTACTTTTGAAAAACGTAAACAGTTTTATAAAATCTAACTATAATGGCAATTAACTGCTTTTGGGGTTCGAAACTATAACGATAGTTAATTAATTGACAAATCAACTTACTAAGTTCTGGGAGATGAGCCATGGCTGTATGACACGGTACATGTTTTTCAGGCAGAAATTCCCAGACAGAATCGCTGTTTAAAAAGTTTGTTTAGCTGAGTCCTCAACTTATACCTTGGAATATTAATGCCAGCCACAGTAGCAGAATAGACCACACTGGGATAAATGGACAAATAATCTGATATGAAGTGATATGAAGTGACAGATTGCCTATAGTGTAGGCTATCTGAAATATAGTTGTTTTGGGTTTTTCGGGCTCTTTGGCTGTGTTCTGAAGGTTGTTCTTCCTAACGTTTCGCCAGTCTCTGTGGCTGGCATCTTCAGAGGACAGTTGCTGTCCTCTGAAGATGCCAGCCACAGAGACTGGCGAAACATTAAGAAGAACAAACTTCAGAACACAGCCAAAGAGCCCGAAAAACCCAGAACAACCATTAGATCCTGGCCATGAAACCCTTCGCAAATATATCTGAAATATCTTTGACATTTAAGTCATCATGGCACCTAGCAAGTTGCTTTTGATACCTGGGGCAGGGTGTCTGTTTTGAGACAGGCTTCAAGATACGAGGGAAGGAGGTTTGGGAAACCAGCTCCAGTGGAACACCTATGGTGCCTATAGAAGTCCCTGTTTATACCCCGAGGAAATTTTGGATCCTGGTCTAAGATATTAATCAACATGTGATGCAAACATTCACTTCTGCAAAGCCCAGTTATTGTTCCTTTCTGAATAGTGCTTCCAGGCTATTTGTGAGCAAATGAATTCCTTAAATATAGGCCATGAGCTAAAAATACATTGGAACTGAGCCCACAAGAGAACGTGGATTCCTTTCCATTCTAACAATACTGTGAACTGAGGAGGAGTTAATGGATAAACTAAACAACTTGTGAAAAAGGAGGTGGGCTGTGGAGTAGATGGTTGGAAAACCCAGGAAGGCAAAAAAGAGATGCAGGATTGCATGTAGTAAACGTAAAATAATTTAGTACATAAATTTATTTATAAATTATAAGTCATTTTTATTTTTATTAATAAATTATTTTGTAATAAATTATTACATAAATAATGTAAATTTTACTATTTTAAAAACAAGATTGATTTTGAACAGTTCCAGTGATCATACAGGATTTTGACTAGTTTATAAAATTACCTCCAAGGTGATGCCTTCCACATAGTCCAATGTTGCTACTTCCCATTTTGTTCTTGTTTTATGTGAGGTTTCACAATAAATTTAAATAATGGTTGAGCTTATAGGTATTTCAAATTTTTGACAACACATCTGTATTTTGTCTTCCATGATATGTGTCTACTTCTGCTCAGAAGTATTCATAAAGAAGTACTGTCTACTACTGGTAATCCATCTCTCTCTCTCTCTCTCTCTCTCTCTTTCCTTTTTCCTTGTTAGCTTCATTTCTTCCAGTGGCCTTAACTATTACAGCAAACAAGGGAGAAGATGTCAGCATTCCCTTTGTCAGAAAGGTCGTTAAGGAGGAAGACGCAGTCATCTACAAAAATGGTACCTATCCTTCCTTCTCTCCTCTCTGGTTAATAGCCGCCTAGAGTGTTCGCATTGAACAGATAGGCGGGGTATAAATGGAATGAATGAATGAATGAATGAATGAATGAATGAATGAATGAATGAATGAATGAATGAATAAATAAATAAATAAATAAATAAATAAATAAATAAATAAATAAATAAATAAATAAATAAATAAATAAACAAACAAACAATGCCTTCAGCACGTGTTCTGTGCTGTGAAAAGACAGGTGTGGGCCCTTAACTGTTTGGTAGACCATCTGTCACTAACCTATTGCCAAGTATATATCAGTATTGGACCTCTGCAATAGTAAATTGCACTAGAGTAGGCCCAATGAATCTGTGCGGATTTAGTGATTCAAATCCTCCATACATTCCATTGATTCAGATAGGCCTACTCTAGTTACTTATTCTACTGAAGTAAATCAGAATTATAGTAGGCCCATCTGAATCAATGGAAATTCTAGAGGGTTTGACTCACCAAATCCCCACTGATTCAATGGGCCTATTCTAGTGTGGCTTACTATGCTAAGCAATAGGATTTCAGCCAATGTGTACACCTGAAAAGGTTATGTTGATAAAAGTATTGTGTTGAAGGCAATGAAGTGCTTTGGTGTCCTTCCTTCAAAACAAAAACTTATTTCCCTCTTCTTTAATCTGGAATCCTTAAAAACTCACTGTATCAAAACTCATGGAAATGGTTTTGGAGTGCTTCAGATGTACTACTAGGACTAAAGCTACCCTAAAACCTCCCAACAAATTAGTAGCTGCCACTGCTATGGAAGGACTGTAATATATCTTGTACAGAGGGAAATGAACGGGGTGTGATTGAGTCGCCAATTTACCAGTCCAGTTCCTGGTCTCCACTTATCCCACTGCCCTAAGGGATAATAAATAAATTGGTTAGCAATGTAATTTGATAAGCTCTTCTCTCCACTACAGGTACTTTCATATATTCTGTCCTCAGGCATGAAGTTCCAGAATTGCTGAAAGTGCCTCTTTCTGGGGTCAGCCTTCAAGATGCAGGGGTTTACTCTGCCAGATACATAGGAGGAAGCCATTTCACTGCAGCCTACACAAGGCTCATTGTACGAAGTAAGAGTTGACCTTTTTCTTAAGTTCAAAGTAGAAGAAAGGATCCTTGGACCCGTCGGCATCCTTGTGCCCTTCTGACATTTACTCCAGAGAGTGTCATAACTTCCCTATGGTTGTGCTGAAAACAGAATGACTTACTAGCTGAAACCCAGTAGTAAGTTTCAACTAGAGTAGGCCCACTGAAACAGTGTGTATTTGGTGAGTCAGCACCTATCCACTTTCCCCTGAGTCAATTGGCCTACTCTACTTGTGACTTACTACTGGATTTCACCTACTGTGCCACCTCCTCCTCCCTTCCTATGGCAAACTGAAATGTTCATACAGTACTTCTAAAAAAGCATAGATGAATAGGCCACTTTTATTTTGAAGAAAAACAAAAACAGGCCAAGAGTCTAGATCTAGAACTTGCTGCTGATCCAAATCAGGAGCTTATACTAGGTTTGCCTTTGAAAATTCTCCTATATTGGGCTGCCCAGGCTTTGAGATTTTAGGGGATTTTAGGGGAAAGCAGGGGTGGCTCCTGGTCTGAGGGGGAGGGTTAGCCTCATCCCAAGCATTTGAGGCTGGCTCCCTTCACGTGGGCCATAGGCTGCCTATGATGGAAAGTCCTTCTGTCTGTGTCACCAGCCTCAGATCATATTTGGTAGGGATATCAGAGAGTGTTTTCTTGGCGGCTGCTTCAGTCCTATAAAACTCCTTATTGAGTAAAGCTTGGCTGATAACCTCCAATTGTTCTTTCTCTGACAAGAAACTACCTTTTTATTCAGCTCCAAACTGTATGTTACTAATAGAACATCCTTTGAAGTGGGAAATCTTTTCCAGAGACTTGGGGTGTGATCAGATGGCGTCTCATTGCACCAGAAAGGGTCCTTGCTGGGAGCAATCATGCCAGCCCAGCCCCCCAAAATGGTAGCCCTACTGCTGGACCAAAAAGGTCCAGCTTGCACATGGATCAAGGTCAAGCTGGAATGCTATTCTCCCTGTGTTGTGTGACCACCAGGAAATAGCTCGCACTGGACTGTACCACAAGTGGTCTAAACTGTGGGCCATATGCTCCTGTGATCCCAGCCTTGGTTCAGCTTTGTGGCTGAGCATTCATACATGCACAACCAAGCCCATGCTTTCCTCCCGGGGATGTATCACTGAAACTATGCTAGCAAATTTGCAGAATATGGGAGGCTTAAAAAGCTTATGTTGTAATAATCAGGCATTCCCAGGACTTAAGGAATCCTCTCTTCTAATACTGTATTATCTGAGTCCCATAGTTTTGAATAAAGGCAGAGTCCAGATCAAATAATATCCTCCCAGCTGTTTTTTCCTCTCGAATGTGCTATTTACTGAAAAGAATGTTTTCCTAGAAGGGCAAAGGAACTAGGGAGCATCATGCAGGTGAGCATAAGAAAAGGCCTGTTGTAGCTGACCAAAGGCCTCTCTAGTCTAGCAGGCTCTGCTTAAAACAGCTAACCAGATGTCTCTGGGAAGTTTACAGGCAAGACATTAATACAGTTGCTCCTTGTTGCTTCCTAATGTTCCCCAATAATATATTTAAAGGCATACTAGCATTGTTACTTGAGTGGCAGAGGCACCAGGACTGCTGCAGCCCCCAGCCCAGGACAAGTGCATGATTTGATTTGGGACCCTGTAATGTTCTCCGGTAGTGGGCAAAGTGACTCAGCCTGTCCGTGAAGGAACCACTGTTACAGTACTGATGCTGCTGCTACATCTTCTGTAACTGGGGGATGGCAGGAAGGGCAAACATAAGGCCACAATGCATCTTCATCGTGATGAACCAATTTTCTCCCCAAATGGGATGTCGTCAGAGATACATGACTCAATGAACAGACTTGCAAATTAACTCTGTGTTTACCTTCCATTCACCAATCACTAAACAATGCATACTAAATAGAAGATAAGCTAGTGAGCAAAACCACATGAGCTGACAAACAGATAGTTTCCATCATTTGAAGGAGTGGTTCCTCAATATGATGGAGGGACATATATTCTTCCTCTCTTTCTGACCTAAGATATATATATCTATCTCCTAGGTCAAAAAGAGAGGAAGAAAACTGACTGAGCTCTGGCTTCTCCTTTCTGAGAGATCTGGGGGTGTGGGTGAGTGTGTCCGTCTTCTCTCGGGGCAGAAGAACTGACCTGGCAGGTGGAATCCAGCTGGCAGGCCCATCTTTTGCTTGTGACATATGGATTTTCTTTCAGAAATATATTTTTATGGCACTCCTAGTGTTTTTGAAAAACACTCTTGGAAGCTTTGATAGGCCACACATTTAAAACCCATGTGTATTTGATTCAGAATATCTTTATTGTTTAAGCTCACAATTTCTTACTCTACTTTTGCTTGAAGGGTGTGAAGCTGGCAAATGGGGACCTGAGTGTAATTCTCCTTGTCCGGCGTGCAAGAACAATGGGGCCTGCCACGAAGATAGTGGGGAATGCATTTGCCCACCAGGTTTTATGGGGAAAACATGTGAGAAGGGTAAGAAGAAACTTTTTCATATATTTATGAGCCTGCATGCCTCCACATGACACGCTTCATCACCTGCCAGATATCAGGGACCTGGAGTCCCCAGGCAGAAATGTTGGGCTCCCTCCCTCTGAGGAAAAGCAAATCATTTTCTGTTTAGAGGAGAGTTCAAAGACCATGTTTCCTGAAAACAAGTCTTCGGTGACACGTACATGTGTTTTTAAGAATTTGTGGATATTGAGTCCTTTTATAAAATATTCAGTTCCCAGTGCAACTTTATGAACCTCTCACGTGACATTTTTTATATATCTTACAGTGTTCATACATTATTCAATGTAAATATTCAAGCCTTCAATTTATTTTATTTCTTGTTTTGGTCTCACTGGCAAGCTTCATAGCAACCCATAAAAAGTATGCAAATTTTGCCCAAATGTCTTCTGCCCACAAAACAAGGTTATGTTATAACAGGTTTTGTTGAAGACAGCCAGTTTCAAATGGGTTTTATTCTTCCATTGCTTCAAAGTTGGACACATTTAGAATTGGGGGTGGGGGGGTTTCTAACAAGTTATGAGGATTTTCACAGCTACAGTATGAATATTCAGATTGGAAGTACTGTAGAGCATGGTTCTTCAGCTTGATGGTTATTTCCTCTTTTTTGTAGCTTGCGCAGAGAATACATTCGGGAGGGCTTGCCAAGAGCAGTGTAAGGAAAAATCAGGCTGTAAATCTTTTGTGTTTTGCCTGCCTGACCCATATGGCTGTTCATGTGCTTCAGGATGGAAGGGACTCCAGTGTGATGAAGGTAAGGTCATAAATCCGAATAAAACATGCTATGTAGGAGGAGATGGGTGAGTTGGTGGGTGGGGAAAGCTGCTGAGAACCCTAAGGTAGGCTTTCCTTTCCACAGAAGAAGAACAACACCTGTAAAGAGACTGCAACTTTCATAACCCCTGACCTGATTTTACATTATGGAAGCAAAAGCTGCCTAGAAAGAGGATTCTAGGGAGAGTTTATCCAGAATATCTAGACATTTGGCAGTTTAGCCATGAGCATGATTAAAGGCCGTCATGGTTCATTGCATGACATCTGTTTGTCTCTGTGAGAGTTGGAACCAGACAAAGGTCAAGCCAATGTGAAGCGAAAGAATTGGGAATTACATAGAAAAGGGAACTTGGAGAAGAAGATTTAGAAATCACTAGATGTAACAGTTTACATAGGGTTCCTCCACATGGAGCTTCTGTTCCCCTCTGTCTGCAAAGGGTGCTGATTGGAAGTTTTCAGTGATAGTGTTAGAGTAACACACACACACACACACACACACACACACACACACACACACACACACACACACACACACACACACACACACACACACACACACACACGATCATTTTCAAACTGTTTCAAGTTTTGGATCTATTTTTGAACCATTTCTTTAAAAGATGCTGCTTTCTTAAAGCAGAGAGAAGTGGAATTTTAGATTATATGCGGCCAGAAACTCCAGTAAGATCCACACTCATTTAGCACTAAGCTGCACAAAGCATGGCAGGGTGGGGGTGGGGGACAACTGCTAAAGCAATCTACGTATAACATAATGGAGAGGGATGGGAAACCAGGAGCCTTGTGATGGAGACATTAAACTGCAGTCCTGCAGTCAAGACTCTGTTCTTGACCTGAGTTCGATCCCAATGGGCTCAGGTAGCCAGCTTGATATTGACTCAGCCTTCTATACTTCCAAGATTAGTAAATTAAATGCCCAGCTTGTGGAGGGTGGGAGGTAGCAATGCGTACTGTATATTGTAAATTGCTCAGAGAGTGCCTGAAGCAGTATGATGCATTATATAAGCAGCACACTTTGCTTTTGCTTAGCATTACTCTTCCAAACACAGAAGAACAAAATACAGGAAGGGACATGGTTTCCATGGAATAATTGGGAAGCTTGGGTTTATTTCAATTCTTTCCGGTAATGATCTACTGCACAGATAACATATTCGGAGAGAAGAGGGATAAAGCAATCCAACATTACTATGAACATTCTAGAGGTCAATAAACTTTCAGTAATGTCATTGCTGAATGCTACATTTTCTTGCCTGGAGCCCTGGCCCAATCTCTGCCCATTAGGCATCACAAATCACTCTTGCACTGCCCATACAAAAATGTATGAACAAGAACTGCAATTTTGAAAGGCTCTGTTGCACCAGAACCAGCAAACAGCTCTATACCCCTTAAGGACTAACTTAATCTGTCATGAGGTTTGGTGGACTGTAACCCATTTAAACAGATTGGTGAAGTGTTATTGAGAATTTGAGATTCATATATTCAGGACACACAGCTGGGGTGAGATTACAGAAGTGAGGTCAAGAAAATTAAATGCATTAAATACTGAAACAGACAACTGCATTATTAACAATTGCCATTCACCCGGCTACTGCTGATAACACAAACATCCATGTATCAAACCAATTAAGAAGAGCCTTGTGGTACAGTGGTTGAACTGCTGTACTGCAACTAAAGCTGTGCTTACGACCTGGGGTTCAATCCCAGGTAGCCGCTCATGGTTGACTCAGCCTTCTATCCTTCCAAGGTCAGTAAAATGAGTACCCAGCTTGCTTGGGGGGGGGGGGAATGTGCAGCCTGCATAATTAACTTGTAAACTACCCTAAGAGTGCTTGAAGCACTAGGGGGCGGTATATAAGTAGTACACTTTGCTTTTTAAAAAAATTATTTATTTTATTTATTTATTATTAGATTTTTGTCCCACCCTTCTAGACTGCGTCTACTCAGGGCAGCTCACATCAAAATCATACATAAAAACAGTTAAAACAATAATTTAAATCAACAATATTAATGTTACTCAAGATGGAAAAGTAAGCAAAAGGCGAAGCAGAAAGTAAAAGTCAAGTATTGGTAGGAGGGAAGGCCTGCCTAAAGAGCCAAATCTTTAATTGGCTCTTAAAGACACCCAGCGAGGGTGCCAGGCAGATCTCTTATGGCAAGCTGTTCCAGAGTCGCGGGGCCACTGCCGAGAAGGCCCGATTTCTTGTTCTTTCTTTTCGACCTCTCTCAGTGTTAGCCCCCTCAGCCATCTTTCCTGGCTATAGCCGGTGACTCGAGTAGATCTAGGTGGGAGAAGGCGTTCTGGTAAGTATCAAGGTCCTAAACCATTTAGGGCTTTGTATGTAATCATTAACACTCTTAAATCAATGCGGAAACGAAGGGCAGCCAATGCAAGGCAGCCAGAATGGGAGAGATATGCTGGTATTTTCTCATTCCAGTATGTAGTCTGGCTGCTGCATTCTGCACCATCTGAAGCTTCCACATCAATCTCAAAGGTATCCCCACCTTTTCTTTATGTGGTGTGATAAGAAATGGCTGCCCCAGTTCAAACCTCTGATCATAGATGGGAATTTCCTGATGTACTGTAAATCAGCAGTCCCTCCTTCTAATCTTCCTTTAAAGTTTCTTTGCTACACATTGACTACTCTAATGCGCCTGCCGGAGGAGGCGGGGCTTTGAAGTGCTGAACTTGAAGTTCAGCCAAGAAATGAACTGGCACAAACAACTGAACTGGTGTTTCATGCCCATCTCTAGTCGCAATTTTATTGCATTTGTCCAGATTCCACCAGCGTTTCTGTCCTCCTCTTATAACACATTGTGAGACTGCATTGTTTTTTCTCCTGTGGAAATTTGTATGCCATTGGTTTCCATGTTTTTCTAACCTGCACATTTTATTTATGCACTTTTCCTAACATGAGCATTTATTTAAACGTTTTCCCTCCTGTGCCTATTGATACAGTTTTCATAACTCATAGCTGCAGGTATCAAACTAAAAGAGCATAATATCTGTTAGAGAAAAGCTGTTTTGGAGCTAGCAGTCATAGAGTCCCCCAGACAACATTATTCTGGCTGATGAATTCTGGGAATTATAGTCCAGAAATAACTTTTCTAAACTCCATCTTTCTAACTTGCCTCTTCATCTGCAGAATAAAAAATGTTAACAACATTCTGTATTCAAGTACTGTATAGCTAAACAGTACTTTTTCTTGGACTGGATTTGTGATATGCTGTGAAATGATGAAAGTACAGAGGTGGGAAAGAAATCAGATGAACTACTGGAAACAGATAAACTTTGGTTTACTCTCATATGGTATCATCACTCAGTTAATATCTTTCAAAAGGATTTTTCTTATTATTGGCTTTTTGTTATAATACATAATATATAACCTATACTTTTGCTGAGTATGCACACAGCAGCTTGAAGTATATAGATAAAAAAACCCACTGTTGTGTACCCACAAATGATATTAAACAATCACTTGTGCTTTTGGTTAAAAACATTAAATAACTTTTACTGTTTATAAAAATGTGTAAAATATAGCATTACTCATAGAGCTTAGACATTTGGTATGACAGACATATTTTCTCTGGTGAATACAGTACCTAGCTTTCTTATCATTACACCATTACATTCATAAGCCCTAATTGATCCTATAGATCACACTAGTCCCTGTCATCATTTCATATTGGCTCTGTCCCTTATTAGACCTTGTTAGCCCTATCTATTACATGTTTAGTTCCATCTGAGGTACATATCTTCAGCCCGTGACTAACAGACTTCTGACCAACACCTGCCTTATATAGCAGCCTGGCTGACTCCAGATACATTCTGATTGGTCAGAAATGAACCATGTTTATTTATTTTTAATTTTTTATTGGATTTTTATCCTGCCCTTCTAGACAAAAGTCTACTCAGGGCGGCTCACAATATATTATGTTAAAAAATAGATTTAAAAACAACAATTAAAATCTACAATAATAATTTAATCAAGATGGGATAGTATATGCTATGCAAATAACAACATTTCTGTCCTAGCAAACACATTTAAACATACAAGTACACATATACACATTTTGAGGTGTGCGAATGTGTGTGTCTGTGTGTATAAAACTTATCTGAATACTTGTTACTGGGGTGAAGCATTACACCACATCCACAACACAGCCTGCCTGTAGCCAGCTTTAAACTTACTTTAAGTGGATAATGCCTGGGCAACTTCTGTCATGAATTTTTGGGGCATTCATTTATAATTTTCTGTACTACTCACAAATAATTGGTCCATGCCTGATGAAGGGATTTTTAATCCACAAAAGGTTGCATTAATTGTTTGAAATTTTTTTAATGGTCTAATAAAGGTGTTACATTCTTCTCCATTCTTATCTGATGACTGATTTGTTGACTATTTGCAGCTTGTGAGCCAGGCTCTTATGGGCCAGATTGTAAACTGAAGTGTACCAACAACTGCAATAACCGGGGAACCTGCAACAGCTTTAAGGGCTGCCTCTGCCAGTCGGGGTGGCACGGTCTGCATTGTGAAAAAGAAGGTAAAGCAAAGGTAACCCTGTAGTGCCACAAATGTCTTCCTGTTTCCGCCAGTCTTGTTCCAGAAACTGATGTCTCCTTTGTGGAGACTTGTTCCAACCTCAACCTTTGTGAATGTGAGCACTATCCAGAATACATAAGATTTGCACTTTCCCAAAGCTTGATATGCAGCCTGCAAGAGAAGCATACAGAAACAATCCATGGGGGGAAGGGGGGGAAGCATACACCAGATATGCATACGGCAGTACATAACACCTGGAAAATATACACAATGATGCATATACATTTCCAAACATTTTTTAAATGCAGCAAACACAGCAGTGGGGAAATGACAAACTTAGTGCAAATGAACTTGACATATTTGTTCATTCCTCTTTCTAGGATTTATGGTTACACACATGATTGTGGTATACTTCAAGACCTAGGAACGCTATGCGAACTTTCTTTTATCCATGGTGGGACAGAAAAGGGTAGCTAGCATTCTATATATTCCTAGTGTGGTATAGTGGATAGAGTGACAGACTAGAACTCTGAATACCAGGGTTTGAATCCCTGCTCAGCCACTGGGGGAGTGGAACTGGTAAAACTACTCCTTACATATCTCACTTACCTTGGAAGCCCCATTAGGGTCACTAAAAGACACACACACACACACACACACACACACCAGCATGCTATAAATCCTTGCTTATACACACAGGAACAGCTGATGAATCACCAAGGATAGAAAACTTGCCTGATGCAGTCGAACTCAACCATGGCTCCGTTTTTAAATCTAGCTGCATAGTTACTGGCAAACCACTTCCTACACAAGAAGAAATCAAACTCATAAAGAAAGATGGAACTGTTCTCAAGGTAATGTATTAATCAGTTCATTCTTTTCTGGGGAGAGGTTATTCTAATGGACAGAGATCCACAGTAACATTTAAAAATAAACTGAGACAGAAATAAACTGACTTGGCCAACTGATTTAGTCTTTTTGATGAGTGAAGGTGGGGGGGAGGAC
The DNA here is from genome assembly GCF_051106095.1 of Pogona vitticeps. NCBI lineage: Eukaryota > Metazoa > Chordata > Lepidosauria > Squamata > Agamidae > Pogona > Pogona vitticeps. The sequence continues at coordinate 215,208,898 of NC_135784.1, read as the reverse complement.
TCAGTTTAAATGTTATTTAAATTTAAAGTGTGCATTACCAGTTAGAAATATGCTGCAACTTTCATGTTATTTCTTAAATTTAACTTGAGAATTCAGCTTATCTCCATTTCTATTACCTTATCATACTGAAAAGTGTCCTGAGAAGAAGCATTTGTGGTGAAAGCTTCCCTGCTGCAGTCGCTACCCCCTTTCCGCCCTGCCCCATCTTGCCCCATCTCCTCCCTCTGGTGAAAGCAGTGGGGTTGAGAATTAAAAGCTGCAGGCAGGCTGCCTCCCTTCTCTCTCTGTCACTGTTCGCCTCCCAAAGGCAAGGGGAAGAAAGAAGTAACAAGTGCTCCATGTCTGGGCTCAGCTTTGATCTATGTGAGGAGAGAAAACCACTCTGTGAGTTAGAATAACTAATTGAGGATTTCCCACGGGATCAAGGTGGGCCAGTCTGGGTCCATGGGTGCAGCCCAAGGAAGGGAAATGGGACCCTCCAGGAAGTGTGTCTGACGGTACAGTGACAGGGAGTGATCCAGTCTGGATCACTTTGGAACACTTTGGAATAGTGGGGCTTGATTAGATTGCACCTTCTATTCACGTACTGTAGAAATTACTCCTGCCGACCCTTTAATTGCAATCTTGTCCACCACATGTTGGTGTTAGATCCCTGTCTGTTTGGGTCTATTTGGTCACAATGTGCCTTTTCTCTCTTGCTCCCACTTCCTACCTTCTCTTTTGTAACAGCTGTCGGCTGGGAGAGAAATAGCTTGCTTCAGTTTTCTCACATGCTAGTCTTAATGCTGGGTTTCTATGCACACAAGGGATGTTTGGAGTGTTTCGGCCCCATGTTTCTCCTTTTCTCTCTCTCTCTCTTTCTTAAAAATATTTTTTGGTAAGTGATATAGCACTTAAGGTGGGACGTGGTGGTACTGTGGGTTAAACCGCAGAAGCCTCTGTGCTGCAAGGTCAGAAGACCAGCCATTGTAAGATTGAATCCACATGACGGAGTGAGCTCCTGTTGCTTGTCCCAGCTCCTGCCAACCTAGCAGTTTGAAAGCATGTAAATGCGAGTAGATAAATAGGTACCACCTCAGTGGGAAGGTAACGGCATTCCGTGTCTAGTTGCGCTGGCCATGTGACTATGGAAACTGTCTTTGGACAAAACGCTGGCTCTACAGCTTGGAAACGGGGATGAGCACCACGCTCTAGAGTCGGACACGACTGGACTAGGGGTAACTTTACCGATAGCACTTATGTGATGCAATGCAATAATGGGAAAATGTTTTTTTTAAAAATAAGACAAAAATGTCTTTTTTCACCTCAGGACAGAAGGTACCATCTGCAGTCACAGCCAGACCTCATCGACCTCTACAACACCCCCCACCCCACCCCACACTGTAGCGTACTTGGTGATCACATGGCTAGAAAGCTGTGTTTATTTGGATTGATCCTAATTATTCCAAATAAACAGTAAGCTCTAACCCTAGACTGCTCTGGGACAAATTGGTCCCCACAAGGGGAAGGCTCGAATGCCCTAAGGAGAACGTTGTGTAGTTACCTTTTTAAAAAGTGGCACAAACTGTTCTAGCAGGGGGCTACAGCTTGGGATCAGCTCCCATGTAGCTAACTTCTGAGGTGCTGGTGGATTCCTCCCTTTTAATTCACACGTTCTAGTACAACAGCTCCAGCCATCTCCCTATGCAGCAAATCTCTTTCTACTATTTCTCCTGTTCTTGCTGGCTTTATCCTACAGCTTGTGGGGCTGTGTGAGATTTGTTGTATACTTATATATATAATGCTAGAGTGCTATCTGGGTGGTTTACAACATAATGTTGCAAGGAATATTTTGCTCCCCAGGAAGCTGGGTACTCATTTAGTTTACTTCAGAAACATGAAAGGCTGAGTCAGTCTTGCACCAGTTACCTGAATCTTGTCAGGATAGAAGGAGAGGCTTGACTTTAACATTGTGTCATGAGGCATTTTGGTCTCTTTTCTGTGGAAATGTTTCTTTTCTCCTGTTTGGGAACAGGATATGTGCAGATGCATCCTTAACAACTGGTGCACTTAAATCTGGATGATTCATAAGGAACAGAAGGTTCCCTCACTTGAAAAACTACATTATCATGGATGAAATGAGGATTAAAATCACTGAGAGTACAATCCACAGAAGTATGTTCCGCTAAATTCAGTGTGGCAAATGGATATACCATTGCAGCCTTATGAATTGTGATTACTTGGTTTGCAAGACCTGAGCAAAGCTGTTAAGAATAGGAACTTGCGCAGAGGTCATTAATTCATAGGGTTGCCGTAAGCCAGAAACACATAACAACAACAACACTTAGTGAGGGAGAGAGGGAATTGTACTGTAATTTATCTGACAGTTTATGTGGTGAAAAAAAGTCTAACTGTGCAATTTTATGCATGTTTACTCAAAAGCAAATCCTAGTATATCAAGTGAAGTTTACTCCCATATCTGTGAGTGAAGAATTGCAGTTTAAATGACTTCTATTCACAGCCTCCCTTCTTCCACACATAACTTCACTAATAAAGAAAAATGTTTACAGAAAAAATACTAGGAGGAAAAAATATATAATACAACATTTTCAGTGTGAGCCTTCATGGATAAAAATCCACTTCCTCAGATGCAGGAGTGCACATAAATGCTCTGCATACAGTATTTATATATGTCTGCATGATCAGGTGAGAATACAGGTAATAAAGAAAGTGGCAATGCTTTGTTAAAACAGCAGTGGGACTATCAAAACTGCTAATTCCTTCAATTAACAGGGCCTGGCTAGCAAATGGGCCAGGTGGACTTGGCTGTAAGCTAAGAGATGTTTCAGAGTCTGACAGTGGAAACAGCAGGACAAAATTTAATGGACACCAGTCTGGCATTGTCAACACAATACCAACACAGGGAAATCAGTTTCAGAATGCTTCTACTGCTCAATACACTCTGTTATGGATCTCAGTGTGGCTATAGTAAAGGAAGGGAAAATAAGTTTAAAGGGAGACTGAAAACAGAGACAGCAGAAAGTGGTTACATATAGAGGTTCCAGTCCAGTAACACATGCATTAATGACTCAACTTCCTGTGGTTATAAAACTACTGTCTCCCTTTGTCTGTGACTGTACCCTCACATGATAATGGGGATATGTATAGATATACAAGACATTTATTTACATTCCTGTATATGAGGAAGTGGACTTTGGTCCTTAAAATGTAATAAAATGGTTAGCCTTTAAAGTGTTGCAGTGTTTGAGGAAATGGGTTTTTAAAAAATCTGTGAAACTGCTTTCTTCTTTCCAAAGTTGAAAACAGGGATGGAGAGGGGAACAAAATGATGGATGGGATTTTTCTGCTTTTTTTTTCCTCAGAAAAGTTTATTCTAGTAATTTAGCACCCAGCTGTTTAGCATCTACCTAACTGTTGAAAATTTGCCTGTTCCAATTTAAACTTAATCGGATTAGATTTTTAAGCTTACTAACAATTAAGCTTTCCCCCTTTTCTAACAACTTTTCTGTCTCAGCTGATGGGGATAGTAAGGTGAATATATCGTTTTCCTTACCACTCTTCCATATGATGAGTTCCAGGGCAGTTCTGGGCTAAACTGCTACAAAACTGCTACAGAATCTTTGTGATATTTTCCCCATTACATCTGAATTTATTAGCTCAAAATATCCAATACTTTTAAAAAGGCAAAAAATGAAGGTTGTTGGTGGTTTTTAAACTTCTGATTCTAAGGTTATTTTGTATTGCTTGCTGTTTCAGCCTGTCACAGTGGCCAACAGAAGGAATCAGTCAGATGCTACAGAAGCTACATTTCAGGTTGAAAATGCCCAACCTTCTGATTCTGGAATGTGGGTCTATGTTGTTGAAACGATAGCAGGGATGACAGAAAAACCTCTACAAGTCACAGTTAAAGGTAACGGAAAATGATTTGCCACCAGGCTTCGGAACACTTAGGTTTAAATTAAATATGGGAATGTACCCGCTCCCTTTCTCCCGCCAGCCTAGCGGTTCAAAAGCACGCAAATGTGAGTAGATAAATAGGGACCACCTCGGTGGGAAGGTAACAGCGTTCCGTGTCTAAGTCACACTGGCCATGTGACCACGGAAGATTGTCTTTGGACAAAACGCTGGCTCTAGGGCTTGGAAACGGGGATGAGCACCGCCCCCTAGAGTCGAACACGACTGGACAAAAATTGTCAAGGGGAACCTTTACCTTTACCTTTACCCACTCCCCTTCTCTAATGGAATCACTTCAGAGATACCTGTTCCATATCTTAATCTGCAAGTCTATCTGCCAGTGACCAATCATAAAGCACAGCACGCTAAATGAAGGTTATGTGGATGAGGAAAAAAAGCACCTGTTTGCTTTTGTGAGAGCTGGAGTGGTGGGGTTAGAGTGGTGGGTCTATGACTCAGGAGATCTGGGTTCAAACACTTGCTTGGTCATAAAATTCACTGGATCACCAGTCACAATCTCTCAGCCTGAACTAACACACAGTATTGCTGTAAGAACACAAGTGAGGAAAAGGCAATCATATATGCAGCTGTAATCTCACTGGAGGACAGGCAGAATATAAAGTAGACTGTTTACATCTGATTGATTTCAGAAGGATTTAGGCATACCTAATTTTCTCTGGGTTGCAGTTGGGAATATCAAAAATGGCAAACAAGGACTACAAGTAACAAACAACATTTTCTGTAGAGGGATTTTTTCCCAGTCCTGTCCCCTTTAACATAGAAGCAGGATAAGTGAGGCTTATGAAACAGAGGTAACGTTCAACCTTTTATTTAAATCAAGAACCTGAAACGCCTTTTCAAAAAAGGATGTGGGAAAGAATCCCTTTAAACCCAAACAACTCTTTTTCATTAGAGCTCACAAGAGAATATGCAGAAATCCAGTCTTGTCAACCAGTCTTGTTTTCAGAAACTAATGACAGTGATCAGAATTAATGGCCTCTGCAAATAATTTCACTAGCCATAGGAACCAAGGGCTGTGGAAGGACTGGACTCAGTTGCATGTGAAAGTGAAAACTATAAACTGTCATAGATATTAAAGGCCTTTTGAGTCTGTATGACAGAAGGTGGCTGGGGTGGGGAAGTTTCTGGAAATGGAGTCCAGGCAGATGCCAAGGGCATGCAACGTGAGCTAGAAGCTAACATCACGGCCGAAGGCTTCCAGAGTAAATGAGTGGACTCAGCTTGGGAGGACTGTTGTCAGGCTGTCAGCAAGTCCCTTCAGCTGATGTCATTGGTTTATCTCAGTGTAGAGGAAATGGTCTGACGCACCACACCATGGGCAGTATGGGACGTACAAGGAGGAGTATGTGAAGACTATGTGAAGGGAGTAAGAAAAGATCTCAGTGAGAAGGAAGAAGTCATCTTAAAACTCCCTGGGGTACTTTTGATATCTCATGAGTTTCCCAGTGCGAGGGGAAAGAAAAATGAGCCCCTTGTTCACTCTTGTCAGTACATTCATGATGAAAAGTTCAGTAATCTATAAACACTTTGCATAAGCATGAGAAGACATCTAGTTTATTTGCTGAAGATGGGGCAGTGGAAGCAGAAAGTACTCCCAAGGATCTGCATGGATGTGTTTCTTTTCAGCTAATTGCATGAAGTTATATATATATATTTCAGGGGGAGTTGTATATGTTGAGGCCCATGAGCCCAGGTGGTTTCTTCAACAACAGTGGTATTATTTACAGGATTAAATGGAGCACAATCTGAAATGCACCATGGGACCCCATATTTGAAACCGTCTACCACCCTCTCTGTTTCTGGAACCATTAATCATTGTGGTAGAAACTGTGTACATTGTAAGGTACAATAAGCAGAAATGTCTCCTTTCCATCCTAGAGGAAAACGTAGTAAAGCAGCATTTGGGACAAACCCATTCTGTGAACCCACCTCTAGAGGCAGAGCAGTGAGTCAAATACAATGAATGAATTTATCCCTAACAATTCCTTTGCTCTGGCATTCTTATCTGATAGAGACAGAATACTTCATTACTAAACTTTTTGTTCTGTGAATAACATTCATATAATTATGTTGCTATTTTTCCTCTTCCTGACCAGTTCTCCCATTGCCTGAAAAAGCTCCAGCCTTGGTAGAGAGAGGACATAATTTTCTCATCATTAAGACAAACGCTGAGCCATATTCTGGGGATGGACCAATTGTATCAACCCAGCTTCTCTACAGAAGTGCCAAATTGCAGTGGACATCAGTGGAAGGTACAGGTCATGGCCCCTTGAAGTCCTGATCACAAAATATGTGGTGCTTTCAGATATGCATAACATCTGCACTTTAGCCCTTTGCTTTCCCCAAGAAATCTGGAAATTGTCGCTTCGGGGTAGTGATAGAGAAGAAGGACTGTTAACAGTTCACCCCTTCAGCACTGTACAATTCCCAAAATTTGGCAGGGGGCATGCAAGTACAGGTATACCAATAGCATTTGGTCTGGTCTAATCCTTACGGTGGCAGGTTGATGATAAGCATTCCATGTAATACATAGTCGTTCCTTGCCAAAGTAATAATACAGTAATTGGTATTCTTTTTCAAGGCAGAGAGATTCATAAGGATCCTTAATGAAGATGCAAGATTTTTTTCTAAACATATTAACATCTTGATTGGTAATCCTGATCCATACAAGAGTAAGAACGATGCAGACATGTTATGACTTCCAGCGTTTATTTGGACAGGAAATCCCCATGTTCCTGGCTTCAGCTAGGGCACTCAGTGGAAATTATGGAAAGTGTGAATGTCCCAGGAAAAGCCAAATGTCTTTTTCATATGATACAGTTTCTGTGACAATAGGAGGACAGCTTCATGACAGGATAGCTTGTACTAGTTTTGTTCAGTACATGTTACAGTAACTTACATATCAGGATGTGGACTCTGGAAATTAACAAGAAGGCCTTGAAATTCTGACATGGTTCTGGTGTCAAAGAAACCCATGGCTTCTAGCTACAAGAATGATCTGTAGTGAGTGTTAGGCTCATCTGTTCCCCATCTCCTCCTCTTATTTGCATCTGGAAGGTGCTTAAGGTACTACAGTAAGTGATGCCCTGGGTAGTAAATTGCCTCCAATACAAACAAGCTTTCACCCCGTATTATGAAAGCCTGTTAATGTTGGAGAAAGGTGACTGAGGCAGTCTTTCGGGGTCAAAGGAATCCAGTGCTTAAATACTGAAGGCCAAACAAAGCAAGCTAATATGAGGGGAGAGAAGCTCCTGAAGTGACATGCAGATTATTCCAGTAGTAAAAGGTTTTCCTTTTCTAATCATGGGTGTGTCACTGGATACCAAGTCCAAAATCATCCAGAGTCTTGTACTGTATTTCCAATCAGCATGTATGAGTGTGAAAGCTGGACAGTTAAGAAAGCTGACAGGAAAAAAATTGATTCATTTGAGTTGTGGTGCTGGAAGAGAGCTTTGCTGTTACCCTGGACCACTGGTTCTTAACCTTGGGTTATTCAGGAGTTTTGGACTGCAACTCCCAGAAGCCTTCACCACCAGCTGTCCTGACTGGGGTTTCTGGGAGTTGCAGTTCAAAAGCATCCGAGTAACAAAGGTTAAGAACCACTGCCCTGGACAACCGAAAAGGTGAACAAGTGGGTCCAAGAGCAAATCAAACACCGCTCCACTGTGTAGAGTTTAGGCCTTACTATCAATTCCAGGGCATTCTATTATGATGCATTTGGAGATAAAGATATTGAAATTGAGGCTGTCTTATTTTGGGCACATCATGAGGATGCAGGATTCTCAGAAAAGACAATAATGCAAGGAAAGATTGAAGGGAGCAGGAAAAGAGGAAGACCAAATATGAGGTGGATTGATGTCCCAAAAGAACTACAGTCTTGTGTTTACAAGAGCTGAGCAGGGCTGTTAAGAACAGGACATTTTGGAGATTGCTCATTCATAGGGTCGCTATAAGTTGGAGGCAACATGATGGCACACAACAACAATCATGCTGTCATTAACATCTGTTTTTGCCCTTGTCTGCTCTTTCTGTCATAATCAGCAGATGATTTTTTTCATCTGAGAGGCAATGGTCAAAATCCACAGTTCTCTGATGTCTACTCTCAGAGAACTGTGATTTGTTTAAACTGCAGTTAATCATTAGTGCTCGTTCTCATACAAAAAGAAGTCTTTGATTTCTTTGGTTTCCCTTTACATTTGAACCAAGCTAGTGGCTTAGCTTATATGAAGCACAAATGGAGCTCCAATTGTGGAGTGTGCTTTTTATGGCCCACCTACCCTGCTCACCACAGCACTTGATTGGCCTGAAAAATGCTCTTGAAGATCAGAGGCATCTCTGGAAATGTGCTGAATGGGGAAATTGGCAAAAATAAACAAACAAATATCAGGGAACCCCTGCTTGTACAAGGGAAGTGCCATCTATTCATTCTATGGCTGTGCAGTGTCCAGGCTAGATGTTTTTTCTAGAGAATTGAAGTTGGGATTAAAGTTGTCATTTGTGCAGTTTACTATGTTATCAGGTGCCTCTGCTGAACAGATGTTACAGTTTTTAATTTGCTTCATAAAGGAGAAAAATATACTTGATCAGAGATGAGAGAGGGACAAAATGCTTATGTTTCTATACTCACAATCATGCTTCCTTTATTTTAATTTTTATTATTTGGTCATGTGTAATTCTGTTGTATAGGGACGTGGTGCTGCTGTGGGTTAAACCACAGAAGCCTGTGTGCTGCAGGGTCAAAAGACCAGCAGTCATAAGATCGAATCCACGTGGCAGAGTGAGCTCCCATCGCTTGTCCCAGATCCTGCCAACCTAGCAGTTCAAAAGCATGCAAATGCATGTAGATAAATAGGCACCACCATGGTGGGAAGGTAATGGTGTTCCGTGTCTAGTTGCTCTGGCCACCTGACCACAGAAACTGTCTACGGACAAAATGCTGGCTCTAAGGCTTGGAAACAGGGATGAGCACCGCGCCCTAGAGTCGGACACGACTGGACTAAATGTCAAGGGAAACCTTTACCTTTACCTAATTCTGTTGTGTTGTTCTGTTCTTGTGTTGTTGTTTTTCTTTCAAACTCAGTAACTGAAGAGATCTGGAAATTGAGCAATCTGGAACCAAAAACTGAATACACACTCTGTGTCCGGCTGACTCGCAGAGGAGAGCAGGGAGCAGGACATCCTGGGCCACAGGCCAGTTTCTCTACAGCTGCTCTTGGTATGCAGACCTTTGGGTTTTTCTCATAAAGAAGATATCACACTTCATATTTCAAATGTGTGGCTGCTTTCTGCAGGAGTGTGGCTGTTACCATGGGAAAAGAACATTCCTCCCCAAAACAAAGAACTGATCATTTTTCTTTATTATTGCTGGAAAATAGGAGCCATTAAATAATATATCAACACCATTCCACTGTGTAGAGTTTAGGCCTTACTATCAATTCCAGGGTAGGGACGTGGTGGCGCTGTGGGCTAAACCGCAGAAGCCTGTGCTGCAGGGTCAGAAGACCAAGCAGTCGTAAGATCGAATCCACGCGACGGAGTGAGTTCCCGTCGCTTGTCCCAGCTCCCGCCAACCTAGCGGTTCGAAAGCATGCAAATGCAAGTAGATAAATAGGGACCACCTCGGTGGGAAGGTAAACAGCGTTCCGTGTCTAAATCACACTGGCCATGTGACCACGGAAAGATTGTCTTCGGACAAAACGCTGGCTCTATGGCTTGAAGAGCGGGATGAGCGCCACCCCCTAGAGTCGGACACGACTGGACAAAAATTGTCAAGGGGAACCTTTTTATCAATTCCAGGGCATTCTATTATGATATAAAGCTTTTGCTTACATTTTGCATGTTTCTTGCCTGCTCCTCCCTCCTTTTCCTTTTGACTCAGTTGGAGAATTGGCTGTAAATTAGTTTTGCTACTTAGGTTTTCTTCTTTCTTTCTTGCTTACATCATGTTTCTATTGTTGTTTGGGGGAAACCATTGTATACTACATTTTTGTGCAAAGCACAACAGGTTTTTTGCTAATGTTGCTGAGATAGTTGATAATTTTTCTCCAAGGACAAAAACCATTTCTGAATGCCCATTATATCCTTATAGTTGTTGTTTTTTAAAGCAAAAGCAAAGCATGCTGCTTATATACCATCCCATAGAACTTAAAGCTCTCTCTGGGAGGTTTACAATGTAATTATGTAGGGTACACATTGCCCTCACCCTCCATGAACCGGCCAGCCCCCTGAGCCTAGGACTGAACTTGGGTCGTGAGCAGAGTCTTCACTGCAGTACTGCAATTTATCCACTGTCCCACAAGCGTCCTTAAGAAAAGTTCCCCAATGAAAAATATTGCAAATGTTTATTGCTTCCTTAGTGATATAAATCTTCCCCTTTTGTCTGCAGTTGCTAATGATATTATGTGTTTAGATTACACGAGGGGTCATACAGATGATTGCTACAGTCATAAGCTGTCAATAGATTTTGGATTTGGCTTTTTTTTATCATGGATTTGGGAGCTATCCTGGCAACTGGGACTAAATAGGTTGGTGAATTAAATCAAACAGCCCAAGTGCACCCCTGATGTGCACTAAGATCTTTTACACACGGAACATCCAAAAATGAAATGATTGTGTATTCGCGAAGGCTTTCACGGCTGGGATCTAATGGTTGTTGTGGGTTTTTCGGGCTCCTTGGCCGTGTTCTGAAGGTTGTTCTTCCTAACGTTTCGCTAGTCTCTGTGGCCGGCATCTTCAGAGGACAGAGTGTCCTCTGAAGATGCCGGCCACAGAGACTGGCAAAACATTAGGAAGAACAACCTTCAGAACACGGCCAAAGAGCCCGAAAAACCCACAACAACCACACAAAATGATTGTGTGCTAGTCATTAGAAATGCAGTTGCAGCTCCCTATCATGCATGTGTTACGTTGTTAGCCCGGGTTTGCTCCCTGCTATGTAATGTAATGTGTGGAGAGACTTTTCTAAAATGACTTTTGATGGAAATGGATCTCAGTGAGCGCATAAAGAGAGGGAAAGAAGTTTAGCATGTACATATTGTACTCAGTCTCTTGAGTACAATCTGTAGCATAAACAACATCCTAACCATGTACAGTATGAGCGTGTGATATAAAGCATGTTAAAGAGGGGTGGTTTTTTTTTTCTTTTGATCGCACGAGTTCCAAAGACAATACTCTTCCTTCTTACAACTTTTAAGGGCTCCCTCCACCCAGAGGCCTCGCTCTTGTTCCTAAAAGCCCCACATCTCTGCACTTGTCGTGGCAGCCAGTGGCTCAACACTTGGAAGACAATGTCGAAATTGAAGTAGAAAGGAAGAGTGTACATGATATGGATGGAGAGAGCGCCATTGTCATTCGACTGCCTGGAAATCAGTCTTCTCTGATCATGGACAATTTAAAGCCTAGACACCAATATGTGTGCCGAGTCCGTGTAAACAGCAAATCTGAGGGAGAATGGAGTGACAATCTTTATGCATGGACCTTCAGTGACCGTAAGCTGATGGAGTCCGTTGTATGGTATAATCTAATCTTCCTAGGCAAACACACCTGCACGTAGAGCCTCAAGATGGAGACAGTAAACTGGTAAAATCAACTGGAGAGGTGTTGCGTATCAATTTTCACCTCATGTGGTATCTGATTCAATTTACTTTCTCTAGTTCTATGGGGCAAGGTGATGCCAGACACCCAATGAATTCTCTGACTGAAGGGTCTTGTTGCCTGACATGGCATTTGCTTTGGTTAAGACTTCAGCAGGGCAGTGGTGGCTTTGCCCAACAGTGCCAAAATATGGAGGGTGGCAGAATATAGGAGTGAATCTATAGGATTATGAAAACAAACAGCAACACATCCCGGCCCTATTCATTTTCCTTTTAATAAATTTTAAGCAGTTTGAAAGCATATACAAATGTGAGTAGATAAATAGGTACTACCATGGTGGGAAGGTAATGGCATTGCGTGTCTAGTCGCGCTGGCCACGTGACCACGGAAACTGTCTTCGGACAAACGCTGGCTTGGAAACGGGGATGAGCACCGCACCCTAGAGTCGGACATGAACCTTTACCTTCCTCTTTCTTTGGGGAAAAGCATCACATTCTCTTCCTCTTTTTTCTTGCCACACCTGTGCCTTGATGTGGAGTAGGTGGGCCATGGTGCCAGTTGCCCCAGCTGACAAAATGGCTAAAGGCAGCTCAGGTCAGGAGAAGAAGCACCCAAAGCAGAAATTGACAAAAGGCAGTGGAATTCGCTACTGAGTGCTTGGCATCTCTTTGTCTACAGAACTGGAGAAAGATAATTGATTCTACCTCCCCAAATCTCCACAACCAGGGTACCACAACCCAAAAATTCCTCTCCTATATCTCCATTACTATGCTGATGGAATACAGAAAAGCTGCCCCAGCAGATATTAATGATCAGGCAGGTAAAGATGAGGAGAGGTACCCCCCCCCCCCAGATTTGTAAGTCCCAAGCTGTTTAGAGCTTTGAAAATCATTACAAAAACCTTGAACACAGACTTGAAAGCATGGCGGCACCCAGTGTAATACTCTTAAAACTACTTCCACTGGGGCTTCTATGTGGAGTTCCTGCCAGTAGTCTAACTGCTACATCCTGCACTACTGGCAGCCTTTGTGCCAGCCTGAAGGGCAAACCCACCACCAACAAACTTCAGTAATCTAAGTGGCACGTTGCCAGTGGTTGAACGCCTGTATTGAGATTATTCCAGCTCAGGAATTGTATATGGCAAAGGAAGCAAAGTGGGCCCAAATGACTTCAGACCATGGAGTCCACGTGGGCCCCCAGTGATGAATCCAGGACTATCCTGCCGGAAGGAGTGCAATCCCATCCAATTTGCTTACCATATTCTTAGACATAGTAATCACTGATCCACAGAGCCTCCATTTTGTGAGTATTCCATTTTAATCTTATGCACGCTTTTGTGGTTGCAGTTCCTATTGAACTCAGTGGGGATTACTTCTGGGTAGACACATACTGGACTGCAGGATTGCTATAACTTATTGTAGCTAAGTTTTAAGCTTGTTCAAAATGCACTCACTGTAGGGTTGAAATGAAAATGTATAACCTTTCTTAAGTGGAGCAAGGACTAATGGGAAATAGAACATTTTCTCTTCTTCTTTCTGCTTATTTGGTAGGGTTCCCCCCTTCACCTGATAACATCAAGATTATGAACATCACAGACTCCTCTGCTATCATTTCTTGGTCCACTGCTGAAGGACATTCCATCTCCTCCATCATCCTCAGCTATAAAATATATGGAAAGACTGAATACAACCACATAGATGTCACAATCAAAAACACCACTATTACCCAGTACCACCTCAAGGGTCTTGAACCAAACACCGAATATACAGTTCAAATAAGAGCTCAGAACAATGTAGGGACAAGTATCACAAACCCTTCTTATGAGATGAAGACTCTTCCAGAATCTAAAGGTTAGTGTCAGCTGATATCTGAATTCTTTACAGATCAACTCTATGCACATTTAACTGAAAATTAGCCCCATAATTTTCAGTAGAACTCCTGCCTGGTTATGTGTGCATAACAGGGGTTCACAATATATTTTGACTGTTTTTTTATTCTTACATGTGCTCTTAATTTCATCAGTGAGTGAGATCTGGCTGTGACATCTGGCACCCGATGGATCACCAGTGTTGATTCAGCTGATCTGGCTCACTTGGCAAATATCCCCTTCATTCGTCTTCATTCTGTGTGATTTCTGGCTTTTATCCCAAATAATTTCACATGATTGGAACTCTTATGGATACTCTCACTGGAAGAAGAGTGGGATGCAACTCCCCCACCTGATACCATTTTCCTTCCGTTGCCCTTGAAAAGCTACTCTAGATGGGGGTGGGGAGCAAAACTCTTTAAATACATCAAATTGTATGGTATTAGTTCAGGTTAAAAGATCCCATCTCAAAAGATAGAACATTTAGAGCTTAATATAGGAAATGATTTTTCACGCTTGGCATTTAGTTTGGTAAAAATTTGCATGGCGTTGAAATTGGCAGAGCCAGACCAAATAAAAATGCACAAAATCACAGCCAGAGAAAACTATCTAAATAGTAGTTGTAAAACAAAGTTTGAATGAGAAGACAGTCAAGATGAGGTGGTTGGTATAATTAAGAAATAATGGTCAAGGTCCTATCAGTGTTCATGTAAGGTGTCTGTGCTATTGCAAATTGTAGCTAATTGACAAGGTGCTGGAGTTTGTCTTGGTTGTGTGTCAGGTCACCTGCCTGGTGGTCCAGCTGAGATGCACCCTGGCAACTTATCAGTCAACCCTAATTAACTGTAGCATGTTGTCTATTTGTTTGTTTGTTTGTTTGTTTGTTTGATTGATTGATTGATTGATTGATTGATTGATTGATATACCACCCATCTGGCAGCCAAGGCCACTCTACATGATTTACAAGTAACATAAAACAACAAAGTAACAAACTTTACACAAATACCAATAGGATTTTGGCCAATAAGCCTTTATCTTTGTTTAAGCCAATGAAAACAGATTAATTCTTGTTCAGTGGTTTCCCATTGGATAACATGCAAAATTAGTTATGTGCCACCAATGCAAGACTGCCATGTAGACTTAAGCAAGAGCCAGATGATCTTAAGCGAAACCATGGGAAACGTTCAACAAGAACTGCAAATGTTTCTTGTTCTCATGTTTCACTGAATTACTGTACATTACCATTATTTCTTAAAATGTGGATATTATACATCTGTTACAGTAGTACAGAATAATACCTAGGGCATTCTGTTTTCCTTCCTCATTTGTTTTCTGTGCTGTAATAAATGGAATTCTTGGTTGCTTCCCAAACCATATGAACTGTTTCTCCAAGCCCTCACAGTAGTAGCAGTATTAAATGCATTATTTACACAAGAATACAAAATCAAGCAAGCAATTTCCACTATTGTTGCCATTTGAAAATATTTATTTGAACCATTTCTTTAAAGAAGAGAATATAAGTTACAAGAAGTTCATCATGACATGTCTACACCAAATGACGATGACCTAAAACATCTTACGATCAGTCTCCTGAAGGTGCACCTTCTTCCACATGCTCAGGCCTGATTGTTATGACAGTCATTGGAGGCTCTTCTTGTTACTGCCACAGTCCACAATGTGGAGTAATCTCCTTAAGGCTTTGAGCCTAAGAAGATCCACCTGGCCTCTTCATTATGACCTTCCTCTTCTTGCAGGAGTTTGCCCTTTAATGCATTGCTTTCATTATCTGTTCTCTTGCTGGCTTTTTACCACAACGATCTTGAAAATGGCTACATCGTTTGGTTTTAAATTTTTTGATGGTCTTTAAAAATCAGAACATGGAGTAAAACTACATTGACAAATTGTCCCACATCGTACAAAAGCCTCCACTTTTTTTCACTGGCATTCATTTGCTCAGCTGTCAGTAGGTTGTTTATTTTGTCCTGTTTCAGTGAACATCACATTTTTGCCTTGATTGGCTTGTGTTATCACCTATTCTATTCAGAGCTATAGTTGAGGGTGCATCTATGGTGACATCTCCAGTAGGGTGCAGAATGGCATTATATTTAGGAATAGTTCCCAAGTGAACACCTATAGTCTCTCCTCCAAACAATTTTTCTTTTTTCTTTTTAATGTCTGTCAGGCATAGTGCTGCCTCAGAAACCTGCTGCATTGCTAACATGTCTTCTAGTCATGATCTGAAAGCCTCACAAGGGTCCAAATGAAACTGGTAAACATGTTTACTAACTTTGTATTGGTTTCTCCTCTTTTTCCCAGCCCTGGTGACAGGATGTGAAAGCTTTGCTAAGAAAGAGATGAAGCTAACAAAGCTAGTCCATTTCACTAGACTGATAAACAGATAAAGTGCTATGTCATTTCAGGGTTTTGTTTGTTTTTAAGAATATCCCATACCTCTTCCCCCTCCCCCGTGTCTAAGCAAGCTGGATCACAAAGAGTCACTTGGGGAGTTGACAATCATGCACACAATGTGTCTGCTTTTTAGCAGAGACTGTGTGTGTGTGTGTGTGTGTGTGTGTGTGTGTGTGTGTGTGTGTGTGTGTGTGAGAGAGAGAGAGAGAGAGAGAGAGAGAGAGAGACAGAGAGAGAGAGAGAGAGAAAGAGAAAGAGAAAGAGAAAGAGAAAGAGAGAGAGAGAAGTTTCCCAGGCGGTGTTTTCTGTTATTATAAACCAACCTGCAAGCATTTGCCTGTTGGCTATGATAAAAATTTAACAAATACTGTAAATAGAAACATCAATATCCAAAATATGTATTTCGCTTTTGACAGTTGGAGCTACAATTGACCTTCTACTCACTACCATTCCTCCATATTATAGTGGCTTCTCAGTGATGGGGTGGATTTAATTTGAAATATCTCAGAACATCAGATTAATCTGGGGTTGTATAGATGTAGTTCCATGTGCAAAGTCTAAGCTCACCTGAAAGGTCTTTTGCATCCAGAGAAGATGCAAAAGATTCCCAAATCTTCTGTGTTCCTCACAGTTCTACATGAGTCAAAAGGAAGCAGAATGTTGCTGATTGCTATCCTGGGCTCAGCAGGGATGACCTGCCTGACCATACTGCTGGCTTTTTTCATCATGCTCCAGCTGAAGCGTGCAAACTTCCAGCGGAGAATGGCTCAGGCCTTCCAAAACGTGGTGGTAAGTCCTTGGTCCTTCCTAAAGCAGACTTCCCAAACTATCAGTCCATGAGATGTCTTGGATTATGGGACTTGCAGTCCAAAATGTTTTGTGGGTTTCGGATTGGAGGTGGCTCTCTTAGTGCAGAGAGAGAGAAAATGCACGTTCCCACACTGTGAAGTTGCACCAGGGAATTCAGGTATCCTCGATTTCAGTGGCCACTAGAGATGGACATAAAACACCGGTTTGGCGGTTCATGCTGGTTTGGCCAATGTCCAAACAGGTATTCCACAGTTCAGTGCCCTGCTCCCTCCAGGAGGCGCCCACTCAGAGGCAGTGCCTGGAGGAGGCAGGGCAGGGAAGCTGGGATGCTGCTTCTGACTGGGCACCTGCTAGAGGAGGCGGGGCACTGAACTGCCAAACCCCTGTTTGGTCATTGGTTGAGCTGGCATGTGTATCTCTAGTGATCACTCTTAAATAGAACTGCTTGCAATTCTACTTACAGCCCTGCAAGCGGTCCTGTTCTAAGAAATGCATTAATTGACAGTGAGACAGTTTTTTTACAGTTTTGATTGTCCGCTTCTAATATGGGACTTACCCTTATTAACCTATTAAAAATATAAATAAATAAAGCAACAGGGGTGTTTCCCAGGAGAAGAAGCCTTTAAAAACAACAAAGAAGAGTCTTGGGGGACAGGCTTTGCTGGGCAGAGTCTGTGTTGGCCCTGCCCTGTGTGTTTGTGTGCAAGCTCACACCTTCAGGTAAGAGGCAAAGGTGAGGGGGAAGATGGGGAGGTGTTTTGAGCGTGCACACACATACACATTCTCCTCCCTGTCTGCATCAATTCCAGCAAGCACATGCTTGAACTAATCCAAAAGGATTCAACATTTTAAAAAGTAGAAAGTGTCCTAATGGACAGGAAAAGCTACAGACTGAAGAGAGGGCACACATTTTTCATTGTGTTGTGTGATCAATTGGGGGGAAGGGAAAGAGAGAGAGAGAGAGAATCAGTCCACCCCCATAGTGTTTTCCACAGGTTCTGGCAATGTGGTTGCCCACTTAGAGAACATGCATTGGTTGGTAAGAAGACAAGCAAAGAATGCAGTTTCCCATACAATTTGACAAAATCCTTCTAGTCTTATATAGATCTCTCAAGAGATATTTGTGTATACTGTATATGATTTCACAGAAGTTAATGAAACACCTGCAACATTTTACAAAAATGCAAGTATAAAAAAAAGTAAAAGGATATAACTGGATAATTTTCACTTGCTTGTTACTGTAGTTCAGGTTTAAGTAATCTCAGAAACACCTGTGCATAATTCACAGGCCAGAGCATCTGTTTCTTTATGGCTATTTGTAAGGAAAGGAAATGTGGGTAATTCCCAGTAATGATTTCATCCCATAATTGGGATGAAATCATTACTTTATTATTGTTGTTAGCATCATTAAAGGCCATTTGCAGATTTCTTGAGAAGTTGTTTATTGGGATTAGGTACTTTCAGAGTAACCTGTTCCCTGTTGTATCTTTTGTGCAATCTAATTAATATTGCTTCTCTTTAAAAACAACATCAACCCAGAGAGATGAGCCAGCTGTACATTTCAATTCAGGGACTCTTACTCTGAGCCGGAAAGCCAAAAACAGCCCAGAACCCACAATTTACCCAGTTCTGGAGTGGAATGACATTAAATTTCAAGATGTGATTGGAGAGGGCAACTTTGGCCAAGTCCTTAAAGCACGAATTAAGAAAGATGGGTTGCGAATGGATGCAGCTATCAAAAGGATGAAGGGTGAGTTGATCAGGAGAAGGTGAGGGAGAGCTGTGGCTGCTTCCTTTCCCAGAGATGGTGCCTCCCTGCTTGGTCTCCTTTCTGCTTGGTCCATGGACACTCCTGAACAGTTGCCTCTGACCACCAAATCTATAGGAGATGTTTGTAGACTACTCTATAGATGTTTGTAGATGTTGTAGACTATATCACTGTTGCCTTTTGAAGTGGCCCCATGTTTTTAAATGTGTGTTACTGAAGATCACTATATTATGTGAAAACACATGCAGCATAAGCTAGCTGGTTTTTTGTGGGTTTTTTGCTTAGGTTTTTTTTTAAACGAAAAGTGTGCTTTATTGCTAGCATAAAGACAACATCACTGTGATTTGCAATGTTGATTTGTGATTTCTGCATAGGGAAAATCCAGGTAGTGTCTCAGCAGCAGAACACGTTCTTTGCATATAGGAACTCCTCAGTCCTTGTCATCTCTCAAAAGGGCTGGGTAAGCCTTCTGTTTGAAATAGTGATAGTTTAAACAGGGGAGAGAACCCTCCAGAGGTCATACTTGCCCATCCTTGCACGTCAGAGGGCCACTCTCATGATACCCACCCCCATTTTTCCTTACAAAAATGCTGTGTGTGGTTTTATTTTTAACTGAAAAAGTCCTCTTGTACCTCTTAGTGGTGTAAATAGTTTAGAAAGTAAAATCATGGTGGGGGCACCAGGTCGAACTGGTAAAACCACTCCTTAAATATCTCACTCCCCTTGAAAGCCATACTCAGTAATAATTACATACTGTCATAATTACATACTGTCAAGTCAATCCTGGCTTATCACGAACCCTTTCCAGAGTTTGTAGATACTCAGAGTACTCAGAAGTGGTTTGCCATTCCCTTCTTCTGGGGATACTTTGGACTCTGCAGCTTGCCCAAGGCTACAAAGAGCAGATCTTCTCCCAGAAGGCACATTGGCCAATTGAACTCCTAACCTCTGTTTCTGCAGCCAGATAACTAAGCCACTGAGCTGTCCAGCTATAAGTTGATTTTGACTTGATGGCATGTAAGGCACATAATAGCCAGCTTTTAGAGGAACAGAGAGTTCACCAAAACAGAGCAAAATTCCACACCCACAATGATTTGTTTTAGCCAGTCATTTTTTTAAAAGAAGGCAGCAAAATGGATTTTTGTAGAGACTCATTTTTTGTCTAGACAGTACTAAGCTAAATGGGAGCCATAGTCCAACCTGGCATACAGACAGCCTGGAAACTACTTATGCTGGGCCACAAGTCCCAGAACCTTCAGCCAGCATGGTCACCGGACAGAAGGTTCTTACATTCCTTTGATCTGAAAATAACAAGCTAATTCTGCTTTGGGAATAGGTACATGACAGAATCAGGCTGGCAATTCTCACAAAAGTAACTGAACTTGGCCATTTGCATGGGAAATTACCATGGAATTAACCCTTGTAACCCTGTCATTTTATGGGTATGTTTCCAGAGAAATTTTGCTTATACATTACTGTGTGTGTGTGTTTGTGTGTGTCTGCATTCTTGAAGGTGTGTGTGAGACAGAACATGGAGAACAGGGAAATCTGTGAATGTACATATGTCATAACTTGAATGGTTATGAGAAATGAATGGAAACGAGAAATGAGAATTTCCTGAATGGAAATAAGAAATAAGCTTCACTAGACACAGCAGGACTGGTTTCTGCATTTTTATTTGTATCTATTTATAATATTTCAAATCTCCCCTACAACAGATGATCTCTGGGAAGCTAATGTGATAAAAACAAGGAAGTAAAGATTTGTACTAATACAACACAGCACACATTTCCTTAGGATTGCAGCCATAATGTACATTATAAATATTGTTGGATTAACTGATTATGGAAGAAATCAATGCATTAAACAAAACACCAAAACTTTTTCTTGCAGAATATGCTTCCAAGGACGATCACAGAGATTTTGCTGGAGAACTGGAAGTACTTTGTAAGCTTGGACATCATTCGAATATCATAAACCTTTTGGGAGCATGTGAACACCGAGGTAAGATGCTTTGTTCTTGTAGAATTTGTTTTGAAATATATTTGAGGAATAGCAATGGTTGATATTTCTGCATGAAAACACCCCATTGCACAAAAACCATCTATGTGAAAATGCTTATCCTTTTCTGTTTGATGTTCACAATACAAGCTTATGCCACATAAATTCTGTCACCTCTCCTAAAGATTTGAATACAAGTCACTGAAGACGACTCTATAACAGAGAAGGATGGGGACTCAAGTTGTGGGACTTGCTGCCAAGTCAGACTTAAGTTGCACCAGGGTTGTTTGTTGTTGTTGTTGTTGTTGTTGTTGTTGTTGTTGGTGGTGGTGGTGGTGGTGGTGGTGGTATTGTTGTTGTTGTTTTGCTTTGTTTTTTGTTTTTAATTACTTGGACTTGACTTGAGACTCAGAACTCACCTACTCCTTCCTTTCTTCTGGGGAAAAAGCTTGCTTTTAATAGGGACTAGGACTTGGGGCTTGAGACCAAAGACTTGGATTCAGACTTGGGATCGAGACCCAAAGACTTGCCAACATCCCTGGGAGGCAAGGCTCTGGTCTTGAACATAGATAGTGGACAGAATCATATGAGACATGGTGGGCCTTCACGTATCCTGCCCCTGAAGCATTTAGAAACTTGTGAGTTTGAGCCAACACTTTTATTTGCACCTAGAAATAAAGTGAGAGTGTTTGATGTTCTCCTTTGAAAAGTGGTGCAAATGTAGTCTCTTCAGTCCTTAGGCAGAAACTCCGAGAGGCACAGGATGCTGGTGCTCTGACATCTGCACTGTCTCAATTCTACACAGTCCTCTCAACGTGCCAGAAAAATGGCCTTGTCTCCTGTTATTATCTCTGAAAGGTCCCAGTTGTTCTTTCTTAATGTTGCTATCTGTGAGTCAAGTTCATACAATGTGAATGTAACCAGAAGTATTCTCAGATAATGCCTCACTGTTACAGAGCTTCCTCCCACTACAAGTACACTGAAGCCTAAGTATCTTATCAGAAAATAGTGGTGGGTCATAAGGTGGGCCAAGTGGTAATAAGTGGCTCGTGCACACAGAAGACAATGGAATTATTAATGCTGTTGCACTTTGGTCCATCAAAGGACTAAAGATAGGAAGAGGTCGCCCCTCGTAATCTTTGCACAATAAAAGCAAGACCTTAAAAAACATTGCAGGGAGAAGTAATCAAGGGATAGGGGCATTTGCATAAGATCCCAACAACTGGAGTTATAGGGCACAGAATGGACATCTGGGGGTTGGGGAAGGGAGCTGATGTGCCATGGGGCGGCTAAATGTTTCCAGGAAGCCCTCCCCACAGGAGTCCTCATTTGGATCAGCTGCCCTTCTTGAACAGGTTGCTCTGCTTTGTGCCAGGCTATCTCTACCTTGCCATTGAATATGCCCCCCATGGAAACCTGCTGGACTTCCTTCGAAAAAGCCGAGTCCTTGAGACTGACCCAGCCTTCGCCATTGCCAACAGCACTGCTTCCACGCTGTCCTCCCAGCAGCTCCTGCACTTTGCGGCTGATGTGGCCAGAGGAATGGACTACCTAAGCCAAAAACAGGTCAGCCATGAGTTGATGTTTTACAGACACAAGCTGTTCATGAATTCTGCGATTTCATAAAGTAATCTACTAAAGAATGTAAGATAGCACTGGGGCTTAACTTGTGCCGAGCCTTAATGCTCCTCTGCTCTGGTGTTTGCTTCTGATGCTTAATCTTAATGAGCGTTTGGATCTGTTGGGTTTCAAAATAGTGGAAAGAAGCACAACAACTCACACCAAATATCCTGAAAGAAAGCATGGCTGGCCGGCCAGAACTCTGAACATTTCCTTACAGGCTCTTCATCCTCAATATCTGATTAGGCTAACATGTAGGACTCACAATGAGAACTGTTGTTGTTTTTTCCTCAGTTTATCCACCGTGACCTGGCAGCAAGAAACATCTTGGTTGGAGAAAACTACGTTGCAAAGATAGCTGACTTTGGACTGTCTAGAGGCCAAGAAGTTTATGTCAAAAAGACCATGGTAAGGAAGGATCAAAATAAATTTGCAACCCTGTTTTTTGCATAGAGATCAGTCCATTGGGTTATGGTATTTCTTGTGATGTCTGCAGTGGAACCTAATTTACAATCCATTGCTTTGGGTATGTTAGACTACTTAGGACACACTTGAGCTAATTTAGTTAGATCATTACTACCAATTTTTACCTGTTCAGTTTGGATAACCATATCAAATAAAATAATTTTGGGTAACCAACTTTCCACAACTTGTGGAAAAACAGCCCTGACAATTACTTTTGTGATTAAGTGTGAGAAGTGATTAAAAGAAAAATGGAGTTAGGTTCTGGGATTTCTCCCTGCTTGGTGAATGGTAATAAGCACAAGAGGATATCCTGTAGATCAAGGGTCCCCAACCGCTGGTCTGTGACCTGGTAGGACTGGGCCGTGGGAGCAGCCCGCCCCTGCATGGATGCACACAGGGCCCCCCGTGCATGCACGGACACCCCCATGCACGCACGTCCCACACACACGCACAGGCATACTCCCACACACATACATGCACAGACACACCCCACTGCACCCACCTCATGGACACTAAACCAGTCCACTGTGTAAACCGGTCCACTGCTGTAGATCATATTCTACTGACATGGATGTTGTCAGCATGCATGAAGTTGTCTGTTGCACTCAGCATAGCTCAAGAATTGAAAAATTAATCAGAATCTGCAGCAGAATGCAAGAAAACAGAACAAAACAACACCCCAAACTCCATGACTTTAAATGGAGAGAGTGAACCTACTCACCAAAAGGGGTGCCGACAAGGCGGTACCCTTCACTGAAAAGAATGGGAAAGCCATTCTAACTTGCCAAACTCTCTGGTTGAGCCTCAGAGGCCATGTGTTCAAGTCAGGCTGCTGTGAGAGGCTGTAAAATCATTCTGATCTCATCATTTTAGGGAAGGCTTCCAGTGCGATGGATGGCAATTGAGTCCCTAAACTACAGTGTGTATACCACAAACAGTGACGTGTGAGTTATAATGTCTCCTGTTTCTAATTTTGTTTGCGCAAAATACTACCAAGTCCCAGCAATACCATGTTAACAGTCAGAACCTTGAAACACCTACATTATTTGAAGCATGTTTTGGAGGCGTTCATGAGGGACAACAAATCAAAAGCAAAGCGCTTCAAGCACTCTCTGAGCAGTTTACAAGTTAATTATGCAGGCTACACATTGTGAGCTCGGAAGGATAGATGGCTGAGCCAACTTTGGGTCAACTACCTGGGACTGAACCCCAGGTCGTGAGCACAGTTTTGGCTGCAGTACGGCAGTTTATCCACTGCACCACGAGGCTCTTCATACCATTGTTTGGTTGTGTTGTGTTTCTTCCCCTAATACTTATTGTTAAACAGTGCACTGATGGTGTGTGTGTGTGTGTGTGTGTGTGTGTGTGTGTGTGTGTGTGTGTGTGTGTGTGTGTGTGTGTGTGTGTGTGTGTGTGTGTGTGTGTGTGTGTGTGTCTTTTTTTTTTTTTTTGCCATTTTGGTCTGTTTTTTAGAATAGTGTAGTGACATTCCTGAACATTTCCCCACTCTCTTGGCCTTTTACCAGAAACCAGCCTTCTCCCCTTTGTCTTTAAACCTTTTCTCTCTTTTGTTCTCTCAACTCTGTCCACCTCCCCTCAAACAATACAAGCTGCTTAGTGGCTTATATAAAGGCTATTCATGCTTTGGAGAGCCTCTCTATTTCTGTGTAGAATAAATTTGCGTATTAAAGTACAGCTGAATTTTAAAAAAAAGAATTGGAATACTTTATTTGTCATTTTGTATACATTTTTCTCCCCCCCCCCCCAATATGGAATGGGATAGTGGGATTAATAGTGCTTTAAAGGTACATGGGGAGATTTTAATCAGAATTTAGACCAAATTTTATGCATACTTCTCCCTTCTACAGAACTTTTTTTTTAAAAAAATACAATATTTCTAAATACAATCAGTATTAAAAACATCTGCTTTCTTTTATACTATTTTTAGGTGGTCATATGGTGTGCTGTTGTGGGAAATAGTTAGCTTAGGTAAGTATTCATTTTTGTAATGTTTATTTCTGGAAGGGGCATAAGAATGTAAGAAAAGCATGACTGGACAAGATCAATTAGTCCACCTTGTCCATCATCATTCCTCAGACCTCCCAGACAGAACCTGAAAATAACTGTCCTTCCAGATTGCCCTGGGTCTTGGCCATTCCAATTAGGCATGGTACCTAATTGCTTCTGATGAATTTATTTATGACGGATTTTCAAAGAAATTGAGGTGACGGTCTTATGCCTTCCAAGCAGAGAACACTCAGGTCTTGGGGCAGAGGGGCAAAGCATGCTGCCCAAGTTTGGTCTCAAATACCGAGAAGCTTTTGAAAGAAATACTTCCTGCTTGGCTTAATAGTTGTTTCTGGTTTCCTACCAACATTTAAAATAATCATGCACTCTCAAGTCAATTCCGCCTTCCGGCAATCCTTTTCAGGGTTTTCCCGGCCGAGAATGCTCAGAAGTGGTTTATCATTCTCTTCTTTCTGGGGGCATCCTGGGACTGTGCGGATTGCCCAAGGCCACACAAACTGGCTCTACTTTGCAGGAGCCACACTGTGGGAATTGAACTCCCAGCCTCTGGCTCCACAGATGGTATGATTTGCCACCAAACTTTGATGCTGCAGCAACAGCAAGGAGCCACTCCAGTGGTGGATCTAGAGAAAGTGATACTGGACCTGCCAAGATTGCCTTTATACAATCTTGTACTGCACTGTGCTGTACTTTTGTCTGTAAGGTGCAGACTCCCATAAGTTTTTTCCCCTGGGTATGCAAACAGAATGCTACTTTAGCTCTCCTCAGAAGTAGGAACCCTCTTTAAAAAAATCAGAGTTATATGGGAAGCCTTGTGATACCATGAAGAATCTCCTTTTCACACCTGCTGCTTTTCACAACGACAGGTATGGAGCTAACCCATTCTCTCTCCTCCCACATTAAAATTAAACCTCCTGTGGAGGCCTGAATAGGATGACTATTAAACTGCAATCCCATGCTCACTTACCTAAGTCCCCTGGAACCCAATGAGACTTAAGCCATATGCTGGTGCTCCTCTGTATTTGGCCAGCTCAATGCTTGATACCAAGGTAAACAGCAAAATCAGGAGGTTTATCCTATACTGGCAAGCCATTACATGTGTCTGCTGGGCTTGATGGGGTAGTTGTGATGACATGGTCAAGATTCCTACCTGCCCTGGTTTAATTGAATTGTTCTATTCCTTCTAGAAGGCCGATACCAAACCTCTTATTTATAGCACTGAAAGTGTGTGTGTGTGTGGAAAGGCTTCCTCGAGGCAATTGATAAATTTTCTGTTTCAGGTGGAACACCATACTGTGGGATGACTTGTGCAGAGCTGTATGAGAAATTGCCTCAAGGGTACAGACTGGAGAAGCCCCTCAACTGCGATGATGAGGTGTAAGTAAGGGACACTCCAATGGTGGAGGCATTCAAGAGAACATTGGACAACCATCTCTCAGATCTCTTTTGATTTGGATTCCTGCATTGACATGATAGCCCTTCCGGCTCCAATATTCTATGATTCTATGAGATGGTGAGAATTGATTGTGTCTGGCCACCTTGGAAATGGTTGCTTCTCTCCCCAAGCCCAATGCCTGGTGGTAGGGAATTTCAGTGCCAGGGTTGGGTCAGGGTTAGAGGTCTTTCGATTAGTATATGACCCTTCTGAAGGGTTTTTGCCACTATTTGAGACTCTCCAAGGCTAATCAAATCAACCATGCAGGGCAACTATTTGCTAGTTTTAGTATTTTAAGAGGCTTGGCTTGGCTTGGCTTAATAGCCTAACTGACATGAAGTTTGATGGGCAGTTCACCCATGTTTTGCCCCGTCTGGGGAGCAAGTGTGATAGATTACATCCTAATCCATGCCCCATTACTCCATTTTGTGCTTAATTTTAAGGTCAAGCCACTGACTCTTAATGATCATTTACCCCTTGTGTGCACTCTAGCCTTCCAAACAGACCCCTCTGAAATGGTCACATCAGAACCTCATTCCAACACCACATCATCTTCTATTACAACAATGAAAAGGGACTCTGCTACAAAAATCCTTTTTGACCACTGTATGCAGATTGGTTGATTAACAAGCTTTTTTATAGATCCTACTGCCAATATCTCACAGGCATATCTAAGTAGATACGAGAATCTCGTTGATAATTTAATATCTCATCTTGAATGTCCCTCTGCCCCTTTCCGTACTAACCAAGCTAACAGTGAGTGGGCGAGGATCAACATGGATTGTTTCAAGCTGAAGTAAAAGCTGTGCCACATTTACAATGACTTTGGGAAAATCAAACTGTAACAATCTTTTTTCATGTATAAAACAACACTTTTTCCTAAAATAATTAGAAGAAAAATTGAGGCCTCCACGGAAGGAGGCGGAGATGGAGGCGAAGGAGCAGCCACACTTGGCTGCCTCTTGCAGCTACGCATTGACTGCTGCCACTGCCCAATCACCTGCTCCAGCACCACTCACAGGCTCCCTTCAGATAGGGGACAAGGCGGCAACGTGAGCAACGGCAGCAGTCAATGGGCAGCCGCAAGAGGCAGAGGCGGAGGAGCAGCCTCTGTCAAGGGTCAAAATTTGGGGTCATCTAATACATGAGGGGTTTCTATACACGGAAAATACAGTATTTTAGCATTAGGCGCCAATTAGCAATGGCAATCAAATTTAACTTACAATGTTGTACTTCACCCCCTTGGGAAATGTTATCCAATGCTATTAAACTCAGGAACACAAAATAATTCTGGGAAGTGGTTTTGGGGGGGTTTTCAGACTAAAATACCATCAGTATCCCCAGTCCCCTCTCTCACTTGGGAGCAGTACTTCCTTTCACTCTACTATGATCACTGTAAAAATGAACCCTAGTTTGATATGCTCACAGGAGTATCTGATTGGCCCCCGGTTTCTATTGCAGATCTCGAGCAATTATTAGCTAAAATAAAATCTGGGAAGGTATCTGGGCCTGATTTGCTGCCCCCTGATATACTCAAAGAGAGAATGGATTGGTGGGCACCAATCCTGGCTGACCTTTTTCCAGCTGTGGACAGGTCTGGGCTGATACTCAAGGCCTGGACCCAGTCCATAATCCTTCCCTTATATAAAAAGGATGACAGGAAATCTCCAGACAACTACAGATAACATATGCTGCATTCATTTATCCAGCCATGCCATCCACTCTGAACATGTCCACATTAATAGGGGTGTTAAACAGGGTTGCATCCTTGCCCCCACCCTGTTTAACCTATACATCAATGATCTTGCTCCTTCCTTGTTGGAGGTTGTTAGTCATTGTCCTAGATTGGGTTCCCAGGCAGTTCCCATCCTGTTATATGCCGACAATATGGTACTACTATCACATACAAAGATTGGCCTTAGATGGCTAATAGAAAACTGAGCTAGTTATCTTTTCCATAACAAATTGATTCTCAAGCATGGCAAATCTAAAATAGTCATATTCAGTAAGAGCTGGAAATCTCAATCTTGGATATTCCATGGGAGAGCTATCCAGCAGGTAAAAGAATTTAAATACCTAGGGCTCAGTTTTCACTATTGTAAGTCATGGACTAGACATCACCAATCCATTATTAACTCAGTGAAGCAGAGAGTTCAAGCAATACTTTGTTTCTTTCATGGATGGGGCAATGCACTTATTCCTGCTGCCCTGCGGGTGTTCAAAGCCAAGGCCGTCTCCCAACTGCTGTATGGCTCACCAATCTGGCTGGTTGTCTTTAACTCCACAATGGAAAGACTCCAGGCCACTTTCCTCTATAATACTGTATATTTGCTGTGGCCCATTGGGTGCCCTATGCAGCTCTATGCCTGGAGGCAAGCTCATCAGATTGGGGACACAAGCGTGGCCGAGACACTTTAAATACTGGCTGAGAAGATGCTTTGTGGACACCAGTGACCCCTTAATTAGGGGTGCCTTTACATTCTTCCAGTTTCAGACTGTTCATACAAAAGGCACAGACCATGGGTATCTCCCTAGACCATCCGGGTGCTCTACCTTCGGCTCAGTTTTATAGACTGCTCAATGAGAGACTCCTGGATATCAAGGAGAACTCTTTGCAGCCCGTAAAGTATGCTCAACCTTTAAATCTACTATTGCCATTTATATATCAATAAATCAGCCTGTTAATTACATCTCTTAGAGAGCCCACATGAACGGCAGCCTAGATGTAATGTAATGTACTTTCATCCAACGTCTTATATGGTAGATTTAATTTGCAACCTCTGAGAACATGGCTCTGCCCTTTCAACTCCAGGTCCATAGAGTCCCTGGAGCACATGCTTCTCTGCTGTGCCATGATGTACAATGACATTCGCGTGTCAAACCTGGAATCGATCCTTATTAGTTTTACCGAACAGGAGGAGGCGATCATCTGCTCGTTGCAAATAAAACCTACACCAGACAGATGGCCAAATGTATTAGTTTATAAATTCAGCTGCGTAGAACTCAGTTTTCAACAAACCCACCTGTCTAATCTTATTGGATACAATTAATTATTCCTTTCTGTATAAGTTACAGTTTATGAACAATGGCTAGGTGTTACCTTGAAACTAACTATGGATTGATATATTCCGCTTGCATTGGGGCATTTTGATTTCTTTCATATGGGGTATATATCCACTATCTATTTGAAAACTGCTGTTTG
The DNA here is from genome assembly GCF_051106095.1 of Pogona vitticeps. Classification (NCBI taxonomy): domain Eukaryota; kingdom Metazoa; phylum Chordata; class Lepidosauria; order Squamata; family Agamidae; genus Pogona; species Pogona vitticeps. The sequence goes on along the minus strand of NC_135784.1, from coordinate 215,179,725 downwards.
CTGTACATTTTTATGCCAATAAAGTTTATGATGATAATGGTTGCTTCTCTGGGAGAGTTAGCCCTTAAAGTGACCCTTCCGTTCCAAAATGAATCGCTCCATCCCAGCCCCAAAGAGCAGTAGCCCTGCCACTGGACCAAAAAAGGATCAGGCTTTAGCTGGTTCACGATCTCCTGTGTGCCATGTAAAACAGCTCACACTGGATCATGTCACAAGTGATCCAAAATGTGAGCTGCTCTTCTGTTTGATCACACCCTAACTCAGTCCTTGCAACGTTCAGTGCTGCTCTCTTTGGGGAGGTGGCACTTTCGCATTAATTATCTCTAAGACTTGTTGGAGCATCTTGCCCCAATGTCAAGTGGCTGACCCACCAGGTCACTGCAGACAAGGCTCCTCTGAGTAGGGACCCCAAGGGAGGCCCACGAATCTTCTACGAAAGGTAGGGCCTTCCTCACAGGGTCTCCATCTTTGTGGATTCAGCTCCTGGAGGAACTTTGCCTGGACTCCTTCCTGGAGACTTTTAAGTGGCAACTAAAGACACAGCTCTTTAGGGAGGCCTTCCACTCTGACCCTGGTCAAGTTGAGTTACTTTTACATCTCTGTTCAGTTATTTGCTGTTTGTATCTTTGTTATTTTTGGCTTTTACACATTTTTATTAATGCTCTGGTGCCCTCTGTTTTTAAATGGTTAGATGTCATGGTTTTATCATTTTAACTATTTATCTAATTTATTTGAACTGCCCAGAGTAGTGCTGTGGCACTACAGCAGGTGTGAAATATCAAAGCGAAAGAATAAATAATAAGTAAATAATAAGAGGGAGCAGTTTAGTTGAGAGAAAGAGAAGATGTCTGAGAGAAGAAACTAGACTTGGATTGGAAGGAGACAAGTGTTTTCAACAATCCAAAGAGAAATTGTACAATGGTTTTTGTAACAGCAGAAAGCATAATTTCTTCCATCAGTTTTATGAAAACTATTGCTAAGAAGACAAACAATTTGGTTTTCTGAAAATGTTCCCATTAGGTTAAGAATGATCCTGCCCCTTCAAATACAAACATAACTGATGGAAGGCATAAAATAGCCAGTAGAGTTTTCCGTTAAGCTCAGTTGAAATGAATGGAAGAACATTTTCCATTCAGCTGGGCTTAAAGAAAACAGCCACTGATATGTTGCGCCTACCACCAGGCATGTTTGCATTGGAAAGGAAGATGTTTTGTGACCCAGAAAGGATATATGTATTTGAAATATAACATTATATTACAGTTCAGTGTCAGTGGTGTGTGTGTGTGTGTGTGTGTGCCATGTCATTTCCCATTAGGTGTTTGCGTTTCAAATTCAGAGGTGGTAGAAAGCATGACCAACAAAGGAATTATAGGGGCTTTGCACTCTTGCAGGTTTGGCTTTCATGAGGTAATCTAAGAGGTTATTGCAACTTGCTGAACAATGCTGCCTTACAGCTTAAGGCTACTTATGGTGCATTTGTCAATATAGTGATATGACTGGTATTTCCTTTCTTAGTTTTGATCTAATGAGACAATGCTGGAGAGAAAAGCCATACGAGAGACCATCATTTGCCCAGATACTTGTATCCTTGAACAGGATGTTGGAAGAAAGAAAGGTAAGGATGACAGCCATTGTCGGCTGGGTTTCAAATGAGCATGGCTTAACTCCAACTCATGATTCACCATGGTTGCCATGGAAAACCATTGCCCTGCGCCTTATGAGAAGAAAAAATGGATGTTCCTCATCACATGGGTGGGCTGAATTAGGTTAGGATCTGTGGCATATACGGAAATCTCTCCAGTGTCCATTTTGTCACAATGGGAATCTGTTTCATTGCAGTAGTGATGAGTCATGTGGTTCTTTGGGTACATGTGTGAAATGTGACACATTTTAAGAATTGCTTCCAATATCAGGCTATAAATAATGTGTCAGTGAACAGCTGGATAGCTCAGTAGTTTAGGCATTTGACTGGGGAGAGATTGGAAGTTCAGTTCCCCACTGTGTCTCTTGACTGGGGCTGGACTTGATGATCCCTAGGGTCCCATCCAGCTCTACAGTTCTAAGATGATGATGGTATGTGTTTTAGAGAAGGCAAAAGTTCATGGCTTCCTGTTATACTGAAGATAAAAGAACAAATATCTTAATTCCAGAAGAACAATGAGTTAAAATATATTAAACTATTAGCTAAAATATATTGAGTTTATTTTTCTTGATTGTCCTTCCAGACTTACGTAAATACAACGCTGTATGAGAAATTCACATACGCAGGCATTGACTGTTCTGCTGAAGAAGCTGCTTGAAAGGGAAGAGCTTCAGTTATTTATCAGATAACCAACCCAAGATTTCGATTTTCTGGGAGAAGAATGAGCTATGATGTATGAAACGGCATGTAGTGCTTACTGTACAGTATCTTCTAGCTATACACATACCTTGTGAGTGTATGCTGTACCGAATTCTGCCTCAGTATGATGGAGGAATGTATGTATACTAGAGATGGGCACGTACCGAAAAAAGCGCCAATTCATCGTTATTCATCAAGTTTGACGAATCAAAAATCACGAATTTATGATTTTTTGACAAATCAATGAATCGTTTTGTCTTTACTTAGGGTGGAGTTCCACCTCATTGGCAGGTTTGTCAGGAGAACATGCGTCTCCTGCCCCAACTCCTCCTGTCACTCATGCAGCTGGCAGGCAGCTTTCAGACTGTGTGAGAAATGGCCCACTAATTGGCAGCATTGCTCCAGGAGTGTTCGTGTCTCCCAGGTGCCTGCGTCCCATTCAGGTTTGATGTGGCTCCCCAGGCCAATGGCATCTCTCACAACAAGATGTAACTTGTGCACCATGTACACTCTGCCCTCGAAGCCCACCACATTCAACATTTTGCACCCAGCTTCTGTGACCATGTGGCCATAGTTGACCTCCCCCCCCCCAGTGCCCACTGCTGCTGCACGTTCAGGAACTCTTTGGTTCCTCCTCATTGCCTGAGCCTCTCCTCAGGTCCTCCAGCTGCCACCAGTGTGCCATGAACGAGGAGTACCTGTAGTGACCTTCACTCTACAGGCCCACCATTAAATGCACCTTCCAACCCTGTACCCGTGAAAGCTGTTCACGGCCACTTCCCCCACGGAGTTTTAGTGGGATGTACTGGAGGCAAAAAAATGCAGCAACTAGCGGAAGGCTGGGGCTTCCACAGTGGACAGTGGAAACCTGAGCATCTCAGCAGCAACATGAATGGCCACCTCCTGTGCCTTGCTGTTAGACTGCTGGCTGAGAGTCAGTGCATACCCAATGGGCACAACTTTGTGGATTGTGGCCTGCCTCAGACTCACAGCCCCAGCAACCCGTGGCTGTCCTTTGGGAAGAAGGCCTCCTTCTGACTCCCCAAATCTTCCCCTGGGGCTTCTGTCTTCCTCCCCACAGATGGTGGTGACAAACATCCTTCCCCAGTCAGGAGCCTTGGATGGTGCCTCCCCAGGTGTTGGCAGTGGGTGGTGGAGGACAGATGCCTGGGGTCTGACCCTCTTCAGACAACCACAAGGCAGGCATTACAGCGCACCAGCCATTGATCATTGTTCACCGCAGTGAAACGATCCCTTAGAGACTCTCTGCCCCGTTTGGCACTATGATGACCCACTGCCTGCCCCTGCCTACTACTGGCCTGAGTAGACTGTGTGCCAGTGGAACTTGTCTAGGGGAATGGAGGAGATGACCCTGGGGACAGGGGTGGGGGTGGCTGTGGAGTCTGCCCTGCTGTTGCTGGTTCCAAGGACTGGGAGGTTTCTGGATCCTCTGGAACCAGTAACTCCTCAGATTCCTCCAAGAAGGGGAGAGGCAGCTCCTGGGCACCCGAGGAAGCTCTGCTTCAATGCCCGCCTGCAAGGCCACCAGAGGAGGAATGGTGGCGGTGGCTGGTCTAGTCAGAGCCTTCCCCCCCACCCAGAGACCCCACTGCCTTTCATTGTCACCTGTTCTGTATGTACTCGGCTGCCTCCTAAACCACACTTCAAATAAATGGGAGGAGAAGGAAAAACTAAGTAGGGCAATGTAGGAGAGGGTGTAATAAAAATATTATTTTTTAAAGGAGAAACAGGATGGTGGGGAGGAAGTGAAGTTTTTTAAACAAAAATTTAATTTTTTCTTACAAGTAATGAGTGGGTAAGGAGCATGAAAGCTAATAGTATGCCCCTAAATAACTAGACACAATACCCCCCCACCCCCCCACACACACTGTGATTGGGTTCAGAGTTCTCTTTGGGCAACTCCTCACTTTTGGCGGAAAATAAAACAGGAGACATCTTAATAACCTTCAAACTGTCATTTTTATTGTCACTCATCTCCTCCAGCACATTATTCACTGGATCAAAGATTCTCAACTCTGGCAACAGGCCGCAACTAGATGAGCCAAAACTTTTCCTATACTCCCATGGACTCAGCGGGGGGGTTCTCCCACACCGTTCCTGGCACATTGGTCTTCAGGGAGGAGAACTTCTCAGGGCACAAATCGTCCCACAACATGAATGCCTCACCCAGCCTTGCTCATCCGGTCTGTCGTAGAAACGGTTGTGGGCTCTCTCAGTCTCTCTTTGTAACTCTAGCTCACACGGTGCTACAATGACAGTCCATTCCTGGGTTCGAAACTGGGTCGGCTTGTCTTCCCCAACTTTTGTTCCGGCAACAGTCCTTCCCCCACCCTCTCCTCCTTCTATGGCCTCTATCGTCATGGATGGCACACTCTCACACAACTCTCCTTCTCACTCACACTCACACTCACACAGAGAGAGGGAGAGAGGAATAAATAGAGGGAAAGGGGAAAATACTGTACATTACCCAACCTGCCCAAAGGCACACCTCAAAAAATAACTAATTTTTCAACTAAAATTTGACCTGACTAAAGAAAGCCCTGGCTGCAGGGAAAATGTTCATAAAGCCTCTGAAAAAGGAACTCTTCCATAGACCTTTCAGCAGTGCTTGTGGCTGCCAGCCCTGCCAGTCCAGGAATCTCAAGGTCCCTCCCAGGGTTGGCAAGAGCTTCTGATTGGCAGTAGCAGGCTGTAGATGGCACAGGAACCCCCAAAGGGGGGGGGAGTATACAAATCAACAAATCAAAAATAGGTAGAACTTCATCACTTTGTATTCATCGGGGTTTCCATATTGAATGAATACAAAGCGACGAATATGCAATGAATCAGAGATGTTTGACAAGTATCATGATTCATTTTTTGATCCGTTCCCATCTCTAATGTGTGTGTGTGTGTGTGTGTGTGTGTGTGTGTGTGTGTGTGTGTGTGTGTGTGTGTGTGTGTGTGTGTGTGTGTGTACATATGTGTGGGTGTGGGTGGGTGTTTATGCACAATGTATGTCTATATAGAAAGACTGATATTTCTGTCTATGTGAATGCACACATGCATATACATTATCTAGACTGGGAAAAAAGGCTGAAATAAATACATTTTACATTTCATAAACAATTATATGCTCTTTGTTTTTTTCCCCTAGAACAGTGCTTCCCAATCTAAGGTCTCCATATGTTCTACAACTCCCCCAAATCCTGGCTAGCACAGCTGGTGGTATAGGCTTCTGGGAGTTGCAGTCCAAGAACATCTGGGGACCCAAGGTTGGGAACCATTGCCCTAGAAGGTGCGGGGGGGGGGGTTGGACAGCTTTAAAATAGATCCAGCCACCAGCCCATTCCTGAAGCTCCTCCAGAGGCAAAGCAGAACACACGGGAGAGGTAGCTTGAGTGATATTGGACCAGAGGCAGAAAATCCATCTGGCACCTCTCTTACTGATATAAATGTGAACTATATTAATTAAGAGTTGTTGCTTTCTTTTAATAGCACTCTACAGTATATAATTGAAGCAGAATACTCAGTTTGCCTAGAGCATTATATAGAGTATTGCAAACAAGGAAGGTATAAAGATCATAGTAATGATTCAATATAATAACTTGCAACATTTTAGGGGAAATCCATAGCAAAAAGTCAAACCTATTGTTTCAAGGACTATTACTATGGGGTCTAACATTACTACACCATCACACATACATTGGTAATTATACAGAAAGAGATGTTCAGAGCTGTAAATCACTATTAACAACTAATTTTTGCACATTTTCATGGGTATGGGCTTATTAGCTACTTTCGCTATAGTGGTACAAACCCACATCTTGACTATTACAGCAAGTTTATGTAACTGAAATGCAACTGGTAGACAGGCAAGCACAGCAGTGTTAGCTCAGGGTATGTTCAGATGGGGATTTACCCTGAAGTTTGGTCCACTCTTGAGAAGGGCTGGTTTGCTCTCTTTCCCATCAACTGCATGATGATGTATGGGCAACCACAAACCAGGGTCCCTATGGAGGGCTACTGTTTTTCTGGTACAGGTAGGATCATTCCATTTTAATTCAGTTCCTGCATGTGTGATTTTTAGGGTTTTTTTTTTGTCCAACACACACACACACACACACACACACACACACACACACACACACACACACACACACACACACACACACACACACACACACACACACACACACGTAGTTTCACTGAAAGAATATAAGTATAGCTTTCCATGCCATCAACATTAAGAAATTAACAATTAACATTAATTGTTAATTCGTTAACAATTCTAAATAGCGAGCAAACAAAACTCTAATCATCAAATTTAACATTATACTGACAAAAACAGCACAATCTGATTCCAGAACTCAATTTAATTCAAAACTCCCTGTAAACCAATATATATGTAATACTGTCCCCTTCTGCATTAATATAGAGCCACAGAAAATTACCCTAATATATGTTTTTCACACTAGTGATAGCCTCTAGCCAATGATGGAAGAAACAGCACTCTTGAGGAATCTCTCTGTCTGTGGCCTTTACGGTCTTCTTTCACTTTTCAAATCAGAAGTTCTATACAAACAGCTGCATCTTGACCAACAACTAGGAAGAACAACTATCATGTAGACATGTAGATTATTTAAAATACTGGTGAAAGTAGATGTTTGATATTTAATATTTAAAAGTAACTGCTGTAGTAATAACCCTAAACACTATCTGCATTTGTTTCCAGAGTTCTATTTTTAAAAAAGTATTTTCAACACCGTCTTGATGATGGCTAACTATGGAAAGATTGCTGCATATTTCCTGATCCTCTCGGCCTCATTAAATAAGTAATTGATTCTGTATGTTGAAGCTGTGCACCCATACAAGGAAAAGATTCAGACATGAGCTCCATTCTCAACCTGCATTTTAGCACCCTAGTGTGCTGTCATTTAGTAGTGGGTCAAATGGGAGCTAGGAGGGCAGGAACACTGAAAGACTAACATTATCTTAAGACAGTGTTTGCAACCTGAGGGTTGTGACCCCCCAAGGAGGTCGCAAAGCATGAGGGGGGGAGAGTGTCACGGGTCGCCTTCCTTTGTTAAATAATTACTTCCTTGACCTTTTAGACCAGGGGTCAGGGAACATTTTTACCTTTTACCCCCTTAAAAAATTATATACGCAGACATTACCCCCTTGGTTTGAAAGGAAGGATCTCAGTCACATGCGGCCAGTCAAGCACCGCCGCCAAAGTCCTTGGTCCCGTGGGGACGGCTTCCCTTCTCTGCCGGCGGGAGGCTCCTGGGTGGCCGTCGAAGAGCAGCAGGTGACTTGCCCGTCGGGGGGCACCCAATGGCGCCTCCCACTCTGGCACTGGCTCTGGCGGCTGCTTGCCAGGGCAGCCGCATCGGGCCTTGGCGTCAGGGCTCCCGCGGGCCTTGCCGTCGAAGTGCCGCGACAGCTGCCACATGGAGGGCAAGAGGCTCCGCCAGGTCCAGCCAGCCAGTGCAGAGGCGCCACTGAAGGAAACTGCACAAGCACCGTCGCTGCCCGATGGGCTCCTTCGGGAATGGGGATGGGGCGTGGGGTGGCGGGGCGGCCCGGCACCAGGAGGCTGAGCCTAGCCTGGGCCGCCATCATGGCTGCGCCCTCCCCCCCTCTGCCGTGAACCACCTTTCCAGGCACTGGAAGGAGAGGCTCCTCCTGGCTGGGGTGCTCCAGCCACTAGCCCCAGCCTTCCCTCCACCATGGCCGGCCCAGCTGCTGCCTCGGCTGCCATATGCCACCAGCCGGGGCCCCTTTGCCATCCGCCGTGGCTTGGTTGCAGCTGGGCCGGAGAAAGGGGTGGGAAGGGGGCAATCGGGCAGGGACACACACCCCCTCCAGGCAGAAGAGGAGAAGGAGGAGGGAAGGGGGTTAGGGTCGTGTCCTCATTGCCCCCAGGGTTTTCATTTTTACCCCATTTGGGGTAATTTACCCCTGTTTCCTGACCACTGTTTTAGACCCACATATGTATGTGTATGTGTATGTATACCTTTTTATGCAAACACAGTGAGAAGGTTGCAGGTTACCTGGTTATTATTAAACAGGGTTGGGACTTGAAAAAGGTTGGGAACTACTGGTGAACAAAGATGAATTAATGCCTTTGTGTTGTGATCTGAATCTCTATGTCACAGAACAAAACATGGTCACACTCCAGTATGATCTAAACCTGTCTTTTATTATGGATTGTTAATTGACAGCTGGTGGACCTAACCCCTAAATAACTTCTGTATAGCCTGTTTTCCCTACAAAATGTCAAGTTTGGAAGAATAAGAAATATATTTAGAACATGAAAGAGACTATTATTTTCCATTTTAATGTTGCATCTTTTTAATGTTACGTATAATATTGTGCATAAAAAGAATGATGAATTTAATAGGGACAAAGTTTGAAGTTTTCTTGAAGATAATACATAGCTGAATTTACTAGAACTGTAAAGATGGGATGAGACACATACAATATGGATTCAGAGGAGGATTGGAATCAAAGAAATTATTCTGTCTACATACACTGAGAGAGACATGCTGTAACATTAATGTGTATATGTGTGCTTACTTTGTTTACCTCAAGAAAGCCTTTGACAAAGCCCAACACAGCAAATAATGGAATCATTAGGAATTAGGTCTTGATTCAAGAGATTTCCATAAAGCTGGCAACCTATAGTAGGAATCAACAGCTGCAGTGAAAGTTGAAGATTTCTGTGACTGAGGACCTAGAGACACAAAGAGAAGAACAACACAGGTACTGTATATACTTTGACACTGCCTTTCAATTTACACTTGAGAAGGCATTCAGAGAAATCCCTGCTGATTCAGAGGTATCAGCTATCTCCCATGTGCAGGCAGTAACAGTACTAGCTGGCAATTTACGTGGTGTGCAAAGGTTCCTCAATAAACTAAGTAATGAACAGTCTGAAAACGAATACAGTATTAAGAAAAACAAGTCTATGGCAATTCATAAAAACAAGCCAAGAAATACCACTGAAGATCCAAAGTGGAAGGGTGGCAAATACCTTGGAATTTGAAGACAATGGTTGATTTATTAGACCACACACACACACACACACACAATCATAAATATAAGCTAGCATTCATTTTCATCACTTGGGCACCATAGAGCAATGGATGGATGGATGGATGGATGGATGGATGGATGGAAGGAAGGAAGGAAGGAAGGAAGGAAGGAAGGAAGGAAGGAAGGAAGGAAGGAAGGAAGGAAGGAAGGAAGGAAGGAAGGAAGGAAGTTGCAAAAAATCATGGCCAGACACACTTTCCAGGTTCCTTTGGTAAACGTTTTAAAAGGGAGCTGCAGTCACAAGTCAGAGATTTTAAGTTTCAGAATCCACTTCTGCTGGTGTAGATTTCCTCCAATCTTATCAGAAAAAGCGTTGCCAGTCATTGAGCATCCCCTCCCCTTTTATGGCCCTGCATTGAAACACATAGTTCCTTTTCAGCTGGGAACAGAGGCTCACAAAAATATGGCAAACCCTCCATCAGAGTACTAAATCTGCACACTAAATGAGCCAAGTGAAGTCCTATTAATAGTATTACCTAGTATTAACTGAAGGAAGATGTTGTCCTCAGTTTGCAGTCCTTCTTGGGCTATGTTAAATTTCCATGCTCAGCTATAGAAGGTGTTCTGATCAGTTATTTGGGATATCTTCCATTGTTTGTTTTGTTGAATCAATAGTAATTAAAGAGCAAATGAGCAGACCTTTCTAAAAGTTTGCTGCTCAACCACTAGGACACCTAGCTGACCAAAGAGAGAGAAAAACGAGAGCAAGAAATTGGCAGAGAGAAAAAAATGTGTGTGGGTGTGTGTGTTTCTGTCAGCCTTTTTCCCCAGCTTGTCAGAGTAGTGGTGAACAACTCTACAGGTTGTCAGAGTAATGGTTAGAGCAGAGTAGAGCTCTGCTCCAACCATGCAGAAGGCATGGTTAGAGCAGAGCTACCTTAATATTCTGGAAACAAGATTGATCTCCCTTCTCTCTACTGATTCTTGGCTTTATTTCTCTCTCTTCAGTCACCTAGCTGTCCTAGTGCTGGAGCAGCAAGCCGTTAAAAGTAAGAAAGAAAGGGAACAGAAAGGAAAGAGGGAAACAAACAAACCCAGGTACCGGGTGGGAAAGGAATCAACGGTTAACAAGTTGCAAACAAGGCTTTTGAGTCTTAATTTCCTCTCTGGCTGAAACAAATCAGGTTTCCCCATTGGGTTTATGAAGTTCATGAGGAAAGCAGTCATGAAAGGACTGCTTTACCCCTCCACTTCCTAAGATTGCTGCTCTCCCCCCCCCCCCCCACTTCTACAGCCATTTGATCCTGTTTTTGCGGGGCTTAGGAAGTGGAGGGGGAAAGCAGCAATCAAATTTTCTTATTTGGGGTTGGAAAAGTGGGGGGGTCGTCTTATACATGGGGTCATCTTATACACGGAAAAATACAGTATTTGGAGAAAAAGAGGTTGGCAATATGGGTACTTCCCTGTTCATTTCTTGGTTCTTCTCCATAACACAGCAAAACACGTTTCAAGCTTAGCCAATGAGGGGAAATTACTAATGTATCCACAGTCATCTTGTGAAACACCTGTAGGAATTCAGAACGACCACTAAATTAAAAATAGACAGATTCATCCATTCAGGCCCCCAAATTTGAGTATGTTGCTCTTAGAAGCCTCCTACATTGAACCACATTTGTTTGGTGGAGTTGGGTACCTGCCTTTTCTTACCTTTAACACCTTAATTTGTCATGTGATATCAAGTTGTTTCTGACAAAGGGTTCAATAATTAAAAGTCTGATTCAGCTTTTGCAAACTAGAGACTGTGGCTTCCTTCATTGGGTCAATCCATCTCATATTAGGTCTTCCTTGCTTCCTACTACCTTTGAGTGCTAATGTTTTTTCCAGTGAGTCTTCTCATGATATGTCCAAAGTGCAATTAGCCTCAGTTAAACCATTCACTACCTTCTACAGTGCGGTCTCTACTTAAGAACTTAATCCGTATTGGAAGGTGGTTCTCAAGTGGAAAAGTTCTTATGTAGAATCTGCATTTCCCATAGGAATGCATTGAAAACCATTTAATCCGTATCTGCTCTTTTCCGTCCATAGAAACTACAGTGGAACCTCAACTTAAGAACTTAATCTGTTTTGGAATGGTGTTCTTAAATTGAAACGTTCTTAAGTTGAAGCAAAATTTCCCATAGGAATGGACTGAAAACCAATTAATCCGTTCTGGCTGTTTTTTTGTTATGCAGAGGTGCATTCGTACATTGAAGCATTAGTTCCCATAGGAACTAATGCAAAGCTGGTTAATACGTACTCTACCACTAGGGGGAGAATTTTTTTTAACCTAAGATGACCTAAGGTTAAAAAAAGAGCAGGAAAGGTTTTTTTTCCTGTTCTTATCTTGGATTTCTGTTCTCAAGTAGAAGCAAAATTTAGCAAATGGAGCTGTTCTTAAGTAGAATTGTTCTTAAGTAGGGACGTTCTTAAGTAGAGACCCCACTGTAGTGAGAGTTCAGGCTTGATTCAATCTACAACCCATTTATTCATCTTTCTTACAACGATTTGAATTTCTCGCTTGATAGCATCTATTCAGTTATGACCATGTTTGAAATTAAGGAGGGGAAGATTGAAACCCTGTAGATCAAAAGCATTGAGAATCTAAATTATCCAAAGCAGAAGGAAATTTAATTTAACAACCCGGCTGCTTTATGTCAAATGCCATAGTTAATAGAAGGTTACTCTTCCTGTAATCTGTTTGTACCTCAAGAGGACTTGAGAGCGAATGAATAAAGTAAAAGAGCAATCTGTGTCTCCTCGTATACTGAAAATAATCTTCAGTTATAAAATACATCTCATTTCTACAAGACAAACATGGGGAATCTGTAACCTTTCAGATCTTTTGGACTTTAACCCGCAGTCACCTCAGCCAGTGTAGTCAGAGGTCAGGAATGATACAGTCAAACAGCATCTGAAGGGTTACACATGTATCACCACCACCTGAATGAAAAGTTGTGAAATGGTATAGTATGTGTATGTTAAATATTTGAAACATGTGAGCACTTTTTTCTTAAGTAGGCTAGTTAATCAAGGTCATTTGTAACCAGGAGCATTTATTTGGCTAAAATTCTGAGTATGTCATACTAACAAACAGACCTTGAAGTAAAGCAGAAAAGTATATATCCACTACTGCCCCCAAAGGGACCATATTTCTCAAGAGCACTGAGGCATGGTGTACTTTGGTAACTCAAAGGCACTATTTGCCATCGAAGATTTTTAAGATCTGTGAATCCAGATCTATGAAATGAGAAGGAGTCAAATGCTGGGTATATCAAGGCCTCAGGGGCAATTTCAGATTTGTGATTGATGCCAAAGTACAATAAAATAAGAATGAAGATAATAAAATAGGAATTGGGGGGGGGGAATGAAGACTGCTGGTTAGCATGACTGATGAAATATTTCAGTTTTTAAATTTTAAATTTTAAATATGCAAGTCATATAACAAATAGCATTTTAGAGATGCACTGCTGAATGTAACAGGAAAGGCCTCTTACACTATGGCACTAAAATGACCAACATTTAAAGAATTTTCTGTCTGACTAAACAGGGATACTTTTAGTTTACACTATATTTTATATCGCTGATAGATTTCACTCATCAAGGCTGCAACCCAGAATGTCCCTATTGCTGAATGAACTCCACTGGACATAGTGGGACTTCCTTCCAGCTTAACTCTGCAGAGAATAATGGTACATCTGCCCAAACCTTCTTGCAACCATAATCCAAGGATGAACTTCTATTTGCCAATAGTTCCAACAGAAACATTTAAAGAAGGGGCACCAGGGCTAGCCCTGTCTTCAAGCAGAGTGAAGCAGTTTCCCTGGCATGGTTACTTTTCTGGATCACAGCTTCCAGAAACTTCCAGCCAACATGTTCACTGGATGTGATGCCTAGTGGATTCTGGAAGTTGTAATGCTTAAGGTATGCAAAGACATTAGCATCCACATCCCGGAAGCATTCCATTCATTCACATGAGACTACCTGTATTTTCAAAAGGTGCTCTTTACCAATGGCCAGCACATTAGTTTTCTAGATGGAGGGGTTGGCAATGTGGACTGAGTGGTGGCTAAAGAGAGTAATTTATCTCTTTTGCAATGGTGGACAGCAATCTATGTGCTTTTCAGTTGATTCTAACTTATGGCAACCTTTGCCAGGATTCCTAGCTATAAACCTGCTCTCTCTGTGTGTGCGCGTGCGTGCGTGCGTATACACACACACATGTTCTGTGCTGTCAAGTTGTAACTGACTTATAGTGGCCCTAATAGAGCTTTCAAGGTAAGTGAGATATTTAAAGGTGTGGTTTTACCAATCCACTCCTCCAGGCAGTTTCCACTACTGAGCAGGGATTTGAACCATGTTTTCCAGAGTCCTAGTCTGTCACTTTGTTCACTACACCACATTGGTACATTTCAGTAAAATGTACTTTCTTTGGATGGGTCACCCATTGAACTTTAGATATACATAATTACACAAGCAATTAAAGTGCTCTCCCTAGTGGCTACAGTAAAAAAAAATGCAACCCTGCTCTTAGGCAATTTGTAGAATTAACTATAGCTGAACTCTGTTGTTAATGTGTTGTCACGTTATTTTTGATTTGTGCTGGCCCTTAGATTTAATGTCTTCCAGAAGATCCTATTGTTGACAACCCTGCTCAGATCTGGCAAATTAAAGCTCATGGCTTCCTTCACTGAGTCAAATTATGTCTGTCTAGTCTTCCTCTTTTTCTATTGCCTTTCCTAGCAATATTGTCTTTTCCAGAATGTCCAAACTGGACTGATTGAGACTGATCTGGATTAATTATTATAACAAAGGCAGGGAGAACTATGAAAGGCCTAGTTAGTATCTTCTTTTATCACCCTTATCCTTTCAAACCACCACCACATCAAAATGACACCGAAAGGCCTAAAGCAGTGATGCCATAAGAGCCATAAGTCGCCAGATCGCTACTCCCCCCCCGCAGCCAAACCTGAGCGGGCGGCTGCAAACGTGGTACTGGTGCCTGGACAGGCGATGGGTCAGGATCCGGAGCAGCTGGCACTGGCGGCGGATCCGGAGTGGGGTCTCGAGGCGCCTTTGTGCCTGGGATTCCCCCTTCCACCACCACTTCCGGTTCCGGCGCCCCATTTTTTGTTTTTTTCTCCTTCAGTTTGGGCACGTGAGCCTAAAAAGGTTCGCCACCACTAAACCAACCAACCAACCTAATAGTGTTTACTCCTACTTTTGAGAAAATGGCCAGGTATACCCCATAGGCATAGGTACCTCCCCCAAACTCTCCCTAATTGGCCAGTGATGATGTATTCAGGTACTGCAGTAAGAAACACACATTAAAAATAACGCCCTATCCCGTTTTCAACGGGGTCTTCCATTTCCCCTGGAACCTGTTGTTCTTAATGACTGCTGCTGAGTGAATTTAGCTGGGCTGGGAAGGAAAGAGCATGGGGATTATGCAAGAAAAAGGAAGATGTAGTCGGCCCTTTCCCTAGACCACTTCTGTTAGCCCACTTCTGCCTCAACCCAGGAGATCCATGTAAGCCAGCCTTCACTGAAAGCAGCATGACTGAAGAAGCCCACAGGTAATGTTTCCCTTGGTTTCTTTGGTCTGGAGCCGAAGAGGGTAAGCATTTCATGCTTAGTCCTGTTGATGTCTCCTCCAGTACATTAAACTCTTTTTTCCCTTTTCTCTGCTGAAGGGATAGTTAAAGATCACAGGTCATCCACTGATATCTTATACTCAGACAGAGGCTTTCCATACACAGGAAAAGATTAAGTACTTTCTAGGATTGTGAGGAATGGTTGCTAAATCCCTTGTTCTCGTTTACACACACATGCACGCACACACAAAGTGCAAAAGGACTGCATGGTTGTTTAGGAAAAGATGCAAACAATCCATTTGACACTCCTATAGTTTGGAAATGCCTTCACAGCAGAGCAGAAGCCACCCAGGTTTTGCATGACATATGGTCCTCCATGTAAAAGCTCTCATCGAGAGTGCCAGGAAATCTGTAGCTCCAGAAAAACGTTGCAGATTCATATCCTTTGTACTTACACGTCTCCTATCTGGCAATATAAGTCTTTGGAGAGGGCCACCTTGCATCCATCTTTTGAACTTTCTTGCTCAGGGGTGCAGACTCAGTTCCATGGTATTCTCCTCACGGGCTACGGAGATGCAGACCTCGTAGACACGAAAGGAAGCGAAAGCTCCAGCGACAATGCAGCACGTGCCTGCAATATACCACCAGTTGAATACAGCAAAGGTGATTCCCTTTAAAATGCAATACATGCCAAAGGAGACAGTGGCAAAGACAAAAATGATCTGTGTACAAACAGGCAGCTCACTAGTGTTCTTTTGCATTGCCAGATCAATGTCCGTCAGACTTGAGGTGATAAGAATTATTCTGGAAGCGAGTTATTTTTCCACACCAAAGATGTCCAGGTCCCGTAATTAGATTGTTAAATGAAGCATGAAGTTGCAGAGACCATCAAATTTTTCTAGTGTGATGCATTCCTAGCACCTGCAATTTATAACAGTACTCAGCTTAAAAGGATTAATGTTGCGGACATGATACACTATGATTTCCAATTATGCGAAGTGGCTCATAATCTACCTGCTTTTCTTGAGCGTCTTAAAGTGGACAACAATGTCTTAATTTATTTGATCAATATAAGACATGCATTGTGGCTTAATGATGCGTGAAGAAACAATGAGTGAAGAGGAAGAAAAAAATTGTTATGTCACTACCATCGGAGATGCCCTTCCCAGACAAAATGTTTCAGAAGTTTCCATGGAGGTTGAAAGTGTTTTTGATGCTATTTATTGTGGAAGGCTTTCATATCTGCAACAAAAACTGTAAAGATAAAAATGGGAAGTACAATGTCAACTGAGGTCTTCAGAGGAAACGTGGGATGTGAACTAAACTAAAAATAACAGTAATGGTGAGTAACCGGTGTGGGGTGTGGTTCCAGTGGCTTCCATTGCAGGTCTGGACATACACCCGTCATATGATTAGTCAGACTAGATGTTCCCTTGGGGCAGAGAGAATATGTTGCAATGGTTTATCATGAATCCTGTATGTAGATCAGCCCAGATTTAAGATTCCATGAGCACTGTAGACAAGCCGTGTTCCCACAAGATGCCAATTAGAACAAGGCTAGCTTTCCCTTCAGTGTATGGCATAATTCCACTTCTGGGGAACTATTTCAGAGATGTGTCAGTAATGATGGATGATTGTTTCCCAACTATTTATGAGACTATTGGAATAGTTTGAGAACTAATGCAGCACAGATAGTTGAGGCCAACCACCTTATTCACAGCATAAAACAAGGGTGTGGAAGCCAGATTCCGGTCCCACAGTCCATTACGTGTTGGATGTCAGCAGCCATAGGCAAAACCTCACTAACCATCAGCTTCTCTGTGGAAGCACCACATGGAGCTTCTCTGTCTAGCTTTGTGGGTTTGGGACCCCATGTTCCCTCCTTCACCCCTATGGAATCTCCAAATACCAGTAGCCAGCTTTACTTTCTCTCTTTCCCCTGTGTTATAAATAAGGCTAAACATCCTCAGTGGCTTCTCTATGTGGCTGACATCCTTTAAATAGGGCAATTTCACTGTGTTGCTCCAAAGGGAATGTGACATCCACCTCTTTTCCCATCAAATATAGTATTGATTAGTTAAATTGGGAATTCCTACAAAACATGTGTAGGATTCAGATGGAACTAGGCTTTTCTATTTGATATTTTACTTACAGTACTAAAAATAGCAAATTAAGATTGATGAGACACCAGACATTTCTTATGATTTCGTAAAAGTCATTTATTTCATTGACAAACATTGGTCTCATCATACAGTTGAAATTTAATTTAATCACACAAAAAACTAGAATAGTCTATAAATGCAATGGCTTTATCAAAGCCCATAGTGGTAGAATTTGATTGATGGGGTGGAGAAAAACAGAAATCTAACAAATCACTCATTGAAAAGAATGCACTGTTTGTCTAAACCAGTAGGGGAAAATCTTACAAATACCACTATGGAGCAAGTAAGAAGCACAACTGTGTTTCTTGGACAATTGTTTCAGCAGAAACCTAAAATTATTTTAAAATAGGAATAAATGAACAAAAAAAGGGAACAATCTGACCTCCAGGTTTCTAAAATTTTGTTTTGGGCTAATTCTTGTAAAGAATTTGGGAAAAGGGGGGCGGGGAGATGTATAGGTATAATGAACTACTTTTCCAGTGTTCAACTATCAACTTTTCAGATCAGTCGCAGTTTATAAAAATGCGGGAGAAATAGGACAAATATCTCCCTTAAATATTTTTCTTCTATGAACACTAGAATGCAGTAGCAAGTTTGCTAGGGCTTAATCAACAAAGTGCTACACCAGATATACCTTGGATGACAATTTGCCCCAGGGGTGAGCAACTTGTGGGCCACCAATCCTTACTAAGCCACGATTTCCATCAGGACTAGCCAGCACGGTCAATGATAAAACATGACGGGAGATACAGTCCAAGGATATCAGGCAGGCCTCACATTCACCATGCCTGGATTAGACATTTTCATTTGGATACTATATCCAGCCCATATATACAAACCTTTCACTGTCCATGAAACACATACTCTTTTAATGTAAAGACTTTAAAAATCAAGATTTACTGCTATATGAAGTTGTAAAAGAGCGGAAATAACAC
Source organism: Pogona vitticeps (assembly GCF_051106095.1). Taxonomy (NCBI): domain Eukaryota; kingdom Metazoa; phylum Chordata; class Lepidosauria; order Squamata; family Agamidae; genus Pogona; species Pogona vitticeps. The sequence continues at coordinate 215,161,616 of NC_135784.1, read as the reverse complement.
ATTAAAATTAAAATGTTACTTTAAATTTGTTACTTTTTAAGACCACAACCTGAAGAAGGCTCTTGAAATATAATCTTAACATTTTTAGAAGTACCATTACTGGGCAGCTTACTCCTTAAATGTGTTAAACACCACAGACTCTTGGTTCTGTTAACTAAAGCTTCTGAATGTTGTTTCCCAAGCACTTTATAGGGCAAAGGTTGGGTTACCAACTATAAACCTCATTTTCAAAGGGAGAAAGGGGTCCTTTTGAGGAGAGGCAATGTCAATTACAACAGAAAGTGTGTAATTAACATGTTAATAATGCTAATTTAATGAGTTACATATTTTCAATTCTATGCATTAAAACCAACAAGAAAATTTCCCAGTTTCTAACTTTTAAACTTTAATTAATTCATTTGAAAACTAAATACCTTAAGCTCTGTGAAAGAGCTAAATGTACCTTTTTGGTACCTTTTAGTGGGATAATTAGCTGAATCTTAGGCAGTATTTCAGATCTGAACCCTCCTCTACATGAACTGTTTTGGAAAACTTTCATTTCCCCGTTTCAGATACATGCTCACATTCTCGACCCCTCTTGGAAAACAAAAGCTATATATATATTTTTTTTCCTGAGTTAAGGGTTCTGAATTTGGTCACTGCATGCATTGTATAGCAAAACTACACAGATCTATGCTCTACCGCAGGGGTCCCCAACCCCCAGTATGCAGCCCAATGCCCGTACATGGGCTGCAGAGACAGATTCCCCCCCCGCCCGCACACACGGCGGGCGTAGTGCGTTCACGCACATGCGCAAGTGCATATGCGGGCGGGCGCGGCATGCTTGTGCGCATCCCACTCACCAACCATGCCTATCCATGCCCACCCACAAGCGTGGGGGTGCCTCCGCCCCCCGCGCATAAACCCCAACCCCCCCCCCAACCAATTCGCAGTTCCGAAAAGGTTGGGGACCACTGCTCTACCGGATAACAGTGCATCACCAAATCATGACATGGAAATCATGATCTGCTGCCCACTGTGTTCCTCAAATCATATACCAAGTGGTTCCAATCAATTTTATCAGCCTTCTGTTATATAATTTCCTTGGGACAACATGGTACAATAAGTGTTAAGACACAAAACAGAAAGGACAAAGCTCTTGTCCTTTCTCTTTTGAGTCTCAATGCACTGGGAGATTAAAAACAGACATCTGACAAGATGTTTCAAGGATTGAACTGAATTCAAGAATTGGGACCATCCAAACCCTGTAGCAAATATATTCTCCTCAGGCTGGCTTGATCATGGCCTATTTGTGTGAAAACCTGAAGCAGCAAAAAGTCAATTAGTGAAGTATTAAAAGAACTAGAAACAACTGTCTTCTTATTTTAGATACAGAGAGAAAGGTGGCATGTAGAGATACATACTAGGGATAGTATGGCAATGTATTCACATTTTATTTCGCATTGCTCTCTGCAGATGACAGTGTTTATCCCAGATCACACAAAAACCAGCTGTACAGAACACTGAAGGGTTTGTTTTTGTGATCACAAACCCAGGGTTGTTTGTCGCCTTCAATTCCTGAAGCAGATTTTCCATTTATCTATTTTTTAAATTCATTTATACATATTTGCTTAAAATGATGGTGCCAACTCAACATTTAAATAGATACAGGGATTCAGACAAGATAAAAAGGGACACACTGTGCCTGGCGTACTGGTTAAAAGGAAAAGACTACAACAGCATCTGATTCAGAGGTTAGTTCATGTGTAGATGATAAAGAGTCATCAGGGAAGGAGGAAAAAGAGTGGGGCAAGAAGTCGTAATGCACTGATTTCTAACTATGTCAGTAGAACTCCCCCTGCTGACTTAGTGAAACGTAGCTTTAAAATGTTGCATCCATCCTGAGAATCAGATTTTACAACTTTATGTAAAGATTTACATTGATGTTAGTGACTCAAAAGCATACAGATTTATGTTAACTTTCAAAGTCAGTTCTGATTCCATAAGGGAACAAGAACATATGCGTATGGGGGAAAAACAATCAATTTTTGCAAATTCCCAGCATCTCTCAATTCATCTTGTTTTGTAAGGATAACAAAGACAAACTGGTGTATCTTTATGTTAAAATGTTCACCTCATGTGAGATTAGTTTTCTAGTACCAATTTTTAAAAAGCCCAGGAAGAACTAACCAGATAGGGGGCAGCAAGATTACTAGTTCAGGAGGAATAGATTTCAAAATTCATAATAGGATGAAAAACTGGACTAAATTCTGCAGAAGGCACACACAGCACAGTATTTCATTCTCTTTTTACTCTTGTTTTCTACATTGTGTCTTAACATTGCATCAGTAAATAATGGTTAATAAGCTTAGCTATGAATATGCCTTAGCTGCCTTATGATCTCACAGGATAAAACTGGCTGACCATTCAGCTATTTACTAAGAGATGGAGGGGGGTGTGTGCAATTTTACCAGACACACACAAAAATAAATGTTTGTATTATCATCTTATTCGTCATCATTACAACTTACAACAAGGAGTCTGTTTTGCAACTTAAGAGAAGATGAATAATGAGGGAAAGTTATGAAAAGAACAAGGCATACACACATGACTCCTTGCATATATGAAGTGCATCGGTTGGGAATAAGCCCTTGACCAAGCAGATCATTTTCCAGTTAAAACTGCCTTAAAGTCATCTAGCTTTCTTTCATCTTCACTCAAAATAGATCTGATCACAATCTGGGCAATCAGCAATTTCCTCATAAATGAAATAACCAAGAAACTGAATTTTTTAATCTAAAAACTATATAATTTCTTTTTTAAAAAAAAGAGTTCAAGGCACAGTGGTATTTCAAAGTATTTACCATCAAACCTTGAGTAGTAAAGAGAAAGTCCAGACAGCTGCATAGACGGGATCACAACGTGAAATGCAATTTCAGAGTGCAGAACCAAGTGGTTTTTACGGAATAATTATAATTACAACTAGTATATGTGCATGTGTTAACTAACCCTCTGAAAACACTCAGCCGGTCATGGTGGTTTCAATTATGATGGGCTTTATCCATCACCCAGAAGTATGACTACAGGTTACCCTTTTTCCAAATCAGAGCTTCAACAGTTTTTTTTCTTTAAACTATAATACCCAGAATACCCTATCCAGGAGGCTTAGTGCTGGGTTAGGTGGGTTTCTGGGTACCCCTGTCCAAAAAATTAACTTTTCCCAAGCTTTGTACTGTGCCTCAGATGCACACATGCATGTCCATATACTTGGGCACACAGAGTACCTTCCCTTCCAAATTCTGAAACAAGCAGTTTGGTGTAGCATCTCTCATATCCCTGGGCAGATCTTCCTCCATAGCTTCTGCAACTGCCCATTTGCACAAGACAGAGCACCACTATTTTTATTTTGTACGCATTAAAAATGAAACAAAAGAGTTGACATTTATTTTCTCAGTTTGTGTGAGCCGGTCATGCTTGAACAAACATAGCTGGGGAAACCATACAGGGTTTTTTTTGGGGGGGGGGGCTAATTCCTCAGGGTATCGCTGCCGTTGGTTCCCAGATATGAGCTAATACTAGCTTATCTGTTAAGGTATTAATGTTAGACAGACATTATATAAGGAAGGGAAGGGGAAGTAGGCACACAACCAGCAGTACCTCAGAAGCCACCCACCGGGGGTGAACCTTGGTGAAATGGAGATGCAGTTTGCCTGTTTCACTGAGTGGAAGGCCTCTTCCCTGCCTGAGTTATAGATAATTTGGACGGTAGTCTGAGATATTAAACCTGGTGCTTTTTGTTTCAGGCAAATGTCAGGTTGTCTGTTCTAAGGTGGCCTCGAGGTATAGAAAGAGCAGAAACACAGGCTCTCAATCCACACTGTACATGCAGAACAATGTACTGAGCACCACAGTTTCACAACTTTCCTCTTAACAATAAAGTCAGTCTCAAAAATAGGCCTAGAAACTAAAAATGGTAGTAAACCTTTGAGAGCAGGAAGGCGGATGGAACGGATTTGTACTCTGTTCCATGAAGTCCTCTCCTCCATCGATCAGGGAGTATGGAAAAAGAGTGGCTTTCATTCCAAGTTGTCCAGATCACTTCAAGGAGGTACCTAGCAGCATTTTTAGGGTTAAGAGCATACATCAGGGCAGTGGGGAGTGTCTGGGAAATCAATAATCTTCTCTTTTTCCTGACTTTCCTGCTTTTAAAAGAATCAACCAGGCCATATTATTTTCCCTCACGAGGGCTGGTGTATCCTCTAGCTCTTCTTCACTCAGCAGGAAATTGCATTTTTCTTTCATTCAACTGCAGCACTTCAGTGACACATCCTTGCTGTCATCTCTTTCTGTAAAACAAACGGAGGAATTGAAAGTTACAGGTCACCAGTCAAACAGGCCAGAAAAGGGGTGCTCAGTTCTGCCTTTCACACTGGAGCCCAGAGCAAACATTGACTATATGCATCTCTGTGCAACACACTCTTCCTCCTTTCCACAATCTTCAACGGCAAAATCCATAAGTGGCCATTAACATACAATCCTTTATCATCTCAGCAACTTTAATGGGTTATTAATTTGCCTTATCCAAGTATAAAGTATAAAGCAAAAAGCTTTCCAAGCTGCTAGAATGAGATTCCAAGTGTACCATTAAGCTCCCTTCAGATGTTACGTTTCCATCAGGGAGTGGCATTTACTTGAGATCACGGGGTGCAGTAAAATCTTGCCTCTGAAGGGATAAACCTGAAGCAAAAAAAATTAAGCTTGCAAACATTTTATAGCGTAATTTGTGCAGAACTCTTGAACTCTGCTTTTTTTACTCTATCCATTTTGAGTTATTCCCCCTCCAAATCTTTTAATTTAACATAACCCACCCCCAATTCTGCATTTGACAACATGGTGCCCTCCAGATGTGTTCGAAAGCAACTCTCAGAATGCCCACCAGCTGTGGGCACCATGGTGGGAATGGCTGTCTAAGTGGTGCAACCATGGATGTGCGTGTTAGTGATCATCCCCTGGCCTGAGCTGCAAGGACATATGTGCTTGGACTTGGATGCAATTTATGGCTTACAGTACCAGAATACACATGCAGGTTTATCCCTTCATAGCCCAGGACTATCAAGCACCCCTGATGTCACAATTCATGGGTGGGGGTTTGCATTCAGCCAGTGGTTTAAAAATTTTGCAAGACTAGTGATGTCTTAAGAGCCTCATTGGCACAGTGGTCAAACTGCAGTATTGCACCCAAAACTCTGCTCACAGCCCAGTTCAATTCCAGTTAGCCAGCTTGAGGTTCACTCAGCCTTCCAGTTGAGTACCCAGCTTGCTGGGGGGCAGGCAATGTGTAGCCTGCATAATTAAAATTATAAACTGCTCAGAGAGTCCTTTAAGCACTATGGGTGGTAAATAAGCAGCACACTTTGCTTTAAGACAAAAGGCAACCAGAAACCAATTCATTCATTTTACACGGCAATACTGATAATATATATATGCACATATAATTATCATCATTGTCATCTTAGAACTGCGGAGGTAGAAGGGACGCTATGAATCCCGGTCACCGTCAAGGAAGCACAGTGGGGGAATTGAACTCTCAACCTCTGGTTCCATAGGCACCACTGAGCTATCCAGCAGTTCTGAATTTTCTAATTTTTCATACATAAAGCCCTGGTTTTAACATCACTCTTGCCTAAATCCTCCTTTTCCTCATACATCTTGGTTATAAGGAATGAAATGTAGATGAAAGGAAATTGAATATTGAGATGTGAAGCTTCTCATCAAACTGCTGGTTTTATCATGTTTCTGGTACCTGGTTTGTTTTTCATGCTACTTAGAGGCCTACATCCACCTATGTGCAGAGCAGAGACAAATGGACTGCTCCCTTCGCTACTCTTCCTGTTGCTCGAGGCAGGCAACTAGACTTTCTTCCCTATAGACTCATAGGGCGGGGAATGCTATTTTCCTTTACCTACAAGAGCGGCAACTGCAGTGGTGTCAACTGGGCATCCACTGCTGAAATCTGATGCCTGCAGTGGCAGGTCAACGGCACAACCTCTGACGAGTCCAACATGGCCTCACCTGACTGTCCATTCCTAATCTAGAGAAAAAAGTAAGTAAAACTGGTCCATTTGCCAGTTTAGGATAGTTAATCCAGTACCAATTATAGTCCAGAATGCTAAAGGAATCTTGCTGTGATCCAGAAAGAGACTATATAAGTTATTGAATAAAAATAAATAATCAGAATTGCATGAGACAGACAGTGAGTATGAACTTCCCATGAGTTATCTTCACTCAACACCTGCCCACCTTCAAACTACTTTTCCAATATTAGACGCCTGGCTATCTTCTCCAAATATTTCTTTGTTTCCATTCTTCTTTTTAAAAAAATCCTGTCTATGGAATTTTTGAATAGCTGCTTTGATATATTTGGACGGCACCATATTTTCTTAAGTGGCTGATAACAGTTACTTGGACTTACTTACAGTACAGGAAGCACTGTCCTAAAATGAACAACTGTAGTGCAAGTGGAAATTAACGACACGCTGGATTTACGACAGAATGGCACACTGGAAAAAGTAACAGAGCCAGACTTCTTCATGATACTTCGACCATTCTCAGCTGTTCCAAAGAATCTGCTGAATATCATCTGCTCTTCCATTTTGTATTTTGATATATAACCACTGGGTGGTGCCATAACTATGGCTGTTGCCATTAGATCAGCAGAGGAAATGGGATTCCTTCTCTTCCCGACCTATTCCTCCCCCCACCAAAACACACAAAAAAAGAGAAAGGCAAAAACCCCAGTCTCTGGGTAACCCCAAATCGTATTAGCCAATCACAAAAAGATGATTCTTCTATAGGTTTCTGCATGCTAATGTCTAGTTCCAACATTCTCTTATGTGTAATGTGCATCTAGATTTCCTACACGTCCTACATCTGTAACACTGGGCAAGCAAATAAGTAATGCCACTGGAAGAAATCTGCACTTGGAAACAGTCTCTAATCCACTCCACAAGCTGTACTGCTAAACCATCAGGAGGCAGCCACATAGTCCCAAATATCTGTGTTCAACATGGTCATAGCCAATTTACTGCAACTCGCACGGTGGAAAAAGAAATGCCAAGGAAGGAAGTGAAAGACACTGAATGGTTCTTGATTTGGGTTAAACAAACACCCCATCTCAAAACCCGCGTGAGATTTAGATGTCCTTGACAAAGTCTGGGTTTCTTTAGCCCCGTGCACAGATTACTCATGTGTCGGTCTGCAGCGAAATGGGAGTGAGACCATCCTTACAAAACAAAACAAAGAAATAAATATTTGACAGCTTTAAACAGATTGATTTCAGTGGCGGTCCATGCGTCATCTTTCTCATATGACATCCATGGTTATTTGCTGAGCTTCAAGGCGTGAGTGGCTTGCGAACAGTAAGGGGCTTCTGCACATCCAAAAGAAGTACTGGGGGTAGGATGAAAAATGTGGCTAATTTCTAAATGTCCCTTCTAAATTTTAATACAGTACTCACGAAATGGAACAGCTTTACCAAATAAACCATGGAGACTATGTCCCTAAGAGTCTGCCTCAGATCAGTTTAGGGACTCTTTTGCTCAGAACCTGGAAGTAACAGAATTAAAATTAGCATACTTATCTGTGGCAAGATATCCTTTTTGTGCAAAAACAAAGTCACATTTTGAAAGTAATGTTCTGGGTGTGAATGTCTATTACATTCTAGTTACTTCTACTCCTGTAGTTACTTCTGGAACATCATTTTTAACAGTTCTGTTAGCATTTTAGTGGAATTTTTTTAAGCTTCATGCCATTTTCTTATCAATCCTGAGCTGTTTTTTTTAAAACAGTTAAAACATGATGAAATGTAATGAACAATGCTCCAGGCTACTGTACACTCATTGTAATAATAGTTCTCAACACTGTAATAAGTAATTTTGCAAGTTCTGCTCTTAACAAGTTCTCATGCTCTTTCTGACCGGCATGAGATCAAGGGACTCGGATGAGTCTGTGTGCATGTGCAAGTGGATGTGTTAGGGGCTAAAAAAGATGATTCTTCACTAGAGGATAGACCTGGAATTCTTTGGAGTCAGATAAACAGATAAGAATCCCTTTATCAGTTGCAAAGGTAGAAAAACTAGGTGAGACACTTTTACACAGCCTTTAAGGATATCCTGATTGGACTACAGCCTCTCTCTCAGAGAACCACAACAGATTGCGAAAAATGAAGAGGCAAATGCCAGGAATATATTACCTTCACAACTATTTTGGGCCAAGTCTGATTGGTGTAACATTAAACAGCCACACACTTTTGTCTGCAGTTTAGTACTGTATATCTGAAAGTGGAGATTATATACTGTTTATCTCCTAGAGAGCTTTGGCTATTGCACAGCACAGAAAAGTAATAAATAAAGAAAATCTATGTGGATGGAAGAAGAATGAGTGGATGAATATTTGTTATAAAACAAAGAAAGCTCAACTTTCTGAACAGAAGGAGAAAGATTATCTGGAATACTGGCAGGCAAGCATTTAAAAGAGAAGAAGTCACATTTGAACATGGAAGGCAGAGGATAGGAGCTGAGACAGAAAACCAAGCATGACTGATGGTGAATTGCTGTAGTGGATGATTCACGCAAATATCCTACACAAGCAGATGAATGAATTGGGCTCTTCTCACCCTTCTAACAAAGATGTAATATCAGTTGAAAAGAAGTCTAATTTGCTGTCTCAAAATCTTTTTCTATTGGCCTAAAACCAAATGAAAGTCCCAACCAGAACTGGACCATTTTATCAACTGCTGAATGATGCAAGAACACTTATCTAGTATGTCCCACTGATTCAATGGGTCTACTCTTGCTGAAGTAACCTGCCAATTTAAGGCCTTTGTGTCATTTTGAGTATAAACTAAAGAAGAGAGATTATCATCAACCTCTGTAAGACATTCTGGGAGCTTTCCTGAGTTACTAGTCATAGAAATGTTATAAACTAAATAAAGGAATAAAGAAATTTTTAAAATGACCATCCATCTCTTTGAGCTTTTCTGAACTAAGACTGCCGCCCTCTCTCTATATATGCTAGAATGTAATGACATAAGACTTTGATGTTGGGAAAGTGTGAAGGGAAGAGGAGAAGGGGACGACAGAGGATGAGATGGTTAGACCGTGTCATCGAAGCTACCAACATGAATTTGACCCAACTCCGGGAGGCAGTGGAAGACAGGAGGGCCTTGTGTGCTCTGGTCCATGGGGTCACGAAGAGTCGGACACGACTTAATGACTAAACAACAACAACAACAACAACAACAAATGACCTTAGTGGTACTGGCAGTGGTATCTTATCCAAGGTAAGCAGCCATCCAGTAAACCTTGGATGGTTGCTAAACATGGGTTTTTGAGTCTTTGTTTTTAGAAGGGACTGGAGTTTGTAGTAAAGGATCACAGATGGATTTTTGACTGAATGTGTCCTCTTCCAGTCCCTCCTGAGGTTACAATTCCCACCACCTACCCCCAAATTGGGGATTCTGAGACTTATTTTAGCCAAATGGAGAAAAGCAGTTGCAGGTGGGGAAGACATTTCAAAAGGGGGAAAAAGGCAATGAAGGAAGGGCTACAAGCCCTCCTATTCTCCATTCCGCCCTCTAAAAATCCCTGGTACAGCTTGGCAGACAGATGGAAAACACAGCAGTGGAAATCCCCAGCCCAGCCCCAGCCACTTCCAAGATTTTATTGACCCTACAGGGTGTTTCTACCGAGAACTCCTAGAAGTACAAGCTGGATTTCGAAGGGGCAGAGGAACTCGAGACCAAATTGCTAACATGCACTGGATTATGGAGAAAGCCAGAGAGTTCCAGAAAAACATCTGCTTCGTTGACTATGCAAAAGCCTTTGACTGTGTGGACCACAACAAACTATGTCAGGTTCTTAAAGAAATGGAAATGCCTGACCACCTTATCTGTCTCCCGAGAAATCTATATGTGGGACAGGAAACAACAGTTAGAACTGGATATGGAACAACTGATTGGTTCAAAATTGGGAAAGGAGTATGATGGTTGTATATTGTCTCCCTGGTTATTTAACCTATATGCAGAATACGTCATGCGAAAGCCAGGACTGGATGAATCCCAAACCGGAATTAAGATTGCTGGAAGAAATATCAATAACCTCTGATATGAAGATGATACCAATCTGTTGGCAGAAAGTGAGGAGGAATTAAAGAACCTCTTAATGAGAGTGACAGAGGAGAGATCAAAAAATGGTCTGAAGCTCAACATCAAAAAAACTAAGTTCATGGCCACTGGTCCTGTCACCTCCTGGCAAATAGAAGGAGAAGATATGGAGGCAGTGACAGATTTTACTTTCTTGGGCTCCAAGATCACTGCAGATGGGGACAGCAGCCACGAAATTAAAAGATGCCTGCTTCTTGGGAGGAAAGTGATGACAAACCTAGACAGCATCTTTAAAAGCAGAGACGTCACCTTGCCAACAAAGGTCCGCATAGTCAAAGCTATGGTTTTTCCAGTAGCGATGTATGGAAGTGAGAGCTGGACCATAAAGAAGGCTGACTGCCGAAGAATTGATGCTTTTGAATTGTGGTGCTGGAGGAGGCTCTTGAGAGTCCCCTGGACTGGAAGGAGAACAAACCTTTCCATTTTGAAGGAAATCAACCCTGAGTGCTCACTGGAAGGACAGATCCAGAAGCTGAGGCTCCAATACTTTGGCCATCTCATGAGAAGAGAAGATTCCCTAGAAAAGACCCTGATGTTGGGAAAGTGTGAGGGAAAGAGGAGAAGGGGACAACAGAGGATGAGATGGTTGGACAGTGTCATCAAAGCTACCGACATGAATTTGACCCAACTCTGGCAGGCAGTAGAAGACAGGAGGGCCTGGCATGCTCTGGTCCATGGGGTCACAAAGAGTCAGACACAACTTAACGACTAAACAACAACAGGGTGTTTACTGTACTTGCTTTTTCAGTTCTCTGCTTTCATTTGATTACAGATGCTGACTGAATCCACAATGGAACCCATTTCAGGAACTACAGTAGTTCCACATTAATTCCCACCACAACATCACTCCTCACAATAAGGGGAATCAGTATTCTCAGCAATGCCCTGGCATTGTGATAAGACTATGTGGGCTTGCAGAAGCAGATTTTTTCTCCCTCCTTCGTGTTCAAACCATGCAACGCCCATAAAGGCCAAACAACAAAGGCATTCATGTCTTGACAACAAACACAAAACTGTTTAATTAGAGGGAAACAAACATGTTTATCCTCCTACCCTGAATTTCAAACTCCAACACTGCAGAATGACAATCCTATATTTAGACATCTTGTGGTGGTTGTTTGCAATAAGGACTAATAACAAATTTATGAACTCCCTGTGTAGTTCTACAGTGTGCACAGAAATGAACAGCTGTTGTAGTAAGCAGCCAAAATACTGTATTTCCCTTTTTTCAATTATACATTTCAAGGGTGACCAACTTTTAGTTCTTTGAATATTTTGGCCTGCAACTCCCATCATCCTCACTCAGAATAAGTGGTGGTAAGGGATTCTGGGACTTGTAGGCTAAAGTACCTAGAAGGTCAAAAGTTCCCCAGCCAGAAATACTTGTTGCAAAGTGAAATAACAGCTCCCCTTAGATCTAGGGGCACTACAATGGAAATTAAATACAGTACAGAAAAAAGATTCACAGTGAGCAAACTAGCCTTCGCACAGACTAAAAGGGCCAGCTCCCACACATTATTTTTCTTGGATCAGAAACTGCTTGTTTATTTCTATCTAAATGCAAGTTTTAGGTAGTAACGGGTTTTTATTCTATTTACTGTAAAATTTATTTTTGTACTGTTGATTTTAACGAAGACTTGATGTGTTGTGAGGTGCCCAGAGAGTATTCATACTAATGAAGCAGAGTGTACTGTACTGTAAACATGGTGATCTGCAATTTTTTTATAGTAACATTTTGCATTTATATACCGTATTGCATTCCTTCTCTTTCAGCCTGATCTACCTGGCAGAGTTGTTGTGAAAATGAAAGAGAGATTATGCAACCTTGAGTTCAATGGAGGAAAAGATAATACAGAAATATAAGTCTTCAATACACAGATAGAGACACACAATCCTGCAGCAGGGAACAACACACCAGAGCAGAAAGTCAGAACTAAAACAACCCTTCATTGCCCTCCGCATCTCCATCCTTTTCTAGGAATACATGGCATAGTTTCTCAGCAAGAATCATTGCAATTTAGAAATAAAAGAGAAACTCCTCATTAGATATGAAAGGAAATCATGAGACAGGAGAACAGTCATGAGTAAGCTCATGAAAAGTTAATTATTGACAAGGAAGGAGTCGAATGTAAGGTTTTTATATACACATGGGAACTTAGAGATGCCTACTGTTAAACTGCAGAGCTCGGCCCACAGGACATGAACACTAAGGCTTTGCAGTTTCGCCACATTATGCTGCGCTTGGGTGGTATAGGGTATTTTTCCTGAGATGGCTCTACCCCACAAGTAGAGGGTCTCGCTTCCCAGACTTGACTGCCAATTAGTGTCACGGAAGTATGCAAACAGTGGTAAGACTTCAAGGAGCAAGACAGGCCATGGTCAGGGCATGCAACCAGGCAAGCTTTCCCAATGGCTTCAGTGCAAACAAGATATATCCAAGCCTAGGCCAACAGTCCAAGATCAGAAGCCAGCAGCAACAGCAAGAAAGGGAGAAAAACAGGGCACATTGGTAAAAAGCCCAGGTCAAGCTAGGTATGACTTGACAACAAGCAACAAGGTCTGATAGGTACAAGCGCATGTATAGTATGGAATGCTTTGTTCCAAGAACGAAGGCTTTGGGAATCAGCCACTTATACACTGCTGCCAAGACTGCTGTTATTGGGAACTCTGCCCAAGTGCAAGTTGCAGTTATCTAGCTCTAGATCACCTTGTGAGCAGAAAGGCTTACTTTCAGAGAGATCACTTACTTCTGAAGAAGCCGCTACTCAGGGGGAGACCTCCCCCCCCCCCCGAGCCAGGCACTCCTCAGTTTCTGTAACAGACCCCTTGCCTTTCTTGGGTGTTCCTTTCCCAGACCAGGAGGGAATTGGGTTTCCTTCTTCTGATTCTGGAGCAGCGCCTCTTTCCCTCCGCAAGTGCTGTCTCTTGTGCCCCAAGGGCCCCCGAGTCTACCAGAGCTGCTGGTCCTTCCTCATACCCATGCTGACAGGACTCTGACTTCTCCTCACTGGAGAATTTGCCTGATAAGGGCATGACACCGAGGTCCAGAGGATCTTCAGCCATTTCATTTTGTCCGGTAAAAATGGAAATGACTTTTCCAGGTTGGCCCAAATCCTTAGAGGCACATGGATGGTTTCAAAGAACACCGTGGGCACAAGCACACATAGTTTACCTTCTTGGGCCTTGGGGAAGCCAGCACAGATTTCTGCACACCTAGGACACTGGGTTGAGCTTTATTCAGATTGTATTCTTAGCCAAATATAGGAAGTTAATCACTCGTTAATTAAGCAGCTTGGTAAGCACAGCAGCAAAAAACTGGCTTTGCAAACATTCCTTGGACTTCAGCATTTCCCTCTTCCCCTCCCTCACCTGAAAATGTGACTCTGTTACAGCAATTAAAATGAGCCCAAGCAATCCAGGACATGGAAAAAGCAATTCAGGCTACATTTGGATGAAAGCCCAAAGATTTCCGTCTCGTCACAGAACGAAATCACTCCCACAACATTTAAACAATATGATGAGTATGCTTTCCTTTATGCATAATTTCTGGGGTATGGATGGATGGATGAATACAAATAGGGACCACTTCTGGTTTAACATATGATCAGCCCTGATATATAACATGATCAGTTTGATTCTGGCTACCAATTCTGGAGCAATTATAATCTGACCCTAAGCACAGATGATAAGAGGAACAGCACCATCACTTGATCTGCTTAGAACTTCAACAAAATACATCCAAATAAGTTAATGGTAATGTTACATTCACGTCACCTCACCATTTTCCACAAAGGGCTAAGGTTGAACTATTTCAGAAGATCTGCAGGACAACATAATCTGGAAAGCACTCCCATCAACAAAAACTGATATTTGGTAGAACAGCCTGAACTGGCCATTCCACATATGGCGTAGGAAGAATTACGAATAATAGCACCTGGAGACAATTAATACTGCCTAGTATTGATTGAAGAAGTAAACAGTATACAGTATCAAGGTAACTAGGTTATACTGAAAAACCTACAAAGCAACATGACATGGACAGGTCTATTGCACATTTAGCCCATACAGTTCTCAACAGCAGGATGAGGAATCTATGGCTTTCTAGATTTTTTAGACCACAGCTTCCACAATCACTTATCATTGTCCACACCTGCAGGGGCTTCTGGGAGCTTAAGTCCAAAACCTCAGAAGGGGCCTGTTGTACAGGTAGAACTACCCTAGTCTTGCTTTAAAAAGGCCCCTTATGTGGAAATGCTGGAAATTGAACTACAGATGCCATGGGTGCTAAGCACAGACTCTACTGCTGGGCCTTCCAGAAAATGGAAATGTCCCACTAGCTCTTAGCAGTGCCTCTGACACTGGCTGCCTTCTTTTCAAGAGATTCTGTATCAGTCTATGATTGGTGGAAAAAATAACATTTAGTTTACATGTCAATAATGACCAAAGTTAGTCTCCAAATCAACATGTAAATCAAAACAGTTGTTCTGCAGTATTCACACTCCTCAGGATTACGTAATGCCCTTCCCCAACAAACAAATGAGTTCAAAACACTCACATAAAGGAAAGTGTATATGTTCATGAAAACAACCCACAAAACCAGCATCAGATTTGAGGGAAACATTTCACAATTGTTTCCAAATAAAACAAGGGTATGTTTGAAAAAATATACACAAACATGTGTATGGATTTTCAGGGGCACTTTTAAAAAGAGATATAGGAGTAGGACAGAAGGACCCTAACTGGGGGAAATAAGAAAGTATGATAAATTAACAGATTCATCCACCTTTAATACAGATTACCTTTGTTGCTATTTTGAATGTTATTCCTACTACTAAGTACATGTTTAGCAGATTAAGCCTTGGGTGACCAATTACAGAAATAATCTGAGCGAATTTCCTGCAGTGATGATAAACTGCAGCATCTCAGGTTGTCCTTAGCTGTTATTTTCTACATTAGATAATTTGATGGGTATTCAGGAAACCATAAAGAGCATACCGTAAAACATGCATTACATAGTTGTGGCTCTTGAGCCAGGCAAGGAAAATTTGGTTTTTCTCATCACCCACACTTTCTTACACACGCTGATTCAGAGGGAAAAACACTAGGAGGAAGAGTTTGTTCCTTTGGTTTTCTGTCTATAGTCGAAACGATTTTTTTTTTTTTTTTGCTGGGGAGAGTAGCTGAAAACAAGGAGGGAAAAACAAAAGCACTTAGCCCTTCAGGCCCAGGGATGTACGAGCACTTACCAAAGGCTCTAGTTCCTTGCGGTCTATGAGGTTGAGCTCCGTCACGAAATAATAAAAGTGCTTGTAACAAGTGTTGACGTGGGCTTCAGCCCCCATGATGATGATGCGGTCAAAGTGATGAATGTAGACATGAACAAACACTCTAAACAGCCTGCACAAGATCTTCTTGCAGATCTGGAGGAAATTCTTTGGGAACGGTACACCTGTGAAAAGAGAAAGACGAGTCTCAGTTTTCATGACAATGCTCTCAAGTCTAAGCAGGCCCTAAAGTTCACCATTCTGAACAGGCCCTTTGGTTATGCAATACAGGGTCTTTTCTGTTGGAGTGCCCCAACTCTGCTACACCTTTCACATTCATTCTTCTGTTACTTCTGATGGACAAGGGTGGATCTACTATGACACTAAAGAAGCTTAATCTCCAGGGCCCCTAATCCCAGAGGGGCCCCAGAAGCAACTTTAGTCCATATTTTAAAAACAAAACTGTGGTGATCTTTTGTGGAACAACCCCATTGCATTCCAGAAGCCATTGGCAATGGTGCGGCTAAAAAATATTGTAAATAAATAAATAAAATAAATAAGAAGATAACGGTACTCAGACCTCATTGCTGGTTGCAAAGGGACCCCCATAACAGTTCAAGCTTCAAGACCCTCCAAAATGTAGGGCTGCCACTGATGGTAAGGCATCGGCAAAGTGCACCCTTTGGCAACTGAGCAGGGATGAAAAATGTTTATTTCCTTTTGTTGTCATTGTTCAAAATGCTGTTTTCTGTTCACTGTCCCTTGCAGAAGCAGTAATTTTGCCATAAAATGGTTCAATAATACTAATAATTTATTGTCATTGTAAGTATATACACAGTACTGTATACCCATACAACAATAGCCCAAAAAGGTTTTAAAAAATCATTTTTGAGGGGGGAAAGTGGGATTCGATAATGGGAAGTTGCTATTTTTGACTATTTTCTGCATTTAAAAATGAGTGGCTCCTGGTATGTTCAGAGGCTCAACACTGACCCAGGACTCTCAAAAGCTGCCTATCCCTGGTTGAATGGGTCACTAAATTACCATTGGTGACAAGGGGAGATCCCATGTCCTTGCTTGCATTCCAGGAAGCTTCTACTATGATCCATAGACCAATCAGGATTTTTAAGAGTCTACTGATATGAAATGTCACCTCCATGGTTTACTGATGATTAAAATGGGACCCAAATAGACTCAAATTTAATCATATTTCTGACATTTCAAGTACATATCAGAAGAAACAGCAGCTGAAGACTTCCACAGGGCTGTAGCTGAACTCTGAAGATACGATTTATATTGTCATTCAAGAACATACGTGACTGAGAGTACCATTAATATCAGATAGAGAGACTCATCTGGTAAAGAAGATGAGAATGCTACTGGGATGTGCTGAATATATGAATCTGTCTTACAGCAAGTGAGATCACTGATCTATCCATATTTCAGGTAGCAAACTGCAGAGGGGTACAGTTTGCTACCCTCCCAGTGGAAGCCACTTGGGGCTACAGAGAAAACTGTGGTGCCAAATATACCGTATTTTTTGCACCATAAGACGCACTTCCCCCCCAAAAAAAGAGGGGTAGAAAGTCTGTGCGTCTTATGGAGCGAAGGTGGTGACTTTGCCCCCACTGGCCCCGTGGGGGGCAGCATCGCAAGGGTCCATGGGAGCCTTCCAGGACCCGGGAGCCAGTGGGGGCGAAATAGCGACCTTCCAAGACCTTTTGAGAGGCTTTCAAGCCTCTCAAAAGGTCCTGGAAGCTGCTGATTCCCCCCCCTGCACCCGTGGGGGTGGGGGGTGGGGGCAGCATGGCAAGGCTCCTGGAAGGCTCCCTCGGACCCTTGCCACGCTGTCCCCACCCCCGCACGGGCGCAGGGGGGGAAATCGCCAGCTTCTGGCGAAACAGTGACCTTCCAGGACCTTTCAAGCCTCTCAAAAGGTCCTGGAAGCTGGCGATTTTAACCCCCCTGCACCCGTGGGTGGGGTGGGGGCAGCGTGGCAAGGGTCCGAGGGAGCCTTCCAGGACGCTTGCCACGCTGCTCCACCCCCCCCACGGGTGCAGGGGGGGTTAATTTGGCTGTTTCTGGGAGTGTTTTGAGGCTTCCCAAGCCTCAAAACACTGCCAGAAGCTGGCGATTTTAACCCCCCCTGCACCCGTAGGTGGTGGGGGAGCGTCGGAAGGGTCCGAGTGAGCCTTCCAGGACCCTTACGACGCTCCCCCCACCCCCACGGGGCCCGTGGGGGCGAAATCGCCACCTTTTGGGGCTCTTCTGAAGCTTCACAAGCCTCAAAAGAGCCCCCAAAAGTGGCGATTTTGCCCTCTCTGCCCCCCGGGGGAGGCAGGGTGAGTCTCCAAAGGGTCCTAGAATGCACTCTAGGACCCTTTGGAGACTCACCCTGCCTCCGCCGGGGGCCAGAGGGGGCAAAATTGCCACCTTCTGGGGCTCTTTTGAGGCTTGGGAAGCTTCAGAAGAGCCCCAAAAGGTGGTGATTTTGCCTCCTCTGGCCCCCGGAGGAGGCAGGGTGAGTCTCCAAAGGGTCCTGGAACACACCCTAGGACCCTTTGGAGACTGACCCTGCCTCCCCTGGGGTCCAGAGGGGGTGAAATCGCCACCTTTGGGGGCTCTTCTGAGGCTTGGGAAGCTTCAGAAGAGCCCCAAAAGGTGGTGATTTTGTCCCCTCTGGCCCCCGGGGGAGGCAGGGTGAGTCTCCAAAGGGTCCTGGAATACACCCTAGGACCCTTTGGAGACTGACCCTGCCTCCCCTGGGGGCTAGAGGGGGCAAAATTGCCACCTTTGGGGGCTCTTCTGAGGCTTGGGAAGCTTCAGAAGAGTCCCAGAAGGTGGTGATTTCACCCCCTCTGGCCCCCAGGGGGGCAGGGGGAGTCTCCAAAGCGTCCTGGAACACACCCTAGGACCTTAGGACCCTAGGGTGTGTTCCATAAGATGGACCTCTCCATAAGGCTCACCAAATTTTAGGAGAAGAAAGCAGATTATTTTTTTCCTGTTTTCTTCTCCTAAAAATTTGGTGCGTCTTATGGAAAGGTGCGTCTTATGGAGCAAAAAATATGGGTAAGTGGAAAACGCTGTTAAATCAAGCAGGAAGTGTTTGTTTTAAATGCTCTTTTCCCGGTTGTCCCACAAAAGTAAGCAGCAAACTACACAAACCCATTGAAAACTACAAACTTCTGCCTGTTTAATGGTTTTTTTTGCCAGCTGTTGAATTTTGGTAGCCTAGTTTTGATTGCATAATAGTGCATAGTGGGGTGAAAAAGACCCTCTGGGGCCACATGCAGTCCATAGGCTATCTGTTGACCACCAGCATCACTGGTCCATCTAACTCCAATCCAAGTGTTTCCAATAAGCTATTGTTTTCATTATGAGTTGTTCAATTATTCCAGAATACATTGTTCAATTATTTTTATTTAATTACTCTCCTAACTTCATGGGGGATGTGGTGGCGCTGCGGGCTAAACCACAGAAGCCTCTGTGTGCTGCAGGGTCAGAGGACCAGCAGTCATAAGATCGAATCCACGCGACAGAGTGAACTCCCGTTGCTTTGTTCCAGCTCCTTGCCAACCTAGCAGTTCAAAAGCATGTAAATGCGAGTAGATAAATAGGTATCACCTTGGAGGGAAGGTAAACAGCATTCCAGGTCTAAGTTGCGCTGGCCACGTGACAACAGAAACTGTCTTTGGACAAACGCTGGCTCTACGGCTTGGAAACAGGGATGAGCACCACCCCCTAGAGTCGGAGACGACTGACTAAAATGTCAAGGGGAACCTTTACCTTTACCTTATCTAACGTCATAGCAAAACAGCCAACTAATAACTGCACACAACTGCAACCATGTAATATATTAAAATGCCTTCACTTGGCCAGTGAAAGTTGTTTTTTCCCTGTGCCACATGAAGTAGCATCTAAAAGCATTATATGAATGCAAATCTCTAAAACCTATGAAGCATTAATTGCTACTGCAGAGGGTAGTGGCCATATCTTGCAAAAGCAGATTATTAAAGATTTCAGTTTTACCATTTGGAATCAGCTTTTCCAATCGTCCCTTTTATACTATGGCCTGCCATACAAGAAATATAAAAACACAGCTGAGCGCACATAAATGTAAATGATTTGCACAAGTGTCACTGTGTAATATCTTAGTGAGCATCTGTGAAGAAAAAGATCCTGAGAAGGCTAAAAATGTTTCCTCTCCTACTTCCTTTAGGGATGTTTAAAACACACACACACACTAAATACCAATTTGGAATTGTAAGGCTTAGAAATAGCTTATAAATATAAAGTAATTATTATTATAATAAAGCAATTATTTTAAGGAAACCCCAAAACAGGGTATAGAGTTTCCTGAGCATATTAAGAGACAGACTGAAGAATTAACACTATAGATAACAACTGCTTAAAAACTCAACTACAAATTTATCCAGGAAACCAGAAGCTGATCCTTTGTGATTGATCGGAAATGATCCACGTTAGAGACAAAACCTATACCACATAGCAAAACATACTGAAAACAATTAGCTAGTTAGTAAAGCGGAGCACACATAAATCTGTAGAGTGTTGCTTGACAACAAGAATGATTATTTGCCAGTACTGAAATATGAAAATGAGACAAAAGAAAAGGATTGTCAAAGGCCAGAAACACATTAAAATGCAATGATGCCATTAGAAAAAGAAAGACAAAAAAATGAGCTCATATGGCAACAACTGTCAAGTTTGTGGATTGAGAGCAATCCTCCAGATGGCTGGTTTTCTGATCTGGGGAAAGGCCCACGCAATAATAGGAAGTAATTAGTTCCTCTCCCTGGACCTTAGTGTTACAGTTTGCTTGATGTAATGGAAGAACCTCTGTCTCCATTATTTATTAGCTGACACAAGCTGCATAAACCAGCAAGAAAGATTCCTTTTCGATCCTTGTCGCCAAGCTTTGCAACTTCCAGCGCTATACAGAGTGAATGATGCACTGGAATAGAGGGCAAGCTGGCTGATGAGGGATTTGCCTTTGAAAGCCAGCACTGTGTGCCAAGCAGAGCTGGATCAGGGAGATGGTCTGGGTTCTAGTTTCAAATCACCCACCGCTCAGCTATGAAGTTCAGTGGATGATCCTCGGCCAACCTCCCTCCCTCCCTCCCTCTCTCTCTAGGGAGCATTATGTCCTCCGGGGAGAAAAGAAACAATATTTACTTATAAGTCCCATTTATTTCAACAGTAGAAAGATGCTTGTTTCCCTCCCAAATTATGTCACCAAAGCAGGCAGGAGAGGCAAGGTCAGAAAACCGAGATACAAGATGAACTAGTGAACTCTGCGAGGTGAACCTCTTACCTTTTCCTTGAATTACAATAATCATGCTATGCCCCCTCCTCCCAGACTACATTTCAATTTTCATCCAGAGAGCAGGCAAAGTAGTCAAATCAAATCAAATGCCTTTATTGGCATATACAAAACAGATGCATATACAGACACCAAACAAAGTATTAATTAACTAAATCTATAAATTTGTCGTGTCTCAATCTATGGTTCCTCACTATCTGGTTCAAAAAAGGCCACCACAATCTCCACTATAGCTAACTCTCCCATTGACAGAATGTACCTCAATGTGTCACAATCTGAACGGCCCCTCTTCTTTAACAAAAACCCGTCTATCTCCTGCGGAGGTCCATATAGAATGGAGAAAACAAAATCATGTGAGAGAATGACTCTATTCAACCCAGCTCCCAGGAGCAACACCTCTCGCTGTATGGGATCCCATTGAATCTTCAGTACTGCACTGCTGATGGAATGGCGTTGGATTTGGCAAATAAGTCTATATTTCACTCTGAATGGGGGGAAAAGGATTCAGTCAGTACTCGTAGTAGGTATTCAATTCCAAACTAGATTGGCATGTTCACACCCATCACTTGCCACTGATCAGAGATAAGGAGAATCTCCCATAGCATGGGTCTTGCACTCTCAACTGGAGCCAAGAGAAGCACCCCACAAGGTGTGCACATTGATATATCCTATCAGCAATTGGAGATAACAATATGTACTGCACACTTTCAAAGATGAGAAGATAAGTGGGGAAAATCTTCATGCTCCAGAGGATGGGAACAAAATTTGCAATGTTAGGTTTAAACATTAATTAGTGGGATGTTAGATTAACTCATTGGTATTGGTGCTGAAATATGAAAACATTCATCTAATTAACATTGTTAACAGGCAACTGAAAACATTTTCCACACTTCTTCTGTAGAAGGAGCATGCCATTTCACCTTCCCAAAAGAAAAAGAGGCCTACATTTTTCTTTAAAAACATTTTATATATTTTGTGTGTGCGTGTGATTCCAAAGGTCTCTTTTTCTTATGGTAGCCACGATCAGAGGCAGTGGTCACCCAGCACCGGGAGGCTTGAGCTGGCCGGGGGCTTGGCCGCTCACCTCTGGCCGCGGCACAGGCAGCGTAGCGCCAGGAGGCTTTGGAGGCTTCAGACTGGTAAATCCTTTTTAAAAAACTGTTTTGAGTGGGTTTTGGAGGGTGGGTCTGGACTGGGGGGTTATGTTTCTGTGGGGTAGTTTTGAGTTTTTTTTGGATTTGTGATTTGTTGGTTGGTTGGTTGGTTGGTTGGTTGGTTTGCAGTCCCAGGGTGGGACTTGCTCTGTTTATTTTTATTTTGGAATTTTTTTAAAATGCTGGAACGGATTACTCCCGTTCCCATGCATTACAGGAATAGTGAATAGGTGGGTTAGAGGCACCACCTATTCACTATTCCTACATAAACAAAGTGGGCCATATTGCACTTTTTAAAAATCCAAAAATTTATTTCATTTTTAATAAATACTACCACTCTATATGGTAAATATGCAAGTCCGAGGATAGTATCTGCACACGTAATGCAAATCCCTTACTTGTGGCCCTTCTGGACTCTTAAGAACAAACCTAAGAGTTGAAATCTAACATTGTGGTCAATGAGATTAATCTGAGGCACGATTATTGCTAGATGTGTGTTCTTCTGAAGTTTTAAGTTTTAATCTGTAAGCTGCCCAGAGTAGAGCTTGCACTAATAGGGCTGTATATAAATCAATAAAATAAAATGACTATTTTGACTTTTTGCCAAAATCTGCAGGCCGCTATTGAGATCTTTGAAATGTGCAAGTCAATTTACTTCCAGTTAAACCTGTAGTATGTCAACGGTGATGGGAGACATAGGTTTAAATTTTAACAGATATTGGCATACAGTACTTCTGGTATGATCTAATTCCTTAAAAATGAGCAAACACAAAGCGACAGTGATCAGTTCCAACTTCTGTTTAAACACAAAGGCTCATATATTTCTCCCCACAATGAAACTGTCCAAACTGCAAATACACAGGCTAACATTAAATACAATGGAGTTAGTCTTCAGCTGCCTATTTTTTATCCCACTATAGTTTTCATTACTAGAAGTAAACCAATGAGGAAGCACAGTCAATTCACAGAGCGCCTATATTGATTTTACTTCTAGCTACGTCTGGGAAAATTACCTTTTTAAAAATTATCTGATTTTATTATCCTTCTGTAACTTCCTACAACCAAAGGTTAAGGCTGGCACAAAGCCCACATGTATACACAAAATTAAAGCGGGAGAAAGAGGGTAAAAAGAAAGAGGGGAAGCAAGAAAAAATGTTATAGTGCCTTAAAAATTAACAGATTAACATCAGCATGTGCTTTTGTGGGCTTGATTCACAAAAGCTCAACAGAAATTCCAAAAGCCAGAATCACTGTTTTAACAGAAGCATGTGCAGTCACTGTGGGCAAAAGAAGGAAGACAAAGGCATTAAATTAGATCACAGAGCTGCAGTTATTCAAGGAAGAAGAAAAGAAGAAGATGCTGGAATTTCTATACTTGCAGCTACTTGCTGAACTAGGAGAAAAGAATTTACTCCTGGATGAATGACCTGGCTATGGTTCAAGCACAGCTACCGACTCAGCCAGGATTCAGCCTGTGAACAAAGGAGAATGACAGAAAGATTCTGCTAACCTAATCCTATGGCTCCAGATGGCGTCTCCCCCACCCCAATAAAGTGGCAATTTGCCACACGAGAGGTCTGCAAAAGCATTTCAGCCACACTCTTGAGACTCCTCCAGTGGGACCAACAGGCCAGGAACGAACCAGTAGCTGATCTAATTTAACTTAGCCCTAGGGCTGCTATATTCGCACAAGCACGCCTATACCCACAATTCATAATGCACCTTGCATCATTTAAGGCAGCTTTCCCCAACCTGGTACCCTCTAGATATTTTGGCCTAAAACTCCTATGGCCTCTAAGCAACGTGGCCGGTGGCCTTGCATGATAGAAGTTGTAATCAAAAAGATAGGAAGAGGACACTGTGTCAGGGAAAGAAGAGCTTGCGTGATTTCAGAAGTCGTTTAGGAGTAGGATTGCCAGACGTCAGGCAAAAGGAGGACATGTCCTCCTTTTAAGCCTAATGTCCTCCGTCCGGCAGGCAAAGATAAAAACCTTTAAAATGTCAGGAGTTTGCATATTTTATGTTAGAATTTTAGATGAGAGGGGGAGAGGTGGAAGGAAATTTTTGGGGGGAAAAGCCTCAATTGAATTGATTTTTATTTTTTAACATGACTTATTTGGTTCACTAGGAGATAGTTATTAGCAGCTATTGTAATAAAATTGTATTGATTGCGGGTTTAATCCAGAATGGTTCAAATGAAACATTCAATATGTCCTCCTCTGCCCTCTTTTTTCTCTTTCCATGTCCTCCTTTTGGTACCCATGTATCTGGCAACCCTATTTAGGAGGGATATCAGTCCAGACAGTGGGCAGAAAGGAGCTTAAATGCGTTTTAGAACTTCAAAGTCTGTTTTACACATTTTGGACGTTGCTTAAGGTCACACAGAGAGGGGAAGATATCAGCAGATGTCTGAAGAGATGAAAACAGTGTGGGAAAACAGTACAATGAGTGGCTGCACACAGATGGATCAATGTGGTGACAGCAGTCACATGAAGCAATTTAACATGGACTTCACAAGGCAGCCATGATGTGTGAACTGATACTGTGGTGTGTTTCTGATCTCTCTAGTGGGCCAAAAACATGGACAGCTTCATAATCAGAAGTGGAGTCGGCTTAAAACCTGTGTGACTAACCTTCAAAGACTTTCAAGATTCAGAAGGTGCAAAATAGCTCATTTTTCTTTGGTAACTGGTCATTGAGAGCAAACAGTGGGTTCACCTCTAAAGCGATTAATATGTTATCACCTCCTATTGCAAAGCTGTCTGGTGGTTTGTTATGATCTTGAGTCTGCTTAGGGAATAAGGAGCAGTACAGAGAAAGAGGAATACAGCCCCCCCCCTTTTTTTTACTCTGTCCAAAGGTGTTTTGGACTTCAGTTCCTAAAAATCCCAGCCTGGTGAAGGACTATAAAATCTGAAGGCCCAAAAGTTCCTGACCTCTGCTGCATGTGATGCCCAGTTCACAGGGCTACAACGTCTCAGTGCTGATGGTGATGGTACAGATCCATAAACCTTTCCCACCATCCCCAGTATTCGCTGCCCAAAAAGTACAGCAGTTTACACAAAGCCTGTCATTACCCACCTCATCCACTTAATGTTATACCTGTTGTTCAGAGACAGGGTCTCAGCAAAAGGGCAAAATGGGTTCCGGGCAAGGACGTCAAGGCTCCAGAGGAGGAGTCTGGAATCATTTCTGGCCCCTGAAATGCTTACTCAGAACCTATTTAATAACAGCTTAAGGCAGGGGTCCCCAACCCCCAGTTTGCGGCCCGGTGCCGGTCTGCAGGCTTCGCAGGACCAGGTAGCAGAGATAGATCTCTCCTCCCCCCCGAACATATGCATGGTGGGCATGGTGTGCTCGTCCACGTGTGTGGGCTTGTTCGCGGGTGGGCATGCGCATACCACCCATCTGCAAGCGCACCCTGCTCACCTGCGCATATGCACGCAACCGCACCACACCCATCCGCAAACGTGCCACGTCCACCTGCAAGTCCAGGGGGTGTCACCGCCTCCCCATGCATGGACCCCGCCTCTCCCAACCAGTCCACGGTTCCAAAAAGGTTAGGGCCACTGGTTTGAGGGACACAGCCTTGTGGCCTGACCTCCAAGAGGAGCAGCTTCCAGAAAAATGGAGAAGCTGCATTTTTTTTGTGTGTGGTGCTGGGGGCAGGGAAGGCTCCCTTGGGAACAGGAGGGCAGGAAACCCAGTCCTGGGCCAAAGTTCACTCTCTGCTCCATGCACAGACACCAGAGAAACTGCACATAAGTGCTGTTCCATACTTTGAGTGAGGGGTGGGGAGAAGGGAGGGGGAAGGAGGAGAGGATTCCATGGTGGATTTCCTGGCACCTCATGGTGACGCACCACAGTTTGGGATACACTGTGCTAGTGTAAATACAACCCATACACAAGTTGTGAATTTCTTGACGATCCAGAGTTAACATCCTCCCTTGGCTGTGTTTCTGGAACCTCTGCGAGTGAGAAAAGCCATGGCTTCCAAGCCAGATGTTTCATGTTAACTCAGTGTGTTACTAAAGAAAGTCTTTCTCCGGAGCGCCAAAGCCAACAAGCCCAGTGAGGCAGGACTTTGTTCTCCTCAAAATAACCCAACAGCTGCAAACGGTTAGATAACCTGGGCCACTGGCTAGATAACCACAACTTTCCAGATGCTGCCCTCCTGCATTGGCCAAGCCAAGAAAAAGGAAAACAGGTTAATCTTACTATTCATTCTACATACAGTAGAATCAGAATTCTACCTGCTAATGTGCATTTTGGATTTCTTTTTTTAATTAGAAATTCCATAATTCTCCTTCTTGGAAGTCCCATCTGCAGTCCTAGACCTTACAGTCATGTAAATTTTGCTCACCTGAAGAGAAGGCCCAGCTGTAGGGCTTCATGTCTTGGATAAACTCAACTTCCTGTTGGGGGGGGAAGCTTCCCACTATTAATTGGCGCAGCTTCATTTTCAAACAGGGAGTTAGGTTTACCCGCTGCATGGAGCCTGCCAGCTGGGTTTTCCCAGGTGGCAAGTGAGCACAGTTTATTTATCTGTAGGGACTGGGGCCTGCAGGTGGAACTCCCAGAAAGAAAAATTATGGCATTTGTAGTAAAAGAAAAATCCAAAATGCACATTATCAGGTAGGATAGGGATGGGCCAGAATAAAATATGTCGTTTATAAATTTGCCAGTGACAATCATTAACATTTGTACCCCAATCCCAGTTTCCCAAGGCTATAACTTATTCCTATGGATCCCATGAAGAGTGGAAAATAAAATGAACCAAAAAAGCAAATGTCATTTCCTTTCTGAAGCTGGTACTAGTGTAGCGAGGAGAATTTCCTCAGTGCCTTACTGCATGAGTAGATGGGGAGGACAGCTGTCGAAACGGGTTGACCAAGCCAGATGTTGAAAGTTTGGCTTTCTACATGCTAACTGCACTTTCCTTGGTTTTGACATTGTGTTTATTTGTAGCCTTCCAATTTGGGCTCCATTAAATTGACATCCAAGGTGGTGTGCAAACAAAGGCACAAGACTCTTTGTTTTCTTGTTATCTAAGAGAACGGCTTACTGTTTACTGGATTCATGTTTATAAAATAAGTATGTGCCATTCATAAGCATGCTTTTGAAGGCTAACTACCCTCTGTAGTCCAACTCAAAGAGAACTTTGAATTAAGTCCTTTAAAAATATTTATTCTATTCACACGTTCTTTGAAATTCCATGCACTTTATTTTTCAGTTAGATGTAGAGGAATAAACTAGTGGACATAGTGGTGCCTCGCTAGACGGTTACCCTGCTTGACAATGAAATCGCTTTACGATGGGTTTTTGCAATCGCTATAGTGATTGCAAAATGATGGTTCCAATGGGGCTGTTTCACTGTACGACCACCCGTGTCTGCTTTAGAACACTTTGGAGGCTTTTCCTGCACCATCAGGAAAAGCCTCCGAAGTGCTCTAAAGCGGGTGCGGGTGATTTCAGGGCACTCCCGCCAGGGCTCTAATGGTGCAGGGGAAGCCTGGCAGGGGTGCCCCGAAACCATGAGCCCCGGCTTTGGGGGTCCCCCGGGGCTTACCTTGCACCATGGGAGGACTCGCGCAGGTCCCTCTGTGGAACAATCGGCATTTGCAGAGCTTTGTCTGAAACCATTTTTAAAGTTCCCATCTCTTCCTCCAGCCTTCAGCAAGCCTTGAAACTTCTGTCGTTTGCTGACCGTTACATTTGTTGTATTTTTGTGGTGGGCTTGAATACTATTTGTAGGTTGTGTTTTTTCAAAAGTTTCCCCATGCGGTCCATGACCCCTTTGATGTATGGCAGAAATACTTTATTTGTGGGTGGCTGTTTTTCCTCTTCAGTTTGGTGTTGTTTTCTTGGTTTGATGGCTCTCGTGATTTCATTTTTGGAGTAGCAATTTGCCTGTAGGGCCCAATTCAGATGGTTGAGTTCAGTGCTGAGAAACTGAGCTTCACAGTTCCCATTTGCACGGTCTATCAGTGGTTTGATTATGCCTCTTTTTTGCTGTGGGTGGTGGTTGGAGTTTTTGTGTAGGTACCGGTCTGTGTGGGTGGGTTTTCTGTAGACCTTGTGTCCCAGTCGGAGGTCAGTTTTGCATACGACCATGCATATGACCAAGTTAAGAAATCTATGGAGATTTCTTAACTTAAAACAAGCTGCCTCCAGACATAATGCCTTTTGTCTAGCTATGTCAGTGGATTTCAGTCACAGCACCAATGATCCCCAAAACAGTCACAATGGGACCATCACCAGACATCACGTCACAAGAAGCTATGATTTCACTTGGCCTATTACATCATTTGATGCTATGGTTCTAGGCTTTACTAATCAGAACATAAAATACTTAATTCTGTGATATAAGAAAATGCTGAGCATATTAAGCTAGCATACATCAAGACTGACTTCTAAAGGCACTCTGAAATGTTTCTAATTTCTTGTACAAGTTATTACTCTTGGACATCCAACATTTTTCCCCTTATGAAGAAGACAGTTTCGTCTGCTTTGCATGTCCACAGTTTCTTAACTAATTAATGGAGTAGCTTCATCCCCACTGGAGAAAGTATATATAGTCAACTGTGACTAATACCAGCTTTCCAAGTACAACAACAAAGTTATCTGTAATAGCCTTAAAACACATCCCTGTCAAGTAATGCACCAGTCACTCTTTGCAGCTTTTCTGGGGGCATTTTGTTAACACAGCCTGTTATACTTTAGGATCAATGCTGACATCTGAAACAAAGTTATGAACACCAGACTGATGAGTGTCTCGTTTCATTGGCTGTATAGCTCAGTGGCTCTGGTATCTGACTGTGGAGTCAGAGGCTGGGAGTTCACTGTGCCTCTTGCAAGTAGAGCCAGCCTGGGTGGTCTTGGGCAAACTGCACAGGTCCCAGAAGAAGGGAATGGTAAACTACCTGTGTATTCTCTGCCTAGAAAACCCTGGGAAGCAGCACCACAAGTTAAAACTGACTTGATGCCATGCAATATTTATTTATTGCTTTCTTTATTGCTTGATCAGGTGGGTTGAGAGGAGAGGGAGGAAAGAGAGAACAAGATCAGGGAGCATGTATATATTTTAACAGAGAACCTTGGTTAGGAAACTACATAAAAATTACTGTATTGTTTTGCATCGTATCATAGTCTTTTGTTCTGGTCTCAGACCATAACAATTAATTAAAGCAAAGGTCTTTTCTTGGCAGAGCACTCAATGCTTGATGCTTTAAATAACCAACTACAGAGACATAATAGTCTCACAATGCAAGAGACACTTTCACTAAACAAAGAAATATGAAAAGAGCTGCTGTAGTTAATGGCTTGCTCTGCTGAATATAAAAGGCACAAAAATTCTTATATGGTGCAGCTTACCAAATGATGACAGCTTAACAAAACAAATATACCCCCCTTGCAAAGTTTCCTCTATTAAATACTATAAAATGGCTGTAAACACTATTATTCCCAGCATGGGAATAATAGTGTTCCCAGTTACTTGTTGAAACAAGAATTTGTTCTCATCACCCAAATTTAGGCAGATAGGCAGAAAAATTATAAGAACAAAGAGAATGCATGTGTGTATGTTTCCGACACATTTGTGAAATATGGGGGCTGCTTCAGAAATGGGAAGGACCAGACTTCCGGCTTGATACTGTGATGTGAGGAGGACGACAGAACTCCATCCTCTGGGATGAATTCCAACCTGTTTGGGACCCAATGGCAAGTTAAAACCACCACAAACAGGTGGCGAAATGGGGGAGAAGTCTGTTGATCACAGGGGGAATGGGGGTTCCCCACGTTTGTTCCGGGAAACTCTCCAATCAACCAGCGGGCTGAAAAAAGCAGCTGAACTAGCTTGCTTGCAAGTCGTTGGCAAGCCAGCAATGGAGAAGCGATAAATCAGCCTGATTAACATCGTGTTACCACTGGGTGAGAAACATTTTTTAACTCTATTGCTTTACTACCCCTGGATAAGACAACCTCTACAGCAGAAATAGTGTCTTCTATCTCTCACCACTGATTGAGCAGCGGTGAATTTGGAGAGAGGAAACACAGGGAGACACAAGGAAAATCAATTGGACATTAATTATACATTTAATTATATTTCAGGCAAGGACGTTTGGTATTACTCTGTCATAAACTTAAGAATCTTTCTCTTGAAAACATCATTGGCAACAACTCTGGGAAACTAAACTTATTCATGTTATTAAAACAGCTTTCTAAGGTGCTGGCAAAAAGCCTAGAATCAATGACCTTGAACACTTTACTGCTGTTTGGAATTCCCTTTCTTTTTAGGATGGAACTGAACTACAGATAAATTAACCCTAGAAAGCCCAATCCAGCCAAAGTGGAACTTCTAAACTGCATCCTGGGTTCTGAACTTAACTGGACCTTGAGCTTTTAGACAGGGAAAACTCACTACGTCTCAGACTGGATTCAAGCTTAACCCTTGTTGTTGTTTAGTCGTTTAGTCGTGTCCGACTCTTCATGACTCCATGGACCAGAGCACGCCAGGCCCTCCTGTCTTCCACTGCCTCCCAGAGTTGGGTCAAATTCATTCTGGTAACTTCGATGACACGGTCCAACCATCTCATTCTCAGTCGTCCCCTTCTCCTCTTGCCTTCACACTTTCCCAACATCAGCGTCTTTTCCAGGGTGTCTTCTCTTCTCATCAGATGGCCAAAGTATTGGAGCCTCAGCTTCAGGATATGTCCTTCCAGTGAACACTCAGGGTTGATTTCCTTCAAAATGGATAGGTTTGTTCTCCTTGCAGTCCAGGGGACTCTCAAGAGTCTCCTCCAGTACCACAGTTCAAAAGCATCAATTCTTTGGCGGTCAGCCTTCCTTATGGTCCAGCTCTCACTTCCATACATTACTACAGGAAAAACCATAGCTTTGACTATGTGGACCTTTGTCGGCAAGGTGAGGTCTCTGCTTTTTAAGATGCTGCCTAGGTTTGTTATCACCTTTCCTCCCAAGAAGCAAGTGTCTTTTAATTTTGTGGCTGCTGTCACCATCTGCAGTGATCTTGGAGCCCAGGAAGGTAAACTCTGTCACTGCTTCCATATACTCCCCTTCTAATTGCCAGGAGGTGATGGGGCCCGTGGCCATGATCTTAGGATTTTTTTTTTTTATGTTGAGCTTCAGACCGTTGTTTTTTCAAGCTTAACCCTAAAGATGATCAATCCATTAAAGTGGACCTATGGAAGCAAGTACTGATTACTTTAAGCATCTGGACAACTTCACTTAGAATACAATATTTGACATCTGGGACATAATGCCACAACAAGGACAGTTTCGGGATGAAACAAAATCTGCCTTTCAAGCAATTTAAAAAATAGTGAGATCCCA
The DNA here is from genome assembly GCF_051106095.1 of Pogona vitticeps. NCBI lineage: Eukaryota > Metazoa > Chordata > Lepidosauria > Squamata > Agamidae > Pogona > Pogona vitticeps. Next base: position 215,130,305 of record NC_135784.1, on the reverse strand, counting down.
CAACGAAGAGGCAAAATTATACACGAAACAGTTGAAGAACAACTATAGTCAGGGAATAATGAATGAGGAAATGAGAGGGTGCTGGATGATGTATGCCAATCAAAAGAGGGGCTGGACGAAATTAGAGGAGAAAACCTAGGAGATTTAATTCTAAACCTGAAGCCAAGGAGAGTTTTAGGTGTGCTAAGGGAAGAAAAGGGGAGAGAATCAGCAGATCTAATTAAAATATTCTGGAAGATCTATTGGAGATAGAACAAATGCATAAAATGTTCTCAGGTGGCACAAGGCATGGCAGAATTTTTAGAGAGATAGAAAAAAATAGGGAAAAGACAAGTAAGAGAAGGAATTACTTAGAAATATGAAAAAGGAAAAAAAATATTAAGGTGGCCTTCAACGTTGAAAGCATGTATGTACCTAACTTCTGGAACTGTAAGGGGGAATGGCATATCTTATATATTAGAAAAGGGAATTAAACTGAAATAAGGGATCATTAATCAGGGTAAAGGCATGAGATGTTGGTTCTTAAGGTAAATTGAAGCTAGATATAAGGATGAGGTAAAACAAATACTGTAGTACTTAATGAACATATTAGATATGATATTGATATAGACATGATAGAAAATGTGGAGAAAGAAATGGCTAAACAATTATATAAAGAAAATCTGTATAAAATGCTTTAGATAACATATATTATGTGTTAGGAACCCATTCAGTTATTAATGGTATAAAATACAAAGTTCATCAGTTAAATCACCTCAAAATTATATAATTTTGGAACTGGAATTACTTTTATTAGATATGTTATTAGAGGAGTTGGGAAACATTATATACTATGAAAGCAATATTATTATAGTAGCCAATACTGTATACTAAAATACACACATGAATATTTTAAACATTTAAAAAATGTATAGATTTTGAATGAAGGGACAACTAAGAAGATATCAAGATGGAAAAAACAAATAATTATAAGCAACCCATGTAACACGATGTTTAACAAGCACGAATTGAATGTAGATAGATTGAGAAACTAATAAAATGTCTTTTTTAGAAAAGAAAGAAATAGGAAGAACCTAGTAGCCTCCTGAGAGCTTCTGTTTTGAAAAAGACGCTAATCAGAGCTAGGCCTACACTTAACCACAAAGTCTTCCAGGCTTTTCTCCCTGGTGAACTGTATCTAGCTGACTGTTAAGTGTCTGTCTCTTACAGATAGATATTGTGATGGACTAAGACTTTGGAGAACAGGGTTCAAGTCCCCATTTGGCCATGGAAACTCACTTGGGGAGTAAAACTGGTAAAAACCACTCCTTAAAATATCTCACTTACCTTGAAAACCCTAGGGTCACTATAAGTTGGTTCTGACTACGCACAGAACACACATAAGTGTCTGTCAGGACTCCCAGAATGGAGAATTATGTGCTTTGTAGTTTAAAAAAATGAATGGTGCATCCCTAGACTACATTCTAGTAATGGGTGGTACCAAGAGTCAAAACCAAAGTGGGCAGAGTTCACAAAGGAGAAAAAGTCTGAGTATAGGTTGATGTTCACCTACGGCCCTTAGGCTACAAACTCCTCATTCAGCACTATGCTAAATACAGTGGACCCTTGACTTACAGACGCCTTGACTTACAGACTTTTTGAGTTACAGACTTCTCTGGCCGCAAAATTTAGGTTTGACTTGCAGACTGAGATTTGACTTACAGACCAGAAAAAAACCAAAATGGAACAAAAACGGCCTGTTACGGGATTAATCGGTTTTCAATGCGCTGTAGGTCAATGGAGACTTGACTTACAGACTTTTTGACTTGAGAACCGCCTTCCAATACGGATTAAGTTCTCAAGTCAAGACCCCACTGTATCAAACTTAAAATGATGCAAAATTGCAGATGACTCTCTGAGGCCATTAAACCAATCTGCTTCAATTCCATTTACAGCTGAAGATCTTTTCCTTATTAATTGTATCTGGAGATGAGCACTTGATTCTTCTACTTCTTTTTTTTTCAAACTAGTTCTCTGCAGGACATAAGAAACACTCCTTTCTGTCCAGTACAGGGTCTCATAATTTATTGTCTCTTCATAGTTATAAAGGCTAGATGCCTATAATTTTATAGAAACAACTGGATCTTCAGCTGGAGTCTGTGGGTCAATTTCTATGAGACTTTAAAAACGTTTAATGGTATGGCAAATATTACCCAAACATGTGTTGGTCACACAAACCCAATTCAAGCATTCATGAAAATCAAGAGAAAAGGAAAGGACACTGTTCTCCTGTATGGTACTCTCTACATGGTTTGAGGGATTATTCTCATAGGTAATTCCATGAACAAGACAATAGTAGTACACTAAGTCAGTGGTATAGAAACTTGTGAATGAATGCGTAGACAAACATTTTTTACATGTGGAGCCTCTCCACATGGGTCAGGGATCCCAGTTCTTCAGGGTTCCTGGAGTGACAACTGTGTCCATGTATAGCAGAGGTGGCCCTCTTCGGACTGTTTCTCTCCACAGGGGATTAACACACTCCTCTCTTCACATGTTGATTTTAAACCTTATAGTGAAGATCAGACATCTTTACATCTGAACAAAAGTCTTGTATGAACCACTTACAGCCCAAAGTTTCCAACTTCATAATCAGGGTGGATAAAGATAAAAATTAGATTGATTTAATAATGATTTAAACTTTTAAAAACAGATTTTTTAAAATTTAAATCGATTTAAATCGAATCCACCCTGTTCATAACGACAGTCAAGTTCCCAACACTCACCCAACTTTCAAGTGTTCACGTATTCACTATGCATGATAACTGTGAATAACCATGGGGCATGTCACAGCAGCAGCTTCAGTGGCGCATGAAAGCCTGTCTTGCTACAAGGCAACTGACACATCCTTACCAAGGAAAGGTTAATTATTCACCTAAGAGCAATTTGAAGTGATCTAAACCCAATCTGTTGCATCTGAAAGTAACAAGCTAAAACCACAAACATTTTTAAATCATCTTCACTGCTTTAAAGTAGTCATCTTGCTAGACAGGGCCTGTTCTTAGTCATTCCAAATTTAATATAACCAGATTTGCTTGTGTGAAAAGGAACTGGCAACCAGAGCTACTAACAAATACTGCACATTTATATTATAAGGATTAAAATGCCATAGTATTTTAAGCTAGCAGAAAGAACAAAATGTCTCTTAGCACAACGGCTAGCTAGAAATTCTTATATTTGGCGCTGTCAGCAAAGTGATCCCACCCAAGTATACTGAGTAACAGATGATTCAAGGTGCATGAGCCCAAAACCATAAGCATATACATACAGTTAACACAATTATTCATTATCCTCCTAAAAAGAGGGGTGGGGGAGGCGAGAAAATAATAAAATGGGAGAGAGAAAGGATCTCAAGAATCCGATGTATACCACATGTCTAAAGGTTAACATAAGTGCAATGATGTGAACATGCTCTCTCCATGTCCAACCATATATAGAGGGCCTCTCACTAGCAATCCCATCAACCATTTTTCAGAACTTAGAAGAGGGAAAAATAAAAAGAAGCAAAGGGAAAACCTGTTTCTGACTACTGGAAGCTTTAGTAACTGGTCTAATGACACTGTCATTTCAGCTACTTGAATTTTTATTATATACCGTAGTTCACACACACACACACACACACACACACACACACACACCATGTGCAGGATTATCACTGGCTGCCTGAAACCTACCCCAATCGAAAAAGTCCATTATTTGGCAGGCATTGCCCCTCCAGAAGTACATTGAGAGGTGCGAGAAAATAATAAATGAAGGTAATATGGCACCAAACCCACTCACTTCATGGAAATCAATCCACCCAGAAGATGGCTAAAATCTCACATCTCAAACTCTAAATATTAAACCAATGTGAAATTTAGAACCATCAGAGAAGCAGAACGTAGCCAAGCATGCTGTCTCGGAGTGATACTTGCTGCCTCATTTTTGGCAGCACCATAGGCCACATGGTGAGCAGAATGGATCTCCCGTCCTGCTAAGGAATAGGACTCATGATGAAATGAGAGACAACATTTTCTCATCTGCAGGCAGGTGACTAATGATGGGCTGAGATTTTTCCCATATGAACCAACATTACTTGCTAATTTGTAATATGCATGCGAAGTACAGTATTGCTAAGGAATAAACCTTTCTAACTAGTATATCTAGCTTCTTTCCTTCTTTGTTTGCTGAAGTGCCACACAATATATGTTTTGATTCCATTTGTGCTGTCTGTACTACAACAGAACTTAGGGTGGGATGTTTGAAGAATGTTTTCGGTCCATCCTGCTGTACTCTCCAAAAAAAATTTCACTCCACCTAGATGTTGGAGGGATTGAGAAAGGTTTCTACCAAGACTGACTTATCAGATCAGTCAGCATTTCTACTATGGTCATCTCTATGGGCGTATTTGTTTTCTTTTGAATTCTCGCAAAATTGAGTCTATCTGACTAAATTCATTTCAATACTGGTAGTATAACGACTTTGCCATCGTCTCTATCAGATCATTATAGGAAGAGAAATCCTCTGAGAGTGACAACGGAGCAGTATTTTGTACATCAGATTCTGGTGAGGACTCTTAACATTAATCCATAACTTTCATTCTGTTGTAGATGCATTGCCTGAGGTAACTTCACTAAAGAGTTCAGTCTTCTTCAATTTCGAAGGCTGTGCCTTGGATGTATCCAGTTTCTTAGGGGGGAAAAACGACATGTTGTGTTGATAAGGAGGCTCATTGCTCATCCCTTGATGTTTTTCATCTTGATTTTGAGCATCCCTGATGTGCATAACATGCTTTGGAATCATCCGAGTGGTCATGATAGCATAAGAATCTTTCTGAAGACCATGGTCTGCTCCTACGAGGTGGTGATGGCCAGCCAAGATTTCCATACAAACAGAGTGGAGGGCAGAAGAAGGGAGCATAATACTGATTCTCCCGATATCTGGAGCAGACTGAAGGAGATCTTGAGAAGTGCTAATGATTAAGCAGCAATTTTGAGGCTGACTGTGATCTTGATCTCCTCTTATATCTTGGAGGTGTATGAAGACATGAACTGTGAGGATTGGTACGACATTGTCCTCAATTTCGATTCTCTTCTCACAACTGTCGGAATGGGAGATGATAACTGTCACCCAGGAGAACTCAAAGATGGTGATTTCAGAGAGGGGATAGGGATATTCTGAATAGAAGGGTTACCGAGTTTACCCTCTGAGACCAAGCCAACATATTGCATCATGCTGAAACAATTCTGAGTCTCTCACAGGGAAAGGTACCTCCGAACAGCCAATATGTTACATACCATGTTGGAACAATTTTGGGATCCCAAAGGGACAGGAGTCACCTCAATATCAAGTTGCCACAAGACAGTAATGGAACTGCAGGAAATTGGGTCCGAGAATTCTAGTCTTTCCATTTGTTTCTCAGGAATGCTAGGCTTTATAAGGGACGTGGTGGCACTGCGGGTTAAGCCGCAGAAGCCTCTGTGCAGTAAGGTCAGAAAACCTGCAGTCGTAAGATCGAATCCATGTGACAGAGTGAGCCCCCGTCGCTTGTCCCAGCTTCCACCAACCTAGTAGTTCGAAAGCATGCAAAATGCGAGTAGATAAATACTGTAGGTACCACCATGGTGGGAAGGTAACGGCGTTCCATGTCTAGTCGTGCTGGCCACGTGACCACGGAAGATTGTCTTCGGACAAACGCTAGCTCTACGGGTTGGAAAGTGAGATGAGCATTGCCCCCTAGAGTCGTACACGACTGGACAAATTGTCAAGGAGAACCTTTACCTTTTAGGCTTTATTGTTGTGGCTTGCTTTGCAAGCAAGTTGGTTGCCTTAAAGGATTTTTCCTAAAGGAAAGGTATTAAACAGGACTAATGATTTTTCAGTGTTAGTTTAGTGAAATTCTTACAAGATATACAGAAAAGACATACATCATCATGACCATTGGACTGGGGGATTTTTGAGCCACAACTAATACACTTTTAAGGCAGAAAAGGCTACAAACTGCCAAAAATGAATGACCATTATAAAAGAGAGGGGCATCTACTCTAAGGAAATAACTCTAGTTTTGTTTTGTTTTGTTTTAATAGGAAAGAGGCAGAAATAGGAGAAATAAGGTAAGTAAAGGAACTTACCTAAAGAGTATTGCTGCTATGGTGGAAAAGAAAGGACTAAGGAGAGTGGGATGCACATCTGTGGTAGAGGCTGTGGAACAGCATTTAGTAAGAGGCTCTGGAACTTTCCGAGATGGTGTTCATGCAGGTGCAGAATCCATTTGTGTTTCCCCGAAAATAAGACCTAACCTGAAAATAAGCCCTAGTGTGATTTTTCAGGATGCTCGTAATATAAGCCCTACCCCCAAAATAAGCCCCAGTTAAGTAAAATCCCATCCTCCACCATTGTGCAGCAACCACAAGATGATGACATGATTGTAAAATAAAACATCCCCTGAAAATAAGCCCCAAAGCATTTTTGAGCAAAAATTAATACAAGACCCTGTCTTATTTTTGGGGAAACATGGTACATGGAGACCACAATGAAGAACTATATTAAGATAACTGCAAGTTGGATGGATGTGACTTGGTAGCACATAACATAAAGCAAGAGTGGCCAATTTCTCTGGTCTGTGGTCATTTTCACCCTCGTGTGAATGTCTGCAGGTGTCAGCTATACCCTCAGGATAGCCAACATCCCACCTACCCACCAAAACCAAATCTTCCCCAGTTACATTCCAAAAGTCTCTGGCTATGTCACTCATCATTTACAGGCTATTACTGTACAGGAGTATATGGGTGAATTTAGGGCCTCAAATACTCTTTTAAAAGGGCTACAGAGGGCTTAAAAATAACTGGATAGCCTTTAAATGGAGGCTTCTGGGAATGCAATTAGTCATATTGACACTTTAAAAAAAAGTGAGGTGTCCTGGAAAGATCTGGAGGCTGTACTGTATGTCCTGGTGTGTTTGTGTGTGTCACATGTGTTTCATGCGCACCACTAATCTATGACTAGTTTCATCTTGATCCACCCAGTATATTGTCCAAAATCATCTACTTGAATTAAGGCCAGGGACAATAATTACTCTAGGAACTTCCTGGTTTAAAGGAAGCTTCTATGTCTCACCATCTCAGACTCTGGATTATGACATTTATAGTTTGTACACAAAAAATAAGTATTCTCCAGAATGGGATTTCTTTTGCATTCTCACTGCACAGTGATTTCCAATATGTAAGTATATCATACCTATCAGAACTCTTTCAGCAAAACTGTTTCAATGTCAAAGATCAAATTCTGCCATCTAGACGCAAACCTACCTTCAGACCCTCACCCACCGCCTTATTCACTGGCAGCAGAAATAATGCATCACATGGTATCACAATTTGATAAGGACATCAGGGTACATTATAATGGAATATAATCACAGAAGACCTTTCAATACGGCCACGTGTTGAGCAAGAACTTGTTCTCCACAACCCATATATTTCCTCTTGAATTTCTTTTCTTTTCTTTCTTTTCTTTTCTTTTCTTTCTTTCTTTCTTTCTTTCTTTCTTGGTTACAGAGATACCTGTAACATATCCAATTTTGCAAAAACAAGGCAAGATGGACTTCAACCAGTCTCTTGCCTGTACATTTTTTAAGCAGCAAAGAAGTCAGCAGAAACAAAGAAAATATCTTGCTGCTATATATTATAAGGGACATTATGCCTTGGGGGAAGCAAAGCACTCACTGGAAAAAGAAATTCTACCCTGTCATTTCCAGATGTAATTGCTCAAGTCTTTTACTGCCAGATAATTACAAACCAAAGGCTTTTACATCCTTTGCTTTTCAAACTGTTTGCATTCTCATCCAAACAAAAACCATTACATCTTCCTAAGACCAGCCCGGTGCCCCTTTTCTTCAGGCTAGTTTGTATATTCATGAAATCACCTTCACCTTTAAAGAACTGACAAAAGGCTGTAATCCTGCATATGTACTCAGAAACAGTCGTGTATAGGAGAAATATTACACATGTCTATTTGGATATAAGTTGGAGAGATCTGTGTCCAATTCCTAGGATCATCTGGTAAGAAAAAAGTCCTCATCTGAAAACATGAGGAGCTGCTTCCAGTTAACATCAATAGGATTAAGTTAGATAGACCAATGATTTTACTTGGTGTGAGGCAGCTTTCTATGTTCAGTTCTATGGCTGTTACGGGACTTACAGGGGAACAATCTTACTGAAATCTATATAATTGATTTCCAAATATGTGAACTGTTATGGGGTTTTTTCCCTTACAAAATCTCATACGGAAATGCAATACTATAATAGGGATCTTACAAACAGGTGGACAAAGGAGGTGCAACTTCCAAATGGACAGGGATTGGCCCCAACCACTAAACACCACAAACTCCCTAAGACACAGAGATATGGATGTTATTATCACCAATTAATCCCTCTTCCTTCACACTGTGGAGACTGTTCAAAAAGAAAAAAAAATTCCTCAGCCCAGACAAGAGAAGGATGCACCTAGTTTGCACTGCTTTTACTTCCTTCCTCAATGGGATGTTTTGGATTAGCATGAAAGGGTTGTCAGTTTCTGAACTGTGAAAAATCTGTGGTCCTTGGCCAATCTCACTGACCTGCCTGTTCCACAGATATTTTCGAGCTGGGCTGATAAGATGCTTCTCCAGCGAACTGCCCACTCCTACACACTCTGTCCAGAGTTGAGTTTTGCAGTCTCACAAGTGTATGGAGAAAGTACAATCTGCCTGTACCGAATGAACATTTACTAAGGATATACTGTACTGGGAGTGGGGGATTAAAGATCCATGACAGGAACTGAGCAAATCTTCCTCATGAAAAATGACATATGGCTATGCATTACTTTTAACACTGCTGCCCCTACTCCCACCCCAAGAAACATAGGAACCCACCTTGATCTGAAGGTTGCATCCCACAACCAAGCAACATGAAAGGATAAAATCTGCCAGAATGCAACGGGTTCTGCTGTTACCACCTGCAACCAAATCCTGTATGAAGAACGTCTCTTTACCATAATGCAGAAGGCTATGAGGAATTCCATTCTGGACGGCATACCAGAAGTACAGTCCACAACAATGAAAATAAAATCTCTGTCCCTATCCCAGGTACATGACAAATGAAAAGAAGGGCCACTAACATTTCTGTAAGTGGTGTAGAAGGGCATAAGTATGGCCAGAGACATTTTTTAAAAAGACATCTTTAACAGGTCTAACTGAGGAGTCAGATTTTGGCAGAAGACACAAGGAAACATTTCCAAACTTGCACAGCTGCACACTTTAGAAGGAACCTTGCCCAACACCATAACTGGCAGTGCTACCTGGTCGTGAGAACTCACATTGTGGCTTCACAGAAATGGGGAACCCTACATGCTTTTCCCCCATACCTCATTATTTTTTCCCATATCTAATTATCCAGTACTATGGGGTCCAAGGAGATAATTTTCAATATTGGTCTTACTACTGCCTCCTTAAAGAAAGCTGGGATTCTACCCTGCTTCAAGAAGGCATTCACTTTATCCCTTGGACCCACTCAGCCAGTCCCTCTCTGGCAGCTTTTATAAGCCATGACGGGCAGGGATCTAGCAGGCAAGAGGTAGCCTCCACCTCTCCAAAGGTCTTGTCCTCATCATCAGGCTACAGAAACTGAAATTTTATCCATCAACACCGGACAAGCAGGACTCATAGTTACATCTACAGGACCTAATACAGCATCCAAGACAGAATGGATCCGAGCGAGTTTGCCTGCAAAGTGTGGTGCAAATTTTTCACAACACCCCTACTGAGGGGTCAGCACTATCTTCATGTGGGCCATGATTTAACAAGCTGTTGACCACTCAGAAGAGCTCCGCTGGGTGACTTTGTGCAGACGCAGTGGTGGCAGCAAAGAATGATTTTTTTTGGCCGCCACCATTGCCACAAAACAGGCCTTCCAATGGACTCTAGCCCATGTTCACTCAGATGCACTCCGAGTTTTCTGCCATCATCACTCTTGTCTTAGTCCCATTCATTTCATCACCACCAGCAAACCAGATAGTACAGCTGAGAGTCAGTTGGGGTCTACTTTATGGGAGGGGATGCATAGGAGTGATTTCCCCATTACAGAGATCAACCCGGGCTTCAACAGAATTGCCTGCTGAGGCGACAGACAATTCCCCCAAAGCCACCAGAAACCATTTGGATCCATCAGCCCCTGGGGCAGACCATCTTAATCGGTCCCTCACCCTTGCAGAGGCTCAGCGTTCCAGTGAGTCTAAACCCCACCAGATGATGATCTGTTCATAACCATGGAACTACAGAAAGTTCTTCCACACTCAGATCACCAACATCTACCCCAGTACACAAAACCAGATCTAAAATGTGCCCTGCAGTGTGTATGGGAGCAGATACCATTTGAGAAAGCCCCATGGTTGTCATGGAGGACATGAAGCCCTGAGCCAATCCTGACAAGGCTGCCTTGGCACAGATGCTGAAATCCCCCAGTACAACAAGTCGAGAAGACTCCAACACCACCCCGAGATCAGATCAGCTAGCTCAGGAAGGAAAAGTGCTGAGCAGCCGAGTGTGTGGTACACCAACAAAATCCCTATTCCAGGCTCTCATTTTCAAATGCATACTCACAAACCTGGAAAACTGGGGGATGTGGCACCACAATAGACCACTGTAACTTCACCTCCCCACTCAACCCAGATCTCGCCTGCTGCTGCACAGACAGCCCTTGTAGACAAAGCTGAGAGAGAGTGATACCCAAAGCTTCATCCAACCAAGTCTCTGTGATTCAAGCCAGATTGGCCTGCTCATCCAGGATGAAGTCCCGGATGGCTGTTGTTTGTCCATTTACAGATCTGCCCTTCAGCAGCAGCAGTTTCAAACCAGGGGCCCTGTAAACACAGCTAGCTATGCTAAGTTTGGTGACAGTTTAGGGGCAACCAATATCCTTTCCCCCTTCTCGCTCACATGGTGCTATGAGTTCCATCACCCACCATATCTCCACCAGCCCTGAACAATTCCAACAGCTGCTCCCAGATTCCTCCCAGTATTCTCTTTCCCATCAAAACACATCCCTCCCAAAGCAGACGAAGACCAAGTTCGCAATGTCTCCCCAGAGTTGGATGAGACTGTGGGGTGGTGGTGGGGGAAATGTCACAAAAGAACTATGAGGGGATAATTTAGGAAGGCTGTGGTATTTTAAAACTGGAAGGATCAAGAAGTACAAAAAAACCTAATTGTTGAAAAAGTCCGTATAAAGATCTCTTGAGGGCTGGGGGGCTCAGGGTCCACCGCATGACTCCTCCTCTGAGTCCTGTGACTCCTGCGATGCTAAGTGAGCACTTCCTGCGCCACAGAGCCCGTCTTTACCACGAGGGTGCTTTTCGTACCTGCAAGGCAGGGAAAGAGACGAGTCGTGGAGTCCCAGGTACTGCCAAACTCCCACTTCTCCTTCCACCAGCAATGAAACTTTGTTTTACGTTCTAATACTTTGTTTATTGTTTGCCACTCTGAATACATTCTTGTTATACAGGAAAAGTCATGGATACAATAAAAAAAACAAGAAAGAAAGGTTCCTTGCTTTCTTTGCTTCACCCACGGTATGTCACGGCCTATTCCATTCCATGGATTCCAGAAATGCTTGAAACGAGTCTTTCAGGAAGACAGCTCTAGAACACTATAACAGGACCTACTAATAATAACCCACCAAATCAGGAGTTTGTGCATCTATTCATCTTTAGTGTGATATATATGCTACCTTTTCCCCACAGCATTTTACATAAGATAAATTGGCCAGTCTCTGAGGAAAAGAATAAATATTAGACCAAAAATATTTAAAAATTAATGGGAGAACACTTCAGTCCCTTGAAAAATTAACCTATGGCTTCTGTGATAGAACTTAAAACTTAATTTTTTCCTTGTCTTTTTTCTTTTTTGCAGGATCAACTGACTGCAGTGGAGCCTTAGTGGAGGCTGACTTGGCTGGTTTGAGAGAGTCCTTGGATTTGGTAAGTACTGAAGCCGTGCTGGATAAGGATTGTGCAGCTGGACTAGAGACGGATGTAGTAACCTCCAGTCGTGGAGGGTTAGGAGAGGGAAGAGTTTGCACCTCCATGGTAGGACTCAGGGTCTTTTCTTAAAGGAAAGAACGTAATCGCTGAAGTCTCAGTTTAATAGCTTGTTTAGAGAAGTTTCTACACACAGCGCACGACTGAGTCTGATGGGATTCCCCCAGGCAAAATAAGCACAGATCGTGTTCATCCGTTAGTGGGATTTTTTGGAGGCAAACGGAACACTTCTTAAAGCCCCGAGGGACCATAAGATAAAGGGAAGAAAATAAAATAAAAAAATTTTTTTTTAATTTACATTTTATTATTTTTATAACATACATACCTACAACAAACAACAACAGGAATACCTACAAAGCAATAACATGTAAAACTAAAAAGACATACACAAGTGACAAAACTAACATATAAGCGGGGAGGTGTTTCTCATACCACCTTATCTATTATGTGAATTCTGACTACAGAGATAATATATTCATGTGCATCTGCACATGTTATATTTCACATTGCTATTACATATATATAATTATCTAACATCCTAAATTTATAATAATTTTTTGAATTCTCTCATCTGCATTTCCATCCATCTGTCTCTCATTATTTACATTTCTCATGTATCACATTCTCATGTTCTCTTTAAATTTTCTTATCCAGCATAAAATCCACCCAGGCCTATTCATTCCTTGATAATCTCCATTCTTATATACAGTAAACTATGTATCTAATATTTTCAGCATAGTCATTCTTATGGTTCTTGTATGCTTGTATGCATATACATGCCTTAAGACCAACATCCAACATTATTATTCATCATCATTTCTAAGATCTATAAACCACATACACTTATCTAATCTTAAATTTCATATTTGGCCAAATTTGCTTATAGTATATTGATCATCTTGCTTTATCTATTAATTATATCTATCTTAAAACATTGACTTCTATTATTTATAATATATCCATGTGCATCTGCACATGTTTGCTATTACACATTCTCATGTTCTCTTTAAATTTTCTTATCCAGCATAAAATCCACACAGGCCTGTTCATTCCTTGATAATCTCCATTTTTATATACAATAAACTATGTATCTAATAGTTTCAGCATAGTCATTCAGCAAGTACCTTCCCCCTTTCTAGTTTCTATTTGTCAGCTCCAGTGTCATCCAGCCGGAATTGGCCTCATAATCACATATATTTAATATTTCCCTATACATGCCACCACCAAACAAAATATTTCCCAGTTTTAAAATGCCATCTGTAGAATTTTTTTAAAGCAATTTCTATGTGGTTGGTTGATTTGATCCCAATATAGTCAGTGTTTAGATTTTGGAGCGAGATAGCATGTGACCTCTGATTGTAAATATTTGCCCTGAGCTTTGCCCATCTCTCCCTTATATTTTTTCTTTTCAACACAGTCTTAAGATAAATTCTCCCTTTCCTGCCCCCTCCCCGTTTGTCTTTTTTGGTCATCCCTTGAGAAAAATGAGTCTTTTTCTTCTTTCTCTCTGACTCTGAGTTGTCTTCGCATCGTGCCAGTTGCTGTTTCTCCACAATTAAAGACTGTTCATTAATTATCTGGAATTCCCCCTTGCTTTCGATTTTTTCGTGCATATCCGAGAAGATTCCTTTCAAGTCCAGTCTGCACTCCTCAATTTGTTTTCCCAAATGTCCAATTATATAGTTTTGAAATTCTTGTAAAAGTTCCTTGACATCATGCATTGCCAGTTGCGACGATAGCTCACCCCCACCTTCCATGGTCGTACCAGTCAACAGATTAATTACTCAGAATCTCCACATGATTTATTGGCAAGTCCGCTCTTAAGGTCTTGTAAGGGGGGACTTCATAAACATTGTAGCCAGAAACAGAGTCATTGCAAAGTTATTTAAAGTTCTTAAGTCCTGACTTTACAGATTTATGGAAGGCCAGTTCTCTAGGAGGGAGGATTGAGAGGAAAGGGGATAAGTTGGTTTCGTTTTCGTGCTGTGGCGTAGTAAAAAAGAACTCCAGTATTAAGGCATTAACGATGTTATGCCGCTCTGAGGTCTCCTTTTCAAACGGCTTTCACATAGCAGATTTGATCTTTACTTGCTGTAGCTTATCAGCAGATTAGATTAATTTCTATTCTGTAGTCAGGTAGTAATTTCCTCCCTTTTGCCGAGCAGCTAACTCACCAATCATGGCGACTTCACGAGACGAACTGCGTGCAGGAAGGGAACCTCTTCCAAAAATCAGACTGCCATCTGAAATTCGGCGGTTCCGAAGCTCCCACTTGCTGACAAGTCCACGCTCCTGTGGAACTTGCCCCCTCCTTCTCCGGGGGGGTCGTCTGTCTCGGAGTAGACCCAGGAGAATCCAGAGCACTAGAATTCCCCTGTTCTCGCTGCTCGTGGCTCCTCGAAAATAAAATAAAATAAAAAGGGGGGAATCCAGAGGAGAAAGGGGGGGAAGTAGTGAAAGAACAGAATGGAAATCTTATCGGTACAAAGATAAGCAATAAAATAAACAATTAGAAAAATAAAACAAGGTAAAAAACATCTACAGTAGCTTGAATAAACTTTCCTTAATGCTCTACTGTTCCTCACATCCTAATCCAATGGCGGAAAAAAAGGAACTGAAAGGAAGGTTGAGGAGGTGGCGCTCACTCCCTGAGGGGGGGAACTAAATTGTTTCTTTTTCTAAGTTCTAGAATCTTCCAAACATCTTGCGCGGGTGCAGAATAAAACCCATTTGTGTGCATTCACAGAGGCCACTACGAAGAAACAAAGAACTCTAGGTTGCTTCAATTCCAGTTCAGATTAAGTGTATCTACCTGTGGTCCAAGAGGATTAAAATAAAACAGCATTGTGTATACCATATTTAATATAATAAATATAAAAATAATTGCAACTAAAAATAACCATGCCCCCCCCAAAAGAACACTTTGTGACCCCCTTGGGGTCCTGATCCCAAATTGGGAACCTGTGACCTATAGGGAGCCTTGTTACACTGTAATGCACTTACAGTAATTCCTTTTCCTTCCCCCTTATGTTCCAGTTCTTATGACTACAGTGGTGCCTCGCTTAACGAGTGCCCCGTTTAACGAAAAAATCGCATAGCGATGGCTTTGTTGCCATCGCTTTTGCGATCGCACAACGATCTTGCCTATGGGGAAAAATCGCTTTGCGATTTTTCCCCATAGGCACCATTTTCCCCCAGCTGAGCGGCGGGGAGGCTTCAAGCATCGGGGACAGGCTGGGGGGTGGACCGGGGAGCTTGAAGCCTCTCCGCGCTGCCTACCCCGGCCGTTCCCGGACTTCTGGAAGTCCGGGAACGGCCTGGGTAAGCAGCGCGGAGAGGCTTCAAGCTTCCTGATTCACCCCCCAGCCTGTCCCCGGAGCTCGGAAGGGAATTGTCGGCAGGGGACAGTGGCTTCGGGGTCCTTCCGAGGCCGCAGCCCACTGCCGACATTTTCCCCCAGCTGAGCAGCGGGGCTTGGATCCGAGCCGCGGCGGCTACCCCAGCCATGGCCGGACTCTAGGGAGTCCAGCCATGGCTGAGGTAGCCGCCGTGGGTCAGATCCAAGCCGCAGGGGGAGAGAGAAAACCGGATAATCCGTTCCAATTGGAACGGATTAACCGGTTTTCAATGCATTCCTATGGGAAATGGTGCTTCACATAACGATGTTTTCACATAACTTTTTTTTTCTGGAACCAATTAACATCGTTATGCGAGGCACCACTGTATATGGAAGAAAGCTGTAATGTGAAAATATCAGGAATGGACACTGGTGGGGGTGAGGAGAGATGATATGCCACTGTTGTAAGTGCAGTAGTCTATGCTAAAGTAACAAGACAAAGCTGTCTAATCCTGAAAGATAGCTTTAGGGATCTTTAAACAGATATTTTAAACCAAATGATTATAACAGGAGCACATATTCTATTCACCACACCTTAATGTCTGGGCTGTTGCCTCATCCTCTGAGGATCAATAGCATAGGTGCAAATAGCAATGCTTTCAATAAAGTCTATTAATATTATTTGAGGAGAACAAAGATGTAGATTTAAGTTTAACTAAAATGGGAGATATAAAATGGGGCTTTCTTAGTAGGCCACATTGTGTGTTTTTTAACATTTACTAAGATATTTATACCTTGTCTTAAATGAAAGGATCTCAGGGCAGATTACAGACAATAAAACAATTGAAAACAAGCAGTAACCTTATTTAAAAGAATTTGGAACAATTTAAACAATTCAAATAATTCCAAAAATGAAAAGTTAAAGCCACATAACCACATGCACTGTAACAGATCTCCATAACCAGGTTATACCACAATCCCTTGTCCAAAAAACTTTGAGGAAGAGACATGTTTTAATTTCATGCCAAAATGAAGCCCATGCTGGCATTAATCAGAGGGAGAGCATTCCTGAACCAGGGTGTCTCAGCAGCAGAGAAGTTATTCTCCCATAGCTTCACATAATAGATGCTAACAGAACTGATTCACAAAGGAGGGCCTCCATAACAGATCTCAATGCTAATGCAGGCGTATGCCAGCATGTATATAGAGAACTGCTCCTTCAACATCAAGGCTGTAGTTACCCAGGCAATTTGAATCGATTTCTGTTCAGACATCTTTAAAATTCAAGGTTCAGGTCACACAGTATTTAAACCGGCAGCCACGTTCACATACACTGAATGGAAATCGCTTTATTTCTGGTGATTTAAACACGTTTTGACATCTACACTGCTAAAATCGACTCATTTCCTTTCTGTTTAAGAACATGTTGTCCTTAAAGATTTTGATTTTATTTTTTTAAGTAAATGATACATTGTTAAATCGAGTGTCTAGGAGCTGCTGCCTGGTGTCATAATAGTTGGTAGAAACCCTGGGGGAAACACCAGAGAGGAGACGCCAGCCAATTAATGATGAAAAATTAGAATGGACAGGAGGCTTCCAGCTCCTTTGCGGGACAATGGTCCGGGTGCCTGGACCATCCTCTATCTCCAAGCATTCCCGCTCTACACCTGCTCTGCACTCGCTGGTCTTTTGCTGCTCGGCCAGCTACTTCATTGGCAGAACGTAGAGAATGGGACAGTTGGTTGTATTGCCGAACGTACTGATGAAGTGATGCAGCAATAGACATTTTAAGAAATAATTTTTTAAAAAGTTAAAACAGAAAAACAGTGGTGCACCTGCGACCCAAAATCCAGACAGGCAGAAATTAAAACAGCAGTGTTCACATGTACAAAACTGCATTGAATTGAATCAATTTTAGAAACAAGGTATTTAAAAACCCCTGCCAGCCAGTTGAAAAAACTTGATTGTGGCCCATATAAATTGATTTCACACTTGTGTTGTGTGAATGATAAAATCTAAATTGATTTAAATGATGCTTATATTTGGTTATTATTGCCAGTGTGACTGCAGCCTTATTTAGGATTTTAAACTTTTAGATCTTTCCACTGTTCCCAAAGTACAAAGACTCATCAGGCAGGTACAGTAAGCATTTACAACAGTCATAGAACAAATGAATGGATGGTTCCTTATTTGACTCTGCATTATTTTTCCACAAATTGGAGGCTATACAGTCACCATGGCATGGAAACAGCTAGCTTTGAAGGCAGGAGTAAAACCCAGAATTTGCAAAGCAACATTTAAAAAAGACTCAATTCAAAACACACAAATACTACATCAAACAACAAAAATCAAAACCATAAACTGACTGAACCTCACAGAATATTTGCATTCAATTTATCGAACGTGGTAGCCTGTGTAATTCATATTATTTCCTGTGCTACATTCCCCCCATGAATATTTATTTTCACCCCCAATGTTCTCATCAATAAACCAACACTCTTAGTGATGTAAGACTAAAGTCATCAAGTTAACGGAAAACATGAACTAACTGTAAAGCACCTTTAGGCATCTGTTCTAAATTTCATCTTTCTATCAGCCCTTGTTCAAACTCTCATGCTGCAACTCGATTCTCACTTGGGAACCGAAATAACATTCTTTTTTCCTTCAAATCAGTGAGACACATACACTCTATCTATGCCACTATAAAATGAATTGAAAGAGGCTGTGTGTCTAGTTAACAAGCAGATCTCATAATCACAAGATACGTTGGAATCCGCTCTGGCAGAGGGGAAAAAAAGATAACAAGCAAATCATTCATTTCTGCTGAAGGCTAAACTCCACTATAGGGCAATCCCCCTGCCCCCTTCTGTTTTACATATACACCATTACTTGTTTTACTCAAGCTCTTTCCCACAGCCACATAAAGGAGGAGCAGCTGCTGCTTCAAAAATGAGCAGTCAGATCAGTACCTAGGCAGCCTTATCACAAAACTAGTAGCAAATTTGGGGTTAGTCCTATCTGATTGTTTACTGTCAAGCTTCTAATCACCGCAGCTCCTTCTTGTCTGGCTGGATGCAGGGAAAAACAACTGACATATTATAATCGGTTTTTCCCTCCTGAACAGACTTGACATGTGGCAACTTGCAAAAAGAACAAAACACCAGCAGGCCTTTTCACTTCTCCAGTTTGGCATATACACACACGAGAGGTAATGATGCAACTGCTCTTGGACATCAGTTCAGACTGCAGGTGAGTCACATGACTGACCTCTCACCTGGGGAGGCAGAAGAACTGAATATAAACCTGGTATATTAGCCAGGTCAGCCCAAGAGAGCTTCTTGCCTGAAGCAAAGAACAGGATCCTCTCAGAGTGATCGGATAGACCAGATGGGTGGGATAGAAAATAAATAAATAAATAAATAAATAAATAAATAAATAAATAAATAAATAAATAAATAAATCCTCATACCTCAATCCCACATGAAGAAGCCAACTAGGCTGGTAGTTCAGTAATACTTTAATACTGGTGCAGAGGCAATATAATTCCCAAAATTTGTAGGAGGTTGTTTACCGAAGATACCCCAGATAACTAGAATGAGGTGAGATTTGAGGACAAATATTTAGATATGTATCAGAGTGGGGGAAAAACAATGTTTTTAATCAAATTGATTTAATTCACAATTTAAATTTAAAAAACAATGTTTTTATTTAAATAATTAAAATTGATTTTTTAATTTACATTGTGATTTAAATCAAAGTCACCCTGCAACGGAATCCAACACTTTCCGTTGGCTCATTTTTTTTTCCTTTCAGCTACAAACGAGTATAATGTCTTAAATAATGCAAGGTCCTTTACAGACAGCACAGTAAAATCTCTTAACTACTGCCTTGGAGGGGTGGGCAAACTGATTACACACTCCCCTCCCCAGCTTTCCAAAGCAAGTTACCTTCCCCCACATTCACTTGTATCGAAATATTGCACCTGGAGCAAAGTTAACCATGGTCCGGGTTTACTTACTAAGCAATGACAGATAAGAACGAAACATTTTGAGGGTAAAAGGGTAGAAAAGCAAGATTTAAAAAACTCTCAAACAAATAATAAATGATGCACCTGCCCACCTCTCTTTGTTTACAGCCTTGGGGGTCTTCAATACAAATTGTGGCAGGGGATGAAGATGGGCTTTGTCCTGAGTTGTTTTCCTACAAAAACACCCCATCCCTCCAACTATCTGTTACGACTATAATAGCAGCTGGGGAGGGTCACTGGAAAAGCAGGGGAGGTTTAATCTCTTAGCCTCCTGATCTGGATTCCCACCCACCCCTCATGCAGCTGTGTTTTGTAAACAAAGAGAGACAGCCAGTTTTTCATGTGATTTAAAAACAGAAGTTCAAATCATGTCTACTGTGATCCTCAGGGTGGCAGTTTAGCAGGCATTTGTCTAACAAACAGCTCAACTTACACTGCTCAGCCGAGCAGCTAGTAATTCAGCTGCTTTACAATGCCATATGGACCCCTATTGTCTCCCTGTTTCAATAGATCCCAAACTGGCTACAGGCACTAGTCCCAAGGTTCAGGCTACCTGCAGTGTTGGTGCTTTGACATGGTAGAGATCAAACCATCCATCCCCTTTCCTTAATGTGGTCAGAGGGTTTTACCCCACCCCAGGTAAAGACTTGCAGCAGCTAATATCCCTGTTCTGGCCAAACTGCTCAGCAAGTTAAGAGGGAGCTACAAAACACATGCAGGTTTTATGAGTTATCTTCAAAGCTCATATGCACTTCTCCCTTGAATTGCATGGATCTGAAGAGCAGTTTTAGTTACACATGTATTTTTAAATAAATAATTAATTCAGTAAATAAATGAATATTCAATAAATATTTTGCTGCTATTCACCTCCGGGGGGGGGGGCTTGGGCTTACCTAAGACCCTGTCGTTGGCAGTGTGGTGGCCCCCTGTCTAATGGCAGCAGCCCAAGTGGCCCCCTCTCCTGTCATGGTATCTCCATGGTCAGGGAGGGTGCTGGGGCATGCCAGGAAGCTGACACAGGTCGGGGGAAGTGTGTGTGATAATCAACTTTTTATGCTTTGTAGTTACCATATTTTTCCATTTGTAAAACAACACTTTTTCCTAAAATAGAGGGAAGATTGAGCGTCATTTCATACATGGAAGGAAGCAGTCATGTGCACTCTTGCTGCCACCACTGTTGCCCAATTGCCTCTTCCAGAGCTCATGGCTTGTCTTGTCTCCTCTGGTGGTCCCGAGACAGCAGGAGGAGGAGGAGGCAGAGATGGAGGCGAAGGAGCATTCACATGCACTGGGGCGCCTCCTGCTGCTGCCTCCCCCCCCCCCGCCCACCCAATCACCACCTCCAGTGAGACTGACGGGCTCAGCTGAGTGGCTGCCTTGTCCCCGCCCGTGGTGGAGACAGCAGGAGGCAGAGGCAGAGGCAAACAAGCATTCGTGCATGCTCATGCACCTCTTCCTGCCTCGTTAGCAAAAAGGAAAGGGAGCAACGGCTCCCCTTCCTTTTTTGCTAAAGCCCTGTGCCCATCGCCTTTTGAGAAGGCATGGAAGTTAGCAAAGAGGAAAGGGAGCAAAGGGTCCCCTTCCTTTTTGCTAAGCTCTGAGCCTTCTCAAAAGGTGATGAAAAGCGGCAGCCACTTTGACAGCCGCTTTCCTTGCCTTTTGCCAAGGCACAGGGCTTAGCAAGAAGGGAGCCCTCTGATCCCTGCTTTTTCTAATTTGGGGTTAGAAAAAGGGGGGTTCATCTTATACTTTGGTCATCTTATACATGGAAAAATACAGTATGTTTCTGGGGACATAAAAGAGTTATACACATATTTTGAATGACATGGGGGTCCAGTGCCCCCAACACCAGCATTGTTGAAGGGCAAATCAGATACTAGTCAAAACACTGAAATATTAAGAGAGAGAACTCAGAATCATAGAGGCTTTTCAGTTTTGTCCCTCTCCATGGGTAGACCAACAGCAGTGGAAACAGAGGAGGCCAGGGCTGCAGCACTCCACTCTACCTGTGGTGAGTAAATCCCATTTCTGAATAACTATAGAGTCTTTAGAAAACAGACTTTATATCAATGATGGGAGAGTCTATAAAACTCAGCGCTCAAACAATGCAGGCGTATTAGCTATTCATAGGAGCAGCAAAACGCCCTATCTTGATGAGGTCAAACCTCTTGGAACTCATCAGCAAACTATAGGGCTAGAAACAATGAAGCAACTAGAGTTCCAAGATGGTTGAGATTTTTAAATAAATGTTGTCTTACCAAGGTTGGTTTTATAATTGAAAAATGTGGCATACTCATGCCGCTTTAAATAAACTGTAGTACTTGAAGGGCTGAATCTAAACAAATCATGCTGCTACCCATAAAGAGAACAGGGAGGAGAACAACACTTCCCCCACCCTTATAACCTAAAAGTCTGGTCAGGGGGACTGGAGAGACTCTTTGATGCAGGTTTTCAGATCACCTCAAGGGCAAGATGGGGAAGAATGGTCTCATTGCATCAACTGACCTCTAATATCAGAATGCTAGATTTAGGTTGAGTAAAAAAAGAAGAAAGAGAGAGAGAGAGAGAGAGAGAGAGAGAGAGAGAGAGAGAGAGAGAGAGAGAGAGAGAGAGAGGTGTAATTCAGCTCCATTTTCAAGTGGGAAAAGAAGACAGCAATTGACAGAAAACAAAAAATCTTGTTCCTTATTTGGGAACAGTGATAGGCACATAATGGCTGAAATCCTGTTGTGTGGCTTTACTCTGTTCAAAGCCTGGTATTATTATCTATATTTTAACTTAATTTGAAACTACCTATTATACTTGGATCACCATGAGCACCACCAGTGATTTTCTGAAATTAATGACTACCCTCATTCCTTTCCCAAGGCTCCCAAAGGCTTCCCCAGGGCAAAAGGGATCTCTAGGGAGCCTCAAAACCTGAAGGGAGAGGAAGTAAGTTTGAAATTAAATTAAAACATAGATTAATGTTGCCAGGTGACGACACCATCACCACTTACATGGTGGAGATGCTCCCACTAGATTTCTACCAATATACCCGATCACTCAAATATTTTGCCTAATATTTTGGTTCAAAATTCTATTAACACACACTTATGGAACCGTGTAGTAGCTTAACCAAGCAAGCTGGACCTGCAGCACAAACATTTATAAGCCAGAATGGTCATTTGCACTCAAGGCTGTGCCTTCATGTGTTTCAATCATCCCACTGATAAAGTAGGCTTTATGTAGCACACAACTGAGCAAGCCACTTTTCATTAATAATTTAGAGTCTATTCTAGTGATTTTGCCTAGCAATCTTGTGAGTCACTGATCATATATGAAAGTAAAATACAGTTCTTAGTTTTTATACATACTGTATCTGGATTCACATGAAAATTACTCTAAGTGCTCATCTATCCATCTGCCAGTTTGAATTTACAGAGGAAAGTCCATGTTCTCCTAGACTGTTCTGAAATGCAGTTGCTGCTGTGCTGTTAAATGTTGCTTGATGGGTTTCTGGGACTCCAATGCTGTCTGTTGCCTGGTATCTGTGTTGTTGGTTTCTGGTGTCTGTATTGTTGTTTTTTCCCCCCTATATTTATATTTCTCCCATTTATTTTTTTCACTATCAGCTGGCACACTTTTGGTATTGTTTAATCCTCTAGTTCCATATCACACAAGGAGAAAGATTTTAGGAATGCCATTCAGTAGCTATTTGCTTCAGTAGACCAATTTGCTTTAGTACAAAACACATCTTGTAGTGTTTGTATGGAAATCTCTTCTGCTTTTGCTAAGTATGCAAACTTGCAAAGAAACAAATCCTTATTCATATCTTGAACACTTGTGACCCCCCTGCAAACCATCAGGAGTATACATTACTGCTGAACAAGTTTGGTGATGTACAGTGGGGTCTTGACTTGAGAACTTAATCCGTATTGGAAGGCGGTTCTCAAGTCAAAAAGTCTGTAAGTCAAGTCTCCATTGACCTACAGTGCATTGAAAACCGATTAATCCCGTAACAGGCCGTTTTTGTTCCATTTTGGTTTTTTTCTGGTCTGTAAGTCAAATCTCAGTCTGCAAGTCAAACCTAAATTTTGCGGCCAGAGAAGTCTGTAACTCAAAAAGTCTGTAAGTCAAGCCGTCTGTAAGTCAAGGGTCCACTGTACCAATTTGTATTTTTGTACTTGAGAAGTTTTCTGGACTAGGTCTTGCTTTTGCTTTGATGTCCTTATCATTCCTTGACATGTCCATACTCAAGTGTTAGCTTGCTAGGAGAGAGACTCTTTACAAGGCAATCTTATTTTACACCAACCTTGCTTGCCCTGTATTGGCTTGGATGGCGAGCTAGTTGATTGTTTTGCAGTAACTTTTAGCACCCAGTTGTTCAAACCTCATTTTTTAAAAATCCCAACATTGTTACAATTGCTTTTTTTTACACTCTCCTTAATTATTTTAACAAACCTAAAATAAGGATACAAATCTTTAGCTATTTGCACACACACACCAATACCATTCCTAAAACTATTATGCTCTTTTCAAACCATCCATCTTAATGTTCCAAACCACAGGCTATGATCCTAGTGCTTTCTCTACAACTTATCCACAGCTCTCTCTATAAAAAAATCTTCTCAGGTGCTATAGCAAAGGTATGCAACTTGCACATTGCTTGCACATTGCTTGCTTATTTATAAGTCCAATAAATAAATAAATAATAAATAAATATAAATAAATATCTCCTTCCATATCACCTACATGTTTCAGTGGGTGGGCAGACATGCACCTGTATTACGCAGAACAGATACAGAAGATGTAAATTCTAGTGCATGAAGGTTAGAAAACTCTTTATGCTAATATCAATTTCCTTTGTTTGACAGCTAGCCCATAAATAAAAATTGCTGACTCCATGGGACTATAGAGACAAGCAATAAATATCAAAGGATGAAGTTCTGCATCTACCCAGTGCCAGCATCTAAATCTAGGCCTCTTATCAGAAGTCTCTACTTAAAACATAAACCAATTCTCCCTCTGACCCCTCCACTCATTGCACTCGGATATTATGATATTATGCTCACTAAAGACATGGAGTGCAGTTTAACACGCAAAAAACTGAAATTGTTTGGCAGTTCCCATGTGATGGCAGGTGGAACAAAGGAATGCAAGGAATGTTAAAGGCTGCTAAAACTGATTCTTCTTTGCACCCTTCAGCCTCTAGTACCTGTCAGTCTATGCTGCCTTGTTCTAGCAGGCACACAATTGTCAGTTGAGACAAGTGCCCATTAAATTTACATGGGCTCAGATAAAACTGATCCCAAGGCATAAAAAAGCAGGAGGCAAACCAGTTCAGCAACAGTGAGCAGGTTCTTTGCTTCCCCCATTTCACATATGGCACTTTTACTTCTCACAAATTCCTTTCCTGCTTTCCTTCGCAGAGTTAACATTGTACAGGTTGATCCTGTTCTTAAACAAAGAAGCTCAGCTGCTGGTCCTTCAATAATTATTTTTGCCTACCTGTTGATTCTTTTTTTTTTTTTTTTTGCATTTAATAATGCACAGATTTTAGCAAAAGAGAGGCTCTCTCCGATGCTGCCATTTAGAAATGACAGTAAAAAAAAAACAACAGTGCTATGGGGCACTGTTTAGTACACACTAAAAATTGAGTTCTAGTCTGAAGGCACCTGTTGACAAAATGCACCAGTATTACACACATACAGTCTGTTCTGTGGTATACACTTGTTTGAAACACCCAAAGAGAAATTTTAGTGAGAAAGTTACACTGTATTACTCCTGTAATGAAGGTCTTTCTCTCTATAATGTCACAAAAAGATACCTCTAGAAGCAACAAGAAGCACTGTGAACTTTTGGAAGCAATAGTGATTATTTACAATTCAGCTTTATCCAATGCAGTGCCCTTCAGATGTTGACTATGCCAGCTGAGGCTGTTGAGAGCTGAAGTCCAAATCATCTGGAATGTACCAGGTTGTGAGAAAGCTGGTGTAAGGAACGAAAACACCTGGAGAATGTTCCTAAGCAATTTCCCTCTGGATGCCACAAACAAATGCAAAAGCAGAAGCCACACATTTCAGCTGGTCTCATAGTCAACCAAAAGTTGACCTCACTATCACTGCTGACCCACTCCCGAACTGGGGAACTGAGGGGGGGGGAACGTGGTGGCACTCCGGGTTAACCACAGAAGACTCTGTGCTGCAAGGTCAGAAGACCAGCCGTCATAAGATCAAATCCAGGTGACAGAGTGAGCTCCCGTCGCTTGTCCCAACTCCTGCCAACCTAGCAGTTCGAAAGCATGCAAATGTGAGTAGATGAATAGGTACCACCTTGGTGGGAAGGTAATGGCGCTCAGTGTCTAGTCGCGCTGGCCACGTGACCATGGAAACTGATTTTGGACAAACGCTGGCTCTATGGCTTGGAAACAGGGATGAGCACCGTGCCCTAGAGTTAGACATGACTGGACTAAATGCCAAGGGGAACCTTCACATTTATTAATCTTGCTTCAACTGTTCTGTTGACCTTTAAAAACACTATGAGAATGCACAAATCAATCTGTCTATATGTCAAAGTCTATGAAAGAAATACCCCAGATTGCAGAGAAATAGAACTCCTAGAAGGTCTTTTTGTAGGATCTGCAAAGTTACCTTGTTGTAACTTTGAATGTCTGTTATTCAAACCTGATGATTATTTTACAGAATGGCAGAGATGTTTTACCAGATACCTGGTGTTCTCCAGTAATATGGAACACACCCATCAGCTAGTGTGGCCGACAGCCAAGAATTATGACAACTGTGAATGAATTACGAAGCCAACTCAGTTATTTTTCTGATGAATGAATAGTGTATCACACACAGAAAAGCACTTGGTATGAGGAAGTCTACTGAAAAGCTAAAGTGTAATGTTTGAAAAAGCTTTGTATCTGCGTAATGAAGAAAAGTTTGATTCATTAAATTCCTTGGGGTCAGCTGAGGCTGCCAGGTATGCATTAATGATTAATCATCTGGACATAAGTAACCACTACAAATATTCCCTGGATTAGTTTCAGCATAATCCGAATAAGTAGATCTAATTCCTTATTTCAAGAGAGTTTGCTTGGAAACTTTGACACCAGTCTAAAAGAAACAATAAGTGCTCTCTAATATTTGAGAACAGGCTTCTCACAGACATACAACACTAGGCGCTTGAGCACAAGATAACCCACCTCTAGCACTGTCCCATATTAGAAAACACAAGCGATTCTGTGTTTACTGGCAAACTGAACATGAACACCATCGTTGATCAAAGAAACAAGACAAGTCAAATAGCTATAAGAAATGCCTAAGAAAAATAAATAACATTGATAATCGGTTGTGTAGAAAAATATGGTGGTTTTTTTTTTGCGATCTCACAATTCTACTTCAGACTGATGGCAAGACATCTTTCCCCATGTTTCTGAAATCAAATACATTAAACTCCACTCAAATTTACTTCAAGATGATGGCTGTGTTCTAAAAAAAATGGGCCCATTGTGTACAAACCAGCATGCTGGTGCATGATGCTCAACTGCTTCTATTTATCTTTTTTGTGTGTGTGTGAGGAGGAACAAGTAAACAAACTGTGGACCTCTTGTTCTTAATTCTTTTACTGTGATGTAAGATCTAGGAAGTTCCTCCACCACAAAACAAGGGTTGCAAATCTAGAATCAACCATGGCTTAGAACTCTAGAGTTCCAAGTTCTCATTAAAAAAAAATACTTGTGGCAGAAAATCTATAGTTCCTTCAGCCATTACTGCATGCAGCAGAAGTGACGAGATACTGTGCGCCAGCATGTTGATCATTCATGTCTGTCTGTCATTCTAGCTGCCTCCCCAACAGCCATTGGAAGCTTGCACTGTTGGGGTTAGCAGTACTATAAAACCTGTAGATCTCTTTCTTTAAAACAAAGCACAAAGAGAGCCTTGTTTTAATGTAAAAATACAGTTTCTCAACAACTTGAAGTGAAATGAGGGCACTAAGTTAACACAGAAGCATATGGAAATGGATGAGCACAAATCAAGAAGAGCTGAACATGATAAATTAATAAGAAAAAGAACAGCAAAAATAAAAATAGTGTGTCATCATGTCAAGTCGGACTTATGGTAATCCCTTTCATTGCACCATCACATTTCAGCTGTACGCAGCAGAGGCAGGGAAAGCTGCAAGTCCTGGAGACTTTGAGAAGGGGGAAAGTCACCAGTGGTCTAGCTGTCACAGAACAGGATCACAGGTACCAGAAATAAAAACAATGAGCATTTATAGCATAAGAAGACCCTAGCTGGATCTCATTTTCTCACTGAAGCTTACCAGATGCCCATACGATAACCGTAACAAAAACCAACCGGATGTTTAAAAGATACCCATAAGGAAAACAAATGAGGGCACTAAGTTAACATAGAAGCAGTTGGAAATGGAAGATCACATACCAAGAAGAGACAAATGTAAGAAATAAATAATAATAATTGTGTGCTGTCAAGTCAGTTCTAAGTTATTGTGACCCTTTTCAGAGTTTTCTAGGTAGAAACTACTCTACTCAGAACATTTTCTTCTTCTGGGGACATCCTGGGAAAACACAGCTTGCCCAAAGCTACCAGGCTGGAAGGAAGCAGGAAGGCACAGTAGAGATCTGGACTCCCAAACTTTGGCTCTGTAGACAGATAGCTAACTCACTAAGCTATCTAGCCAGCTAAATAAAATAAAATAAAAACTACCCACAAATAGCAGCAAGTTAACAGCAACACATGACGAAGCAAAACAGCCCATCACAGAATAAATAATCCTAAACAGGGTACCAATATTGTAAGTTAAGGAAAATGACTACCGTATTTTTCGCTCCATAAGACGCACCTTTCCATAAGACGCACCAAATTTTTAGGAGAAGAAAACAGGGAAAAAATTATCTGCTTTCTTCTCCTAAAACTTGGTGAGCCTTATGGAGAGGTCCATCTTATGGAACACACCCTAGGGTCCTAGGGTGTGTTCCAGGACCCTTTGGAGCCTCCCCCTGCCTCCCTCGGGGGCCAGAGGGGGTGAAATCGCCAGCTTCTGGGGCTCTTCTGAAGTTTCCCAAGCCTCAGAAGAGCCCCCAAAGGTGGCGGTTTCATCCCCTCTGGCCCCCAGGGGAGGCAGGGTCAGTCTCCAAAGAGTCCTAGGGTGTGTTCTAGGACCCTTTGGAGACTCACCCTGCCTCCCTCAGGGGCCAGAGGGGGCAAAATCGCCACCCTAGGACCCTTTGGAGACTCACCCTGCCTCCCCCGGGCGACAGAGGGGGCAAAATAGGCAGCTTCCAGGACCTTTTCTGAGCCTTTCCAGGCTCAGAAAAGGTCCTGGAAGCTCCCGATTTTGCCCCCGCTGTCCTCGTGGGGGTGGGTGGGTGGGAGCCTGGCAAGGGTCCTGGGAGGCTCCCTTGGACCCTTGCCACGTTCCCCCACCCCCCCATGGGGCCAGGGGGGGTAAATTCGCCAGCTTCTGGGAGTGTTTGGAGGCTCCCCAAGCCTCCAAACACTCCCAGAAGCTGGCGATTTTACCCCCCCCCCCGCCCCGTGGGGGGGTGGGGGGAGGGTGGCAAGGGTCCAATGGAGGCTCCCTTGGACCCTTGCCACCCTCCCCCCACCCCCCACAGAGCGGGGGGGGGGGTTTTAAAATCGCCAGCTTCTGAGAGTGTTTGGAGGCTTATCAAGCTTCCAAACACTCCCAGAACCTGGCGATTTCGCCAGGGCTGGCCCCGCGGGGGGGTGGGGGGAGGGTGGCAAGGGTCCTGGAAGGCTCCCTTGGACCCTTGCCACCCTCCACCCCCCCCATGGGACCAGGGGGGGTAAAATCGCCAGCTTCTGGGAGTGTTTTGAGGCTTGGGAAGCCTCCAAACACCCCCAGAACCTGGCGATTTTGCCAGTGCTGGCCCCGCGGGGGGTGGGGGGAGGGTGGCAAGGGTCCAAGGGAGGCTCCCTTGGACCCTTGCCACCCTCCCCCCACCCCCCACAGAGCGGGGGGGGGTTAAAATCGCCAGCTTCTGAGAGTGTTTGGAGGCTTATCAAGCTTCCAAACACTCCCAGAACCTGGCGATTTCGCCAGGGCTGGCCCCGCGGCGGGGTGGGGGGAGGGTGGCAAGGGTCCTGGAAGGCTCCCTTGGACCCTTGCCACCCTCCACCCCCCCCATGGGACCAGGGGGGGTAAAATCGCCAGCTTCTGGGAGTGTTTTGAGGCTTGGGAAGCCTCCAAACACCCCCAGAACCTGGCGATTTTGCCAGTGCTGGCCCCGCGGGGGGTGGGGGGAGGGTGGCAAGGGTCCAAGGGAGGCTCCCTTGGACCCTTGCCACCCTCCCCCCACCCCCCACAGAGCGGGGGGGGTTAAAATCGCCAGCTTCTGAGAGTGTTTGGAGGCTTATCAAGCTTCCAAACACTCCCAGAACCTGGCGATTTCGCCAGGGCTGGCCCCGCGGGGGGGGGGTGGGGGGAGGGTGGCAAGGGTCCTGGAAGGCTCCCTTGGACCCTTGCCACCCTCCCCCCCCATGGGACCAGGGGGGGTAAAATCGCCAGCTTCTGGGAGTGTTTTGAGGCTTGGGAAGCCTCCAAACACCCCCAGAACCTGGCGATTTTGCCAGTGCTGGCCCGTGCGTGGGTGGGAGGAGCGTCGCAAGGATCTGAGTGAGCTTCCAGGACCCTTGCGACGTTCCCCCCACCTGGAAGCTGGCGATTTCGCCGGTGCTGGCCCCGTGGGGGGTGGGGGAGCCTCGCAAGGGTCCTGGAAGGCTCACCCGGACCCTTGCGACGCTCCCCCCCACGGGGCCAGCAGCGACGAAATTGCTGCATTCACACCATTAGACGCACTGACTTCCCCACCCACATTTTGGAGGGGGGAAAGTGCGTCTTATGGTGCAAAAAATACGGTATATTTCTCATTATCACAGAAGGAACTGGCAACACATAGAACACTATGCATAGCTGCCAAAATTGGATGTTTCCTTTTTTTTTTCCTCTGGCCAGTTTGGTAACCTAACCTAATCTTAATATTTCAGCTTAGTGTGTAACTTCAGGATAATTCACACATTCTCACACACTCCCACACCACTACTCTTGAGTGCATGCTTAAGAATTTGTATAGACAAGCCTTAGGACTAATCTCATATGTCTTAACTAATTCAAAATGGCTGAACCATTCCAATTTATATCAACAGAAAGCAGCTACGGCAACTCGTCTTTCCCATAATCCAATCTAAACACATGCTCCCAGCCTTGTATTTCCTGCCAGGGTTCACTGGTGCACCTTTCCTAATAAAGGTCAATTTTAATGCTTCTGTCTACAGACGCCACACGCTTCTCTGCTGGAACGGGAAAAATGCATAAAAATTAATGTATTGGTAATAGTAATAATCATTTCTGTAGCATTAATTTCAGTGGGATTTGTGAGGTATGCTTAGAACATCCTGTAGCAATTTAAAGCATCTGACAACAAAATATTTTAATATTTTAAACATAAGGAATCATACTTTTATCATCAGAAGGTTGTGTGTATTCATTTTTTAAAAAATTATATGCCTGAGTTCGTAGTACAGAAAAGCACAAAGACTGCAACACAATCCAGTAATGCTTGCTCCTTTATTATTTTTTCTCACTTTTCAGACTCAAAGGTTTCCGATGCAATTTTTTGTATTGTCAAAAATATTTTGCATTTTTGCAGCAATTCTGAACAAGCAAACCACATACATTAATAATGTTAGATTGAAAACTCCAAGGCTTAAGAATATACTAGCAATGGTATCGGAGATGGGAGTTAAAGTGATGGTGGGGACTCTGCCCCATTTTATTTATTTATTTATTTTAGTGCATACAGGTTCCAAAGTTCATTTAAATGAGGACACAGACTTCATAAGCTCAAAGCAACAGCACATATATCAGCTGCTGCACCTGGAAATTTCTGTCTTCAAAAGAAAACTGTGCATGTGTGCACATGCATGAATGCGCATCCACGGCCAGATGCTAAATTAATGATTAGATTTAATTTTATTTTTCATGTATTAGCTACGCCACAATGAATAATTGTTTGGAAGCACAAGACATAAGGAATATTGCAAAAGAGCTGCAATTTCAAGTAACACAAGAGGAATCTGCAGAATAATCATATAACAATCATTAGCCAAACTAAAATAATAAATTGTGTAAGGGTGAACTTGAACAGCTTGTGCCATACGTGCTTTCTGTTATTTTTGGGTGTCTTTATGAACTGATTCTTTGATACGGTATCCAAAGAAAATAAAATGCAAAGATAGAAAAATATCTTCAGTTTTAAAGGTCCTCTTCCAGCTGTATGTTAAGGGGGTGTTTAAAAGTTGTGTAAAAGGGAAACTAATCCCTATTGAGAAATCTTGAATTTACATCCAAGAATTGCATGAATATTCAAAGTCTCAGACCACCCACATTTTCAGTTACATCAATTCTTCATTCAATCCATACAAATGCAAACCATTAGCTCCCTCAACAGCAGAATGTAATGGCCTCAAATTAAAATGACAGGGTAGGAAATGGGAACAAACTATGGGACCTCCACAAGGTTCCTGCTCATGTTGACAGGGAAATAATTAACAGTAATTGAGCCTGAAGTGCATCTTGACTGGTTGTGAAGCATCTCTTTTACTACTAATACAAGCAGAGCATGTGCTGGGATTGCAGCTGGGTTTCAAAATATAGCACACTATATTTTAAAATTTAGTGTGGTTTAAAATACAGGATTTAAAATACAGCACACTGAATCCTTTTTAGGAGAAAGAGAGCATATAAATGTTTTCAATAAACAAATACATTTAAATAATAACATAGTCATGAAACATAATCTGTTGAATGAGAAAATCATGGATCTTTATTTGTATCAGAGTCTTGCATGATCAACAAGTTAACAGTGCAACACGTCTGGAAGTGACAGATTGGTCAGCTGCGTGCCATTGCCCAGGGGATGCTAAAGTGCATTTGCAGTGGGGTTTTTTTTTTCACTCTTTGGGGAGGCTCCTTCTATGTCCCCCAGGGTGGAACTAAAAAAACTTTGCATTTTTTTTTAAAAAAATCGTTCAGCAGCACTTCATCAATACAGTCCAAGGAGCAGCAAAATAGGGCAACTTAACTATCTCCATGAAATAGAAGTTGCAATTTTGGAATTTGTCACAGAGTTCATCAACAAAACCATTTTAGGCAGAAAAAAATAATGCTGAGTTCTGAGGAAGAGGAGCAGAATGTGAGGGTAGTCAAAAGCAACTTTTGTTGTTGTTGTTGTTGTACAGTTTCACTATAACATCTGTCTGATATCTGCCATCTATTCCAGACTTTTCTTTTTCTCACCAAACATTTCCTCAAATCACCTGAAACGGGAATTGTTACTTTATTTCAACTTCCTGTATTTCTTCCTACTTCCCTCCACTCCATTTCATCCTTACTACATCTCTCTTGAGGATTTCCAGTGTAGTAGTGGACACAGTGATGCGCCAGGACTCTGGAGAACAGTGTTTGAATCCCTACTCAGCCATGGAAACTGACTCCTTAAATATCTCACTTACCTTGAAAGCTTATCAGGGTTGCTATAAGTTGGTTTTGACTTGTCGACACAGCACACACGTACATGCACACACACATACACACGCACAAACTCTCTTGAAGGTTGTTAGGCTAACAATGACCAACTCAAAGTTACTCAGCAACCTTTTTGGCAAAATGGAGATCTGAATCCAATGCTTCTCAAGTTGAGCCCAACATTTTTCCACTTGTTAAAAGTACACATATATGTAACAAGCATCCCACCTTTTGGGCAGATTCTTCAAAATTATCTAAGTAAAGCTCTAGAACAGTGATGGTGAACCTTTTTGAGCCCGAGTGCCCAAACTGCAACACAAAATCTACTTATTTATTTCAAAGTGCCAATACTGCAATTAAAACCTGAATGCTGAGGTTTTAGTTTAGAAAAAAAACAACTGTTCCTGCATTGCAATGGTTAAATGCTTGTTTCCCCCACCCACCCCATGGACGGTATTAACAAATAAATACTTACTGGTGGGGCAAATCTGCCTTCCAGTGGGAAGGAGTTCCAAAGACTGGGAGAGTCTTTGAAACACAGCTGTATCTTTGATAGTGCAGGGATGGTGTTAAAATAACCGTATGTGTTTCAAAAACTTAGGTTGTTTTCTTAACGGGCTCCTTATAATATCTTTTTCATGGTAAGGGCAAGAAAAAAATGTCCAAAAAGAGGCAAAAAAGCATCAAAGGCTTCATTGTGTGACTGTGCCCATCCTTATTCATTTATTACTTTCATTTACAGTATTCCCCCTAGCTCAGGGCTTCGAAAAGCTCCTTTTGGTGCAAATGCTGGAAGATAACTTTTGGGAGCACCAGCCTAGAATCCTGTCAGAAGGCCAACATGGGGAGATTTAACAATCAGAGGGATTGGTGACAGGAGATACATTAATAGGCCACAAGTTTTAAAAAAAATCATGCAAAATGCAAGCTTTTGTGGATGAATCACATGATCAGAGGGACTGTTGACATCATCTTCAGGACTCAGCCAATCCCGAGGGTGCTGCTGCTGCTGCCTTGGGAACCCAACCCCACTCTCCTGGGTCTTTGTGACCTCACTGGGGCCCCACCTCTCTGCTGGCAGATAAAAGAGGCTTGCTGGGCAGGACAGGAGACCAGAAGGGAAGCCAGTGGGCAGAGGGCAGTCTGGCAAAGAGAGCAGCAGTGGCTGCAGGGGACCCAGCCCTTCTGCCCAAGGCAAGTTCTCTCACGAAAGCAGATGGACTTGCTGAGTGGGCTTGCAAGTTAACAGCTCGAGGCTGGTGAGATCCATGAATTGAAGCTGGCTGATGTCAGTGATGGACCGGGAGGAAGTCGGTGGACGTTGGCAGAGAGAAGCTGGTGGAATCTCCCTGTGGAAGCTGGCTGAGGCCGTAAGGCGGAGGCTGGCAGAGGTTGGTGGATGAAGCCGGGAAATGTTAGCCTCCTGAAACTAGCTGGAGGAAGCTTGGTGGATATCTGTGGATGGAAACCCAGCCGTGTGTGTGAATGGCTGGGAGTGAAGGTGTGTATGTGTCGGGAGTGGCTGATGTGTGTGAATGTGTGTGTGAATGGGCTGGCTGGCGTTCTGTGGGGATGTCGTCGGGGCATGTGTGTGTCCCAAGCATTTGGGAGCTGGCAGAGCCAGGCTTCAGAAGCGGAGTGGAAGAGATGAACGGATGGATATTCCTGGTGGAAGCCAGTGGATGTTGACAGGCGGAACTTCGGGATGAAGTTGCCAGAGCATTGGTCGGTGGATACGCCTGGGCTGAAGCCAGTTGATGGCAGTGGACGAGCTCACCCCTCAGTTGTTTTTTTTTTTCTCTTTCTCTTGCAGGGCCCGATGTGTCCTCTTCCCCAGGGGGATGTGAGGGACCAGAAGGCAGGCATCCTGCTGGAGCTGAAACAGGCCATTGTCTCCGCTGAGGATACCCATTTAGCCTCTTTTCCAAAACCAATAAAAGAA
This sequence comes from Pogona vitticeps, assembly GCF_051106095.1. NCBI lineage: Eukaryota > Metazoa > Chordata > Lepidosauria > Squamata > Agamidae > Pogona > Pogona vitticeps. The sequence continues at coordinate 215,095,355 of NC_135784.1, read as the reverse complement.
TTTTCGAAATGGTTTTGAAGTGTTGTCTTTGTTTTGGACTGTCACGGGATTATCTTCCCTATTCCCTCATTATATCTGGGGCCCAATGTCTTTGTGAAGTCATGGTGTGGGGCCTTGTGATGTCACAGGAATTGGGAACATAATATTTCTCTATCCATGTGTTGAGGGAGTGAGCTAGGCATTGTGGGTTCCCTATCTGAGCTCCTAAGCAAGTATATTATGTGTCGTGTTGGACAGACACAGGAAGCCAGTGAGCCCTGGTGCCATTCGGAGAGGGTTGGAGTTGGGTACCCAAACACTATGGCCACCCCGTAACAATAAACGCGACTCGCTCCTTCCCGTCCACCACTGCTGCTCACGTTTGTTTGCCTGGCCTGGAGATTAAGGGGAGCCCAGCCATTTCCTGGCACAGCAGCTCATTCTTTGAGACCTGGCAAGCCTCATCATCATCAACACCATGAGCACTCCATGGACAGCTCCTTCCAGAGTACAAGTGGGGAGAAAATATGCCACTTCGAAGAATCTTCCAGTCCAAACTCTCACGCCAGTGCCACAATCGAGGAAATGGAGATGGGCAATGATTTGGAGATGAGCATAGATTAAAATTCACATGGATCTATGCCATGGATAGATGGCAAAAATGCACTGGTACTGCAAAATCTGCTGGCTTGAGTGCAGTGGCTGCCTCTGAGTGCCTAGTGCAGTGATGGTGAACCTTATTTATCTCAAAGTGACAATACTGCAATTAAAACCTGAATTCTGAAGTTTTTGTTTAGAAAAATACAACTGCTTCTGTACTGCAAAGGTTAAATGCTTGTGTTTTTCCCTCTCTATGGGCCATATTAACAAATAAATACTTACTGGTCTTCCAATTCCCCCATTGGGCTAGACCGATAATGGTTGCCCCGAGAGAGGCCCAGAAAACAGCCACTAGAAATTGGGCCTTCTCAGTGGTAGCTCCACAACTATGGAACTCTCTTCCACCTGAAGTCCTCCTGGCCCCTTCACTGGGCACATTCGAAAAGCTACTAAAAACCTGGCTATTTAGACAGACCTCCCCTGAATAAACTACACTCTGATACAATAGTGTCCAATAATGTAACTTCTATCATACTGCCATGCTCCATGTTTTTATTTTCTTCTATGCTTTTAATTGTATTTATTGTATCATAATTTTATCCTCACTTCACTTTGATTTTTTATTTTCACCTCTATGTTTTAATGTTGCTATTTGCTATTTTGTTACTCTCGTTTTTTGTTATTTGTTGTAAACTACCCAGGGTGGCTTTGGCTGCCAGATAAATAAATAAATAAATAAATAAATAAATAAATAAATAAATAAATAAATAAATAAATAAATAAATAAATAAATAAATAAATAAATAAATAAATTGTATATGAGGATGTTTGTGAAGGACAGTGTCAGTTAGAACTATGTAGCCTACCTCACATCCCCCAAAGCTATCTTACTTTGTTCCACTCTGGTGAATTATAGTGTCCCATTACCAAAACTGAGGTAATATTAAACTGCCACCCAGGGCAACGTCTGCAGGGAGGATGGAAGAGGGACATTACTTTATCCTTCATTTCAGGTAGCCATTTCAAGACCTGGTCTGGGTTAACAAAAGAGCAGAAAGTCCCTTTCTCCTTTTGAGACAAAACATTTGTTAGGGGATACAAATGTTTGTAAATAAGAAACAGCACTATTCAGGGGACTGAACAGGTCAGAGGACACTAAATTGGTTGTGTGTTTTCACCTTTGTACCTTCACATAATGAAATGTAACTGAACAATTAACCCTTTCCTTTCCCCTCTGTTTCATACATATTGTCACCATACAGGGAAGGGGGGGATTGATAAAGGACAAGTAATTATCGTCATGACAGAATTTTCTATCTAGCATGTAGCCACAGTTTTAGAGAAAACGCCCACTGTAAAATAAAAGCCAAGTTTTTTAGTCTAAGGCTGTTATCAACTCAATTTCATTCCTCTACTCCTACTCACAATGTGTATCCATCATAACATTGTTGGGGACTGAAGAGATACTAAAGAATAGGAAGATAGTGTTATTTGTATCAAAAACTCTGTGGTACTCCAGACACTACATTTCATCCCATTTACAACTAACTCCTAAGCAACAGTTTTACTTAAGAGCATTTCTTGAAATCCTCCCAATACTCTGCATGGACGCATATAAAACCAAAGAGGATGGGTTTAGTAAGATTAACCCAGAAAACATATCAATTATGTAAAAAGGCATTGAAAAATTCCACTCAAGCATTTCTTCAGTAAATTAATTTGCTAATGGAAACTGTCACATAAATCCAATATACAAAAACAACAAAGATGCACCTCTTAAGAAATCAAACCAAGGCACAATGTAGTCAAAAGGAATACAGCTGTATAAACCAATTGCACATTTATAACTAGATATAGAACAATACATTTAGAGGAACTTCAGTCACTGTTCCAAGTCTCATTTGTGATATGCAGCCTTAGGGAAAGAGGCAAGCTATTTATTATTATTATTATTATTATTATTATTATTATTATTATTATTATCATTATTATTATTATTATTATTATTATTATTATTATTATTATTATTATTATTTTCATTCATTCATTCATTCATTCATTCATTCATTCATTCATTCATTCATTCATTCATTCATTTAATTTATACCCCACCTGTTTGGTCGGTGAGGACCACTCTAGGCGGCTTGAATTGCCTTGCGTGCCATATCATTCCCCATTGTAGAAACAAAAGGGTACAGTACCTGTCTCTGGTTGGGGGGGGGGGGACTGGCCAACACCTCCTTGGTATCACATCTGCCATCACTACCATCCTCACTGCCAACCACCTGCCACTTACCAGCTGTAGTGGGAGTACGCCATCCACACCATCCTTATTATACTTGTCCTTCTCAACATATACACATCGATAGTGGAACTAGAATACTCAGGAGGACAGCTTACCATATTCACAAACATCCATATTCCTGTCCATGGCAGGTATATTGTGCCCTCTCCCTAATTATTAACTGTGCCTATACAGAAGGAATAGAGGCCAAAGAAGAGGAAGCAGACAAGGATTCAGGTATTGGTCCCTTTGTTCTTAAGCTCGAGTTTTGTCCTGGTACAGAAAGGTACACTTTGAAAGCAATTCATTTGGGAAGATGCATCAGGGAATTGCTCTCACAAAAATACTGCAGGGATTCAACACCGAAGTGATGCAGATAAAACTCTGCAAATGGGGATGGGTGGATTTCAATTTAAAGCAAAAAAGTTATGACATGGCAATTCTCACCCTCCAAAAATAAGGACATTCAAACCACAGAACACTCCCTCTCCATCCTCCTTCAAATCAAAGGCCTCCTGATACAGCAAAGCAAAGAAACGGTACACCATTTTTATACCTAAATTCCACCCAAGCAAACACTATAACATAACCTCATTAGCCAGCCACTCCCTGTACAGCACATCATTAGGGTTATGAACAAGCTAAAATGAAACCCAGCCTTTGAAGGTGCCTATACAACAAAAACAAGAACAAGGTCACCTTCAGGAATAACATTTATTTCAGTGTGAGCTTTTATTGATTATAAACCACTTCCTCAGATACAAGGAATGAAATTTTAAGCCACAAGTTTATATACATGTAATACATTGTGGCAGTGGGTACCACCCAGTGAAGAGGGATAGGCACAGATAATGATAGTATGATAACTTCAAAGTGACTATACCATGGTTGAGGAAAATAAAGAACTTTGAGGGTGTTAATTACATAAGCATCCTCAGGACAACTAGAATGCTTATGTAATCTTATGTAAATCAGGACATCTACGAGCAACAGACCTGCAATGCAGGCCCAGCCCAAAAGATTTTTATACAGCTGATTTTTACCTGTTTTTTTCTCTTTTTTACCAAAAAAAGAAAAAAAAAAGGTAAAAATCAGCTCTACAAAGCCCATCAAGGTCTCCAATCCAATTCTAGTTTGATCCCTAAGGGGGAAAATGTATCTACTTATAAAGCAGAGTAGATTGCCATTAAAGCCTATCTCACATCCAATTCTGCTTACTACAAAGGCAATACTCATAAATCTGCCCCACAGAGGGCTTTGCCATGCTGCTCATAGTTCCCCTCCAGGATGGGATTGAGCTGTATTCCACCAAGAGAGAGTCCTATTCAACGTGGGTGGGGCAGAAAAACATAATTTCTGTTCTGTAACTGGTGCTCTACTTTGCCCACTGGGATAAAGGGCACCAAAATTGCAAATGTTGTTGGCAGGATGGAGAGATGGAACTGTAGAATCTGAGAGTAATTAAAAAAAAACAACTAGTTTTAAAAACAAACAAAAAAAGCAAATCAGTGTCATGACTATCACCATTTGTTTCTATAGGGGAGATAACATGAAACAAAAGCTGCCAGCAATAAACACAGCCCAAAAAGGTAGGGTCACCATATATCTGATTTTTTTATGTGGCTGGGGTCTAACTTCTCAGCAAATTAAAGGGTAATGTTATTTTCAAAGAACTGTAGAGCAATATGTTGGTTGCAAAATTAAAAAGAATTTCAAAATTTGAAAACTTCAGGACTGCAACTACTACGTTCAATACCTTCTAACAGGAACTTTGGAAAGGTGTACAACTCTTAGATGCAACTGTAAACTTACCTACACTAGTAGGAAATATGTCTTCATTGTTGATTTGCACTTCAATCCAATCCATTAAAAGATTCATATACTGAGGTGCTGGCAATGCTGTAGGTTTCTTGTACTTCAGATCATCCTGCCACCGATATTCATACTTTGGCCCACCTGACATCACAGGGCAGGTCCTTTCTGTGCAGAATTCACAGATCGTTCCATAGATCAAGTTGATCCTGTTGAAAAAGTCAACCACATGAACTGCTACCCAGTCATTGAGATCTTCTCCACTGGGTAACTGGACAGCAGCCTTCAGGTCCACTCCAGAGTTCAGTGAGGCCTGAGCTCGTTTGTGAAGTTCAAACCTCTGTGTTCCAGGTTCAAATTTCCGTTTGGGACGGAATGTCTTGTCCTTATTAAAAACTTGCTTCAGTGCAATGGACATGTCTTCTAGCTTGCAAGTTTCCAACAAAAACAGGGACTGGAATGATGACACAATAAATCTGGGGAGGGGAAAGATTTCTCCAGATGAATGTCTAGTCCACTAGCTCTTCCTGTTCAAAATTTTCTTAGGTGACCTCATGTTCCTGAAGATTCAAAGGGGGAAAGAATATAATTTAGTGGTAAATATGACTGCCAACAGCATGCTGGAGGTTTTAACATCTACCCTGAAATCTAAAAGTACTCTTCCTGAACAGATTGCCCAATTAGCACATCCAGATAGCCAGCCAAGCCTCAGCCTCCCTCCTTTCTGCTTCTTCAGTTCAACAATACAGCTAAAATAGGCTAAAATGTCCATTCTAAAGCATCTTTAAAAGAATAAAATACAAAACACCAAAAGGAAAGTAGAAGCAATAGATACAACGGATACTTTGCTAATCCCACCAAAGCAGGTGACCAAGGCCTAGCTATTTATTTTATTTATTTATTTATTTATTTATTAAATTTATACCCCCACCCCTCTAGACCATGTCTACTTAGCTACCACTAAGGCAAGAAGCCTATGTATCAGGGCTGTACTACTTCATGTTGATCCTCTACTTTTTTTAAAAAAAAAGCCATCCAAACAGAAAACACAGAGAAGTGCAGAGACCAGGTTTTTAAATGGGGATATGGAGAATAATTCCTCTACCTTTAATTACCCAGAAAAACAAATTACATTAAAAGCTGCACCTGTTGAAATTTCCTCTTCTACTTGACTATTAAAGGTACAAGGACCCTGATCTCTTTTTCCTGTGGTCACTCTAGTTCAAACTTAGTCTACAGCAAATTTGGTTGACTGCCAGATGTGCTGTGGAGAAACGTTCATTCATGAGACTCTTCAAAGAAGCTGGAATGATATTATCCAGACACAGCCATTTGATCAACACAGTACAGACTAGAGCACAATTTCTGACAAATGTGGGAGCCACCATATTCACTGGTTTGTCAGGAATGGCCTCTGTGAATTTAATGGAAGCCTGCTATGCAACAGAAGACATGGGGAAGTGGTTTAAGGTGCACAATAAATTCAGGGTGCTGTGATAATACAGGATACTGGGCAGGCCTGCCGGTTGTAACTACTGGTTTGCATAAACATAATATACATGGTCAACAATTTCCAGCACCTGTATTTTAGGCAGAAATAAATAAGCTGCATTTGGCAGAAAAAATGTGATTATTATTACCCATCTTGGGTACTGTCACCAACCGAGAAATCCTAGTAAGTTTCCGAGATGCATTAGAAAACGACTAGATTGGAAAGTTCTTGACCGCTTTTATCACTGGACCCATCTGTTATGTAGAGTCTACAGACCACAAAGGCTCTAACTGAACCTAGATGTGCGAAATGGCAAATTAGAATTGGTTATTTACAAGAACAGTCTTTATTTTATTCCTCTCCTTCCATGCACAGAAAGAGATTTTTAAACATGCAGCATAAAAATATCATCTGACTTTCATGGGATTCTGTGGAAAACCAAACCCTCATGACGTTATGCTTTAGCCCTTCTGCTATCATATTCTTATTATTACTTTTTTAAGCAGAGAGAACACTTCCTTTTGAAAATGTCATGACTATTTATTTATTTAAAATATTTTACCCTGCCTTTCTCCTTAAAGAGGACCCACGGCAACATTCATAATCCAAAGACAATATTTACAGTTTAAAAGACTTGGTTACTCACTGTAACTATGGTTCTTCAAGTGGTGATCCATAGTTACAGCGAATAACCAAGTCGTATTCTTCATGGTGTCCATGTATGCACACAAGAAAGGATGACTTGCAAGCTAAAGTTTGGAGATGGGAATTACGCCAGAACAGAAGATAGAACAGCCCGTCCAAAAGCAGCATCTTTCTGGGCTTTGATGTCCAATCTGTAATAGGTGACAAATCTTGATGGTCTAGATCATGTCGCCACTCAGCAGATTTCTTGTGTATCTACACCACTTAGAAACACAGTGGAGGAGAGCTGGAGACAGAGGTTTATTTGTTACTTCGTAAGTCAGAGAAATGGCTTGAGAGATCCATTTAGAGAAGTGTTGAGAGGAGATTGGTAGCAGACAAAAAGCCTGGTAGTGTGTCTAAAGTCTTTCATCCTGTCTAGGTAGAAAGCCCAGCCCTCTTGATGTCCCAAGGAGTGAAATGATCTTTCCAAGTTCTCTGGTGAAGGACAAAAAGTAGGTAAAATAAGAGGTGGTGACACGTAGAAACGGGGAGCCGCCTTAAGTAGGAAAGTAATGTCCATGTGGAGGGTTACTTTATCTTGGGAAGAGATGATGTATGGAAGATTTCAGCATAAGGCAATCAGTTCGGCAGCCCGGCAGGCAGAAGCACTACCTTGACAGTTAGTAGACAAAAGTTTGCCATTGCCAGGGGCTCAAAGGGGTGTTTGGTAAGCTGAGAAAGAACCAAGGAAAGAGACCAGGGATCATGCAAGGGCTGCACGTCCGCATATGCATTCTGGAGGCCTTTCAGAAACTTTCTTAAAGTTGGATGTTTGAAGAACTGGGAAGATGAGTAGCCTGGCTGTGAGACAGATCTTGATAGAGAAGTTGGAGAGTTCCTGGTGCTTAAGGTGTAGTAGGAAGGCTAAAATGGTAGACAGAAAGGCTGGAGAGTCTGACAGATTCTGAGAGGATGTGTAAAGTTGGAATTTCCTCCACTTATACTGGAAGAATCAATTAGAGCAGGGCCATCTTGCTTGTTCTAGGATGCTGGCAAGGAGGGGAATATCCTCCAAGCAGTGTGCTTCAGCTGAGTGATGTTGGGATGAAGGTCCATGCCGTGATGTTGAGAGAGAAGGTTGGGGTGAAGAGGCAGCCTCCTCCTGTTTGTTGCGGTGAGGAGGAGGATCACAAACCGCCGCTGGTGCAGCCAACTAAGGGGTGAGCAGGATCACATTGGACCGGTTGTGCAAGGTTTTCACAACCATCTGCTGGATAAGAGGAAAGGATGATAACATGCACAGAAGTCAATGAGTGATACACCACTCCCAGATAAGACCTGACAGCTAGAGGTGGCTCAGAGACTTGGTGCTGCCCTGTTTAGGTAATACATTGCTATAATACTGTCCGTGGCAATTTGGACAGTGATGCCTTGGATCATGTTTCTGAACACCCAGGGGGCTTTGAAAATGGCTAGGAGTTTGAGAAATTTGATGTGATGGGTTCTCTTGTGTGCTGACCACTGTGGCGGCAGTGTGCTCCCCATCCCGTCATGCTCACATCTGTGACTAAGAGACAGGAGGGATGTGGCTGGTGGAAAGCAACTCCCAGGTGGAGGTGGCACTCAAATGACCACCAGAGAAGTTGGCAGAGTAGTTGTGAAAGAGGCAGCCTTGTTGGGTGGATCCAGTCTGCTGTTGTAGGCGAGTAGATAGAAAATTGGAGTGGACACATTCTGAGCCTGGAGTGGGGCAGAACGGCCATGGTGAATACCATGAGTCCCAATATTCATTGAACTGAATGGACTGATGTCCGTTGAGTCCAAATAAGTATTTGGACAGAGTCTATAATAGTATGCACTCATGGTCAAGGGAGGAAAGCTTGTGTACACGTGGTGTCAAGAAGTGCCCCAATGTAGTGGATAGACTGAGATGGGATGAAGTGAGATTTTGAAATGTTCACTTGTAGTGCCAGACTTGATAACAGTCATAGGCGAAAACTGGTGTTGGCTTGCAGAGTTCTTTGATCGTATGCCACCAGGAGCCAATCACTGATGTAAGACAATACGGTGATGCCCTGAGTTCTGAGAAAGGCAGCCACTGGCAGCACACACTTTGTAAAGACCCTTGGAGCTGTTGAAAGTCCTATGGAAAGTGCGTGGAATTGATACGTAGGTGTGGTGGTCAAAAAAGAAGCTGAGGAACTGACAATGTCTTAGATGGACTGATACATGGAAGTATGAATCACAAAGATCTATGGATGTGAACCGATCTCCACATTGGAGCAGAGAGAAAATAGACTGTAGTGTGACCATCTGGATATTTGTTGCCAATGCGGAGGTCTGAGAGGATGCAGCCCACCATCCTTTTTGGGCATGGTAAAATACTGAGAAAAGGAGCCATACGTGATGCAATGAGGAGGAACTCTTAATATGGCTCCTTTCCTGAGTAAGGTGTAGATTTCATCCTGAAGGACGAGGGAAGGTGGAGTGCATCTGATATCCCTTGTAAGTGGCAGAGTGGAGAACTCCATGCCGTATCTGTGGGTGATTATGTTGAGAACCCATGCATTCGACGTGATAGCGCCCCAGGTGTTGATCAACAGCACCAAGCGTATATCTGCAGCTACAGGGATAGGAGATGGTGGAGGTAGAGAGATGTGTACAAATATAGCTCGGGCTGGGGCATGTCAAAACCGTTGTCTTGGTTTCCTGTCTGCCTTCTTGGTAAAAGCTGCCTATTTGTACTTGGTGCAGGAGGAGGCAGGGTTGAAATGCTGTTGAATGGACCAATCTGATGCTTTGGATCTTTCAGACAGTGACTTGTAATTAGTATATGGGAGAGATCACTTCCAGTGAGGGCGGAAGTGTTGAGGTTTATGCCCATCATCTTGGCATCTTGTTTTCTTTTTGTGGTGGTCCTGCATGAACTCATCGGTTTTAGTGTTAAAGAGGCCCTCTTCATCGAACAGGAGGTCCTCCAGGCAGGACTTGGAAGTCTTCCAGGAGACCCACTGAACGTAACCAGGTATGCTGGCACAGGGTGATGCTTGCTGCCATGCTGTTAACCACACAGTCAGCCACATGATGGGCACCGTGGATTTGCTGTCCTGCCAGGGCATAAGCCTCTTGTTGAAAGGAAATGCCTAGTCATATCCTATCTACTGGTAAAGCAGCAATTATAGTCTGCATTTTTTCCTAGATAAATTGGTTTTCTTGTGGAACCTGGCAAAAACTGAGTCTTTGGCTGGTGGTTTGAAGACTGGAAAGTGCAATGATTTTGCCATTCTTTCTATCAGGTCATTATAGGATGAGAGGTCCTCCAAAAGGGAATGAGGAGCAGGGTCCTGTACATGAGAACTAGGTGAGGATTTTAGGGAGCAACAGATTCCCTTCCCTCTTCCAGCTCGGAGTCAGATATGGTGTCATCAGTTGTCTTTCTCTTGCAGGGGCTGCAGATGTTGCCAGCAGCTGAGGAGGATCATGAGGAGGCTGCAAGGTAAATAGAAAATCTGAATTGGGGGCGAGGCAAAAGCACTTCAGGCAAAGCAGGGCAAAGAGCCAAGGTATGGGTGGCTGGTTAGGGAGATCCAATCCAGCAGCACTTGTACCTGCTGAAGACATACTGCAGTAGATCACTGGGGCTTGTATTTATGTCTCAGTAAAACTCTAGACCAGTCTGTGGTCATGGCAGGACTGGGCCGTGGAGGCAGATCTCCCATCCCCCACGCACTCTCCCCACCCACTTGCATGCATGGCCCGTGACCTGCACGCACTGGCCCACTCACCCATAAGTGCGCCCCTCCCCTCCGCGAGCACACCCTGCCCCTCTGCGAGCGCACTCCGCCCCTTCACGCATGCACGCCCCTCCCCTCGGAGAGTGCCCATCAGATTGAGTGCCCCCCACCAGTCCATGACTCAGAAAAGATTGGGGACTACTGCTCTAGACCCAGAGTGGTTTTGGAACCCATGATGAACAAATGGATAACAATGCTGATCATGGTAACATCAGGATTGATCTCAAGGGATGGTAGCATTGTGTTCTTGAGACTGATAACAAATACTTGCAGAGGATCGAGATCTGCTATGGTCCTGAGATCGGTGGCAGCTCCTGCACAATGGGAATGGCCATCCCATATCACCATACAGAAACCAATGTGGGTAGAAGAAGAGTGTAGTGCACATCCTCACAATATTGAGAGTCTAGTGAGGGAGACCACAACTAACATGGGCTTTATCCGTGCTCTGGGGATAGCGAAGACAAGCGCAATCTCAATCTCCTGTTATCTCTGTTATGACATCTCTCACCTGAGGTGATCGTTGGGTCAGGGAGAGAGAGCTGGATTTCGAATGGCACCCATCCTCTGACACAGGAGGAGGCAGGAACTGCTCCTGGATAGAGACTGTAGGGGAGGTTGCCCTCAGCGAAGCTGCAACACTCTGTACAGAGGGGCTGAGACACTCATCCTCTGAAACCAAGACTGGGAGTTGGTGGTATGGTCAACTGAGGATCCAAGGTAGCTGCAGCACGTTTGGCATCATGAAGTTGCTGCTGCTTTTTCCTCTTAACCACGTCAATATTGGAGGTTGCTGGACACTTTTTGCCTTCCTGCTCAAATTCCTTTGTTGGTTTCAACAGTGGTTTTGAGGTTGAACGTACAGATGGTTCCAAGTCCATGGTGGTCCCCATTTGGTCCATCCACTCAGAAATGGTGGTTTGGGGCTCTGATGTGTCCTAGGAATGGGATCAGTGGCCTGGTGGGATTGTTCCCAGAGGAAGGAATGGAATTGAGACTGGCAGTTTTTGAGAGTAAAAGTGGTAAAGTGTTTGTTCATTTGTTCATACAACTTCTATACCAAGGCCACTCCAGGCAGTCCACAACATGATAAAACAGACAACACTTTAAAAAGCATTAAACATAATAGTTATACAAAGACCAAAATTAAACATACCAGTCCACTTACAGATCTTACAGGACTGGACTAAGTGGACTTCTCCCAAACAAAAAAGGCAGGTGTCATGCCCATCAGATTGGGGGTCTTTTGCCACATGTGGCACATTTCTTCATTAAGGCTGAGGCAGTAAATAGTCAAAAAATGGGGGCTAGAAGCCGTGAGGGGGATAGGGAGGGATGTGAAGGAAGGGTTGCTGAAACTAACTCCTTCCCCCTCTTTTCAGTTGTTTGTAGGAAGAAAGGATAAGGGGGAAATGTAAGAAGGAAAAAGGCAGAGGACTTACAAACCAACAAATAAATAAAATAAAAATGCAGGCAAGTAGCAGAGGCTCCAGAGCAGTCCTTCGCATACTATTGCAGAAGCAGATAAAAACAGAGTTTTTGAGGAGAGCGGAGCAGCACTTGCATATTACAAGCAGAGACAGTCTTTTGTTTTTGAGGCTCTGAAACTTTTCAAACCAGGATTCACACAAGTGCAAACCCCTGTCTGTATGGATACATGGACACCACAAAGGAGAAGAATAAGTACACAAATCCTAAAAAGGATCAAGCAAATACCACACCAAAAGACAGTAAACCAAAGCAACTAACCAAAACCCCATTCAAACTGTAAGGCACAACAATCTATACAAAACCCCCACTCCGGCAACCAGTCACTAAGGGAACGGCTGCCTGAAGAGAAAGGTCTTTGTCCACTTGCAGGAGGGAGGAGGATTAGCCCTTGATTATTATCCCGTACTGCCCTGTAAGCTGCAAATCCAACAATTCTATTTCATTTTCTTTTCCCCTGACAATTCCTAGAAGTTGAGTAACTGGCCTTGTAAAAAGAGAAAAGGGAGAATATGGCTGAGGTGTGTGCGAGAGCAGGAGTTCTGAGTGCTAATACAGTTAGTTGAGCTTGCAGCTCATTCTCTGGAGATCAAACAATCAGGTCAGCTCCTTGCTAAGGAGGAGGATGACACAGACTGAGCATTCCCCACAAGGTGACAGATCCCAACAGTCACAAATACACTGTCTAGTCACGTGATATGATTTGTAGGGATCTGAGTAACACCAGTACATGGGAAACTGGTACGTCACACTCTAAACAGCAGCTCTAAAAAGTAAATTACTGCAAAATCTAAAAAGCAAATTACTGCAAAATCAGGCCCAAATTCTCCAAAACTAAACAGCATACCAGGTTCTGCTGAAATTGACAGGATTTTAACATAATGTTAAGATGCCATATTACATGGATTTCAGTCTGTGAATTCCACAACAGCCACTTTCTATAGAGAAAATGTTTAGTTTCTCCTAAACACAGATTAATATACTTATTTAAAAAGGATGAATAAACCCGCTCAGGCTATTAACCAATTATCTTTTATTCTTTCTTGTTTAAACTAGCCCATGTTTTCCTTTGTCTTGCATGTCTTCTGTACTCTGGGAAACTGAGTCCTTTATTACACTGCATGGGAGTGTCAGGGGAAAAGTGTATGTGTCTTATGGAGTGAAATCGCCACCTTCAGGGACTCTTTTGAGGCTTGAGAAGCTTCAGAAGAGTCCCTGAAGGTGGCGATTCCCCCCCTCTGGCCCCTGGGGGGGCTTGGTGAGACTCCAAAGGGTCCTAGGGTGTCTTCCATAATACATACCTCTCCATAAGACTCACCAAATTTTTAGGAGAAGAAAACAGGAAAAATATAATCTGGGAATTTCAGCCTGCTGGACCAGCAGGGGTGAGGATGGGGGAAGCCTCCAAAGGGTCCGAGAGTGCCTTCCAGGACCCTTCCAATCTTAATTCCAGGACCCTGGAAGGCACTCTCGGATTCTTTGGAGGCTTCCCCCACCCTCACCCCTGCTGGCCCAGCAGGCCGAAATTCCCAGATTATATTTTTCCTGTTTTCTTCTCCTAAAAATTTGGTGCGTCTTATGGAGCGAAAAATACAGTAACCAATAATAGCTTAAAGCACAGTGGCTGAATTCTGTTGATTAAACTCTTCTGTAAGTTCCATTGATTCAAATGGATCTATTCTAGTTCCATTTGAATCAATGGAACTTATGGAGGAGCTGATTCACTAAATCCCCACTGATTCAATGGGCCTACTCTAGTGCAACTTAGTGCAATGAGCAACAGGATTTTAGGCACTGTACAAAAACAGATCACAAAAATTATGCTGTATTGCTAATTTGCGATCAATATATAAGATACCCAGTGTGGCATAATGACAAACTAGGATTGGAAACTCAATGGGGAAGTAGAACTGGTAAAACTACTCCTTAAATATCTCACTTGAAAGCCCTGTTAGGGTTGCCATAAATTGGTTCTGACTTCATGGCATATAATAACAATCAATATATAAAGTCCTATTTTTCATTAGGGATTTGGTGGCGCTGTGGGCTAAACCGCAGAAGCCTGTGCTGCAGGGTCAGAAGACCAGCAGTCATAAGATCGAATCCACGGGACGGAATGAGCACCCGTCGCTTGTCCCAGCTCCCGCCAACCTAGCGGTTCGAAAGCATACAAATGCAAGTAGATTAATAGGGACCATCTCGGTGGGAAGGTAACAGCGCTCCGTGTCTAAGTCGCACTGGCCATGTGACCACGGAAGATTGTCTTCGGACAAAACGCTGGCTCTATGGCTTGGAAACGGGGATGAGCACCGCCCCCTAGAGTCGAACACGACTGGACAAAAATTGTCAAGGGGAACCTTTACCTTTACCTTTATTTTTCATTAGAAAAAGTTTAAATTATGTCCTACAACATTTATGTATATTCACCATATCTTGGGCTCTGCTATTCTAAAATTGTGTAAGACTTTCTATAAACTTACTTTCCTGCTGTTTTCTTTCCTTCATCCTTATCCAATTTGTCAGTTTAATAAAGTATGCCATATCTCCTATTCTATCCGTTCATTCCTCTATCAACAGAGTATCCAATTTCCTCCAATTATGGTAGGAAACTACAGTATATGAACTATCACTGATCAAGGTACAATTGTTTCAGTATCTCTACTGACAACAGCAAAATAAAATTACTAAATAATTGAATGATTAAATTACACTCCACCATGTTTTTAATTTCCTTTAGAAAGAAAACTAAGTAACTGATTTTCTGGACAAAGCCAGAAAATATTATAATTATCTGCTCTAGGCGAACTGCATGATCAAAATCTGCTGTCACTTATGCTGGGATAAACTCTAATGCATTACTGATGAGGTCAGAAACTATCTTCTGCTCATTGTTGTTATTTTAATTACCTGGAAGACAAACACATTTTATGGCTGAAGGCTACATACATAAGTCTCCCAAATAAATGTTTTTGTGCAACACTTTATTTTTTCACTCTTGCTGAAAGACAATCCATTTATGTAAGGACAGAGAATGAAAACTGTTCAGCTACTGTTGCATGGGGAGCCATGACTTCTTCGCCCAGTGATTCATTCTCAATAGCAGCGAAATCAACTTCTTGATTTTGGAAATGTAGCAAGATCTCTAGGGATAAATTCATGACTGCCAAGACTTTGCCCCCAAACAAACTCATGACTAGAGATGGGCATGAACCTGAAAATTAGTGGTTCATGATTGGCCATAAACCATGAACCATCATGAACCAACTAGAAAACTGGACCACGAACCAGTTCAGTTTTGATGTTATGTCCAGTGTGGAGCTTGCCTTCTCTTGTTGTGCTGCTGCCATTACCACACTGCAGCTGCCATGCCAATAGGCATGCGCAGAGGCAGACATCCCGGTTTCCTGGGAGCCATGCGTGCTGTCTCTGCATATGTGGACACCAACCAGCTGTTCTCTGCACATCTGACAGCCTATCAGTTAACTGGTGTGCACATGCGCAGAGGCAGCAGGCCCAGCTCCTGGAAGGGAAGCCAGGTCGCTGTCTCTGAAAGTGGCAGTGGAGGAGAAGGAAGAGGAGATGGTGGCAGGCTCAGGTAGGGAGGCAACGGGGTCAGTGGGAAGGGGGCAGGGACATCCATATTGCCAAAACATTGTGCGAGATAGAGAAACATTCAGCTCTTCATTTTGTTTCAGCAAAACAGAATGCATGAAGTGAACCATGAAGCAAACCTCAAACCAGCCCAGTTCATGTTTTTTTTTTCCGATTCGCAGTTTGGTTTGTGCCCATTTCTACTCATGACAGATCAGCTCCACAACTAGTCTGATTATCTGGCTTTGAGAAAGATAAAAATTGATGATGGAACTTCTACAGTATCCTGTACACTGGAAATACTACTACTTAGGATGAACAGGCTTCTAAAAGGAAAGTGTCATCTATCCATATTAAATCTGTCCAACAACGACTAAGCAAAATAAGCCCCTTGGTTGGCCCAGAGGCCCAGACAGCTCTTCCAGACACTCTGAAACCCTGGATGCTGCACAGGCAGACATTCCAAAACTTGGTGTAAACAGGTATTTACACTGCAGAAAATGCCAAGTAGTCATATTGGAAAGCCAAATTTCCCTTGTCATGCAAAAGAATATTTGAATTCAACTTCCCTGCCCAAAACCTTTCCTGGCAAGCTGTTCAGGCTTGCCACACAGATGTCTTTCTCCTATTTTCAAATCCAGGTTGCGCCATAAAATTAATCTGGCATGCAGATACAGGTCAGCTCTGATTCTGCTTCAATTAACAAAAAATGTTTCCATTTGGCATGTTGCATCAAGGGCTTATGGTGCTCATGCAAACTCCAATACGCCAGGAAATCTATTCTGTTATAGTATCTCATGCTGTGGTTAGTTCGAGCCTCAGTATGATCTTGCAGCTGGATGGCTATATGCAGCGCAGAAGCTATGATCCAGATTTGTTTGGAGTAGACACATGGATGCAAACTACCATTCCACATTACAAGTACACTTATCTATATCTGCTTCGATACACAAAAGTCTGTCCATATTGAACTGTTCCATTGTTGGAAGATTTATGATGCTACAATTACCAAATAAATAAGGACTTCCAGACCATAACAAAATTGCCACAAGAAAACAGCTTTTTAGAAGGAGTGCAAGGCTATAGGTATGAGGTTTGTTCAAATGAGTGGAGCAGCATGATATATAGCTAAATTCTTGAATTAGACATATCAAAGCAGGAATTCCTTTGATCGCAACGAAGACAAAAGTTAGTACATCTCTGCATATAAGAACAAAACTCTCCTGTTTCAGTTTAAAACCTTGATCTCATCAGGGGTTTGAACAGGCAGAGACCGATGGTTTCTCTCAAAGAGCAGAAAGTGGCTATTCCTGTTGAGAATATCAACAAGAAATGCAAATACGTATACAGGAGTTACCGTATTTTTCGCTCCATAAGACGCACCTTTCCATAAGACGCACCAAATTTTTAGGAGAACAGGAAAAAAATTATCTGCTTTCTTCTCCTAAAACTTGGTGAGCCTTATGGAGAGGTCCATCTTATGGAACACACCCTAGGGTCCTAGGGTGTGTTCCAGGACCCTTTGGAGCCTCCCCCTGCCTCCCTCGGGGGCCAGAGGGGGTGAAATCGCCAGCTTCTGGGGCTCTTCTGAAGTTTCCCAAGCCTCAGAAGAGCCCCCAAAGGTGGCAGTTTCATCCCCTCTGGCCCCCAGGGGAGGCAGGGTCAGTCTCCAAAGAGTCCTAGGGTGTGTTCTAGGACCCTTTGGAGACTCACCCTGCCTCCCTCAGGGGCCAGAGGGGGCAAAATCGCCACCTTCTGGGGCTCTTCTGAGGCTTCCCAAGCCTCAAAAGAGCCCCAGAAGGTGGCGATTTTGCCCCTTCTGGCCCCCGGGGGAGGCAGGGTGAGTCTCCAAAGGGTCCTAGAACACACCCTAGGACCCTTTGGAGACTCACCCTGCCTCCCCCGGGCGACAGAGGGGGCAAAATAGGCAGCTTCCAGGACCTTTTCTGAGCCTTTCCAGGCTCAGAAAAGGTCCTGGAAGCTCCCGATTTTGCCCCCTCTGTCCTCGTGGGGGGGTGGGGGGAGCCTGGCAAGGGTCCTGGGAGGCTCCCTTGGACCCTTGCCATGTTCCCCCACCCCCCCATGGGGCCAGGGGGGGTAAATTCGCCAGCTTCTGGGAGTGTTTTGAGGCTTGGGAAGCCTCCAAACACCCCCAGAACCTGGCGATTTTGCCAGTGCTGGCCCCGCGGGGGGTGGGGGGAGGGTGGCAAGGGTCCAAGGGAGGCTCCCTTGGACCCTTGCCACCCTCCCCCCACCCCCCACAGAGCGGGGGGGTTAAAATCGCCAGCTTCTGAGAGTGTTTGGAGGCTTATCAAGCTTCCAAACACCCCCAGAACCTGGCGATTTTGCCAGTGCTGGCCCCGCGGGGGGGTGGGGGGAGGGTGGCAAGGGTCCAAGGGAGCCTCCCTTGGACCCTTGCCACCCTCCACCCACCCCCCCATGGGACCAGGGGGGGTAAAATCGCCAGCTTCTGGGAGTGTTTTGAGGCTTGGGAAGCCTCCAAACACCCCCAGAACCTGGCGATTTTGCCAGTGCTGGCCCCGCGGGGGGTGGGGGGAGGGTGGCAAGGGTCCAAGGGAGGCTCCCTTGGACCCTTGCCACCCTCCCCCCACCCCCCACAGAGCGGGGGGGGGGGTTAAAATCGCCAGCTTCTGAGAGTGTTTGGAGGCTTATCAAGCTTCCAAACACTCCCAGAACCTGGCGATTTCGCCAGGGCTGGCCCCGCGGGGGGGGGGGGAGGGTGGCAAGGGTCCAGGGAGGCTCCCTTGGGCCCTTGCCACCCTCCACCCACCCCCCCATGGGACCAGGGGGGGTAAATTCGCCAGGTTCTGGGAGTGTTTTGAGGCTTGGGAAGCCTCAAAACACTCCCAGAACCTAGCGATTTTGCCAGTGCTGGCCGGTGCGTGGGTGGGAGGAGCGTCGCAAGGATCTGAGTGAGCTCCCAGGACCCTTGCGACGTTCCCCCCACCCGGAAGCTGGCGATTTCGCCGGTGCTGGCCCCGTGGGGGGGTGGGGGAGCCTCGCAAGGGTCCTGGAAGGCTCACCCGGACCCTTGCAACGCTCCCCCCCACGGGACCAGCAGCGACGAAATTGCTGCATTCACACCATTAGACGCACTGACTTCCCCACCCACATGGGGAAAGTGCGTCTTATGGTGCAAAAAATACGGTAGATGTAAGATACCGAGTGGCCATCTGTAATTCAAAAGTGTCTTAATTCAACTATCCACTATGAGACCTACAAAAAAAATGCTGCCAATTCTTTATTTTATTGATAAAGAGCCACCAGGTTTATTTGCAATCTTATGTTTTTCTTTGTTTACTGCTGATTGTAGACAAAGCCCATTCTTTCAGTGGGTATTAAATCTGTTGTAGGTATTGATATTGAGCTGAGGCCAGTAACAATATTTTGACACCTACATTTATTAAAGGAATATATCAGTAACTAGAGCATGTTGGTTTTATGAAATATCAAAATAAAAATTCCCTTAAGAGCTCTTGTACTTCTAGGTTCCCATTATATAAATCAAAGAGTTTAAGGGGCAAGCTGTTCAATGGATGGAAAGCTATCCGGTCCCAGGGATTGCCCATTACTCTTGGTTTTTATTGCTAACTATATTTTGTTCAACTGGGAGTTGGGGGTGGAGGAGCTGCATACCAGCCAGCATGAGTATGATCTAATTGTGGGGGAGCTGTCTGTGCTAAGAAGAGAGGGACAGCTTTATCTATTCAAAATGTATTATTTTATTTGAAACAAACATTTATTTGAAATAAAACGGTGTTATTAATTTCTTCTGGCATTACAGTACATGAAGCTGGGCCGACCTGTCTTTAATTCTAAGGATTATGTTTCTCTGTCACACAAAACAAATGCAAAAGACCAAAAAAGAAATATGTTCTTTCCACATGCACAATATCTTTGTTTTATGTGAGCCAATAAATATAACCAATGCACCCTCTAATTTTCAGCCCCACTGGGTGGGGCTCCACTTCTCACATGTGCAACTGTGCCCCCACCTCCGTGTGCAGGGTTCCGTCACAACTGGAACCAAAGGAGTTAAAAGCAATTGCTGCGTGAAGGAAGAAGAGATCTGTGCAGAGGGAGACGGAGTAGTGCATGCCTATGTGCTTGCCCAGCTTAGAGGGAACCTGGAACATAACCATTGCTATGACGCTTATTAAGCTGAAGTTTTCCTGTGGAAAGTTATGTGAATAATGTTATAGTGTGATTGTTCCCTTTTTACTTAAGACCTACCACTCTTGGGCCATTTTCTTTTTATGAGGCAGAGGAAGTAGTTTAAAAAGCATCTCATATCATAGCTTTGGAATGGAATGTGCCTCGACTTGAAAAAGTCAATTAATTTTATATACCTTTGTGTACTGAAGACCTAAACGTTCAAATGTGATGAACTGAGACACCACCTTGGCATAGAGGAAACGAACATGCCCTGTTATACATCAACTAAATGCAAAATATGATTCATGGTATGTAAAAAATCATGGTGGTGAATAGACAAAATTGGATATAGTCTAACTCACGGGCCTAAGGAAAGTGACTGTCATACAGACATGTCTGTTTTCAAAACCCTCAGGCCAGATGTATCAACAGCAGCTAATACCAAAGCTGTACTGGCCAATAATTTGAATTTTTAGACCTACATGCTTAAATCACTATATTGAAGAATGTATTTTGTATTTTGTGGGGTTTTGTGGGGCTTCAGCTTTAACTTGTAAACCGCCCAGACTAGTGCTTGCACTAACGGGGTGGTAAATAAAATAAATACGTAAATATATATATATAAGGGTAGAAACAAGTTTCAAAAGCAGAAAAGGAAGATCCTTAAAGGCTGTTTGTATATGAATGTCTCAGCAACGGCTCTTCTCACAAACTAGCTTACTGGTCTTCAGGACTAAGCTTAGAAATGCTTTGAAGTCTGATTTATTGAAGATAAAAGTGTGTCCCAATTGTCTCTCTAACACTAACATGTTTTCAGTTCTAACAAATGACTACAGTATTTATAACATCAGCTTCTGCCTTAATACAGCAAGCCTTGGGCTTCTGGATTTGCGAATGAAGACAACTATCCTTTCAGCTTTTTAAAAAGGGTCTACTCAGTGCTGTGTTGGTCTCAGGAATATAAGACAAATTCTCCTTCCTTCCTTCCTTCCTTCCTTCCTTCCTTCCTTCCTTCCTTCCTTCCTTCCTTCCTTCCTTCCTTCCTTCCTGTATTTATTGGGATATTTCAAGTCTTTAACTTCCCAAGAAATTGAGTGACATAGCCATGGCAGTGGTGTTCAAATGGTAATGGAATGGAGTGGAACGAAGAGGGAAGCCCCATTCATTTTTCAACTCAATGTTTGCCTTTCAGCCTAAGTTCAGGCTTACAGAAATATTTCTGGAGGGAGAGACAAGTGGCCAGAATCTTATTGTGTTACATGACTTCATACCATCAATGATGCAAGAAAAAAAGAGGCATCTTGCTAGCTATCTTTTGCACACCCTCATCGACACATACCAAACAAACAAACACACTGTTACCCATGAGTCATATCACAACAAGATATTGGCGAATGCAGGTAGAAAACTGGTATGGTTCTACATGTACCTGAAGTAACAAGTATCTGTTCTTCTTTGGTACCTCTACAATCACGACTTCACCCAGGTTCAGCCAAGAATACCTACTGGTGAGGAGGGGGCAACCACTGTAAATTATCTTGAAGGTCGGGTGGATTTTAGAATGATAAATATAGTGTGTATTTTCCCCATTATATGTTGCCCTATTGATGTTATTATTTGTATTAGCATTGCTGCTGTTCATTTCAGATTGGAGAACACTCCCCCTACAGATGCAGAGAATATGTTAAGAGCAACCCTTATGCCAATCTGTGGGAAACTCTGAAACAATATAAGCCATTATTCAAGCGAAGACTGTACGGCCTGGCATCTCTTCCCACCAGCAGTAAAATACAACAATTGTGGTGGCATGGAAATTGTTCAGGAAACTACTTATGTCAATTTTGAAAGGGACAAATTGATACATTTATACCCTATCTGGCTCTCAGCTTTATTCAAGCTCCAATGAGTAGACAAGGAACAAATACGCTTTTCAAAAACTCAGCCAAAAATTCCCCACAAATATATTTCACAACAGTGGCTGTGTTCTTGACTTTCAGGTTTTGGGTTTAAAAAAAAGAAAGAAAGAAAGAAATGGCAGGTTAAAAGGAAGAAGAACATCACAATGGGCCAAAGAGACAGCCTCACGGGGGAAGGGGGAAGGAGCAGTGGTATCTTGTCTCAAGACTCAGAAAGAAGCTGCCAAACTTTCCATATCTCAGGAAGCTCACAAGAAGGCTACTAGTTGTATCCAATGGTGTTGTATAAGAAATTTCTGTCACGGTTTTCCCCGGTCTGGCATGTGTGAAGTTGCTATTGCGTCCCAAGGGAAGCCAGAGAACTCAATGTTGACTTTCTTTAAGAGTAATAAGACATTCCAGAAGAGGCAGAGTGAAGGATTCCTAAGAAAAGATTATATTGCTAAACTGTTGTTAAAACTTGACAGTGTTAAAGGTTCCGATAGTTTTTTAATAAAAACTGTTCTTTTGCGTATTACTGACTCCCATATCATGGAGGTAAACATGGGTGAAGGTGACCTGAGAGGCCTGGTGGTTGGAGGAAGGAATCACAACAAAACAGCAGTTGGAAGTTTTTTGAAACTTTTTTGTGATAAGCATGTGATAGGCATGTTTTTCATATCCCAGAAATTCAAAATTTATTCAACATACAACGAAGTAAATTGAAAGACTAATTAATTTCTGATAAAATGATGGCTATTTTTATGCTTGCAACTTAGCTCATTTTAATTGGTCTTCAGGGCACAAGCACAGGACTGTAAGTCTGATTTCACAAACATGGAAAGACTGCCTCCATTGGTGTTTGTAATATTAACAAATTTTCATTTCTGATTATGAGCTCTCTCTAACATCTGTTTCTGACCTAAGAGATTTATACACTGAACCCTTCTGTGTGAAAAACTGGGATAAAAATACCAAAAATAAAAATTAAAAAGAATTAAGACATTTCGTACGAACAGATGTAATACACACAGATGAAATAACTGGGTCACCATACCAGAGGAATACTCTTTTGGTATTTACCAGACATGCCTTAGGTTAGCTCTTGTAATACAGCTTGCCCAAGCCTGGCACCCTGAGATGCTGGACTTATCCACTTCTGAAGAACACCAAGCTGAGCAAAACTGTGGTTGAGGACTGGCAAGAGGGTTTATTTTACTGTAATTAGAGGTTTTCTTCTTCTCTCTGCCCCTCATTTGTGAATGTTTGATATTAAGGGTTTTTAAACTGTGTTGTTGTTGTGTGCTATCAAGTTGCCTCCAACTTACAGCAACTTACAGGTTTTTTAAAAAATTAATTACTGATTATGTAACTGAGGTCCACTTTAAGACCAAAATGTTTTGGATTGGCACCAGATGTGCTGATAACTGGTGCATTTGTTTTCACTGTTGTACAACACCATGAAGGATTATGAGCCACCTGCTTAGGCTCTGAGATGTAGAGACTGCCAAAAAACAAATTCTTCATTCTCTTACACGCCACTTTGAATCCCTGCATCTCACTGTCAAACACAGTCAAATGGAAAGAAATGTCAATTTCTTTCCCATTGGTCACTGCTCCTGTGTCTTTAACCACAGCTTGACCCACAGATATAAATAGGCCAGGAATGGCCTGACCTTGTTATCTGAGCAAAACAACAAGATGGTGACCTCACATCAACTTCATGGACAACAGGCTAACTGCATGGGTACTTGATTCTTTCTTAATCGCTTGCAATGGGACAACATCCTCTGCCACCCGTCAGAAGGAAACTAGCTTTAAAAGACATACAGCAGTCAGAACAACACACACAACTCTCTTCTTCAACATTCTGTTGTTGCTCCCTGGCTCGCAGAGGCAGTTCTCCCACTCAGCATAATGACAAGGATGCCCTTGTGGCAGATCATAATGCTTATTTTTCAAAATCACAGTGAGTTACACCTACTAATTTCTTCAACTTGCTCTTAAAGGAACAGGAACTCCCTCTTCTGCTCAACTGCAATTTAGTCTCAACTAGTTTAAATGTAAAGAAACTGAAATAGCTAGAGATTTTGTATACTTTAGTTCAATTATCAATCCAAAGGGAGACTGAAGCCAAGAAATCAGAAGACAGAGACTTGGAAGGGCAGCAGTGAAGGAACTAGAAAAGATTGTCAAGTACAGTATAAGGATGTGTCACTGGAGACCAAGATCATCCTCTTTCTTGTATTTCTGATCACTGTATGGGTGTGAAAGCTGGAGAGTTCAGAAAGCTAATAGGAAAAAATGATTTGTTTGAAATGTGGTGCTGGAAGAAAGCTTTGTGGTACCCTGGACTGCCAGCAAGACAAACAAGTGGGTCCTAGATTAAATCAAGTTTGTCCTACTTTGGGCATATTGTAAGAAGGCAAGGTTCTCTGGAAAAGACAATATGCTGGGAAAGGTGGAAGACAGCAGGAAAAGAGGAATATCAAATATGAGACGGCGTGGCTCCCACAGGCTTAAGGCTACATGAGCTGAGCAGGGCTGTTGAGGATGGGACATTTTGGAGAGCACTCATTATAGGGTTGCTTTAAGTTGGAGGCAACTTGGTGGCACACAACAACAACAAAGTTGAAATATATAAATATGTTAGACATGCTACTCCTGAGCACAGAAGCTAATTTTTTTTTAAAAAAAGGAGAGGAAGGAGAAATTTAGAACCACCTCCTGCTCCAATAAATGTGCTGATGCGAGGAAATGTTAATTAAATGTTTGTATGTTATAAATCATGGGGTCAGTGAGAAAGATTCGTGACCTACAGTAGTATAAACAGAAATCTATACAAACCAAGAGAAAGAATGAATTGGGGCAATGGAGTCCAAAAGATGAGCCCTATAGAGGTCTACAGAGGTCTGTAGCATGGCACTTTTGAATCCCAAGTGCAGAGTATCCTGAAGCTGGGCAAAACTAGGGGCGAGGGACGTCCAAAGGCCCAGAGACCTATATGCAACCCTCTGATCTGGGGGTGGGGGTGGGGAGAAGGAATTAAACCAAACTCCCAGTTCTCATCTAGACTCATCAAAACATTTGCTCCGAATCCTTTCAAAGAGACGCATACCCAAAAACTATGCTGTGCACTGGATTTTATACTGGTCCATGTTATTTAAAATCATTCTGCTTTGGCCAGAAGAATATTCAACACAGAAACAGCCAAACACCATGATAATATGGTGATCTGTTATAATTAGAGATGGAGTATTCATATTCATATACGAACATCGATATCCTGGACCCAAGTGGCGGAGATCCCCAGTCACGCTTCCCTGAACCAACCTCCCCACTTAAGGGGCGCTGTGCAGGGCCACCATCCTGCTTGTCGTGCCAATCCTGAACAAAGCCTAGACAGTGCCTCCCCACATTCCTGTTTTTCTGGCCACTCCAGCCCGGGGGCGGGATGAAGAGTCTCCCTGCTCAGTTGGGCAGCAACCCATAAATTGGTTCAGGGAGGTGAGACTGGGGATCCCAACCACCTGAGCCTAGGGCAGCGGTGGCGAAACTTTTTGGGCTCGCATGCCCAAACTGGGAAAAAAAAAAAAACAGTGGATGGTGTACTGTGTTGGCAGCAGCGGAACCATAAGTGGCAGCGGAAGGGAGAATCCCGGCATGGAGATGCTTGGAGACCCCACTCCAGATCCGCTGCAAGTGCCAGCTGCTCCGGATCCGCCTGCCGAAGCGTCACCACCGTGGCTGCAACCGCCTCCTGAGGTTTAGCTGCGCTGGGGGGGGGCAGAGTAGCGATCTGGCGACATATGGCTTGTGTGCCAGCAGAAAGGACTTCACATGCCATCTGTGGCACGCGTGCCATAGGTTCACCATCACTGATTTAGGGTATTCATATTTATATACAAACATTCCATATCTGGTTATAATTATACAACATTCATCAAAGTGAGTGTAAGAAAACCATACACAGAACCTTTCAGCCAATCCAATGTTTACTCTGACAGCTCATGTCAAAGAGCAACGGTATCTCCAAGTCAAAAGAAATCCGATTTAAACTTTTACAGTTCAAGCTTGTATTCAGAACGATGACTCATCCGAGTGAGTATCTTAAAATACATATTTGACCCACTTGTTTGAGTTACTCTAAGGGACTGTAGTGTCAAAATTGACATGAGGTATGAGCTGTAGCATTTCTGCAGTTCACACAAGCACGCGGTTTAGCAGTTCTCATGGGGACAGAATTGTTTTAAAAGACATAACAGATAGTGAACGGATCATAAAATGTTGACAGACTCCACAGTCTATAACTTCAAAAGAACAGTGTGGTGAATAGCAAGGGGATGGTGGAATCAATCTTTGCAATGAACTCTTTTCAGAATTTCATTTCTATTACAGTTCACTAACGCTTCCTTTCCCAATGAAATTCTCCCAAACCCACTTCAGATCACTACCCTACAATCTGTGTAAAGACTTGTCATTTTGTGGAAATACCCTAGCATTATGTAGAGAGAGAACAATCTAAATATATCCACTTTCCACAACAAGCACACAATACTGGACATGGCATTGGATGTGACAGTTTCAACCACTCTTTAGACTGTATTTCTTAGTTTCTTGTGGCAGCTGATACTACTCAGACTACATTATATGCAAATAGATATCCAAACTATAACAGCTTCTCTTTTCCCTTTCCTTCCCCCTCCCCAGGAAAAGAACTCTATAAAGCAGTGGGCCCCAACCTTTATGGGAGCCTCTGAGGAAGGCGGGGCACCCCCTGCACTTGCGCAGGTGTTCTTGGGCATATGCGTGAAGCGGTGGGGGGCGTGAGCGCTCCCCCACCCCTTCAAGCATGTGTAGGAGTGTCTGCATGACCCCGCGCATCCGCCCACCCATTTGCTCGGGCTCATAGGCGAAGGGATGGGGGAGTGCTCAAGCCGGCGCTGGCACATGCGTGCATGAGCAAAGCAACTGTGGGGAGGAGACTGTATGCGGGGGGGGGGGAGGTCTCTCTCCGTGGTCCAGTCTGGCTCAGGCCACAGACCAGGACCGGGCTGCAGACTGGGGGGTTGACAACCTCTGCTATAAAGGAGTGGTTTGGCATGGTTAACCATCTCCCACTACAACTCCTTCCAGTGGTATTTTGACATGTGAAATCTCAGGCATATGTTTCTGAGGACAAACTTGTGCACTGAATCATATATTTCTGAAAAGCAATGGGCAGATTTGTTACCTATGGATATAGTGTTGTTTATCCACTACACAGAACTAGGAGGAACCGTACAAGTGACATTTTATGGGTGTCTACAAATATTACTGTGATTCCCCAAACATCAACATCACCAATAACAATAGCATTTGAGCATTCAAACTAATTACTTTGAATACTAGCATTATAAGCCTTAAATAAGCTTCCCCAACTGCCCCCAAAGTATTAGATAACAACTCTCATCATCCCTGACCATTAGCCATTCTGGCTGTGGCTGATGGGAATGGGAGAAGAGTAGAAGGTCTAGTATTGGGCAGATTGCATGCTAAGTAAGTATCAGTGTCATCAAACTATGACAGGAAGAATAATGTTAATCAAATGTTGATGTTTCAATGACCAATATAAAAATGCATGGTTTAGGCAAGATCTGAACAATGGATATTCTACATCTCATGCATTCTAGACACACAGTGATTCTGAAGGTCTGTCCCCATAACAGTTTAAATATTATTCTTTGCTTACACAGTTGTTAATTTTTTTAGATGTATGTCTGAAAAAGTGAGTGGTCTCTGGGGAGTAATAAAAAAGGAGACATTTCAGAATTTTTAGGAGTTTTAAAAAAGCACTGATTAGAGGGTCTGAATTAGAGCCATTAATTGTTCGATCATCCTGAAGGGGGGGGAAAAGCATGTCAAACAAAGTTTTTTTTTCAGGTATGCAAATTTTGTCTTTTCCATATACTGTACTGTATTTTATCTCATTTTAATCTACCATAGCTGAAAGTTGCTTGCTTCTGCAGAGATGTAAAACAGTGTTACTTTTTGAAAAATTACAACTCAAAAACCCTTTGCCCAAATATCCCCAAATCTGGCACAGAGCAAGGGCAGACTTTCTGCTACATCTGTGCCACATTTGGTGCTGATCCGAGGTTGAGTTTTATAGTTATAATTTATTGTTTGGGGCATCACTATTTTTTTATTTGACTTATGAAATGCTTTTTGCTTCTTTCTGCTCTATAATTAAGGAAGTGTGTAACTACTCTTTTTCTTTCAGCCATTTAGAATCAGATTCAAAGCATCCTGCACATCAGCAGGAATCTTGCTGCAAACTATAGTTTTATCTTAATAGTTTCATGAACCACTTACGCTTGTCAAACCTAAAGCAGTTTTTGGTCTATTTGAGAGAACTTATTTTTCCCATTTCTGCCTGGGGCACAGCTATCATGACAGAAAGCAACACACAATCCATAGCTCTGCTATATGTGGAAAACTCCCAGAAAACTCCACTTCTGAATTCTCTGATTATGAACTCCTGGTTCCAGCAGGTCTACCTCCCCCCCCCCCCACTTTCTTTGCATGTGAAACTCTCTAAAGCTCTCTGTATATTGAGACAAGATCCAATGCAAGATTTCCACCAATGGAACAGGGAAAGTAAGATATTTCCCAGCCACCCCAACAACCCTTTCAGGACCTAAAAATGTACTCTGAGGCCAGTTTTTGTACAGCTCTGGGTTCTGTAGGTGACAAGATGAGAGAAAGGACTTCCATTGCATTGGTCCTCTGGCAACACATAACACTGCATTTATGCCTCATATGTAAAACAGCAGCAGCTGACCAAAGGATTGTTACACGATCAGTTAATCTGTATATCTGTTACCTGAGAAAGTGTAAACTAACCTACATGTTAACAAGTGTCTTTCACCATTAGGACTGGAAAAGCTTTCTCTTTTAACTAACCCCCTTTTACAATTTTAATACTACTGAACTAGACGTCTTGCGAAAAAATAAACGTTTTGCCAGACTACTGAATAATCTTTGACTTTGTTAATTAACTGGTGCCTTCCACCAATTAACTAATGACAAGTTGTGTTGGTTAATTTACACAAAATGAAGATGATTCCGAAATCATAAATTTATTGCAATCATTAAATGTTGTTGTTTATTTGTGTCCGACTCTTCGTGACCCCATGGACCAGAGCACGCCAGGCCCTCCTATCTTCCACTGCCTCCCGGAGTTTGGTCAAATTCATGTTGGTAGCTTCGATGACACTATCCATCATCCTCTGTTGTCCCCTTCTTCTCTTGCCTTCACACTTTCCTAACATCAAGGTCTTTTCCAAGGATTCTTTTCTTCTCATGAGATGGCCGAAGTACTGGAGCCTCAGCTTCAGAATCTGTCCTTCCAGTGAGCACTCTGGGTTGATTTCCTTTAGAATGGAGAGGTTTGTCCTCCTTGCAGTCCAGGGGACTCTCAAGAGCCTCCTCCAGCACCACAGATAAATGTTAGGCTTCATTAAACACAAAATTCAGAAAGAGATTAGCAAACACCCAGGCTGTGTGGTTTACCTTCCACCTTCAATGTGTCACAGTCCGAACCACCCATCTTCGTTAACAAAAATGGATCTAGACATTTTCTGCGGAGATCTGTATAAAATGGACAGTACAAAATGTGAGAGAGTGGCTCCACTCCACTCAGCTTGCAGGAGCAACACCTCGCGCTGTATGGGATCCTCACTGAATCTTCCATACAGCACTGCGGACGGAATCCCATTGCAGATAGCAAGGGGCAATGAACCTGCAATTCTAGGGGCATTTTAGCAGGCAAAGGTACAGTGCTGGTTGGCCAACTTTAATAGGAATCTACAGACTCATTGGCAAACAGATCTTAGTCGCAGCATTCTGCAGTTCCTGCGTTTGTATGTCCAGTTTATAATTTTAAAAGATTATTCAAATACTAACAAAACCCATAAACATGTGAAATAACGAACCTGAAGTAATACGTGCACTGAATATTGGAAATTATTTCTTTCATTCTGCGATTATATCCACATTCCAGAAGACCCATTTGATGACTCATGGGATGATGTAGTGATAGTGTATTAATCAGTCCTGATTTTCTCTACACACATTCTGCAGAAAAGCACTCACAAGAGTCATTAGATTTACCTTTAGTTATATGTAGACAATTGCAGGTAACCTTTTTACAAGCACATGGAAATTGCACTTTCCTCCAAGACTCTGTACTTCACACTCACTAATTCACGTACAGCACTTAAAACTGAGAACCATCTAACATGGCCAGAGAACCTATTTATGACAATCTGTCTGTGCCCATCACAGCTCCCCTTGTCTTCTAAACTGGAGACGGGGAAGGGCGATTCTTAGCTAGAATGCACCCTGAAGAGAAGGATGCAATTAGAGTGATGCAATTATAATTTGTGTATACAGCAGAACTGGCTGGTAAAACTGTTAGTCAGACTGTACCACCTCAGCAACTGGCACTGCCCATCATTAAATGGTTACTTATTTATTCTTCTTTTGTATTTCACACTGCTGGGAGGGGCGAGATGCTTGCTGGATGTTCTGCTTCTGCTGTCCTGTCCATATAAATTTACTGGCCTTCAATACCACGCATTTGACTTGAAAGGTGGCGTTGCTGCCATATCTGCTGCAGACAGCAACATTTCTTGAGATGGCCCAGCTGGATGGACCACCTATCTCAGGATGCTTCATATAACGGTTAACGTTTTAAGAGATCAGTAAGTTGGAGGCAGTTATTGGATCCTCAGTCTTGTATGCTATCTGTGGGGGAGATAGGATGTCCTTGCTCTGAGTTACCTTATACCTGCACGTCATGGCTTTTGCTTGCCTCACAACAAAAAACAAAAAGAGCTAAGAGACTTCAGTACAAGGTCACTAGCAGATAATAAGTAATACTACCTGGTTGGTTTTGCTTCTGTCACATCCATCTGCCACTACATACATCAGCTTCATCGCACTTAATTCTCCCATTAATGGGAAGATGAAATGAAACAGCTTCACACTGCAGTGGCATGAAAAATACTGCCTCAAGCATTTAAGCTGTCATCTTCTTAAACTGTAACATGGATATGGTTTCCAGAAGGCTATCAGATATCGACAATGACACCAAGCAAAAAGCTACGCATCCTCCAGAGATTACATTTGTCACTTCAGGAACAAGAACAATTGGTTCAGAAACTTGCCAAGTCCATGCTCCAAAGCCATGTATGGTCAAAGGGCAATGGGCAACCTGCCACCAAAGCAACCACTCCATGTGGCACATAACATAATATGTAAGAAGAGCACTCCATGTACATCTTCTTATATTCAGTGGAAGCATACATAAAGCCCTTCCCTGAAACAACTGGGGGGGGGAGCAATTTATGGTCAAGCTGGATGAAAGAGGGAATGCACACACTCCCTGATTAACCCATCTTGTGTCCCACAACAAGATTTCCTCAGTTATATAAGCTTCAGCAATCAGACTTGCAAATCAACCTCATATTCACCATCCAGTGGCCAACTGCAAAATAAGGCATGTTACATTGACAAACATACAAGAAGCCAATGTCCTGCACCAACTGAGGGAGCATGTTTTCTAAATAATCCTAAACATATTGTCTAATTTGACCCTCAATTAAGGTTTCCTTCCATGCCCCACATTACTTCAGTGGAAGAATGTTTTAATTCTCCATCACACAATTTGAAACCACAACTCTAATCTTGAAAAGAAAAACAGAAACAAAAACCTATCAGAAGCTTTAGACAATATTTCTACCACTTCTTAAAATCTGCCGGGAGTTTAGAGTAAAAAGTTTGAAAACCACTGTTTTATTTTCCTGTCAGCTTGGTTTTAAACAGATAAATAGTTGTTGCAAGGCTGAGTTACTATTACAGTGGTGCCTTGCTTTACGATTGCCCCGCATTATGATGAAACCGCATTACGACAATCTTTTTGCAATCGCAAAACGATGGTCTGAATGGGGTTTTTTCGCTTTGCGATGATTGGTTCCCTGTTTGGGAACCGATTCTTCACAAAACGACGATTTTCCTCCAGCTGATCGGCGGTTTCAAAATGACCACCAGGTAAATAAAATGGCTCCCCGCTGTGTTTAGAGATGGATTCCTCGCAAGACAGCCACCGAAAATGACCGCCCTATGGAGGATCTTCGCTGGATGGTGAGTTTCCAGCCCACTGGAACGCATTGAAGGGGTTTCAATGCATTTCAATGGGCTTTTTATTTTCTCATTACGACATTTTCGTTCTGCAGCGATTTCGCTGGAATGAATTAACGTTGTAATGCGAGGCACCACTGTACTTGAAAGCCCAGGAAAAGCAGCTTTCAGCATCTAAAACAACTGCATATTCCTGTTGTTACATTAATCTATCAATCCTAGCACGCTGAAAAAGCAGCTTATCTCAGATCATTAAAAAGCAGATCATTAAAGCATGTATGCTTTAACAGTGTTGCCTGAAAGCATAGCTGACACAATGTAGAACACAGCCTCCTTAATAATCAGAACAGATTAACTATGCCCAATGAGGATGCTATACATCATGAAGAATTACTGTGGAGATCAGCCTCCGTCCACTACAAAGTTGGATGCCATTTCAGAACAGCAGTTGATGACAATATCCCTTAAATACAATAATTAGCTTGAACCAGTTCCAAACTAAGCAGATCTAGTTAAAAGGCCATATTCTCTATCAGGTTCGAAACAAGCAGAATGCAGAAAATGCACAAGCAAGTATGAAAGAAATGCTCCACAGCAGCAGCGACCTGTATCTGCACTTAACCCGATTTTCAAGCCCTCTTAGCTATATCAAGTTATATTAGTAGTGGCTATAATGTATTAATAGTGGATAAAATAAAGACTTGCTTTTCTTGTAAGGCATGTAACTGAACACTCATTAACATTTGTGTATTTTTTAACTGAGTTCTGGGTTTTAAACCTAGCATTCCTGAAGAAATCCATATCTAGAAGAACCCAGATTTGAAAAATCAGCCATTTATACGGTTTTTTCAAGTCACCAGAGGAGAAACATATTTTAAACTTACCATCAGTTTTCTAAGCATAGGAGGACTGGTCTTCAAGATTTATTTTATAGTGTGTATATTTTAACTAGCTTTATTGCATTTCTGCATTTTGTGAGCTCCTCTGTGGATTTTCATAAAAGACCAGGCATAAATCCATAAAATAAAGAATATTTATTTTAATGGGACTGTTTTAACTGTTGTTATACTTTGTAGTGCTTTTATTGTGGGGTTAAAAACTATTGTGTTGTGCACTACTTTGCGGTCCTTTCTGGATGGAAATGTCCCTACATTTTAGCATAAATACAATCAAAAGATATTCAGCCTTTTTATCCTTTATGGTTTTTAAACTGATCTGGAAAGTATTATGATGCTTAGCAGTGAAAGCTCAAAAACTAGTAACGGGCCAATTAAGTAGGATTTCCATGATGTGTGTGGGGGGGTCAGTTTCAGTATTATGTCCTGCTTTCTTTACCTAGTGGTTTGGTTAGTGCTCCATTTTCTTGGAATGTTTCCTAAGTAATAAGTAGGTATTACTGCAATGTATGCTTATTTATTTCACCCCATGGTCACCTATGATGACAGCAGTTCTTTATAGCACCCAGGTTCAGGGGCACTACATTATCACCGATCTTGGATACACAAGAGCAGCATTTTCTCTGGTAGAAAAAGGGAAACTTTGAGAAAAATCTCAGGAGGGGGAAAAAGCAACTTGTGATTATACTAAGATTATAAATACAAAGGATTAAGAGAGAACCATGCTTAAGTCTCATTTTCCCATGTTTTTCTATTGTTTATTGGCCTTTGGGGATTTGGTCTTTGAAAAGATGTCTTTGTAGCTTTCTCCATGGGCTATAAACAAAACTCAGCCAAAGGCTGAATACCTGTATTTTCTGTGGTTGCCTAAGTGGTGCTGTTTCTTCTCAAAAGGAAATTCACAGTTTTCCAATTATCAAATCCCACCCTTCTCAACACGATAAAAGTGAGAATGTCATTTAAATACCTTTTGTCCAGTTCGGACAAGCATAGCTGCTTTCCAAACTAATTAAATATTTTTCTCAAGTAAGGTCTCTGAATCTGATCTTGACAAGGCACCTCCTTGATGTTACATGAGGCCCTGGAGGGAAAAAGTGGACTTTCAAGGTGCTAAAAGCATGCGGTCTCACAGTGGACAACTTGAATACAAACCAAAGATATCTAACTGTAAAGCAAAACCAAAAAGCAAATACAACATAAATTTATGGAACGAATTAAGCTAAACAACTTTTTTACTGGGAGAGTTCATTGACTCTGTGGACACGAAGGATCTGAATGGAATGGAGGAGCCTTCCATGTCAGTCCCAGTTTTGCCTGCACTGGTTACTGTGGAGGAAAAAACACTCAAATCTTATACACGCTTATTGGACATTAACACAAGTTACCAGTAATTCTAATGCAGCTTAACTGCCAAAATTATCTTTCGATGCATGCTGCATTTATGGAGTGACAGTTCAGGTCCACAAAAGGGAAATTATTCCAAACACAAACAGTTGTATCACCCCACATGCAAATAATACAAGATAAAAGAGTGTCCACTGATGCGCCAAAGACTAAAGCTGCCACTTTTAGTTTCAAATCGGAACAGAGGGGAGTGGAGAACAGAGCTGGCCCAAAACACTTTGCTGCCTGGGCCCAGTCCCCCCAGTCGTTAATTGTGTGCTTTGAAGTCAATTCCAACTTATTGCAACCCTTTCCAGGGCTACCTAGGTACAGAATATTCAAAAGTGGTTTATCATTCTCTTCTTCAGAGCAAGCTCTGGAACCATGCAGCTTGTCCAAGGCCATACACACTGGCTCTTCTTCTACCAGGTACAGTGGGGAATCAAACTCCTGATCTGTGGGTCTCTGCAGACAGGCGCTCTAACTCCAGCCAGTCTAGTATTCCAAATAAGCCAGGTTTTTTCGGGTGCATGGGGCAGAACATCACTCTTGTCCCCATCCTGTTCCAAAGTCACATCTGAAACTACCAAGAGGGGTGGGACGTTTCACTGTACTCTTTGTCTATGCTAAGGATTAAAGAAGTTCCAAGCATGGAGCTGAGGCGAAGAGTGTGGGATTTCATTTAAACCCTATTGCATACAATAGGGCCTTAGGAATGGCCTTAGGAATGGACCTCAACAGGCGGGAAACCTTGACATCTGAGTGTTCAGCCTGGAGGCAGGCGGTGCAGCATAGCCTCTCCCAATTTGAAGAGACCCTTGTCCAGCAGGCCGAGGCAAAGAGGCAGTCTCCAAACCAGCATAATCAGGGAGCTGGACAGATTGTATTTGTCTTCAGTGTGGAAGGGATTGTCACTCTCAAATTGGCCTTCTCAGCCACACTAGACGCTGTTCCAAGTCCTCCATACAGAGCACGTTACCATAGTCTCTCGAGACTGAAGTATGCCTACAGGTTAAGATGCATACAGTTAATATCAAGTATCCAAGAGGTGGGGAAGGAAACAGAGCAAAAGTGCCACTGATTAGTATTGGAAAAGTCATTCTCCTTTCCATCCCTATTTGATCCTTTTTTTCTAATGATGAGTAGTAAAAAAAATTAAAACCAGTCACTCAAACTACTGTATCCAGGCAAAAATCGGTTCACCTACATAATGGCTGAAATCCTTATTACTTAACATAGTACGCTGCAGTAGAATATGCCCACTGAATCAGTGAGGATGTGGCGAGTCTTCTCCTTTGTTAGTTCCATTGATTCAAATGGGCCTACTCTAACTGCTATTTACTTTAATGTATAAGCTGCAACTAGAATAGGCCCATTTAAATCAATGGAATTTACAGAAGAGTTAACTCACCAAATCTCCCCTGATTCAGTGGGCTTAGTCCAGTGTGACAGTGTTAAGCAACAAGGATCTTAGCAAGTACAGTGGTGCCTCACTTGACGACGTTAATTCATTCCAGCTAAATTGCTGTAGAGTGAAAACGTCATCAAACGAAATAAAAAACCCATTTAAACACATTAAAAACCAGTTAATGCGTTCCAATGGGTGAAATACCTAATCGTCCAGTGAAGATCCTCCATATGGCGGCCATTTTCGGGTGCCTGTCTTGCGAAAAATGCCTTCTAAAAACAGCGGGGAGCCATTTCAAGCAGCCGGTGGCCATTTTGAAAACTCAACGATCAGCTGTTTTGATCATCGTAATGCAAAGAATAGGTTCCCGAAGCAGGGAACCGATCGTCGCAAAGCAAAAAAACCCGATTAAAACATCATTTTGTGATTGCAATTGTGATCGCAAAAACATCGTCATGAAGCGGATTCATTGTTATATGGGGTAATCGTTAAGCGGGGCACAACTGTATGTATAAACTTTCGCTATTCAGAATCATCTTGCTCCCAAGTGTATAATGTGCATGTTAGGCACAGAATGTATACAGCTCACAAAGGTCATGGTAAGAATTCCAGATAGGGTGTGGAAAAAAAAATTTGAGTGGGTAACACCTTCACCAGGCGTAATAACTTACCGAAAAAGAAACATATAAAAAGAAAAGCTGCTTAAAGTAAACAGAGAAAAAGAGCTCACAATAAGAGAAACCAAAATTAACCAAAATTTATATACTGAAACAAGTGCCTTGGAGCATGCGAAACAAAAGACAAGAATATTCCTTCCTAACCAAGATATTACTAGACAGAAAAATACCATTCCAGTGCCGAATCCCAGAAGGACTGCTTTTGAATTGGCAATCCAGAAGATACAATCGTAATAGCAAAATGAAAGCCAGAAACATAATAAGGGAAATGAAACAGGAATTGAAACTATCAGAAGAAGATTTACAAACTATCAGAAGAGGAGGAAAAACAAAAAGCAAGAGGAGATGGAAGACAAAGGAAGTTATCTCCAGAGAGGAGAATAAAGGGAAAGGAACAGAGAGATTAAAAAGGTAGTAAAAATCATCAAGATGTCTAAACAAGTTAAGCTTCTCTCAGTGAATGTGAAAGGACTTAATTCACCCCAAAAAAGAAGAAAAATATTCAGCAAACTCCTCAAAGCTAAGGTAGATATCATATTTATCCAGGAGACCCATATTAGAGAAAAGGATAAAAACTGTTAGAAAATCCAAAATTGGGTAAAGTCTTTATAGCCTCAAGTAAACAAAAGAAAAAAAGGAGTGGCTTTGTATATCAAAAAAGAGCTAGATCCGGAATTGGTATTTGCCGCTGAGGATGGGAGATTACTGATAGTGGAAATCTCTAAGGAAGGAGAAAAAATTTATTGGCTAACATATATGCACCAAATGAAGCCCAAGGTAAATTTTATCTCCAACTGAAGAATCAATTAATACCAAGGTCAGAACAAAAAATGCATTATGGGAGACTTCAACACAATAGTTGACAAAGAGAAGGACACATCCAAGGCAACTGGAAATGGGAGGGAAAAGACGAGGAATATGATACCTAAGGTGTTCCTAGAAACGGCAGAAGAATTAAATTTAATTGATCTATGGAGACTCAGAAATCCAAACAGAAGAGACTATACATTTTACTCAAATAGACATAAATCATGGTCAAGAATAGATAATTGTTGGATATCAGCGGAAGCTACACATCAAGTAGAGGATATTGAAATATTACCAAATACATATGCAGACCATAATCCAATATGGTAAAATGGGCAAAAAAATTTGGATATAACATAGGTCTTGATGATTGGACTAAGACGTGAAAAGAAAGTTATAAGATGATTAAACCAGTAAATCTTAGAGAAAATATCCTCAAAATGTTTTATAGATGGCATTATACACCTGTAAGACTGGCAAAAATGTCAGAGGGTAAGAGCAATATGTGTTGGAAGTGTAAAAAAATGCAGGAACTTATTATCATATGTGGTGGATGTGCGAAAAGGTCAAAAAATATTGGACACAGGTGTGGGAATAGCGAAAGAAATTGCTCAGCCGATATTAGATATAAAACCTGAAATGGCATTATTGAATATCATGCCGGAAATTAATGATAAAAAATTAAATATTGTCTAATGTACAGCAGCCAGATTACTCTGGGCCCAAAAATGGAAAAGCGAAGAAATTCCAATGATAGAAGAGTTGTTAAAGAAGTTATGGGACATAGCAGAACTGGACACACTATCAGAAGCATGACGGGAACAACCAAGAGACTATGTAAAACAAAGCTGGAAACTAATATATTCTTGGGCCCAGAGGAGGACAGGAGTTTAGGGCAAATTTGATTATATATGTATATGTATTCAGTTCGCACTAGGAACCCGGCTGGAGAGAACAGAGAGTCAACGAAGCTGGAGTCAACAAAGGGAAGAGGGTTTTGCTTAGTAGGAGGGTGTTTCTTTTTTGTGTTGATGTTTTAGTTGTATGTTTGGTAGTATATTGAATCAATAAATAAAATAAATTTTAAACAAAGAATTCCAGAGTATGGTTGTTGTGAGTTTTTCGGGCTCTTTTGCTGTGTTCTGAAGGTTGTTCTTCCTAACATTTCGCCAGTCTCTGTGGCCGGCATCTTCAGAGGATAGCACTTTGCACTCTGGTGCAGTTTGTTTGGGAGTTGAGTATTTATAGCTGTTGGGTCAGCTTTTGTCCTTTTCAGGAGATGGGTGATTATGGTGATCAGTGTGATTTGTTGTGGGTGTATTGTTGTGATAAGGAGGAGAGATTATCTGTCACTGTGTCGTTAGCTGGTCTTTTGTGTGTAGTGATCACTGGTCCTTGTGGCTGAGTAGAGTTCGTTGACCTTTTGCAGGCTGTATTTTTCAGTGTTGGGAACCAAGTTTTGTTGAGTTTTAAACTTTCTTCTTTCTTGTTGCAGCTCTGCTGGTGTTTGTGGATTTCAATGGCTTCCCTGTGTACAGTGGTGCCCCGTATAGCGAGGTTAATCCGTTCCGGATTAACCTTCGCTATACGAAAACATCACTGTGCGGGTAAGTAAAACCTATTGGAACGCATTAAACTTAGTTTAATGCATTCCAATAAGTGTGCAAACTTACCCCTCCAGCGATGTTTTCGCGTCCGGCGGCCATTTTGGAGCCGCCGATCAGCTGTTCGGCGGCTCCAAAATGGCCGCCGGAGCCCCAATTGTCGCAAAGCGAGTGCGGCGATTGGGGCTGATCCGTATAGCGATCCCCAAAAAGGGATCACTATACGGATTTTTCGTTAAACGGTGCACTCGTTAAGCGAGGCACCACTGTAGTTTAACATAATGATTGCTGGTGTTGTCCAGTATTTCAGTATTGTGAAATAGAATTTCATGTCCAGCTTGTTTTAGGGAATGTTCAGCTACTGCCAATTTTTCTGGTTATTTTAGTCTGCAGTGTCTCTCATGTTCTTTGATTCTGGTGTTACTCCTGTCCTCTGAAGATGCCGGCCACAGACACTGGCAAAACACTAGGAAGAACAACCTTCAAGAACACGGCCAAAGAGCCTGAAAAACCCACAACCACCTTTGGATCCCAGCCATGAAAGCCTTCATGAATACATTAAATTCCAGAGTAGATGGTATATCATACCTCTGTTGCCATTTATCAAGTAAACATCGTGCCTACAACAGACTCTTAATCTATCACCCCCACATAAAGGAAATGAAAGAAACCAGCAATTCTACCTGCTCTATTCAAAACACAGACTTTGTCTATATAATGCTTGTATGTTTTTAAACTATCCCATGTGACAAGTTCTCCCTACATATGTGCATTATGATAGGATTCCACAGCCACTGCAACAGGAAAAAAAGACACAAATACTCCTCCCACAATGTGCCTAATACTTTTATTGCCTCATTTCCCCCATCATATGAAAGATATATTTACAACTACCTTGGTTTTATGAGCCAGCTGCTATTCTATTTTATGTGGTCGGTAATTGCCTAGTAGAACCAAACCTGTGTTTGAACCTCATTGCAAGGATGAAATGTCTACCTTCAAAAATTCACAGTGGAAACTCTACTTTGGCTTTCATCAAAAGCAAGTAGCTCTACCAACTGGACTCTTCAGAGAACCATCACTCTACAACACATCCAAGTTTGCTAGGGAACACACTCCCAACCATGAGCTGGTATGTCTGTTTCCCGTGCCTGTAAATATGTGACTCTTGTTATGTTTATTATATTCATAGTTTATATTTTTGAATGCACTAGCATTATAAATATTCATTTATTTCTAAGAGGTTCTTTGGACCAATAAATAAGTGAGACTCACAAGAGTCACAGCAGTAGAAGCCCATCCTTTCAACTGAGCAGCTGGAACAACATGCCTGTCAATCAAATCCTAGTTCAAGGGTGCTGTCCATGCTTCCTTCTCCTGCTGCCCCACGGTTCCTTCCTGTCCACTTTTGCCTCCCATTCCTCCTACGACCAAGGATGACAAGCAGGGGCCCAAGTGCTGAGATTGGAGCAGGTGGCTTGTAGCATTTCTGTGCCAATTCCTCAGCCACAGACAGTTGTGAGAAAGAGACTGACTGGAGAGAAAAGTGACAGACTTGAATCAGCATTTAATGCATTGGTATGTTTATCTGGCAACTCATCTGAGAACATGAGCTTGCATTGTGGTTGATGAACATGAAGTGAGCCACTTTCTATTTGCCTTTGCCGTAAGCTGGCAGCTACCCCAGACTGTCTGGGTGTGAATCAGCTGCACATGAAAAAAAGAAGCATGTGCACCTGGATCCTTTGCAACAGCTTATTAGTTATTTCAGAGTGAGTCAAGCCTATTGGCCAAGAACACATGAATTTTATACAAGAGGCCCAAACCTTGCACTGAATCAGGCTAGACCTGATCTGAAGAATGAATGGCCCACTGAGACATCCAGTCAAAGTCAGCCAAACACGTTAATCGGCTCTTGGCCACATTCAAGCATCACCTATGCATGTTCTTTATAACCACACATAAACACATCTACCGGTTTGCCAAATCATTTTTCAAACAGGGTGAAGCAGAGAGAGAGGAATCTTACATTTCCCTTCAGAGCAGAGGATATGAGCAGCTCTAGAGTGACAAGTGACACAGAAGGCAAGCTGACCATTTTCCTTCTTTTACAAGATTATCCTTTCTATCAGACACCAAGGCTGCCATTCTCAACCTTTTCTTTTCTTTTTCTTTCTTTTTCAGCCCCCCCCCCCGTTAAACAAGACTATACCACAAACAGATATGTCTCAGAAACTTTTCACGTGTTTCAGTCTTTGCCCCCCTTTAAATGTGCCAGGATCCCCCAGGGTTCCCATCGAGAATGGCTGCTCTAAGGTATCCTTTAAATCAAGGCCCAGAAACCCCAAATGTCATTGAGCTGTGACCCCCATCATCCTCCACCAGCTAACCTTACTATGGCTGATTGGAGTTGCAGCCCAACAACTTTGGAAGGGCATATGTGCCTCATCTCTACCACAGATTACACAGAGTGCCTCTTTTTCAGATCATTACTGGTTTACTCTACATCCAAAATGTGTGGAGGAAGAACAGAATAGAATCTACTGCAGGAGCACCAGTGGATGTTTCTGCGTCCTTGTTCAATAGCATCAACAACAAAAAAGGTTTCAATCCCACTCAAAAATGTTAAATTGTAGAGTCTCTGATCTGCAGCCACTCAAGATACAGATTTATACCTACACATTGCAGTTCTCCCAGTACAAGGCTCATAGGTGCAGAAGATAATGAGGTCCACTTCAAAACCATCCAAGAATCAACATTTGCAAATGGCTTTGCAAAACAGATCTTGGGGTTCCATTAAAAAGCAAATGGGATCCCGCAGAATACAAGGCAAAGAGAATTTGTAGGTCACTAGCTGATGTGTCACTGGGTTCAACTTTTTCATAGCAGTACAGAACCAAGACAAAAATCCCTATGTAGTTAGATATAGACAGGGGGATGAATATAAAAACAAGTCATGATATTCAGTGAATATAGCTGATTCATCAGATATTTGTTGCTTCCTATTCTTGAGGTCCAGAGACCCTGACAAATACGAAGCAACAGATATAATGCTTTTATATTCATCCCTTTGTCTATCCCTGTCTGCTTATGCCCCCATGGATCTGTTGTTCCTGGGGGGGGGGGCATAAGCAGAGAGGGATTTTCCTTTTGGGCAGCTTACTAAAGCCTGCTTCGAAGTGAATCCCACCCACCCCCAGGGCATAGACAGGGGAAGCCTGGCCAAAGGAATTCTCTCCCCCCCCAAATCTTTGCAAACAGCAGCAGGGGAGGGGGATCACTTCGGTTAAGGGGCATAGAAAGAGGAAGCCTGAACCAAGCAATATCCTTCTGCTGCCTTTGAAAAGACAGCAGGATGGGGGATCACTTTGACCACGCTTCATCATCTTTCAATGCCCTGGACAGAAGAGGTGGCAGAGCAGGAGGAGGCAGCTGGGCAAAGTAAGCAACAATGGGAAGGAGTGGGGGCAAGCTGTGGGGGCAGAGGCTTAGTTTTTTGTTTGTTTAGATAGCCCCATGGACTGTCTTAAAAAACCCCAAAAGACTAGACAAATTGATTCATGGTGTGTGTGTGTGTGGGGATTCATGGTTCATCAAGTTCAACAACCCACAAAGTGCTTCATCCCCATCTCTAGTTAGATATGCTGCAAATAAATTTTTGATCAGTTCCCTTCTGAAGAAAATCAAGGGCAAAAACTAACTTCGAGGATTAAAAGCCAGAGTGAATACAATTGTGTTCAAATACATATAATCAACTATATTCCTGCACTTATTATTCTTTAATTTTAATAATAACAGATTAGCAGGATTTGTAATGTTTTAGATGGCTTTTCACACATATGGCACTCAGGCAAAACACCATCTCCAAAATAAAACAAAACAAATCTCAGCATATAAAAAACAAACAAACACAATCTACTAAATTAACAGAACACCATGAAATTTCTATTCTATTTATATTAGCTTAAGATCTTTCTCAGGTGCCCACTCTCCCCACCCCTCACCAAGATGTTCCATTTCTTGATCCAAAAAAAAGCACCAACATCTCCATGGCAACCCCCATTGCCAGCTGTCTTTAGGCAGCAAAGCACTAAGAAAGGCAAGACATAAAAAGTCCCCTCTTGGGCCAGTGTCCTCATCCACCTAAAGGCAGCATATGTTCTTTCACATCTCCTGAAAGTAGCAGCAGTTCTCCTGTCATGCCACAGAAGTCCAGCAATGGTTTGGAAATGGAGTCAGAGGCTGAGAAACAAGTATCGTATTTTTCGCTCCATAAGACGCACCTTTCCATAAGACGCACCAATTTTTTAGGAGAAGAAAACAGGAAAATATAATCTGTTTCCTTCGCTCCATAAGACACACAGACTTTCAACCCCCCTGTTTTGTGGGAAAAAAGTGTGTCTTATGGTGCGAAAAATACGGTAGTTCCAACAGAGATCTTGGTACCACTAGAGAACCAAAGACCATCACTGGAACAGCACACTCCCCTCCAAAAATCTATGATTCCTGG
Source organism: Pogona vitticeps (assembly GCF_051106095.1). NCBI lineage: Eukaryota > Metazoa > Chordata > Lepidosauria > Squamata > Agamidae > Pogona > Pogona vitticeps. Next base: position 215,052,147 of record NC_135784.1, on the reverse strand, counting down.
AGACGGTGCAGCCAACACCAGCCCCATGCTGGGCAGGAGCCCCTGGAGAGGAAAAGCCCAAGGATTCAAACCAGGGACCTTTCCCTTAAAGTCTTCCTGTTTATCACGAACGGGTGGAGCCTGGGATGGATGAACTTCATTCAGAGACATTTTCAAAAACTCGCATGAGCTTCAGACTTTGTCAGAATGCACTCCCTTTAAAACATTCTAAGTGTTGCACCATCTGACCTAACCTGTCCCCTTGCTGACCCACAACTTCCATTACTAGCCAGAACTTTTAGGTGTCAAACAGGAAGCTTCCACATTACCTTTTATCTTACCATTGTTCATTTTGAAATTGAACCTGGGATATTCTGTATCTACCAATGAACCCACCTCACTCTCAGATATGCCATCTAATTGACAAAAAACACTGTTAACTGTTCTTACAAAAGCACAAATAACCCACTACATTAACATGGGCAGATTAACAAAATTTTATTTTTAGACTACCCAGTGCAGTGTACTGGATAACCTGAGAGACCAGAACTCAGGAGGCCTGGGTTCAAATCATCATTCAGCCATGGAAACTCACTTGGTGGTATGGAACTGGTAAAACCACTCTTCAAATATCTCACCTTGAAAGCCCCATTAGGGTCACTCTATGTTGGTTCCAACTTGACAGCACTAACAACAATTTTTAAAACCGGTTTTGCAAGCTGTGGGACAAAAATATTAAGAAACTCTGATGATCTTACAGGTCATCCCTTTGGAAACCTGGTTGTTCCTTAGAATTAAATATAACATGCATACATCACTTGATTCATTCTTGCTTGCTTTCACTCTCCCTCCATTATCTTCTCTGTTGCAAAGCAACAGACTGCAGGCCTGCCATTACTAATTGGCGCAAACAGGACAGTGTTTACTAGAATCATGCACAGATGTCCAGCTCTCCTCTAGCTCCGTTGTGCTAAGCTCCATTGAGTGCTAATTTTATTGGCCTGTAGATGACCACTTCACAGACACAGCAACAATGGGAGACCAGCTGTTCAGTAACAATTGATTTATGAAGCGCTCAAACAGATGGTAAGAAAACTCCAGCCAAGGGCAGGGTGATACTTAGCAAAAGACACCCGTGCAAAAATATTTGGTGTCATCTCCATTTCCACACTCTTCCTTAAGGATTGCTGCAAATTTTTAGCTGTGTCTGCAAGATATATAAGACTGGAACATACTATTGAGTAAAATACTACGTTTTAGAACAAATAAATGTTCCGATTATTATTACCATTCCACTGATTATACATATGTAAAAGCTCAGCTCCAACAAACCATTGCACAAAGAAAAAATCAGGTCCAATACTTAGTGGCTCAGCTGCCCCAAACAAGGCTAATCTTCATGGTCTCATTTGCACTTAGGCTTCACATTGAAACAAAATTAGAAAGTATATTCATTTCAACACAGCTGGCAGCTGATTTCTCAACGTATCCCTGGTGTGGTCCTGAGTTTTTAACCTGTGAGTCTTTCTCCTGCTGCGTTCCAAGTTACAGTTAAACTATTGTCACATTTTTTTTCTAGCGAGACCACGAAAAAAGAAAGAATTCGGTGGGAAGACCAAGAAAGCCAGTATATGCTATGCAGAAACAGGCAAATTCTGTTCTAAACATTTTAGTAGGCTAAGACACACTTCTACAGAAAAAAGGTAATTCACTAAATTGCAGGACAAAACATGCATGCCACCAGCTGCCACTAACTCTTCCAGGAAGAAACTTGAACACAGTGACATGCACCTTAGTACAGTAATAGCTAGGCTATTATACACCCCAGACACCACAATAATAGTCTTTTTTTTACTAGTTACCTTTTTTTTGCAATATCAGAATGAAAAGCAGCACTACATCGTAACCATTCTCTATCTCAGACACAAGAGTAAGCTCTCTGAATCTACCCAGACTTTAAATCTTTAAAAATGTGATCTGACCCATTTTGTTCGCTTTTAATGTCTGGAATGGGCTGATACGGCCCTGCAGTGGCATACTAACGTACAGTAATCCTCTTTCACCCCGTGGCTCTCCCGTGCGTAATGACCCAACTGAGCCGGTTGCTTAATTTGCCCTAGTTATCATTCCAGACCGAACACCAATAAGATCTTCTGGAAACAAGGGCTTCTTGAATGAACAAGAGTGAGTTTCTTCCTGTTTCCATTTGTGCTACTCAATTAATGCCATGACACACATTTATCTGAATACATGTCAGACACAGCCAGATGGAATATTCTGTTGATACTTCAGATTCTTCTTCTTGACTAAAGAAAAGGTAATTTACATACAGGTGATAGTCCACATACATTAAAATAGTCATTAAAATAAGAGGAAAAGACATCTGCAGTCTATAAAGTCCAAGCTGAGAAGACAGGCCACCAGTGAAGGTTCAAATCCTCTCAGTCTAGCCCTGTGAGAAGAAAAAGATTCCTGTGAGAAGTTTAAAAAAAAGAGAGGAGTGCCATGCATGTCACTTTGAGTTCCTGGGAGGAAAGAATAAATACAACTAATAAAGTACAGTATATCCGTCCATTCTACCTCAACATCAACACCACCAGAGACTTACAGTGATTCCAAAAGTCTAATTTTATTCCACCAGACAAACTGATCCCACATACAGTCCACCAACCTCAACATAGCCTTTCGTCCCTGTGCTGTGAAATGCCAAGTGCTTGACAACCTCTGTGATTTGAAGCTTGTGGTAGGGAACAGCCAAGAACAGATTATCAATTCATTGATGGACCTTTATATAGGATTTGGGATGGGGGTGCTCTAGTCACATTGATGAGCCATATGTTGTGTAGGCTTGCAGTAAGAAATAAACATTTGTCAACTTTCTTGAAACTGGGAAGCTGCACTGAATTTTTCTGCCCACGTTTGCTTTAAATGCTATTGTTTTACTGACAGCACGGCATGCTAACCTTCTTAATTCACTTCTGTACTGAAGACTTTTCTCTAATTTTCCAGTTAATTAGTCAAAATCAATTTTGCTCACTGTCAGCAAATTGACCATTAATTTTACATAATCTCGGAATTAATTAACAAATAGTGCTAGAGATTAAATGAAAAATCAATACCTATTACCTTTCTGATAATTAGAAAACTCACACTGTCTTGCCATCGTATACACAAATAATCTGTGTTCTTTGCCTAATACTATTTGAGCTTTCTTGATGTGTGGCAAACTTTAAAACAAACAAAAAATGAAGATGTAACAACATCACAAGAGGGTCATGCAAATGTTCCTTCATATCTATAGCAGAAGAATAAGCCATATTTGTTTTACAATTATGCCTGTCCTGCAGCCTCTGTTACAACAGGGGACACACACACACACACACACACACACACACACACACACACACACACACACACACACACACACACACACACACACACACACACACACACACACACACACACACACACACACACACACAAAAAATAATAAACTCTCCAAAGGCATAATAATGAAGAGCAGGGTTAAGACAAGCCATCTGACTTTACAAAAGAAGTCCTGAGTGATGATTCGAAAACCATTTGCTCCAGCTCTAGTTACTGTTTCAAAGTTTGCATTCTGTGTTCACTCTAAAATACTGATTTTGCAGCTATATGGGTCGATATTCCGATCATCTTATGCTCAATCTCTATAATGCTATGATTTACACATCTCTGCACAGCATATTAGTAAAGTTTGTTGTTGTTGCTAACTAGTAACTTCTGGAAATTTATTTTCAAGGTCACACTAATATGGCCACTTGTGGATTAGCCTTAGGAAGTGTCCCCTTTTCCAGCTCTGGCATATCTATGTAACAGACACCTAAGGCAGTAAAACACCATGCAGAATGCTCATTGAGAACATACAAATAAGAGCGGGGAAATACCTGGTTAGCACATTACAGAGAATATCTGTCTACTAGAGTCAATTTTTCTTGCAACAGGTTTTAGATTTTCTCTCCATACCTGAAAAGCAACAATAAAGCCTTGCCTGTTATGAGTAATGCAAGTGATAGCTCCTTTACTCATCCTCTGGATTGATAAGTGCTCGCACTTAAACAATAGTTATTCTTGCCAAAGAAGCCAGAGGGCAGGTACCTTAATTAACATGACTAATGAATCATGTCCAGTATGTGTCTGTTATCTAACAATGCTTAGTATGCTGATTCACCTGGGTCATGCAGCTATGCAGTGTCATGATGAAGCATAAAAAGATGTGCCATCACTCATGGCCAGCATCCAATCAGGGCAGGGGTACCATGTGTCTAGAACAGGATAATCCATACCTGTAAGCAACATACTTTTCAAAGGATGCTGCCCTTACTTTGCAAGCAGCCCTTGGAGAGAGTTGGACATCCCACAGCTCAATACTTCCTGAAACTACATTTATGATGTGAAGTCTTCCCCAGACCTCCACTACAACTCTTGCTCTCCAGATGTAAGGATGCGCACACTTTCCATGTAAAGAGGACTTCATGACTGAAGAAGGGACTCCCACAAACAGCTGTCACACTTCTTGCTCTTGTTTGGAAAGGCATTCGGGGAAGCAATCTATCTGGGAAAGTTTCCAATAGACTGATGAGGTGGTTGGATTTAGCCAATATGCCATGCCCAAATACTGAGCACTACTGCACAGTAAAGTGACTTCTAGGAAGAATCTCATGGCTTCACAGATATAACTACACAAAGACTGGTGTTCCTGACGTTACACTTCACTCTGTGCTCTTTGGAAACCTCTGCAGTGTAATTCATGACTGCCTCTGCTCCTTGTATAGCTCACACTAGAGCCCAATGCCTTTAAAATCAATACCATTTTCAGGTTTTACACAGGCATTCACACTCTCCATCACATCTCCTTGTGGCCTTGTTCACAGAAGGTGCAATGCTAGAACTCAAAAGGCTGCCTTCAGCCTTTTGAGTTCTAGCATTGCACTTTCTGTTGATCTGTCCATCTAGCCTAGCCTGGGCTATCCTGGAAACCAGCATTGATAAGAATTCTACCTTGACTACAGCTCCCAGAATCCTCAAGTCACACTGACTAAAGGATTCTGGGAAATAACATACACAACACGGTAGTAAGATACATAAAGAGAATCTTTCCAGAGTCTAGTCTACTCTAACTGATAGGAGCTTTCCAGGGTTTCAAACATTTTGTCTGGTCCAGGCAAGCTTTCTTATGGACTACTGTACTGTGTTTGAAACCTTTCCACTGAGATAGACACTAGCTTCATGGTTATTTATCTTTTGCTCCTGGATTTATTTCTGCAGACAGGAAACACATGTAGTGTGTGCTTTTTTCTCTGTAATTACACAGAAGATGGGCAACTGTACCTTAAAGAATAAAATAAGTTGATACGTTCTGTTGAATTTGTGTTTTCTATGTAACATGCCTGTTTAATTCTGGCCTAGTCTTAGAACCAATACAAACAACTGATCTATCCTGTTCACCAGACTGTGAAGGCTAGTGTTCCCCACTAGTCTTCACGGTCTAGTGAGGATTTAAATTTGGATCTCGCTGATATTAATCCCAAACTTTAACTACTATATTGCACTACTTATGAGAAGGGAGGAAAACCTTCCAGTCCAATTTCTGCAACCATACATAATTTCATATACTGTACCTCTTTTTTAGTTAGGCATCCTTCAATCTCGAAAGACTATGGTAATGTGCTCTGTATGGAGGACTTGGAACTACTTCATCTCTTTAAAAGCTCTGTATAAAGTAGCATCTCCCCAGAGCAGAAATTCCTCCAGTCCCTTGATTATCTTTCTCTGCACCTTCTTCAGTTCTACAATACAACTTTTTTGAGTTGCATACAGAATTCTAAATATGACTGTACAAAAAGCTGTCAAAAGGAGTTAGCATATTGCACTATCAGTCACAACAGGAACCACACAACCAACTGGGCAACTGAATTGTACAATCTGTGTTGCCTAGGTGTAATGCCCAGCAAAATTATGTTTGCCTAACCTTACAAGACACTGTGATGAAATGGATTCTGGCCACTGGTTCTCAGGATTCCACACAACTCAACAAACTTCCTATTTCTCAGAAAGAAAAATTGAGGCAAGTTCAAAGATTGGAAATTTGAGCAAGAAACTGAATACAAGAGTGATGAAGATCTAATACCAAAATACTACACCACATATTTAATCTGCAATCAGTACAACAAAACACTTGTTTCACAGATGGCAAGTCAATTTTCCAAAATCATATCTATTTCATCTAAAATTAATTACCTCCAATTCACAGGAACATCACTCATAAATTTCCTCCAGATCTAGTACCTCAATGTAATATCCTTTAATAATCTTTCAATCCACTGATTTTTTCCTCTCTACTTAGCCAACTGATTCCTGCATCTCATCCCAAAGTCATTCTTTCATTCTCCACAGATCATCAGCAAGTCACACACACACAGTACTTCTCATTCAGGGATCAGTGTTCATTCACATGTGCGCTCTCTTTCTCATATACATTCACCCTGCAGTGTCATCACCATTCACACAAACACATACGTAGCTACACAACTCTTCCTTCTCCTCTCCTTTTCACTTCCCAGCTGATCGCCAAGTCTCATACTCCACTGCTCCCACAGAATGTAGCCCCCGATGCTTTCCCAAGGCCCCGCCTCCTCCATACCTCACTGCCTGCAGCACAAGATGTATGGTGGTCTTAACCGACTAGATAGGCGAGATATTAAATAAATAAATAAATAAATAAATAAATAAATAAATAAATAAATAAATAAATAAATAAATAAATGATTTTAAAAATAAAATTAATTTAAATTATGATTTAAATTTTTTAAAAATTGATTTTTATAATCTGAATCATAAAAAATCCAATTTGTTCTTTAAATCTTGATTTAAACCAAATAAACCCTACGGCAGCATCTTGCCCTTACCCCCACCCCCTTAAACTTATGTTTTAAAAGCCATGATTTTTCAATAAGTTGGAATTGCACATAAGTTCTATATTTAAAATAAAATACATTTAATAGAAACTGAAAGTAACCAACAATGTCCCTCAAAGGCATTTAATATCTAGAAGATGCTAAATCATATAATGATTAATACAATGTTATGATTAAGACACAAAACGTAAATGAAGGTTGGCAGATTTCTAGAGAGTCGCCAAAACATATTTAGGGAGATTCCAGGAGCACTCCAGGAAACAAGGCAGTTACAACAACTTGATCACCATGGCTGTTACCACGAGAGACTGTGGCTTACAGGTGTGCCTTGTCCTGCTACTTTTCAGCATATTCACACATTCCAGCCAATTCTCATTTTCCAAATGTCCTCCCATTCACGCTCAGTGGGACCAACTGATCAAGACCAAGTTAAACCATCTCTGCAGAACAAGTGAGCAATTTCACCAGGAATGTTTATTTGAAATAAAGGACTTCATGTTTCCGCAGGATGTTCTCAAAGTCAAGAGGAGCAACAAATTAATTGTTGTCTACAAAATCCTTCAACAGATCTCCTACTTTCTTAACAAAGACAACCCACAAGATATCTGGAACTCAACATGCATTGAGAACTTACAGAACAGCCTTCACCAGCAAATTAAAGAACTGGAGACATGCTTGGGTGCAACAGAGACACAAAGAGGACTGGTGAACTTCGGCAATACGGCATCATATTCTTTGACTCTGAAAATCAAAAGATACTTCCAAAGACTGAACAATTTCATAACTGATAATCAACATAGTCACTGTGCTTGGGAAATTATCTACTTAGAAATCAAAGGATGTTTTCTGTTTGTCACCCAGCTTCTCAAATTGCTTAAGCTGTAAGGTAATTTTTAAAGTATTCTTTTCATGGGCAAAGATGTAAAGGCTGCTGGGTGGAAGGCTCATTTCAGGAACACTGCATTTTTCAAAAGTCTAGATAGGATGGCAAATTATGGGGAAATACAAATGTATAGGATTTGTTAAAAGGGACATGAACAGGTTCATAGAGCAAATGGCCACATCCCCCAACCATTTTAAGTCAATATATTTGTCTTAACAATCCAAAATGTGAACAAGTAACATGCTAGTGCAGACATGGTATTTACTCCATTCTCACAAGCTGGTAAATGAAACAAGAATGGCATCGAAATTTGGGATTATGGTTAGATGATTCCCAAACAAACTAGGATTATGAAATAGCTTTACAAAAGACTTGGGTATTAAGGTATGGTACATAAACTGTTCTGGCATGTTAAAGCATAATTCTAGGTTCAGCTGTCATGCAGACCTATTGCTTTACCTGCTTATGAAAAGCAGAAGAAAATGGGCCTTGTTCACCAATATCAAGTCCATTCCAATTTGGTTTACCAAATCATAGAATTTTTAAATAGGGACAAAGTGATATGTGGATGTCATCAGAAACTACAAGTTTTGATGTAGTTCCTGGTGAAAATCACATTCATAGGAATTATTTATTTATTTATTTTATTTATTTATTGAACTTATATACCGCCCCATAGCGCTGCAAGCACTCTCCGAGCGGTTTACAATTTAATTATACAGGCTACACATTGCCCCCCCAGCAAGCTAGGTACTCATTTTACCGACCTCGGAAGGATGGAAGGCTGAGTCAACCTTGAGCCGGCTACCTGGGATTTGAACCCCAGGTCGTGAGCACAGTTTTAGCTGCAGTACAGCATTTTAACCACTGCGCCACGAGGCTCTTTATGAGAAGTAACCCTCCTGCACCAGGATTTTATTCTTATTTTTAACATGCATTGCTTGAGTTATGGAGCATTTTCTAACCCCAGTTAGAATGCCAACCTAGTGAGGGTTATGATCAGGAATTTGGATATACAGTAATGCACAGTAGTTATAATGGGATTTATTTCCTAATCCATCTATGTGAATTGGAATACTGTATACATTTCTTCTGTGGGACCAATGTATTGACAGCCAGCATATATCACTTCTACTTCATCACATCCCGCTTCATCAAAAAATGGTGTGGGACATTATATCCTGATATTTTACATTAGCTAGGATATAAAAGTACGTACTGTATGTGTTTAGTGTTCAGGTAGCACTGACACAGAATGCCTACATTATCAGTCTCATTCTATATTCACTCTCTAAGAAAAGCTAAGTCTGGAGGATAAAAATATCTTCTCCTGGTTTAAGAGGACTGAGCATCGTACAGTGTATCACATATTGTAACCTGAAGGGAAATCTGGAAATATATTTCATTCTAGAAAAATGAAATAAAGCAAAGGTCCCCTGACCATTCCCCAGCCAACAGCTCCCTAAGATGGGCAAAACTAAAACTGCAGTAATTCCCACACAGTCTGGGATGGGGAAACCTGCCCTAAGCTATAGTAATTTTACAGCCCATGTATGGTTGTTTTATATATATAACTATATATATTGCATGCCAATGAATATTTTATACTGAGTTGTAATAGCTACTGAAAAAGAGAGGTTGTTTAAACCATTCACTGTGACAGTAGAAGTGAATTTTTAATTGTCGGGGCAGCATATTTCTGTCAGATCTTGGAAAAGTTACTTTTCCTCTGCCAAACACAAAGCCATTTTCCCCAGCTCTAATTTCTAAGTCCTGTATCTCTGGAATATGCAACTCTAGAAGAAGGCCATCATTTTGTGGCCATGTTTTGTGAACACCAGAGGTGAGCCGGCTGGCCTCTGCTGGAAACACAGCTGCAGGTCAGCTGGATCGTCAAGCCCGCTCTTAGAATCACTACTTTGCACTCATTAAAATAACATCACTAATGTAATAATTCTTCACCTTCCCATCTTTTTCTGCAGGAATAGGCAAAAGGAGCCCTTGTCCACTGCTCTGTTCAGAACTCATGATCCCAGTGGGAGATGGATGTTGGAAGCAAGCTGCAACATTAGAAAATAAGAACGGCAAGTCTATTATACTATAGAATATGTTCCCGGTGCATCTAGATAAAGGTAAAGGGTCCCCTTGACATTTTAGTCAGTCGTGTTCGACTCTAGAGGGCGGTGCTCATCCCCGTTTCCAAGCCATAGAGCCAGCGTTTGTCTGAAGACAGTTTCCGTTGTCATGTGGCCAGCACAGCTACACGGAACGCTGTTTACCTTCCCACCAAGGTGGTACCTATTTATCTACTGGCATTTACATGCTTTCGAACTGCTAGGTTGGCGAGGAGCTGGGACAAAGCGACAGGAGCTCACTCTGTCGCGTGGATTCGATCTTACGACTACTGGTCTTCTGACCCTGCAGCACACAAAGGGTTCTGCGGTTTAGCCCGCAGCACCACCACATCCCTCCCCGGTGCATCTACAGAAGAACAAAAATCAAGACATACAAGTTGGCCAACAAAAGAACTATCTCTACCATTCCCTACTAATTTTGTATCATCTTTAAGCATTTATCTAACAAACTTCTCACATTCAAGGTACTGTACTTCTAGGATCCTTGGTAAATTTAGCCACATGACTGGCATGGCAGGTCACTCCTCTCCCTCCTTCTCTCATCTCTCACTATCCCTCATCTTCCTCACTTATGGGTACTGCGCTAATATTTCTCACAAGTGACTGACATTATGCATGTATGCAGCCATGAAACCATCCTTGAGGGAAAGAAGAGCAGACAGCCCTGCAAACAAACTGGAAACATCCCTGTGCACACAGGAACGTGATGGGTAGGAAAATGTACATCTTGGTGCTGTAACCAACTTCTATTTTAATACACAACAATATTCTCTTCATAACTCCTAAAATCCCCTGTGCATTTAACAACATTAACACCTTTTGCTGCTATAATCTCACTCATAATACAATATGCAGCTTTCTTCAGAAAGGTTAAGGAGGGTTAAAGAACATTTCTGTGACTGCACAGTACCTGGAGAATTCAGAATGAGTGAGGTTAAGCCGTTTGTTCTGTTCCTTCATACCTGCACAACACAACCTGAAACATCAACGCATTAATTCCAATGCTGAAGCGAAACTTCTCTGGCCATGAGTATTGGAAGAGGGAGAGAGGGAGAGAGAGAGATCTCCCAAGAAAGAGAGAGAGAGATCTCCCAAGAAAGGGATGTAAGACATTTTGAATGCTTCTAAAAACCAACAGGACTCAACAGGTTTCTTTAAAAGAATGCCTTCATTGGTATTAATTTTCACAATTTTTAAAAGGCTAATAGATTACCCCAGCAGTTGAACTACCAGCAGCTCCACAATTAAAAATATTATATAAAACTGGGTGACAGATCTCACAGTTTCAATCACAAGGAAGCGGAGACATTGTAAAGATCATTGCTCACCTTGCGACAATCAATATGCAGGGATGGAAGACGCATGACCCTCCAGATTTTGTCTGATTACAATTCGCACGGTCCCTGACCATTGCCTATCAACTGGCTGGGGTTAATGGAGTTAAGAGTCCAAGATCTGGAGGGCCACAAATTCCCCATTCCAGATCTAAAAGATGCCTATAGTACTTACGTAATCCCTTTCATCACCAGCAATTCAAAAATATGTGAGTTACACTTCCTACAGTTAAAAATTTCAAACGACAACTGCTGAGAATAAACAGTTTCCCTACAACAGCCACCACGTGGAAAGGTCTGCAAACATATGTGTAGTTTGTCTGGGATCAAACCTGACAGAACATAATGAGAATGTTTATCTGAATAAATATTTGGGTTATGCTCTCCATTCTCCTTGTTACAAACACTTTAAAATTATAATCTTATGTTATATATTACCCTGTTTTCCTGAAAATAAGACCTAACCTGAAAATAAGCCCTAGTATGATTTTTCAGGATGCTTGTAATATAAGCCCTACCCCCAAAATAAACCCTAGTTAAGTGAAACCCCAGCCTCCACCATTGTGCAGCAACCAGAAGATGACATGACTATATTTGAATAAATGCGTATCATTGTACATGAAAAAAATAATACATGCCCTGAAAAGAAGCCCTAATGTATTGTTGCTGTTTAGTCGTTTAGTCATGTCCGACTCCTCATGACCCCATGGACCAGAGCATGCCAGGCCCTCCTGTCTTCCACTGCCTCCCGAAGTTGGGTCAAATTCACGTTGATAAATTTGGTGACACTGTCCAACCATCTCGTCCTCTGTCATCCCCTTCTCTTCTTGCCCTCACACTTTCCCAACATCAGGGTCTTTTCAGGGAGTCTTCTCTTCTCATGAGGTGTCCAAAGTATCGGAGCCTCGGCTTCAAGATCTGTACTTCCAGTGAGCACTCAGGGTTGATTTCCTTCAGAATGGATAGATTTGTTCTCCTTGCAGTCCAGGGGACTCTCAAGAGCCTCCTCCAGCACCACAATTCAAAGGCATCAATTCTCCGGCAGTCAGCTTTCTTTATGGTCCAGCTCTTGCTTCCATACATCACTACTGGAAAAACCATAGCTTTGACTATTCGGACCTTTGTTGGCAAGGTGAGGTCTCTGCTTTTTAAGATGCTGTCGAGGTTTGTCATCGCTTTCCTCCCAAGAAGCAGGCGTCTTTTAATTTCGTGACTGCTGTCACCATCTGCAGTGATCATGGAGCCCAAGAAAGTAAAATCTGTCACTATCTCCACATCTTCCCCTTCTATTTGCCAGGAGGTGATGGGACCAGTGGCCATGATCTTAGTTTTTTTATGTTGAGCTTTTTTAAGGATCAGCATATTGTTGCAATCTATTCCTGTTGTAATACGAAGTATGTGATGATTGTTTGATCTTGAATAGACAATTAAAAGCCATTTAGTTTATAGAAGACCTGCTCCTTGTTTGTTGATATTGACCAGTCCAGTAGGGCTTGAACCCTCATTTGGGGTGGATGGGAAATGACTAAGGGGGCTGATGAACACTTGCACTTTTAAACGATCACTAATCCCCTGCTCTACAGATAGAAAATGTTCTTTTCTTCAGCTTTAGCTCTCCACATGCAAGAACCAGGATAGATGAGGTTGGCCTAGTTTGTCTGTCTGCTCTTGAGTTAAGACCAACCCTTTTACTCAGTGCATGAATAGGATTTCTGAGAAGCAAGTGAAGAGTGAATTTCTTTCTTAGGAGTAAATCTGACCTGAACATCCTGATCAGATTTTCTTTACTTTGGGCCAAACTAGCAGTAAGGAATTATTCTGAATCCCCAGACACCAATGCCTCCTTCCCCATGATCCCATGCTTTGATGGGGTTTTCCTCCAGTTCTGAAAGACTCTCTCTAGGCTTAGGTACTAGCATTAGGATCTTTATGCTGTGTTCCACAACAAAAATATGCTGACATTATCTCCCCAATAACTTATTTTTAGCCCTGCCTGTCACTGAAGTGACAGAGAATCCCGAGAACCTTTCTGGAGTTCAGTCTGATCCTTGAAATATGTTCCTTATTCTTAGGCTAAACAATCTTCTAACTAGCATTTTTTTCATTTTAACTTATTCTGGACAAAGAGCACCAGTTATTCTGTGCAATGAGACAATGCAAGCTCACTCTTCACACCCAAACTGCAGGAAAGTGTGGTGTTGACTCAGAAGTCAACATATAGGAGAGGGAGCAGTTTAGTTTAGTTTGATTTGTCAGCATCACTCTTACTGGTCAACAATATGCTTAAAAAGAGAGAGCTGATAATGAAAAAAAATCAATCCTTAAATCAGCATGGTATTCCTACTTCTGCTAAGGGGGCTATTATCCCACATTAATAAGGTACCCCTGTTCATACTAATCAGGGTTGCTTCAGGAAGGAAGCACTCAATCAACAATCTGGAGTGTTTTCAAGTACCTGGATGATCCTTCAGCCCTGCTGTTTTAACAATCCCTCTTTAGCCTCTGAAGAGTGAAGGGAGCCAGCCAACTGAAGAAAACAAAGATTGCTGCCATTCATAATACCCATCAGTCTCAAGGATTAAGCCCGTAGTTTAGGGTAGACTAACACACTGAGCCAAACACAGCTCATCAACCAGGTTTGGTGGTCCACCTAACTTCTGCTACCTGCTTCAGATTACAAAGATGGGGATACGGATATAAACTGTCATAGTGGTCATCAATCCATGTGTCTGTGAAGTACATTCAGTTTAATAAAGTACAAATTGTGCAGGCCTCAGTGAGAGTAAGATTGGGACCAAGCTGGCGCAGGAAGGTTTGAAATCCCTGCATTTATTTACTACAGATATTTAGAAACATGGAAATGTAATTAGGTACTGCATGCATCACCTCTTATTCCCTGCTGTACCTCCTTCTTACAGCTGTTCCCATTCTTATAGCTTCTACTACACCATTGTCACTCTCAAACAAATATCCACAAGTGCCTGGTGTTTAAAAGAGCCTCCAGCCAACAACACAAACAAGAGGCCACATTCTATTCTAGGGGCCTTTCTTTCAGCTGATCCTCCAAACACCTGCCTTTCCTGCCATCCCTCAACACAGAAACTTTATAAATGCTCCAAATTATTTCTGTAAAACTGCAGCTGCTGGTCCACAGGAAGGTGAGTCGACTGAATCTGCCTAGCATTCCTGTGACAGCCTTCCATAACATGATGCTCTCTGTATGAGCTGGACCACAACCAGCATCATCTCCAGCCAGCTTGGCCTACAGAAGGCACCAGATTTGGAAAAGATAGTCTGCGGCCATCAGCAGTAACTCCTCACCAGAGTCTTACGCAGAAGTCTTTTCCATTAGGCTTTATCTAACCGTTTAATTGATGATGTCAAAGATTAATCCTGGGGCCTTCTAGATGTAAAATGTACGTTCTGACCCTGAGCTATATATGCTCTTTCCTCGAAATGCTGTGCCCCTTCCCCCGGAAATAATATTGGTTACTCAGTTTTCCCCTTGATTGTTTTTACAAAGGGCTGTATCAGAAGCCAAAGGGAACAGGATAGGTGCTCACTGCCTGCACTGCTAGTTTCTCCCTGCCCAGGACTACCAGAAACAGAACTATGCAAAATTATAATTTCTGCATGCATTGTACAATTGAGTTTTACTTGGCCCCAAAATTATTTTATTTCAATTAAGAGGAGACAAAGCCCTGATGTTGTTTCCATTTAGACCAAAAAAATTCTCACTTCATTTGTGTCCATTCAGCTGTAACTGCTTTGGATCTGTCAACAAAAAGTTCAGCTGCTCCTTTGGCACACCTGAAAAGCTTATGAGGTTAACATGTTAGCATTTAATCTTCACAGTTTCCTTTACTGCAGCCATAAAAAGAGCAGCCCTGCGTCCTGCCTGACTAACTTTATCAACAATTATGCCTAGACAAGCCCAAAACGTACTTTAAAATGTTTAACACATTATTTTACATATTCATGATTCATTCAAATAGGCCCATCACTTAAGCTTGTCTTTCTTACCCAAAAAACTCTCTCTGAATGAGTAATCGCTCTCTGCCCCATAAGTTCTGTTTGGCTTGCGTTCAACAGAGATTCTGGAACAATTAAATTTAGGTTCTTTCTGATCTTGCTCCAGAAAAATCTAGTTTCCAGTTCAAGCAAAGTTTCACAAGCAAGTCTCTTATCCTAACTGTACCAGATTCCCTATTTTCCCCCATTCCAATCTCTGGTATGCAGCTAACTTGACAAAAATGCTTAGATGTGGTTATATGCAGTAACCCCTGAACTCTTTCCTAAACCGCAAGTTATATTCAAACATAATGCAGCAGGCAAGTGCAAAGTACACTTTTCAGTACCAGGGGGACTGCAAATAAACCTCCCAGAACACAGGTGAGCAGCCAGCTCTTCAAGCCTGGCAACAGGCAAAGCTATGCAATGGCATCTTGCAGCTTAGATCCAATATGAGTTCTGACACAAACACGGTGCTGTGAGGCGACGAGCCATCTTGCCCAAGATCAGGGAGAGTGTACGGTTTGACTCTCAAATAAAGACAGAAGCACAAGAGACAGGAGTGATAGAAAAGGAATTAAGTAAACTAGAAATAGAAGAAGAGGCTGAAGAGGGTGCAAATCAGGTGGGAAAGGAGAATAAGAAGGAGGGAGAAGGAGGGGTAGAGGCAGAAGCATGTTGGGGAAGAAAGGAGAGAAAAAGGAAGAGTTAGTAGAGCTGATCAAGGAAGATCCTTGGACGGGAGAGTAGGTGGAATTCAAGGTGCCTCGTGAGTACACTGAAAGGGAATGGAGACGACAAACGTATAGAAAGCCACCATACTCTGGGGAGACAGAGCAAAAGCAAAGGAAGAAGTATAGAGTGTGGGTAAAGAGGGAAGAACAAAGGAGAGAAAGGCAAAGATGTACAGTGAGTCCGGAGAAGTCCTGTGGACCCAGCCCGGCAGAGAATGATATATGACTCGACAAAGGGGGAACAGCAAGGAGCTATGACGTCTCATCCACAAACCTGAAGTGGGCTGAGAACACACCCGAGTTGATGGATGCCCAACCCAAATGGTCCCAAAACGTTAACAGTTATTCCCCGTTGTCTTACCATGAAGAGATACCCAATTTTAATAATGTTAAGACTTATACTTTATTGTTGAAGTTGGAAGACGACAAACAAGACTCTAAAAATGATGAGGCCATGTTAAACAATAAACCGGTTTTATTGGAAGAACTGAGTGTGACGAATGCTTCTTTAAACAAGGTCAAGAAAAAGGAGGTAGATGACAAGCGGCACCATCACAGGTGCCCAAGGACTGCAAGGCATCCATATAAACTTTGTGATAAATTTCCACTCATGAAACCACCACCAGTGAATCTTAATGCTGGGAAGTGGAGAATAAAGACAGAATGCTAAGTAAGGCTCTGGAGGAGAGACTAAGTTGAAAAGATCTGTGCCATCTTCACGGATGCTGCTCACCAATTCAGATAAGCACTGAAAAAGAGATTAATGTTTATTTATCAAACTTCCATGGTTACCCCAGATATCTACCTCACCTGGTACCACTCTGAGCTCTGATCACTTTTCTCCATGGTCTCAAGCAGAGGTCTTTCCTAATATCTGCTAAATTATGTACAAACGCCAAGGATTGAACTTAAGAAATCATATGTACTATTTTTGTAAGGTTTATCCCAGATGGGCAGATCCCATCCACCAGTTGAACTGCTGGATAGCTCAGTGGTTTAGGTCTCCAGCTGTGAAGCCAGAGATTGGGAGTTCGATTCCCCCACCACACCTCATTGTCAGGGGCTGGACTTGATGATCTATAAGGTCCCTTCCATCTCTTGTGGTTCTAAGGTTGTTGATACATTTTTAAGGATTGTTTTATAAGAAGTGGAGGGCATTTTACAGATTCCTCCCCCCTACTGGGCTATGCGCAATATGCCTATGGAATCAGACATCTATCTACATATCTCTAGCTGGACAATGAACCAAACATGCAACAAGATGCCACATGCTTATATGGATTCTGCCCAATCCAGCTGCCAAAGCTGAACACAGAGCTGTCCAAAAAGTTGCACTCAGGCTGATGAAATGTTTGGTAGGGAAGGAGATTTAATGCCATTTCTTCTCCAGTATGATGTTTACCTCTGGAAGTAGTGTTTGTACATATACAAACATTGTATCAGGCCAATTGTATCACTGTATCTGTCCAAGCAGTTGTTGGACAACAACTAACTTTTATTTCAGAAAGATCTTCAAGTATTCCTGGCTTCAGCCTCAAGAAAGAAAAAACAAAAAGATTCTTGCACAAGAAAAGAGCATCAGTACAGATGCCCTTAAAAGCATTGGAATTTATTGATTTGTTTTAGCAACTTGCAACACATACTGTAGTATCAAACATTTTGTTTCTCATTTCCATTCTGAAAACTAGCATCACTGTCAGCTAAGAAGCCTTTTATGATGACCTACAACATATTTTCCATCTCCCCATTTTCACAATTAAAATGATTTAAAGAAATAGCACTGGATGCCCACAACACCAACATGGCACAAACAGGTCCCCAAGTGCCCTCTTAGCTTGGCCCCAATGATACAAACAACTACTCAGCCCACAATGTGCCTGGTTAGAACACAGTAATAATATCACATATCAGAAAAGTTACTTTTTCAAACGATAAGTCCTAGGCTCCCCAGACAGCATGGCCACGGGCACAACGATATAAATGGAGGGTAGAGGAAAAGTTGACTGGAGTGAAGACTGAAACCACGTGTTCATGTTACATTCAATTAGAATGTAATCAGAACTACATGGGGTACGGAGAGTACATTTCTGACAGTGAATGTTAAGAAACTTAGCATGCTGGGTGAAATAGAGAGTTTGGAAAAGTTGTATTTCCACCATTATTTGGAAAAACTGCCCTGACTGGACAATTCTGGAAGCTATAGTTCAGAAAAATAACCGATCTGAGCTCTGAAGGCTACTCAGAAGTCTACCACTGTCAGAATCCGTCCCATCTCAAGCTCTTCCAAACAACCCCCTTGGCCAATTTTATGAAACAAGAGCACATGGTTTATTGCAAAGCTCAGCTCAACCTTGCCTCTAACCCTTGGCTTATATAACTTGATGCCATTTCCATTTGACTCAAGCTTTGCACCAAGAGGTGACAAACGGGTCACCCATCCTTAGCGCTTTGGCTCCAGGCCTCCTCTCTTCTCAGCCTGGCAGTGACAATACACGGCTAACTGACGGAAAAGGGGCCTCAGGTTTTGAGATTCCCGCCTTGTGCCGAGAAGAAGAGCAGCTGGCTAATGTTCACAGGGGCCCCTACTCTTCCTCCTCCATTTCCCTCCGCTCTGGGATGGAAACCCCCTCCTCCAGATCGAAGGCACACTTGTTGACACTCAACTTGATTTCTGCTTTCCCTCCCTGCAGATACAGGAATCGAGCCCATTCAAACCAGCAGACCCAGAATAACCAGTTTGGGATTCCCTCAAGGCAATAAAAGAGGAGCCCCCTTAACAAAGGACAAGCAAATCTCTTAAGGAGGCATTTTAGTCAAAAGGAGTTTTCTGGTACCAGCACAGAGAAATCCTCCTTCTACCCCACCCATTTGTGTTTATATCTTTTTTTTCTCCTTCAATTACTTCCCCTTCCTTACCAGATTTGTCCTCATATGTACTCTCTAGCTTTTAAAACTATTCATCCAAGTTTTTTTTAAAGACTGTTGTTTCCATCCCTGTCCCAACCCTCTCTGCCTCTTCTCTCTATCTGGGATCTAAACAACAGGCAAACAAAAGCTCCCTCGCTGTTTTTTTTGTTCCAAGGGGTAATCCTTTTTGGGGCGGGGGGGGGGAGAGAAGGTCTGGGTTTGTGTTCAAGAATGCTAAGTATTTTTAATTGTGCACAGAACCAAAAAGGGGGGGGGACATTCATCCTCGTGGAGGTGTCTGCTGATTTATGCTTAAATAGAGAAATTTCTTTTATTTAAACAAAAGGAAAAGAGAAAAGAGCTCCCTTCCTCCTCCTGCACCGCATTGAAGGGAGGGCCGGAGAATCCAGATGTTTGACAGAAAGCACGGTCTGCCTGGAAAAACATCTCCAGGAACCCTTCCCCCCCCCGCCGCTGCCGCCGTGAAAAAATAAGGAGCTTAAGTCTGCAAGGCTAAACCCACTAATCAGGAAGCGAGTCCCCTTGAACTCAGGGGGGGCAATTACTTCTGAGAAGACCTGCCTGTTATATTGTTCAGTTAGCCTGACCCGCGGTGGAAGGCGATCCGCTCCCAAGCTTGTACGCGGACTCACACGACGGGGAGGGGAGGAAGGTGGATCTCGCCTTGGATTTGATTTCACCCCACCTACTCTTCTTCTCTCCTGAGCTATTCCCAAGTGCTGAAGCCCCGCGGGCTATCATCCCGGCTTCCTTTCGGCCCCAATACCCGCCCTCCTCCATGTTCGCACACGGCTGAGTCTCCTTCCTAGGGAGGCAATCGGCAAAGCACATGACTCCAACCAAGCAAGGTTTTTAAATAAACCACTCTGGGTTTTGTTTTGTTTTGTTTTTTGCAGGCTGTTAATTGAAACGAAAAGGGAACCAAAGGCAAAGGCCCCACTTTAAAAGATCCGAAATATCCAGCGTAGGAGAATTAAATTGCAACGCTAAGTAAGGGACACGCACAAAACACACCAGAAGCCCTAAGACGGCCAGCCTGTCCTATCCCGGTCTCCTCGTGGCTTAAGTTCCATTGGACTCCATAGGGCTGACTTCCGTCCGAGTCAACCTGCCCAGGAGCCGGCCGCTCAGCGGCAGGGCCACGAGGCCACGCCGCCCCGGCCCTCGTTAAGCCCTTCCTTCTCCGGCTCCCGCGGGGACTTGACTCCGAGGAAAGGAGTCCGAGCAGGGGCTTGCGCTGTGGAAAAGAGGGAGGGGGCTGCGCGCGCGTCCGTGTGAGCGCGGGCGCGCGCCTTGCCTCTGTGCCAACTTTGGACTGCACATTGTTGCACAATTCAAGCTTCGCAGTTTTCCCTCCTCCTTTGCTCACGAGGAGTGAGTGAGAAAGGCGCCCGTACTCACACGCACACGTTGCCTCTCTTTGCACTCCGGAGCTGAAGCTGAGGTCGGTGTTAGGAAGGCAGAAGGATCGGGGCTGGGGAGGGACGGGGAGGGGCGGGGAGAGAGAGAAGAGCAGCTTGCTCTAAAAGCAGCGCCGCTGCTCCGCGATTTACCTTGAGAGCCCGCGGGGGAGGGGGACTGGCTGCCGCTTCGCTCCTTTTCTTCCTCGGTCGCCCCAATCCGTCTGGATGGAAAACGGAACACTTAACCACAATAACGATAATCCCGGGCAAAAAAAAGGAAACCACAGACAGAGGGAGCCAAGAGGAGATCGTCTCGCTCCTTGCGGTGGGACAAAAGTGGTGGGGGTGGTTGGGGGGGCGAGAGATCCCGTCTCCCGAGCAGCGGCGCCCTCGCAACAAACGCCAGCAAGCCCCCGTCCGCTCCGGCGGGACTCGCGCTGTTGAATGCGGGACGGAGCGAAGGCAGGCAAGGCGTTCCCCTGGCGGGCGCGGGCCGGCACTGCAGCGCTCCCGCCGCCAAAGCCGGCCAAAAGCCCAGGGAGCGAGGCGAAAGTTCGCGCCTTTCGGACAGAGGAAAAGAGGGAGCGGGAAAGGAGGCGGGGCGGTGGCTCGCACGCCCACGCCTTCCACTCCTGGCTGGGGATAAACCGCGTGGACCTCGACCAGCCGTAATTCCAAATCGACCACCAGTTTTGTTTTAAGGATGGCAAAGAGTCATCTTGGATCCTAGAATGATGATGGAGTTGGAAGGGGCCTATAGGCCCGTCGAGTCCAACCTCGTGCTCAGTGCAGGAATCCAGATCAAAGCAGATCTGACAGATGGTTGTTCGATGTTCTCTTGAATGCCCCTTGAATATCATAGAAGTGTAGAGTGGGAAGCGATCCTAAGGGTTATGCAAACCAACCCCCTGCCACCGAGGGAAACCCACTGCTGAAACATCTCTGATACCTGCCTCCTTTCAAAACCTCCAAAAGGAAGTTCCCCCACGTTGGGAGATAATCCATTCCACTGAGGAACAACTCTTACTATCAATAAGTTATTCCTAATATCAGCAGCAACAGAGGATGAGATGGTTGGACAGTGCCATCGAAGTGACCAACATGAATTTGACCCAACTCCGGGAGGCAGTAGAAGATAGGAGGGCCTGGCGTGCTCTGGTCCATGGGGTCATGAAGAGTCGGACACGACTAAATGACTAAGCAACAACAATATTAGCAGCAGCAGCTTAGAACTGCTGTGCTGGAAGGGACCCTACGGATCATCGAGACCAGCTCTTGTTAAGGAGGCAGAGTGGGATATCAAACACCCAACCCAAACCATTGAGTTATGGAGCAGTTCTTATGCTCTCTAGCATACTCAATGTGATGTCAGGGATAGAGTGGTGGACCCAGGAGAGCTGGGTTCAAATGCCTACTCAGTGGTGGAAACGAACTAGGGACTTGGAACTGGTAAAACCACTCCTTAAATGCCTCACATACTTTGAAAGACCTGTAAGGGTTATTATAAGTTGGTTTCAACTAGATGGCACAGAACAAGAACAATGTTTTCTTGGGATCTCTTTTCAGATACATACTTCCTCTTTCTTCTCCCTGAGACGGCAATCCAGTGATGCATGTCCAGTGTCCACTCAGAAGGAAAAGCCTCCAAAGGGGCAGCTGCTGTAAATCCTTCGCAGAAAAGAACAACGAAGGTCCTACACCACCTTTACGAGGGCCCTACTGGATCCAATCAAAAGCCCATCTAGTCTAGCATTGCTACAGTGGCCAGCCACACGCCTTTCACAAGCAGACCATAAACACAACAGTAGGAACTGATGATGCACTGGAGGTACTCTATAACCACCCTGGGCACAGTAGCCTTTGACGGTCTGATCCTCCAAGCATTTCTGTAATCCTTTCTCAGAGATCCAAGCTGGCAACCATCACTGTCATTTCTGGAAGTATATCCCACACTTTAACTATGGCCTGTGTGAAGAAATACTTTCAGCTGGTTAATTATTATGTGCTGTAATCTCACTTCAGACTTGGGGGACCCTAATAGGGTTTTCAAGGTACATGAGACATTCAAGGAGCAGTTTACCATTGCTGCCCCTGTTGAGTTACCAAGGCTGAGTGGAGTTTGAACAAAGGTGTCCTTAGTCCTACTCTCACTCTATCTACAACACCATAGCAGTTTGCTATTACCTAAGAGTAAATCCCAATGAGAACATAAGATGTACAGCCCAAAACGTTTCACCTCACAATATGCTTTGCAGCATGTCTACAGTCTTTATGCTGAAAAAAAAACAACAAACAGAAAGAGTGGAAAACAAACTACTGTATTTTTCCATGTATAAGACACTACTTTTTCCTAAAATCATTACACTAAAAATTGAGGGGCATCTTTTACACAGAAGTAAGCTGAGATAGCTGAGGAGAGAACAAAAGGCCCATACCTTTCCTCTGTAAACAGGCTTTCTTCAGTCAGGAGGCTTAGCTTCCTACATTCAGGAGACTTCGCTTCCTCCAAGCAGGAGCCTTATGGAACTGACATTAGCTGATGTTGAACAAACCAACTGGAACACACCTCCTTGGAGGTGGAACCTGTAGGCAGTGCTCGGATTCAACAGGGACTCCTAATGTCTGAGTGATCTGAGCCAAGAGGCTGAATACTCAAAGCTAAGTTTTCTTAATGTTTGGGTTAGAAAAGTGGGGGGGGGGGGGGAAAGTGTCTTATAAATGGGGTGTGTGTGTTATAAATGGAAAAAATACAGTAAATTTAGCCACTTTGGGTCCTTTATTGGGAGAAATGCAACTTAATAAGAATAAGAATAAGCTAAGAAGAATATTGTGACACTGTTGGAATTCAGCAACCTGTGTATCATGCCTTTAAGAGGTTTGGATGGGAGGGAGTTTGGGTTGAATGTCAATCTCACAGTAGCAGCCAATTGTTCCCTATCTAGTTCAGTTTCCTTTTCCTGCCTTATTCTAGTCAAGGTTCTGACAGTGTCAGAGTCAGTTAGCAATGTCAGTGTTCTGTGAGTACTAGAGTCTGACAGTTGTAGAATCAGTCGTTAGAATCTGAGTGAACTATTTATGTAACCAGTCAGTTAGTCAAAATAACAAATGTAATCAGCTAAGATCTCATACTGCATAACAAGTAAATATAGTTGTTTGTTTTTCTAATATATATGAAGATGTGTGAGTAAAATATAAACTTGTTCTATTCTTTCTGAACCTCAGAGTTTCTGAGTGAATCTATTGAAATGATATTGCCAGTTGGAGGTGATGGGACCAGTGGCCATGATCTTCATTTTTTTTATGTTGAACTTCAGACCATTTTTGAGCTCTCCTCTTTCATCCTCATTAAGAGGTTCTTTAAGTCCTCCTCAATTTCTGCCATCAGAGTGGTATTATCTGCATATCTGAGGTTGTTGATATTTCTTCTGGCAATCTTAATTTCAGTTTGGGATTCATCCAGTCCTGCCTTTCACAAGTATATATATGTAAATAGATACAGTGGTGCCTTGACTTATGAATGTTCTGACATACTGCCATTTCAAGTTATGAACAGCTCCAGCTGCAAAATGTTGCTTCTACTTGCGACCAGAGCTTCGAGTTACAAGCAGAAAAGGGCAGGGGGGGAAAGTGGGGAATTGAAATTGCTAACCATTGGTGGCGAAGAGGCTGCTTCTTTGTAGCCCTTTCCCCCCAGCAGTTAGAGAGTGTGTGTTTGGAGGAGGCTTTGGACTGCCTGGTAAGGTAGGGTGCTGCTTTCTACTTTTTTAAAACTGTTCTGGGTGGGTTTTGCAGCGTGGTTTTGGGCTGGGTGGTGGGATTATGTTTCTATGCTGTGATGGGTTTTGCACGGTTTGCTTTTTGCTTTGCCTTTTTTGCATTTCCAAAGGGTCTTGCATGGTTTGTTTGCTTTCCCCCCCTCCCTTCGTCTGGAACTGATGAATTGCATTTCCGATGGGTCTTGCAGTGGGTTTGTGTGTGTGTGTGTGATTTTTTCTTTGGCCAGAACAAATTGCATTTCAATGCATTCCTATGGGAACTGGTGCTTTGACCTACGACCATTTCAAGTTACGACCAGAGTTCTGGAAACAATTAACGTTGTAAGTCGAGGCACCATTAAAGCACAGCATTATATCCAGATGTAGATTTGCTGATTCTTCTTTCATGTATAATGGAGGTTTTTAAATATTGGAACTGAACAGGTCGTCAGGTTGAAAAAGCCTCCTTCAGGCAACAGAATGTTCACAATGGACAAGGTTTCACTCTTCTGTTTGCATAAATCAAAATGCACTAAAGTTTCAGTCAGTAGTAATGACTGCTGGAATAGGTGCATTGTTATTGCAAGGTTTTACAATCAATACAAACAGCTAAGCAGCAATCCTAGGCTTTGCTTTGTTTTCATTATGTGTATTAGGAGTGCTAACAGTTTATTGATTCTAATAGATCTAAAGCTGTGGATCAAAGCTGACACCTTGAATCCTGACTCTTTAACAGTCTCTTAGCAAGCAGAAATTACTGAAGATTTCCCTGTTGGCTTGTTCCTGGTGACAAGCTGCTAACAGCCCAAGAAGAGGATCCATTAGCAGTGCCCACTGCATATCATTGCCATGTACCAAAATCTACTTCTTGTATTTTTGTTCCTATTTTCTAAATGGAGCAGACTCAGGAGAACAAAGGATTGTAGGAAAAGGCACAATTTTATTGCCTCTTCTGGACATAACTGTCATTCTGTTTGTGTCCTGTCTTAGGATGTGTCTATATTAGAAAGCCCAATCAGGAGGATATGGTTTTTCTATTATTTGTTTAGCAGCCTGTATTATGTTTGAAATCACAATCACCAAAAAGGGTCTGCAGATTGATTCAGGAATTCACTATTTAAATTTGCATTCTAGCCCACAGTCCCCTTCCTTCCTTCCTCCCTTCCTCTGGGCTTGCTTCTGCTGATCCTGCCTTCTTCTGGTCCTGATTTGGCCAATCTGATGAGGAACTGATAGAGGCATAAACATGGGAAATAACAACAACAACAACAACAACAACAACAACAACAACAACAACAACAACAACAACAACAACAACAACCCAGTTATAGGATGATCTAGTGCTAATCTCATAGAGTCATATGAAAAAGAAAGTACACCCTCTTTGAATTTCATGGTTTTATGTGTCAAGACATAATAAAAACCATCTGGTCCTTAGCAAGTCTGAAAATTAGGTTGCATTAATTACAATTAATTAAGGGATTTAAAAAGGCAAAAACAAAAACACTCAAAACAACAACAACCCTGATATGAAAATATTCCTAGTTTCTGATGCCTGGAGTCTACAGTGTTGAACTACCTACCACAGAGACAGACATTCACACACATAAATTTAATAGAATAATTTGGGGAGGCTCTTTCATATGTGCTCTTCACAGCATGAATATATATAGACGATTGGGGACTGCCTAAATCACCTTGTAAGTATGAGTAGGAAAATGTTTTTTAAGTTTCCTATGCCAATAAAGGTTACCGAATTGTAGTAGGAAAATGGATTTTAAGGCATTGACTATTAGTGCAGTCTAGACTTCTGCATACTCAGATGTAAGTCCCATTGAATAAAATGAGAAATACTTTCAGCCATGTTTGAGCAGGATTGCAGCATAAATGGATCAATTTCATTAAAGGAAGGACAACAATCTCATTTTTTAAAATTAGCAATCCTTTACTAATCATCAGGCAGCCAAATTGTTTGCAGCTGTAAATACTGAACCTTTATTTGACATACTCTATTTTTTAAATACTAAAATATTTTATAATAATGATAAAATGAAGAAAAGTCATAAAGAACTCCATATTTTTCCATAACAGCAGGCTCTCAACCACTGGATCCACAATTTTTCTATTTCCATAGCCCTAGATGTTGATGATGGTTAGATTGTAGATTAGTGCTGTCTGCCTGTAAAAGTGATGAATATCTACCCTGGATTTACACTTTTCAGCCCCTTCAGTCCTGAAGCTGCAGCAGTGGAATCGGTAGTTCAGATAAGATCTGTGAGCAGTTTAAGTGATCTTAGATTGCTGCATTTATATATTGTGTGTATGTTTCAGATCAATGTTTTCCTGACATGGAATGCCATAAACCAGCAGTATGTTGCAACAAAGTTGACCTTTCTCACTGGAAGAAACCAGTTAAAAAAAAAAAACTGCAACTAGCGTGTCACAAAACTCATTGGTTTCACTGGACCTTGGACTGCTTCTCAGCAACCCAAGAAGGGTAGGGAGAGCCAACTATGCAGAGAAGTGAAGAAATAAAAATGTGGTACAACTGATGAGAAGTTCTTTATACAGATAGGGTATGGTTATGCATGTGTGTGTTTTTTTCTAACAACCTGGGCAACAGAGAACTTAGACTTAATTTTCTTCACATATTAGTTCACTGTTTTATGTTTTGGAGACACAGTTCTATTAGTCTATTCCCACAGAACATGTAAAATAAAAAGTGCATCATGCCACCTTTAAGATTAACGACTTTATTTTAGTCGGAACTTTTGTGGGTTATGGTCCTGGAAGAAAACTGGCTTCCCGACTCACTAAAGGTGTTACCCTTGAGTATAATGTTCAGACAGGTTGTTAACTAATAATTTTAATGTGTAGGGATGGTAGCAGCCCAGCATACCTACGTTATTATGTACCAACAAACTTACTTACTGCCTAGAGATATTTTGCTTAACCAGCCCTTTGAAAGTATATGACTAATAGTGATACAATTAACAATACAACTGCCATTTTCTATATTTTATTTATTTATTTATTTAATTTATACCCCGCCTATCTGGCCCACCGGACCACTCTAGGCGGCTTCCAAATATAAAATCAAATAATAAAACATAGACAAATACATAATAATCAAACAAGAACAGCAGTAAAAATAAAAAGGAAAAGTAAGAAAAAATCAAGAGTTGGCTGGAGGGAAGGCCTGAATAAACATATATATATATATGCCTTTTCACTCTGATCCCATCGCCCTAACCTATAATTCTTTGCACAGAAATTGAGTATAGCACTCTATGCAACTGAAAAAGGGCAATGAAATTCATGAAATCTCATGCTAATGTAAGTATTTTAAGTCTTTGTCTATTGGCAGAATGTGGAAATTACTGGCTTAAAACTTCCAACTATGCCGTGGAGGGGAAAAAATCTAGACAGGAACCTATACAGCAGATTATTATAGTTTACAAGTCTCCCTCAAATATACACTTGGTTAGTTTTGCCTCAACTGGAAAGTGTGAAGGCAAGAGGAGAAGGGGATGACAGAGGATGAGATGGATGGACAGTGTCACCGAGGCTACCAACATGAATTTGACCAAACCCCAGGAGCCAGTGGAGGACAGGAGGGTCTGGCATGCTCTAGTCCATGGGGTCACAAAGAGTTGGACATGACTTAATGATTAAACAACAACAACAACACATATGTAAATATATATCGTCATCATCGTTTAATCATGTCCGACTCTTCGTGACCCTATGAACCAGAGCACGCCAGGCCCTCCTATCCTCCACTGCCTCCCGTAGTTGTGTCAATTTCATGTTGGTTGCTTCGCAGACACTGTCCAGCCATCTCATCCTCTGTCATCCACTTCTCTTGCCGTCACACTTTCCTAACATCAAGGTCTTTTCCAAGGAGTCTTCTCTTCTCATGAGATGGCCAAAGTACTGGAGCCTCAGCTTCAGGATCTGTCCTTCCAGTGAGCACTCAGGGTTGATTTCCTTTAGAATTATAAGTTTGTTCTCCTTGCAGTCCAGGGGACTCTCAAGAGCCTCCTCCAGCACCACAATTCAAAGGCATCAATTCTTCGGCGGTCTGCTTTCTTTATGGTCCAGCTCTCACTTCCATATGTCACGACAGGAAAAACCATAGCTTTGACTATTCGGACTTTTGTTGGCAAGGTGATGTCTCTGCTCTTTAAGATGCTGTCAAGGTTTGCCATCGCTTTCCTCCCAAGAAGCAGGCGTCTTTTAATTTCATGGCTGCTGTCTCCATCTGCAGTGATCATGGAGCCCAGGAAAATAAAATCTGTCACTGCCTCCATATCTTCCCCTTCTATTTCCCAGGAGGTGATAGGACCAGTGGCCATGACCTTAGTTTTTTTGATGTTGAGTTTCAGGCCGTTTTTTACACTCTCCTCTTTCACCCTCATGGTATACAGTATGTGTGCATTTGTGCCTGTTCATTCTGTGCCCTCAAGTCAGAATTGACTTACGGAGACCCTAATAAGGTTTTCAAGGTAAGTGGAATATTTAAGGAGTGGTTTTACCAGTTACACACATCGTAGTGAACTTCCATGGCCTGTTTCAAACCTGTTCTCATAAGTCCTAGTCCATCACTTTGTCCACAACGCCACACTGGAAATCCCATATGGAATGTTATGCATTACTGCCTTGACTGGGTCTTGTGCTTACTACCTCTCAGAGTGGTACTTGTTTGTTCCTTTTTAACATTTGTATACTTATTGTTTTTCATTTAATATTGTCTTTTGATGATGTAAGCTGCCTCATTATACTCATTGTTCTTAGCTTTAAATATTGTCTTGCAGTGATGTAAACCACCATTGTATAATCATTGATTTCAGCTTTAAATATTGTTTTTCAATGATGTAAGCTACCTTGGTCCTTTTAAAAAGAAAGGTGAGGTAAAATAAATAAATAAATAAATAAATAAATAAATAAATAAATAAATAAATAAATAGGCATACACTTTCATTAAAATATTAAGGATGTACCATTCTGTAGCAGGAGGGCTACCATGAAGGAAAAAAGCTAGTAAAATGTGGGCTAGACAGTGCTACTGTTCGGTGGATTTGTAATTGGTTGACTGACCGAATCCAAAGGGTGCTCACCAATGGCTTCTCTTCATCCTGGAGCGAGGTAACTAGTGGGGTGCCCCACGGTTCTCTTCTGGGCCCTGTGTTATTCAACATCTTTATCAATGACCTAGATGACAGAATAGAGAGTATACTGATTACATTTGCAGATGATACCAAATTGGGAGGTGCTGCCAATTCCCCAAAGGACAGGATTAAAATTCAAAACGACCTTGACGGATTGGGCCAAAACTAAGAAAATGAATTTCGACCGGGAGAAATGTAAGGTCCTCCACCTAGGCAGAAAAAAATGAACTGCCCAGATATAGGATGAAGACACCTGGCTAGACAACAGTACCTGTGAAAGGGATCTAGGAGTCTTGGTAGACCACAAACTGAACATGAGTCAGCAGGGTGATGCGGCTGCCAAGAAAGCCAATGCAATTCTTGGTTGCATCAATAGGAGTAGAGTGTCTAGATCAAGGGAAGTGATAGTGTCATTTCTATTCTGCTTTGGTCAGATCTCACCTGGAGTATTGTGTCCAGTTCTGGGCACCTCAGTTCAAGAAGGATGTTGACAACCTGCAGCGTGTCTAGAGGAGGACCAAAATGGTCAAAGGTCTGGAAGCCATGTCGTATGAGGAGCAGCTTATGGAGCTGGGAATGTTTAGCTTTACAAAAATAAGGTTAAGAGGGGACATGATTGTCAGGCACCCTTAATTCCCCTGTGTTCTTCCACCCAACCCAGGTTCACTTTTGGGTGTGACATTTACTTTGCAACCCTTCCCGCTGCCACCGGGAGGAGTTTTTCCTCACGATATAAAATATGACTCTTCAATCAAGTATTATTCAATAAATCAATGTTTATTTAAGTGTTCATAAGTAAATCATATAAAGTTAATCATGGATGGTCTTATGTTATTCATTCAATCAACTGTGCTTTAATAACATTTATATTTGCTTATGTATAATCATGTTACTCAAGGTATTTCTTCATTTCTTATCTTGTTCCTTATCTCCCTATTCTTGTCTAACACAAGACTGGTCCTAACTGCCTAAACTGCTTTCCTCCAACTCATATCCCTAACTCATCCCTAACTCTAACTGAAATCCTCTCTAACTGCTACCTAACTGATCTTTAACTGTCATCCATTCTCTTATATATCCCTAGTCCCACCTTTTCTGTACAGTCATTGGCTCCTGAATCAGGGTTCCATTGTGATGGACAGGAGTGGTTCCTGACCTGTCCGTCACAATGATCGCCATGTTTAAATATTTGAAGGGATGTCATATCGAGGAGGGGACAGGTTTGTTTTCCACTGCTCCAGACACTAGGACAAGGAGCAATGGATTCAAACTACAGGAAAAGAGATTCCACCTGAATCTCAGGAAGAGCTTCCTGACAGCCAGAGCTGGTCAGCAGTGGAATCTGCTGCCTCGGAGTGTGGTGGAGTCTCCTTCTTTGGAGGTTTTTAAGCAAAGGCTGGATGGCCATCTGTCGGGAGTGCTTTGATGGAGTTCCTCCATGGCAGGGGGTTGGACCCAATGGCCCCTGTGGTCTCTTCCAACCCTGTGAGTACAAGAGCTTTAATTCAGTCTTGATTTAAGTGTTTTGAGTGCATATCCACAAAAGTTGTTTTTAATTAAATGCTGGGTGAATAGTGTTCTTGATACACACCCATTTCTGCTTCAGATTTAGATGGAGAAGCTCCATGAATTCAAAGTGCTTCAATTTTTGGCTTTGTACAACTTTGAGCAGAAACAGTGCCAGTCATCTAGAAACACAGTGGCTTCTTTTCAGGCAGTCCCAGCTGTTGGACGTGTAAGGCTTGGATTTGGTATTGAAATATATCTATATATTTTATCAGGATGGGCCATTGGGATTTTTTTAACTCCAGTTCCCAGAATTCTCCATTCTTGGAGTTCCACCTGACAAATCCACACCTATAGACACTTATATTTTATTCATCTAGAGAAAGGCCTAGCTCAACGACTCCATGGCCTAGCTTCCTGTTAAAAAAGACTTCCAACTAGGTACACTGGGGTAGCTGCTCTTTTTTGTCAGAAAGCTAGTCCAGAGCTAGGCCATGAGGCCTCTGAACTATGCCTTTCTCTAGGTAAGGTGAAATTTAGAAGTTTGTAGGTATGGGTCTGTTAGGTGGAACTCTCAGAATGGAGTATTCTGGGAATTGGAGTCAAAAAATCCCAATGGCCCATCCACTCAGCCACTGTCATACATGTTATAGAATTTCCAGCTATTTCCCCAGATCTATAGTGTAAATTTGACCAGTCCCAGCCTAGCTGAGAGAACATACATTTTTTGCCATTAATAGGGGAATATGCAGTCTGCATATGTCTTCATGCCAGTTAATCAGAACAGGGTGGACTCTGGGGAACTTGTAGCCATTATCCTTTGTGGATTTGTGAGACGGAAGACCGAGGGGAATCCAACCCTGTTGGTGTGTCGTCCCCTCCTTCAGAGGAAAGTAGAAGACCTGAGGACATGCCCCAGGAAACAAACAAACAAACAAGAAACTGTAATGGGGATGGAAGAGTTAACTGTAAATGAAGAGAAAAGCCTGGAAAGAGGGAAACTCTTGGAAGGGGAAAGATTGGTGGGAAAAGAAGAGTATAAAGAGGAAGAGATTACGAGTGAGTGGTCAATTGGTTGTTTCGGAGAAGAGGTGGAAGAGGAGAAAACCAGAGAGGAGTGGGTAAAAATAGTGAAGGAGGACCCCTGGATTGGGACATGGCTCTAGTTCAGGCTAGCACAAGAAGTGGTGGAACAGGAATGGAGGAGCAAGCCAGTAAAGCAAAGCAAAGCGCGCTGCTTATATACCGCCCCATAGCGCTTCAAGCTACACGTTGCCTCCCCAGCAAGCTGGGTACTCATTTTACTGACCTCGGAAGGATAGAAGGCTGAGTCAACCTTGAGCCGGCTACCTGGGATTTGAACCCCAGGTCATGAGCACAGTTTTAGCTGCAGTACAGCGGTTTAACCACTGTGCCACAAGGCTCTGTAGAGAAACCCCCATATTGGGGAGAAACAGCAGAGTGAGAAGCAGGAAAAAAGGAAAGAGAATGTTGGGACTGGGAAGAAAGGAACAGAGAGAATTGGGCATGTCTCACCTTCCCCGGGGGCAGTCCTGGAAGGAAGGCTTTCCCACCACCAATGCACAAAGGCCCAGGTCGGAAGATTTGGAAAGTGAGTGGGGGTTGGGTCTACCATCACGGAGCCAAAGGGAATATAAAGCGGTACTAACTAACCCCTTTACCTCCACTATGCGACTACCAGGAGGCGAGTTATATAAACCATCATTATGGGATGTTATAGTTGACAAGGAAAAAGAGTTTAAAAGGGAAATTGAGAGTTGTGTAGAAACAACTGTTAAAACTGAGTTGAATTTGTTCATTACTGTATTCAATAAACCTGTTGAGCTAGCCGCTGGACTCCTGAAAGATGACTGGAGAAAGAAAGGGGGTCTGAGGGGAAATGAAGAGGACTGAAAACCCAACCAGATCTCTGTACTTCTACTGCAAAGCAAAAAGGAATTTTACCGGAAATTCAAAACTCTACATCAAGTAATAAGAAAGAAAGAAAGAAAGAAAGAAAGAAAGAAAGAAAGAAAGAAAGAAAGAAAGAAAGAAAGATGTTACCTGTCTGTCATGAGTTTGGAGGGAAAGTTCCATCCTATGGGGAGTGGAAGGCGGGACATCAGGAGGAGGGGCTGTACTGTATAAATATGTGAAGCCTGTGTGGTGAAGTTCAGAAAAAAAGAGACGAAGCAGCAGCTGGGAAGAAGAAGCTGGTGTGGGAGTCTGTGTGTCAGACAGGGTACTACTGTGTGTCAGTCAGTACCAACCTGATAGGTTCAGGTGTCTGGATGGTTAGCCAGAACTGATAGGTTCAGGGTCTGTGCTTCAAGTTAAGTGTTCTGTGTGAACCAAACTGTGTGCATGTATGAATGAGACTAAGCCACGTTACTATATCTTATTCACTTGATCCTTTTATTTTCCCTGTGTGTTGTTTTAAATAAACCTTATTCTTTTATTTGTTGAAAATCCATCCCTGGTCTGTGTGACTTCTTATAGGGAATGGTTGGTGGCAGCTTAGTTAACGTGTGGCAGATCCCAGTAGGTCTGGGTTTGTCACATTGATTGGTGTCCAGCGTGTGGGATACGACTGGTCCAGTTGTCCAGTGGTCCAGCAAAGCCTTGGCAAGTGTGCCCAGAGCAAGGGGGGTCTAGTCAGGGACAATCTGAGAGCGCGTAGGTAATCTTCTAGGCTTACCTCACGGGGGGGTAAGCTAGTAGAAGAACGTGTAACCTCAGATTGGGGGTTAGATTAGGGAGCTCTGAGGCATTCTGTTTTGGCGGGAAAAAGCTGAGGCAAAACTGTGAAATAGCAGTGAGCTAGCTTGTCTGCTGAGAGGCCTAGCAGAGGGGGGTAGACTCTGGCTCGCAACTGTTGCAAGTTAGTGCTGAAGGACAGCAGCAATCTATAGAGAAAGCTGGTTCTGAGGCAAAAGAAAAAAAAAAGTGGTCGCTTTATTTTGAGGCTTGACTTTTGAAAGCAGCCTGTTCTGGGGGGGGGATTATGCCCTTGACTCGAAGCCAAATGGCAGAAATGGGTGAAGTGAAAGACCCCCAGGTTGACCAAGGTTCTGAGGATGAATTTGGCTCAGTGCAGGGTGACAGCACAGGAGAGCAGAACCCAGAACTCAGAAAATTGCTCCTAGCCCAACAGCATGAACTGAGGGTGAGGGAAATGGAGGAAAGATTAGAGAGAGAGAGAATGGAAAAAGAAGAAAGGTTAGAGAGACAGAGAATGGAGAGGGAAGAAAGAATGGAGAGAGAGAAAATTGCTCTGGAAAAAGAAAGGATGGCGTTTGAATTAAGAAAATTGGAAATGATGAACCAGAACAATAATAACAATAGGGATTCTGAGGGAGGCCAATTGTCTAAAGCTGACCTGAAGAAATTCCCTGTGTACCACAAGGGAGATTGTCCTGAGGTGTTCTTTTCCCTCGTGGAAAGAGCGTTTGTGGACTTCTCAGTAAGGGAAACTGAGAAGATGACCATCATGCGATCTTTAATCAGTGGTAGCCTGGCTGAAGTTTATTCAGAGATGCCACAGGAACTGATGAAAGATTTTGCAGAGTTTAAAAAACTGGTGTTTGCAAGACATGGGATAAATGCGGAACAGCTGAGGCAAAGATTCAGGTCAATCACCAAGAAACCAGAGCAGACTTTTACCCAAGTGGGGGCCCAATTGGTGAGGCTGCTAGAGAAATGGCTATCTCAGGAGGGGACAGAGACCTTTCAGCAGCTCAAAGACTTGATAGCGCTGGAACAGTTCTATTCAGTCCTGCATGGGGAACTGAAATTCCAGGTGAGGGAAAGGAAACCGAAATCTGTGGCAGAAGCAGCAGAGATCGCAGATTTTATTTATCAAATAAGAAAACCCTTAGGTGCTGAGTGGAAATCTGTAGATAAACCCAGAGAAACCTACAGCAAGTACTCTCAGGGACCAGGGAAAAGCCAGCAAGGGGGAGGGGCCCATGGTGAAGGGAAGCCCTCAGACATGAAACCAAGACCTCAGATTTTGGAGGGAAAACCAAAACAGGATGAGAAAGACTCAAAATATAGCAGAAAATGTTATTTCTGTCAGGGAAAGGGCCATCTAATCTCAGAGTGTGAGAAATTAAAGCAGCTAAAAGGAATTGTGCCTCAGGATTCGAGTGGAACCAAGCCAAAAGCTGTGTTCTGTGTCCAGAAAGAGCAAGGCTCATTGTCACTGAGGGAGCCTGTTGCCATGGCTACTCAATCTGGAACAGCTACATCTGCTGATCAGGCTGAGGAAAATGGTCCTCTTGTAGAGGTCAGGCGCTGCCTACTGGTGAGAACAGATTCTCAGTTGTTTGAAACAGCAGGGGTGGACGTAGGAATACTTGGCCATCAGTATCGGGGGCTGCGGGACACTTGTTCTCAGGTGACCCTGTGCCATCCAGATATTATTCCTAGGGAATATGTAATCCCAAATGAGAGCATGAAGGTGGCAGGGATTGAGGGGCAGGTGATCTCACTGCCAGTAGCGGAGGTACCTGTGAACTTTCAAGGCTGGAGGGGAGTTTGGCGGCTAGCGATTTCATCAACTCTGCCAGCAGCCGTGCTCGTGGGAAATGACCTGGCTGAACATGTGAAACGGGTGCTAGTGATTACACGTTCACAAGCCACCACGGGGACAGTTCAGGGGGGTAATGATGAGCCCGAGACGGAAGCAGGTGGGGGGAGTTCAGAAGCTGTGGTGGAAACCTTAACCACAGACAGCAGATTTGGACAAGAGCAAAAGGCAGACGCCACTCTCCACAAGTGTTTTGAACAGGTGACTGACGCCCAGCTAACACCTGAAACCCCAGTGAGATTTCTAGAGAAAAAGGGGATTTTGTATAGAGAGACCCTGAGAAATATCTCAAAAGGGGGAGATGGGATCAGAAGTCAGCTAGTGGTACCTGAAAAGTATCGCCCCATGATCTTACAAAGGGGGCACTCTGACATGTTTGCTGCGCACTTAGGGGTGAACAAAACACAGCAGAGAATCACACAGAATTTTTACTGGCCTGACATAGGGAAGCAGATCAGGGAGTTCTGTAAACAATGTGATGTGTGTCAAAGGCAGGGGAATAGCCGCGACAGGACCAAAGCAAAGTTGTGCCCTTTGCCTGTGATTGACACTCCGTTCAAATGCATAGGGGTGGATATTGTGGGACCTTTGCCCAAGGCCACAAAGAGGGGGAACAGGTTCATTCTCACCATTGTGGACCATGCCACGAGGTACCCTGAAGCCATACCCTTGACTAACATTGAAACTAACACAGTGGCAGATGCCTTGGTGGGGTATATGTCCAGGATGGGATTTGCCTCAGAAATAAACACAGATTTGGGCACATCGTTCACATCGAAGCTCATGAAACGCTTATGGCAAATCTGTGGAATTAAACACAAGGAAACCACTGCCTATCACCCTGAAAGTAATGGGTTAACTGAGAAGTTCAATGGGACTCTAATGCGCATGATTAGGGCTTACTTGGCAGAGAATCCAAACAATTGGGACCAGAAGCTGCAATCCCTTTTGTTTGCTTATCGATCAGTGCCACAAGCCAGTACCGGGTTCAGTCCATTTGAACTTTTATTTGGGAGAAGGGTGAAAGGGCCCCTTGATTTGATCAAACAAAATTGGGAGCAGATCACCCAGGATGACCCACAAGACGTTGTGACATATATAGACTCTTTAAGGAACGACCTAAAGAGAAACCTAGAGCTAGCAGCAGAGACCCTGCAAGCTCAAAAGGTCAGAAAGAAAGCTTGGGATTACCAGAAAGCCAGGGAGAGGCACTTTGACCCAGGGGAGGAAGTGCTTTGGCCTAGGCTCTGCAAAGAGAGCAAGTGTCAGCTGGGTAGCCCAGAAATAAAATACTTGGGTCACATAGTAGGGGGAGGAGTGATAAAACCCCTAGAGGCCAAGATAGAAGCAGTTCGTGATTGGCCCAGGCCCAACACCAAGAGAAGAGTCAAATCATTTCTTGGGTTGATGGGCTACTACAGAAAGTTCATCCCGAGGTATAGCGAGATTGCGGCTCCGCTGACCGATCTGACGAGGAAGAAGGCTGATGACCGCATCCCGTGGACCAGCGACTGTGAGGAGGCGTTCCAGAGGTTGAAGCAGGCGCTCATCAACTATCCAGTGCTACGTGCTCCAGAC
This sequence comes from Pogona vitticeps, assembly GCF_051106095.1. Classification (NCBI taxonomy): domain Eukaryota; kingdom Metazoa; phylum Chordata; class Lepidosauria; order Squamata; family Agamidae; genus Pogona; species Pogona vitticeps. The sequence continues at coordinate 215,015,183 of NC_135784.1, read as the reverse complement.
TTCGACCGGGAGTTCATCATCTACACCGATGCGTCTAACAGCGGGGTAGGAGCGGTTCTTTGCCAGGAGGATGAGAATGGTGACCAGCATCCAGTGTCCTACCTGAGTAGGAAACTCCAAAAAGGTGAGAGACATTTGGCAACCGTGGAGAAGGAGTGTCTGGCCATAGTCTACGCGATCCAGAAGGCCAAGCCTTACATCTGGGGAAGACATTTTGTTCTGTGCACTGACCATTCACCATTGCAATGGTTAAAGACAATGAAAACCCACAATAGTAAACTTATGAGGTGGGCTTTAAACTTACAAGACTATGACTTTGAAGTGAAGGTGGTCAGAGGGTCAGTGAACTGTGTTGCTGACGCCTTGTCAAGAAGACCTGAAGAATGAAGACGGCGAAAGAAACATGGACTATGTATATATATTGATGACAAAAAGTTAAATGTACCTGGTTTTTTTGAATTTGGTTTGTATGAATAAAGGTAACTTGATGTAATGTATATGGTAAATGTTTAAATGCCTAATTGATATGGTTAACTTAGAATGTAAGTATAAGTAAGTATGATATTGTATGTATAACTGTTTTGTGTGTTTTATTCAGGTTGTTTTTTGGGAAAAAGCACGTTAGCTTTCCCCCTACAAAACAACTTATAAAGAGGGGAGGTGTTACATACAGCACTGATGTTACCTGTCTGTCATGGGTTTGGAGGGAAAGTTCCATCCTATGGGGAGTGGAAGGCGGGACATCAGGAGGAGGGGCTGTACTGTATAAATATGTGAAGCCTGTGTGGTGAAGTTCAGAAAAAAAGAGACGAAGCAGCAGCTGGGAAGAAGAAGCTGGTGTGGGAGTCTGTGTGTCAGATAGGGTACTACTGTGTGTCAGTCAGTACCAACCTGATAGGTTCAGGTGTCTGGATGGTTAGCCAGAACTGATAGGTTCAGGGTCTGTGCTTCAAGTTAAGTGTTCTGTGTGAACCAAACTGTGTGCATGTATGAATGAGACTAAGCCACGTTACTATATCTTATTCACTTGATCCTTTTATTTTCCCTGTGTGTTGTTTTAAATAAACCTTATTCTTTTATTTGTTGAAAATCCATCCCTGGTCTGTGTGACTTCTTATAGGGAATGGTTGGTGGCAGCTTAGTTAACGTGTGGCAGATCCCAGTAGGTCTGGGTCTGTCACATTGATTGTTACATACAGCACTGATGTTACCTGTCTGTCATGGGTTTGGAGGGAAAGTTCCATCCTATGGGGAGTGGAAGGCGGGACATCAGGAGGAGGGGCTGTACTGTATAAATATGTGAAGCCTGTGTGGTGAAGTTCAGAAGAGGAGAAGTAGACGAAGCAGCAGCTGGGAAGAAGAAGCTGGTGTGGGAGTCTGTGTGTCAGACAGGGTACTACTGTGTGTCAGTCAGTACCAACCTGATAGGTTCAGGTGTCTGTATGGTTAGCCAGAACTGATAGGTTCAGGGTCTGTGCTTCAAGTTAAGTGTTCTGTGTGAACCAAACTGTGTGCATGTATGAATGAGACTAAGCCACGTTACTATATCTTATTCACCTGATCATTTTATTTTCCCTGTGTGTTGTTTTAAATAAACCTTATTCTTTTATTTGTTAAAAATCCATCCCTGGTCTGTGTGACTTCTTATAGGGAATGGTTGGTGGCAGCTTAGTTAACGTGTGGCAGATCCCAGTAGGTCTGGGTCTGTCACATTGATTGGTGTCCAGCGTGTGGGATACGACTGGTCCAGTTGTCCAGTGGTACAGCAAAGCCTTGGCAAGTGTGCCCAGAGCAAGGGGGGTCTAGTCAGGGACAATCTGAGGCGCGTAGGTAATCTTCTAGGTGTACCTCACGGGGGGGTGCGCTAGTGGAAGAACGTGCCAACTGGGGACTAGATTAGGGAGCTCTGAGGCAGCCTGTTTTGGCGGGAAAAATCTGAGGCAAAACTGTGAAATAGCAGTGAGCTAGCTTGTCTGCTGAGAGGCCTAGCCGAGGGGGGTAGACTCTAGCTCGCAACTGTTGCAAGTTAGTGCTGAAGGACAGCAGCAATCTATAGAGAAAGCTGGTTCTGAGGCAAAAGAGAAGGAAAAAAAAGTGGTCGCTTTATTTTGAGGCTTGACTTTTGAAAGCAGCCTGTTCTGGGGGGGGGATTATGCCCTTGACTCGAAGCCAAATGTCAGAAATGGGTGAAGTGAAAGACCCCCAGGTTGACCAAGGTTCTGAGGATGAATTTGGCTCAGTGCAGGGTGACAGCACGGGAGAACAGAACCCAGAACTCAGAAAAATACTCCTAGCCCAACAGCATGAACTGAGGGTGAGGGAAATGGAGGAAAGATTAGAGAGAGAAAGAAGGGAAGAAAGGGAAAGGCAATTTGAAATGGAGCAAAGGGAAAGAGAGAAACAGAGGCAATTTGAATTGGAATTGCAGAGAGAGAAAATGGCGTTTCAATTAAGGAAATTGGAACTGATGAATCAGAACAATAATAACAATAGGGATTCTGAGGGGGGCCAGTTGTCTAAAGCTGACCTGAAGAAATTCCCTGTGTACCACAAGGGAGATTGTCCTGAGGTGTTCTTTTCCCTAGTGGAAAGAGCGTTTGTGGACTTCTCAGTAAGGGAAACTGAGAAGATGATCATCATGCGATCTTTAATCAGTGGCAGCCTTGCTGAAGTTTATTCAGAGATGCCACAGGAACTGATGAAAGATTTTGCAGAGTTTAAAAAACTGGTGTTTGCAAGACATGGGATAAATGCGGAACAGCTGAGGCAAAGATTCAGGTCAATCACCAAGAAACCAGAGCAGACTTTTACCCAAGTGGGGGCCCAGTTGGTGAGGCTGCTAGAGAAACGGCTATCTCAGGAGGGGACAGAGACCTTTCAGCAGCTCAAAGATTTGATAGCGCTGGAACAGTTCTATTCAGTCCTGCATGGGGAACTGAAATTCCAGGTGAGGGAAAGGAAACCGAAATCTGTGGCAGAAGCAGCCGAGATCGCAGATTTTATTTCCCAAATAAGAAAGCCCTTGGGTGAGGGGAAATCTGTAGGTAAACCCAAAGAAACCTACAGCAAGTACTCTCAGGGACCAGGGAAAAGCCAGCAAGGGGGAGGGGCCCATGGTGAAGGGAAGCCCTCAGACATGAAACCAAGACCTCAGATTTTGGAGGGAAAACCAAAACAAGATGAGAAAGACTCAAAATATAGCAGAAAATGTTATTTCTGTCAGGGAAAGGGCCATCTAATCTCAGAGTGTGAGAAATTAAAGCAGCTAAAAGGAATTGTGCCTCAGGATTCGAGTGGAACCAAGCCAAAAGCTGTGTTCTGTGTCCAGAAAGAGCAAGGCTCATTGTCACTGAGGGAGCCTGTTGCCATGGCTACTCAATCTGGAACAAGTACATCTGCTGATCAGGCTGAGGAAAATGGTCCTCTTGTGGAGGTCAAACGATGCTTGCTCGTGAGAACAGATTCTCAGTTGTTTGAAACAGCAGGGGTGGACGTAGGAATACTTGACCATCAGTATCGGGGGCTGCGGGACACTTGTTCCCAGGTGACCCTGTGCCATCCAGATATTATTCCTAGGGAATATGTAATCCCAAATGAGAGCATGAAGGTGGCAGGGATTGAGGGGCAGGTGATCTCACTGCCAGTAGCAGAGGTACCTGTGAACTTTCAAGGCTGGAGGGGAGTTTGGCGGCTAGCAATTTCATCGACTCTGCCAGCAGCCGTGCTCGTGGGAAATGACCTGGCTGAACATGTGAAACGGGTGCTGGTGATTACACGTTCACAAGCCACCACGGGGACAGTTCAGGGGGGTAATGATGAGCCAGAGACGGAAGCAGGTGGGGGGAGTTCAGAAGCTGTGGTGGAAACCTTAACCACAGACAGCAGATTTGGACAAGAGCAAAAGGCAGACGCCACTCTCCACAAGTGTTTTGAACAGGTGACAGACGCCCAGCTAACACCTGAAACCCCAGTGAGATTTCTAGAGAAAAAGGGGATTTTGTATAGAGAGACCCTGAGGAATATCTCAAAGGGGGAGATGGGATCCGAAGTCAGCTAGTGGTACCTGAAAAGTATCGCCCCATGATCTTACAAAGGGGGCACTCTGACATGTTTGCTGCGCACTTAGGGGTGAACAAAACACAGCAGAGAATCACACAGAATTTTTACTGGCCTGACATAGGGAAGCAGATCAGGGAGTTCTGTAAACAATGTGATGTGTGTCAAAGGCAGGGGAATAGCCGCGACAGGACCAAAGCAAAGTTGTGCCCTTTGCCTGTGATTGACACTCCGTTCAAATGCATAGGGGTGGATATTGTGGGACCTTTGCCCAAGGCCACAAAGAGGGGGAACAGGTTCATTCTCACCATTGTGGACCATGCCACGAGGTACCCTGAAGCCATTCCCTTGACTGACATTGAAACTAACACAGTGGCAGATGCCTTGGTGGGGTATATGTCCAGGATGGGATTTGCCTCAGAAATAATCACAGATTTGGGTGCATCGTTCACATCGAAGCTCATGAAACGCTTATGGCAAATCTGTGGAATTAAGCACAAGGAAACCACTGCCTATCACCCTGAAAGTAATGGGTTAACTGAGAAGTTCAATGGGACTCTAATGCGCATGATTAGGGCTTACTTGGCAGAGAATCCAAACAATTGGGACCAGAAACTGCAATCCCTTTTGTTTGCTTATCGATCAGTGCCACAAGCCAGTACCGGGTTCAGTCCATTTGAACTTTTATTTGGGAGAAGGGTGAAAGGGCCCCTTGATTTGATCAAACAAAATTGGGAGCAGATCACCCAGGATGACCCACAAGACGTTGTGACATACATAGACACCTTGAGGAATGACCTAAAGAGAAACCTAGAGCTAGCAGCAGAGACCCCGCAAGCTCAAAAGGTCAGAAAGAAAGCTTGGGATGACCAGAGAGCCAGTGAGAGGCACTTTGACCCAGGGGAGGAAGTGCTTTGGCCTAGGCTCTGCAAAGAGAACAAACTGCAGCTGGGTAGCCCAGAAATAAAATACTTGGGTCACATAGTAGGGGGAGGAGTGATAAAACCCCTCGAGGCCAAGATAGAAGCTGTTCGTGATTGGCCCAGACCCAACACCAAGAAAAAAGTCAAATCATTTCTTGGGTTGGTGGGCTACTACAGAAAGTTCATCCCGAGGTTTAGCGAGATTGCGGCTCCGCTGACCGATCTGACGAGGAAGAAGGCTGATGACCGCATCCCGTGGACCAGCGACTGTGAGGAGGCGTTCCAGAGGTTGAAGCAGGCGCTCATCAACTATCCAGTGCTGCGTGCTCCAGACTTCGACCGGGAGTTCATCATCTACACCGATGCGTCTAACAGCGGGGTAGGAGCAGTTCTGTGCCAGGAGGATGAGAATGGTGACCAGCATCCAGTGTCCTACCTGAGTAGGAAACTCCAGAAAGGTGAGAGACATTTGGCAACCGTGGAGAAGGAGTGTCTGGCCATAGTCTACGCGATCCAGAAGGCCAAGCCTTACATCTGGGGAAGACATTTTGTTCTGTGCACTGACCATTCACCACTGCAATGGTTAAGGACAGTGAAAACCCACAATAGCAAACTTATGAGGTGGGCTTTAAACTTGCAAGACTATGACTTTGAAGTGAAGGTGGTCAGAGGGTCAGTGAACTGTGTTGCTGACGCCTTGTCAAGAAGACCTGAAGAATGAAGACGGCGAAAGAAACATGGACTATGTATATATATATTGATGACAAAGAGTTAAATGTACCTGTTTTTGTTGAACTTGGTTTGTATGAATAAAGGTAACTTGATGTAATGTATATGGTAAATGTTTAAATGCCTAATTGATATGGTTAACTTAGAATGTAAGTATAAGTAAGTATGATATTGTATGTATAAATGTTTTTGTATGTTTTGGATTCAGGTTGTTTTTTTGGGAAAAAGCACGTTAGCTTTCCCCCTACAAAACAACTTATAAAGAGGGGAGGTGTTACATACAGCACTGATGTTACCTGTCTGTCATGGGTTTGGAGGGAAAGTTCCATCCTATGGGGAGTGGAAGGCGGGACATCAGGAGGAGGGGCTGTACTGTATAAATATGTGAAGCCTGTGTGGTGAAGTTCAGAAGAGGAGAAGTAGACGAAGCAGCAGCTGGGAAGAAGAAGCTGGTGTGGGAGTCTGTGTGTCAGACAGGGTACTACTGTGTGTCAGTCAGTACCAACCTGATAGGTTCAGGTGTCTGTATGGTTAGCCAGAACTGATAGGTTCAGGGTCTGTGCTTCAAGTTAAGTGTTCTGTGTGAACCAAACTGTGTGCATGTATGAATGAGACTAAGCCACGTTACTATATCTTATTCACCTGATCATTTTATTTTCCCTGTGTGTTGTTTTAAATAAACCTTATTCTTTTATTTGTTAAAAATCCATCCCTGGTCTGTGTGACTTCTTATAGGGAATGGTTGGTGGCAGCTTAGTTAACGTGTGGCAGATCCCAGTAGGTCTGGGTCTGTCACACTAACTAACCCCTTTACCTCCACTATGCGACTACCAGGAGGCGAGTTATATAAACCATCGTTATGGGATGTTATAGTTGACAAGGAAAAAGAGTTTAAAAGGGAAATTGAGAGTTGTGTAGAAACAACTGTTAAAACTGAGTTGAATTTGTTCATTACTGTATTCAATAAACCTGTTGAGCTAGCCGCTGGACTCCTGAAAGATGACTGGAGAAAGAAAGGGGGTCTGAGGGGAAATGAAGAGGACTGAAAACCCAACCAGATCTCTGTACTTCTACTGCAAAGCAAAAAGGAATTTTACCGGAAATTCAAAACTCTACATCAAGTAATAAGAAAGAAAGAAAGAAAGAAAGAAAGAAAGAAAGAAAGAAAGAAAGAAAGAAAGAAAGAAAGAAAGAAAGAAAGAAAGAAAGAAAGAAAGAAAGAAAGAAAGAAAGAGAAAGAAAGAAAGAGAAAGAAAGAAAGAAAGAAAGAATGTATGTGAATACTTTAGATCATAGACCTGAATGTAAAACAATGTCAAGGTGCTTCTGAACTATTATTTAATGAACAATAGTAAGGGTAAGGCTTTGTTATTCTATCCTCTGTCTATAAAATTGGTTCTAATCAGTGCTCTGGTGCTAAATTCATATAGTGTACTGTACCTTCCTTATCATGCTGATTGTATTATACCCCCCTCTTACTTACCTCCAGTACTGGGACTGTGTATGTTTCTGGAATTATATAAACTCCCACCCAATGAACCAGCAAGTGTACATTCAAAAGCACACACATTTATTTCTGCCATGTATAATTTCTGAAAGAAAAACAGTGTGCAGTCTAGATGAGATGTGAATCAACAGTATTTTAAAAACAAACAGAAAACTATGTTTTAGTAACAGTTTCATTTTTCTTTCAGAGCTTTAAAAAATCAAAATAAACTGCAATCCATAGTTCATATTCACAAAGTTATGAGATGCCACATCAACCTCCTAAGTTGTTTACATTACAGTATATTTTTCTAATGAAAATTAACTCCCCATAAGAATAGGAATACAACCACATCTAATTCTGATGGGAAAGTTCTTTAACCTGAACAGGAAGGAAATCCCTAGAGCTCAATAAACATTCCATACAGTTCTGAAACAATTGCCGATAGGCTTTCATGAAAAGAGAATAAGTGGAATAAAGATTAGTTAAGCTATCCTGTAGAATTGGAAAGCAAGAATATTTCCTTTCATAAGCTGTAAAGGAAAACTAAACAAAACACAATACTGTGGGAAATTGTTAGTGTCAGCATGTAACCAAAGATCTGAAGATATTTTGCTGCTTGTTGTTATGCACCATCAACTTGATTCCAGCATATGACAATGCCTATGAATCAAAGATCTCCAAAAGGTCCTATGCTCATGTCTCACAAACTGAGGGCATTTATTGAGGGTGATGCTACTCAGCGAGGCAAATGCAAATCCACTCACATTTATTCACTGTGAAGTCACACCAGAGATTTCAGAGTTCCCTGTGTCTTTCCACATTAACTGGCTACAGAGAGAGAGAGAGAGAGCCTTGTTTACACCTTTTTGCAGTAGCTCAGCAGGTAGCACAGGTAATAGGGAACTGCCTAACAAGCTGTAAATCAAGGCTTGTAAACTTTACTGTAAGCTATTCAAAAAAGGAATAGCATTGCCCTGATCTCTTTTAAAAAAAGAGGGAGTGAGGGACAAAGAAAAATAAACTTGCTGATGAATGTTGCTCATGCTGTTCCCAGAGTACGTGCTGGCTTCCTCTCCTCTGCCTATGGAGAAAGGAAAGGGTCAAGGGGAATGTTTGAAAAAAAGGGTCAAGGGGAATGTTGAAAAAAAGGGTCAAGGGGAATGTTTGTGTGTGTGTGTGTGTGTGTGTGTGTGTGTTGCCAGTCCCAACTGTTAAAGCAGGACTATTTGTTTAAATCCCAGTGAAATGAGAAGTGAGCACGAGGTCTGCTTACAAGGAGAAGTTTATGAGTAATTTACAGCCACTTAAGCATACCCAGTAAGTTGGAAGGGATGACAATACAGCCTCCAGATCACTGCAGGAAATTCAAAGAACCATTGGGCAAATCTAATAGCCTTTATCCATTTTTAAAAGTGAGAAGAGGAAATTGCCTATCAGCACTTGTTTGCAGCTTGTTATGGCAGCACCTCCTGCAAGTAGCCATGCTTCCTGCAAGTCTGGACAACTACAGCAGAAGCTGCCTTAGCAAGCTGCAGACAAGCGCTAACTGGCAATTTCCTCTTCCCTCTCTGCTGATGTCTAAAATGGTCCCAGGGAACCTGACTTCCCAGGTGTGAATTTACAGTGCATTGGTGCACTTTTTCCCCACAGTTTAATCACACTCTTACATTCCCATGACATATCCAAAGGAGGGAGGTGCACTTTCTATGGACAATGTGCAAAAATGGATCAGATTGGGATTATTTATTTGATTTTGAAGCAACAAGAGGGTGTACCAAAGAGCTTCTGGCCAGCTCCAGGGCACAGTAATACACTTACAGATCCTTTGTGTTCCACTTGGCATTTGTGGGGTTTAAAAGTTTTAAAAAGAGCTGAGCAATTTGAATTGAGAAAGAGGAAACAGAAAGTATCTACAGGATTGGTAAATCTCTAGTCCTTCTTTGTTTTCAGAATCCAGATTGCATTTTGCACTCTGTTTGTAATATAAGTTTTTCTTGTAAGATCCTGAGCATCACTGTGTCTGCATGTCATGGGTTCAGCTGAAGGTCCGGAACCTGAGGGGTTAACTACAGCTGAGGAGAATGCTAAGCGATTAGAAGCACAGACAGCTGAATCACCACCAGATTCTCCTCCCCCAGTAGCCAGGGTAAGGGCTAGACTTTGGCAAAGACTTATGACGCAAAGGTCAGAGGATCACCTGAATGCTGCCCACAGAAACATCAGGTCAGCTAGCCCTGAGTATTGACAGGATGAAAGGCTTCCAGCAGTTCAATGACTGTTTTACTATATAATCAGCTCTCAGATGGCTGGGAAGCTCATGGAAGCAACACGTCAAATCTCTGGTTCACATCCACACTCCTGACTACCTTGAACTTTGTTCTCTGGACCCTTTACTTTGGACTCTGACACTGGACTACGTTGTGTGATTTGGCTTTGAACCCTGACCTCGGATTACGGTTTGTGATTTGGCTTTGGCATTTTGGTATCGGCTCTGCATCCTCTGAACTTCTGATACTGGATTGGCCTATTGGACTTTGCTGTTGAAACCCCCAGGAACATGACACTGCACAGGAAATGAATGCTATTGTCCAATCGTTAGTACCATTTTTTCCTACAAAGCATACAGATTTTTCTTCTACTGCTAACACACTAATGCTAGTTTGTTAAGGAACCTTAATTTGTGACAGCTAAAAAAAGGCACGAACATCTTTCTGTTAAATTGTTGAAATGCTATATCATATCATTTAAAATTACTGAATATGGCAATGAAGAAAACAATGAGAAAGCATAATAGTTTTGTCTGACATTTCACAGTTAAAATTATGAATTCACAATTTTTTGTTGAAAAATTTAATAAATTAGGGATAACAAATGTTTAATGAATTCTTTCTGAGCATTGGATTGAAGGGCAATAATAATAATAACAATCTTAGAAATGCAGAGCTGGAAAGGACCCCATGGACCATTGAGTCCAGTCTCAGTCAAGGAGGCACAGTGGGGAATCGAACTCCCAACCTCTGGCTCTGCAGCCAGAAGCCTAAACCATTCTAGTATGTGACATGGGACCTTGACTGCTGGTGACAAGGTGCGTGTGTGCATGAAAATTTGAAGAGTTATAACTAAAAAAGAACAGAGAGAAAGCTCTTATAGTTCTTTGGCTATGGAGAAACAAACACGTCATTTCCTAGAAGGTTGCACATAGAGAAATCCTTTGAACACAGATTACCCTCAGGTTTACAACTTCTGGTTATAAATTTAAATATTGGGCTGCTGAGCCATCTCTAAGGATTAAATGATTTAGGAGTCAGCTACATTGTTGGCAAAACCCAAGGTAGCTGAATTTTTCATCTTTGAGTCCTCGTGGCAATAGTGGGGAGACCAAACAGAGGCTTATCTGTTCTTAAGGTCCTTGGATCCACTACAGTCTGAATCAGGAACAGAATGTAGAATGGAGGGCCTTGAAAACCACCCTTTCCTTACAAATCTTGGCAGAATTTTAAACCAGTTACACGTGGCCTCTAACAGAGTCTCTTAATATTCATTTGGGTTAGTCAGTGATACCTGAACGGCTCTTTTCTCCAATGAGCATCACTTCACATTTGGGCCAGATTTCCTGCTAGTTTTAGATTGGTTAATTCAAAGTTACTTTCCTAACTGAGTGGTGACATGGCAATCAGGCATGGGCGTGTTACTATAGTTCCATGGGTACGAATCCTTTTAATCTAATCTAGGGGTGGACCACTTTGGTGGGTCTAGGAGACCATTTCAATCTTCTCAGGACCTGCAGTGGACTATATCACCACTGGCAAAATTGGGCAGGAACCAGAACCTCTCCCTGTTTAAAGCATGCATTTTGTTGCTTTCACTTGGGATTTGCTATCCAAATTCAAGGGCAAACTGCTACAAACAATTTAAAGCAATCATTAGCATGTTTTAAATGGGTTTTCCTTTCCCATTGATGATGATGAATCTGGTCCCAAAATCTGGTAGATAAAGGTAAAGGTTCCCCTTGACATTTAATCTAGTCATGTCCGACTCTAGGGTGCGGTGCTCATTCCCGTTTCCAAACCATAGAGCCAGCATTTGTCTGAAGACAGTTTCTGTGGTCATGTGGCCACTGCAACTAGACATGGAACGCCGGTACCTATTTATCTACTTGCATTTTTACATGTTTTCAAACTGCTAGGTTAGCAGGAGCTGGGACAAGTAATGGGAGCTCACTCCGCCATGTGGATTCGATCTTACGACTGCTGGTTTTCTGACCTTGCAGTACAGAGGCTTCTGCGGTTTAACCTGCAGCACCACCATGTCCCTTGATAAAAATCTGGTAGTAAACCACTAAAATGCATTCTTTATTTCTTCCAGATTGCAGATGGAATTCAACAGTGTAAGTGAGGGTGGGGGGGCTGGGCATGCTCAGAAAGAACTGTGGAAGGCAACAGGACTTCCTTGACTGCATACAGACTAGCTGCATTGGCCTTCTGCATTTTTCTAGCGCCTAACTGATGTTTCAGCAGCTTTTCATGTTGCTTTTTCAGGAACCATCATAGATTCCTAAGCCAAAGCATCAGAGTCATGCCAGTGAAAAGTACCAGACACAGTATGCATGTATCACTGGTGTACTGAACTCAATGATGGTGACATTATTTTGATAGCTGAGGCAAAAAAAATGTCCCAGGTGTCTCCATCTGGATCTGAAAAAAACAAAAATCACAATATGAATGAATTACATAACTATCAGTTTGCCTGTTCATGACACTCAAATAGTTTCACTTTGTCTAATTGTGCCTACCCAATAAGGGCCTGCCCAATTAATTTCACTCCTACATGGTATGCTCTTTCAGCCAATTTGCTATTTGAATCCATGTAATCCACCAATGTTTTTACTATTTAAAAAGCAAGCACACACAGCCAGCATCTTTTCATTATCCAGTATGGCAGCCACTGCTCCATCACCAAAAAGGAGAACATGGAGGACAATTAATGCCAAAAGGGAGGACATTCTTCAGGAAAAAAGGGGCATTTCCCTGTTAAATTCACATATACTGGTTTCAGGTACTGTATGCAAAATATCCGTATCATTACGCAGTATTGCTATAATTTAAGTGGAAATACACTACTGGTCACCCTACAGCATGGAACTATAAGTGAACACACCATGGGACATTGCATTGAAATATGAGATATCTCTTGAGCACTGCCTGGATGCTGTACTGGGTAGATGAAGGATAATAGACTGAAGCTGAATGCGAACAAGACAGAAATATTGCAGGTGGGGCCCCCTAGTGTCTGTTGTTTGGGTGCCTCCCTTCCTTTTGGTGGGGTTTCTCTTACTGTGAAGGATTAGGTGCGCAGATTGGGTGTACTTTGGGACCCAGCGCTATCAATGAAATCCCAGATAGCATCTGTGGTCCGCACTGCCTACTTCCCTTACAAATCTTGGCAGAATTTTAAAACAGTTACACGTGGCCTCTGACACAAATCGCTCGTGCTGCGTCCCGACCTTGACACTGGGTCGCTCACCATGCTGGTTCATGCACTGCTGGTCTCGAGATTAGACTACTGCAATGCTGTCTAGGTGGGGCTGCCTTTGGTGGTGTCATGGAGGTTTCAGCAGGTCCAGAACTCATCTGCCAGATTGCTAAGTGGGGTGAGGAGACATCAACAGATTTTCCCCGCCCTGCACTGGCTACCTGTTTGTTTCCGTGCCAGCTTCAAGGTAATGGTGTTAACATACAAGCCCTAAACGGTTTGAGACCTCTTGATCTGGCAGAACACCTCCTTCCAACCAGGTCTGCCTGTCCTGTGAGACAGTGGTCCCCAACCTTTTCGACACCAGGAGCCAGTTTAGTTGAAGACCATTCTCCCAAGGACCTGCTCCATGCCTGTGAGCTGTCACAAACAGCCCGTCCTCTCCTCTGTAAGGAGTGCACACCTCAGTCAGGCAGAAGGTGGCAGGTTGGCCCCCAGAGAGCCTCGCTTGGAGGGCAGACCAGCAGTCCACCCGCTCACCTGGCTGTTAGCTATCCCGCAGGCACAAACTCTGCACTGGCCACCACCACTGCCGCCTCTGCCTCCCCTCAGCCTGGGCAGGAGTTTCTGGGGACCCAACCATACCAGGCAGGTTTTGCCTTCTCCGGTGACAGGTGCAAACTTCCCTCCCTCCCTCCTGGAGCAACTCCATCCTGCTGCCCTCCCCCCTCCGGGGACCGGGGCCCCCCTGCCCCTTCTTTCCGGGTTGGACCAGCAGGCAGGGAAGACCCAGACAAAGGAGGCAGCTTACCTCGGCAGCTCTCTTCATTGCTCGGCACCTGCTTTTGCTGAGGACCACTTCGCAAAGGGAAGTGCTGCCTCCAACTCACAGCGTGCTCTAAACTTCCTGCTCACCACTCATCTGTCCCGGCAACCTGGTCCTTCCAAGGCCACAGATCCAGACTGGCCTGCGGCCCCGGTCGCTGGGGACCCCAGGCTGGGTGGTTGAGGGTTCTCTATTTTGAGGGAGGCTTGGAAATCAATGACGAGAAACTGGGCCTTCTTGGCGGTAGCTCTGCAATTGTGGAATGCTCTCCTGCCTGAAACTCGCCTGGTGCCCTCACTGGGAACCTTCCAGCGATTGTTAAAAACATTCTTATTCAGGCAGGCCCTCCCAGACTCTACTTTATCTTAAAAGTTATTGTTCAACCCCACCATCTTTTTCCTTTTTTCCTTTTAGTGTTTACAGATATTTTGTTTAATATTGTATCAATTGATACTTTGTCCTGTTATTGTATTGTCTTGTTTTATATTTTGTTCTATTACACTATGGAAACCACCAAGAGTGGCCCGGTGGTATAGAAATCAAATCAAATCCAGTCCAGTCAGTTAACCAATCAATCAATCAATCGCAATATTAAAAGATGAAGAAAACACATAATGGACATGGTATAAGAAATTCCACTTATTCTCCACAGCAAGCATTTTCTAAAACCTGAATAACTTAAGTTCCTACCCTTCCTGCAATCTGTGAACAATATCTACATAAATGCAGGGCAACAGAGGTTCCCGACATGTTTCATTTATATATTTCCAGTCCCGAGACTGTACTCCACCCTGCTTCCTTGGTTGCATCACTCCTTCTCACACAGGAATAAGCTTCCTGTTTCTGCAAAAAAGGGACTTTTTTTCTTGTCATGGCAACACTGCAGCCGACTGGTACGACAGCAGCCACTTGCACCAATATGCTGGTCCCAAACATCAGGACAAGAAAACAGTTAGCTAGAGAAAGCACACTGCACTGATGTGGTGGGAAAGAAAGACAGGGGTAGATGAATCTAAAAATTATGCATGAGAAGAATTGGTTGCATCTTCCGAAGGGGGTGGTATAGCTTTAACACAATCAGTGCAAGAACTACACTGGTGCTTATAGGCAACATGTCTCGGAACTTATGGTGAATGAAAATTTGTAGATTTAATTATAGTATTGTTTAAAATAATTTTATTATCACCCTAAGCAATAAGATGTATGACACACAATGAGGAGGTATTCGTCTTTTATTATGCTCTGCATGCATGACAAAAATGCATCAACATTTGGAGCAGGTTTTCCAGACATTTCATATTGAAACAAGTGGACATTATTGTGTATTTCAGGCAACATACTTCTCTTCTTAGTACTGCAAGTGGTATTTGTCAAACACATCAACCCTCAATTAGGCATATGATTCAATAATGTGGCTGGTGTGTGGCAACCTCACTAGCAAACACACAAGAATCTAAAACCATGTAAAACCACACAAGAAAAATTAAGGAACTTTTCTACCATCACAACGTATTGTGCAATAGTAAGCATACACATGGAATTTGTTTTGCTACTAGATTGTGGCAGCAATAATTATCCTACTCACTGACTGAAATCCTGTTGCTCAGTGTAATAAATCACACGGAATCAATGGTGATTTGGTGAGTCAACTCCTACATAAGTTCAATTGATTCAAATGGAACTACTCTAGTTGTAACTTACTATACTCAAGTTGCAACTGTTAATCTCAAAAGTAGTGCTGTTTGTGACTTGTCTTTTGCAATATTGTGAGACCACCAGAGTTCATGCCATTCACTGAGACATACGTTTTAATCATGTCTTCTTACATACCCCTGGCCCTATTCCACACTTAAGTAAAAGGGTACAAGTTCTCTTTTCAATCTGATTCCTGTTATCTCTTTCTTTCTTGTTCCTTCCCCACAGGGCTAACTCTCAGCTTCCCGTTTTTGTAAAGAACATTTAGTGTTTCGATATGGTACCTCCACATTTTAATAAATTAATGTTACAGGCCATCATTTGGGGGACATGTTGGACTTTGAGTTTCATAAGTTCCCGGCTGATTTTACTAACAGGGGAAGATTGGCATGCAAAGATTCTCGAGATGGGTAAGTGAAATGGGAAAATTCTCCAGAACTCTGTATGCTCCTCTGAGCCATCACAAATGATTCACACACATTAGATCACAGAAAAATTCTAAGGAAATAAAGGTTCATGTTACGGAATGCCCAGGAAACCCTGTGACATGATGCGTTCAGAGATGTCTTTCAACATGCAATGCCCAAATCTCATAGTAACATAAAATATTGCACTTAAAAGAAAAATCCCTGAATTTGGCAAACAAACATGCAACAAATGAATAAATAAAAGGACAGCAATAAACACTGAAGCATTCAGTACAATATGTCACACAGCATCAGCATCTTAGAATGCTGGCAGGTTTTCTTTTTAACCCCTCTGTGAGCCACTGAGACTACAACCAATAGATTTGTTCCACATGAAACAATATGAAAAGCAGCAAGGAAACAGGGGAAATGGCATCAACTTTTTTTTCTTTTT
Organism: Pogona vitticeps; assembly: GCF_051106095.1. Lineage (NCBI taxonomy): Eukaryota > Metazoa > Chordata > Lepidosauria > Squamata > Agamidae > Pogona > Pogona vitticeps. The sequence continues at coordinate 214,999,132 of NC_135784.1, read as the reverse complement.
CAGCATAAAAAAAGTAGGTGAGATGCAAATATGCTGCATTAATGGCAGGCATAGTAGTGAACTGAAATTCTGCCACCCCCACCATCTTTCCTTCAAGTTCAGTTATAGCTATTCCCCCACCACCCACCCAAAAAGCTCAGGAGCAAATGAGGTTTTGGACAGTCACTCTCATTCTTTGGCTGCACAATGTTTTCCATTCAATTCTCTAAATGAAATCCCAAGTATCTGGATGACATGCATTTGAGAATCACTAGTCCGGGATGTGTTTGGCATTTCCTTCACAGCTCCTTGGAGAAAGCTTGGCACAAAACCTAACTTTCCTATTTTGTCCTCTGACTCACTGAAGCAGTGTAAGTCATTAGGCAATACAGCATCCATGATAGCCCACCTTAAGCAGCAACAGAATATCCTTGCTTAGTATTGTGTATACAGAAACAAGATGTACAGTGCCCAGCCTAAAAACAGAATTCTGCAGGATCAGTCCAATTCTGCTTGCAGTAAGAATTCAGTTGCTTATTTCTGCTTAAATGCTGAGATGTCTCCACTGATTTCTAGTGGCCTTTGAAGGATATATGAAGAAGAAAACAGAAATGGCACTGTACCTACTTTCATATGTCATGACAGCAGTGACCTTTAAACTGTATTTGTTTTGCAATTAAAAATCCTGAAACAAGCAAGGGACAAATCTACCATTTCATCCAACAAAAGAAGATCAAGGGATAAATTCATTAAAAATGTTCCTTCTTTTGTGGCTTTGAAATCCCCATTAAATTCACCTTCAAACCAATCATCATCATATCTACTCTCAGTATAAATAACACAGATTCTTAGATGTGCACCTAAACTGAAGTGACTTGACCCCAAACAGCACTTCCTCTCCATTTTTTTGACAAGTCATAATGTCACCTCACATGCAGATTCACTGGACAACAATGTAAGCTTGGAAAGAGAAATACTGTATTCCCTTTATCTCCAAAAAGTGCTATGGAGCTACAAAACCCCCATGCTGAAAATGACTTTAAAATGCCATTAGGACATCATGTTCTTGCACACTAGTGTAGAAAGGTTGGCCAAAGAGAAACGAATGTAAACCAGGTTTGAGCTTCTCAGCTAAAGCCATTATTATGTTAAGATCGCCCTCTGCTGTTAAATCCAGATCAATCTTCAAGTTCCGGAGAGATTTAAAAGGCTTTTTACCTTTCTGCCTGTGGGTGGGGAGAAAAAAAGATGGGATTAAATCAAGTATTTTGTTTGAAACTACTAACATCCAACCCGCTGCCTCCTTTAGCTTGGTACTTACGTATCATCTTCTATGTACTTGATGAGAGTTAAGGCTTTTCTGTGAAGGACTAAGAGGAACTGGGCAAGGAATACACTCCTCAGAGACAATCCAGGTTTCAAATGAAATACCTATTAAGATAATAGCCACAAAGAAAGGTTCAACATGCCTTTGATGACAAAGAGTCTCACTTACTGGAATTCTCTAAGTGCTCTTATTCTCTTGATAACCACACAAACGGTCATATTCAGGGCTAGTGAAGAAGGGCTGCTATTCAGAAAAGGGTTACTCTAAACATGTGAGGAGGAACAGAGGAAGAAGCCCTGTCCACCTCCACTACTATTCTCCACAGGTGAAGAACAACAGTCTGGAGAGTTTGTTACGTATGGAGAGTCATCATGTGAGTGGGGATCATGAAAAACAACAGGGTTCTGGATTACAAGGCTCCACATGTAGAGGAAATTCTCTTCTTCAGACCACTCTCTATACGCAGAATAAGATAATGGAAGGGGGCAAGGCCATACATAGAATCATACATTTCTGCAGAATCTTTGCCACTACAATCAGATCACTGAATGCCAGGAGTGGAAAAATGGATTGCCCACGCTGCAGCAACTGCTAGTGGTTGATCTTGGCAACTGGCTTTCAGAGAGGTAAGCCAATATGAAAAACATACACAATGACAGCGTAGTATATCTATAAAGATTCTCAGTCATCCAGGTGGATGTTGAGTCATGGCAACTGGATTTCTTATTAGGTTGAAACATTTCACTACTCATCCAAGTATCTTCTTCAGTCTGAGGAAAGTTGGTAGGAGACTCCTGATATATCCTGCACATTGGTTTCACTCCCTCCCTGGTCTGAAGAGGCTCGTTAGATGGACAGACAGATGATAGTGTGATTTGGGCTTTAGTCTCTTAATTAACATTAAAAGTTCCATTCAAATCAACAACTTGTTGACTGCTACAACTCCGGAATTGTTAGCTCCATAGAGCACTGTTTAAAATAGACCTTTTATTGCTGCATTGATCAGCTTTTCCTCACTTTGTCAGTACAAAGCACACTGCCACTCAACTGGCCTTCAAGGGTGCCAACAATCAGGAGAAAAACAATCAATACACAGTTGGTTTCATTAGCATTAGCGCATCATCTCTGAAACTACTCTTGTCAAAAAAGACTACTTGTACATTTTTTTAAAGGCTGCATACTGCTTTTCAGTTTACTTTAATGAACATTTATTACCTGATCGAGGAAGGCTTTTACCAGAGTATCTTGGTGCAGAACATCTTGGAAAACATTCCTGTAAAATACAAACAGAGACAACATGAAGTAATATGCCACTTTTGTATATAACACAGAGTTAAACTAGTGCCTAATGACAAATTAAACTGTGAATCTCTTGCAACATTCAAGAACATGAATAGTTCTTTCTTCATTTTTGAAGAAGACATCTCCATCAGATTCACCATGTAGGGAAAAAACAAGGAGTGGTTAAATTTGATTTCACTCTCCTCCTATGTAATGCAAAATGAAGAGTTGCACAATAAAAAAATGGAAACATACTTGGTTTAAGTAGGTCTGCTGAAGCAAGACTATGAGCCTAGACTGTGCTGATTACAAGTATCAATGTAACAACTAAGGAGTGTGGAAAACAACCACCCCCATTGAAAAGAAACTCTGTACAGTGGTTCCTTGCTAGACAATTACCTCGCAAAATGGTTAATTCGCAAGGCGATGGGTTTTTGAAATCGCTACAGCGCTTCGCAAAATGATATTCCCTATGGGCGTTTTTCACTAGATAATGTTTCGGTCTGTGCTTCACAATTTTTTTTTTTAGGGGGACCGTTTTCCGCAAGATGATGATTTTGACAGCTGAGTCCACGCTTCGCAAAACAGGTTTTTTTAGGGACGGTTTTTTCGCAAGACAGCAATTTTGACAGCTGGGTCCGTGCTTCGCAAAACCGTTTCTCTATGGGCGATTTTTGCAAGATGACGATTTTTCCCCCACTGGAATGCATTAAATGGATTTCAATGCATTCCAATGGGGAACCGCATTTCGCAAGACAATGTTTTCACAAGACAGCAATTTTCGCGGAATGAATTAACATCGTCTTGTGAGGTACCACTGTATAGTGTTCTAAAGTGAATCTCCAATAAAGTAAAATTCAATACAATGAATGTATCCAACATAAAGACTGTAATTATTTATAGCTGCATGAGCAATTGTAACTCACCATAAAGTAATATATAACAATGTAACAAGCTGTAAAATATTGCATACAGATCAATACAGTACACATACACTCCTACATACTCCACATTAAGAATCCAAGGTGCACATCGTGTATTCTTACGTCAAATGTCCATGTTTAGTTCCTGATAATGCTTGGATTAAGCAGTCTCGAGTTCCTGATAATGCTTGGTATAGGCAGTCTCAAATAGGCAATCTCAACGAGCTTCGAGCTTATTTTTGATATACCACTTTGCTCATTTCATGGTCCCTTATCAAGAGTTGTCAAGCCTTTAGAAAAAATCTCTGGAACCCCTGAAAAGGAAACTGAGACATCCACATTTAGGAATCCTTCTACTAAAATGTTGCCGACATGAGAATACACCATGTGCTCCTTGGATTCTTAACTGCTTGTGCAGTTATAAATAATTGCAATTTTTATGTTAGATACATTCATTATATTGAACTTCACATTACTGGAGATTACAAGCATTAGGCTGGTATGCATATACATGTTCAGTAGGTGAAGACCAGAAAGCTTTCATCTCTCTTCTCAAAATCAAAAATACCATGTTTTCCAGTGAAGCCAGTTCACATTCTCTGCTACAAGCATAAATACTTAGTAAGCAGCAAGTGAGAAAGCTTCTCATGTCTATGCATTTATAAATCTTACACTAAATTATGAATAAACTGCACCAGATATTTAGCTGATTATTTTCACACTAACATACAAGGAGGGAAAATCTAAACTTGCTTGAATCTAGCAGAAGTTAACCAGCTTGATTGCACTACTCCTTATGTTATTAGCTGTCCAAAGGATGGTATAATAATACATGGAGAAGGAAGACAGAAATCAAATTCTCTATACCAGTGTTCCCGAACCTTGGGTAACCCAGGTGTTCTTGGACTGCAACTTCCTGAAACCTCGACAAACATAGCTGGTGATGAAGGCTTCTTGGAATTGCAGTCCAAGAATAACCTGGGCTACCTACGGTTGGGAACCACTGCTTTATACCAAAGTGAGCAGCATGGCTGTCCAAATACTGGTAGACTGCAGCTCCTGTAACATCTGACTACTGGCCTTGCTGTTTCAGGTTAAAGGCAATTAGCCCTAACCCATGACCTCTCAGGAAACAAAAGTAAGTGTTCAATCACTCCCAGTTCTTCAGAGAGAACAAGATAATGTCTATTCCAAAGGGAAAATCTCACCCATAACTCCCCCTGCTCCATGATGCTTGCCCTCAGTATCCTGGAGTAATTCACTTTTATGGTTGGATGTATATCAGTGAGAGATACAGGGCCAAGTACATGAAGATAAATGGGTAGACAAAAGGGACCCAGAACTCTACAGCTATTATACAAAATTTTAATAATTACAGGTGCCAAAACTAAAGTCTAGATAGCTTATGTGAAAGTCTGGAAAAGATCTGGCTCAAAAGATATTTCATAGTTGTTGCTTTGTAAATTTTACAAGGACACATACAAGTCAGGAGTGAAGCTTTCATCTGTGTGGATAATGGTATCCTGGGCCACATCTTCATCGGAAGTAGCTCTCCAAAATGCTGTTAGTTCAGATCTCATGTATCGTCGCTGGTTATAGATATGTTCATGACACGGAGGCATCTGTTTTACTGTGTTGACATCCACATCTATGTGTGTGGTAGGATATGGAGCATACATTACTTGACGGAAAGGCAACACAAAGCTTCCGGTCACATCCTGTAATAGTGCAAAGAATTGAAAGTCTAGTTACTCCATAAGAAAAGTTACAGGAACTAAGACCAGGACAACATCACATTGTAACCTGAAATATCTGTTTGGAATAGCTATCAAAACAGCAGGAAATATGCAAATGTAAGTGTATTCTGTATAGAGGCTGTTCAAGATATTATAGTACAATGTTATGAAATACAGTGAAATAAACCCCAGTTTTTAACTAGACTTTATTTATTTTATTTATTTATTTATTCAATTTATATGCCGCCCACACTACCCAGAGGTCTTGATTTCTAGTGTGTGAGTATTGGGGTATCTGTTCAGAATTCAATCCTGGGTACACATGTGGGAGTAAACTAAAAACACAGTAGGAATTCTTATACTCTCGGGTAAATAACTCGAGTTCAGCTTCATGTTCTCTGGACATTTTGAACTATAGCTCCCACCGTTCCAGACTGCTGGCCATGCTAAATGTGGCTAATGGAAACTATAGTCCAAAACTTCTTATAGGGCCACAACTGAAGAAAGAGTTCCTAGATTGTAGATTATAGAATTCAAAGAGCATGATCAACACCTTTGCTAAAAAAATGACCTCAGAGAAATCTCAAAACAAGCTGCACTTAATTTACTGAAATTTATTTCCAAATAAAGATATTTACAGAATATTAACAATCAGGATACAGCTCTCACAAAGAAAAATAGGACTTGAGGCAAAGGGCACTGCATAGGACTTTGATGTTTCTATTTCCAAATTCCTTATGAATCTGAAGAGTGCTAGGCAACCAGCACAGCCACAAACAGATTACAGGGATCAGCTGTTCAGCCACAAAAACCACACACTTCCTTTATGACTAACTCTTTTTACATTTGTCAGAGAGCGAGACAGAGGTTTATATTTCTGTTTGCCCCAGTGCCTGTTTTCTTCCTCTGTAAGGTTACTGTGCAATGGTCATTCCTAAAAGTTATTTTTCAATTTGGAACATACAGGAGGAGGTCAGGATTTCACTTGTCTGAATGTTTAGTTCACAAAGTAACATTAACATGGATGTTAATCGTGCCTAACAGGTGAGAAATAATACTTTCAGTCACCAACATAACTTTCAAAATACATTTAATTTAATTCATCATTTACGTTTATATCTTGCCCATCTAGTGCCTAAGCACTACTCTGAGCGGCTAAAAACAGTTAAAATACATAGTTATTAAGGTAGTGTGTTTGAAGAAAAAAGGAAAGCTGCCTGTTTATCTTTCTTCCTCAAAACAGAAGTACAAACTAGAAAGCATATTGTTCTAAGAAAGCAATGGCAAAAGGTTTCATCCACTAAGGAAGTGTTCCTTGACACTATCATTGAAAGATGGGCTTATATCATAAAATGGCATAAACCCTCCGTAACCCCTTCCTCTGAAAGCAAGCCTGAAAAATGATCTGTCTGTGAACATTTCTACGCACAACCCTGTATTTTAAAGGAAAAATGCAACTGGACGAAACCAGTGGCACTAGCCATCTACTGAGAAACAGGGCAGGCAGAAACAGAGACTACCAAAGATAAATAAATGAAAAAAAAATATTGGCAAGACTAAGCACAAGATCAGTTCTTGTGATAAAAAAAATAAAAATAACGGAGGTTCCTGGCTGTTGTCAGAGTTGAGTTGAAGGAATCAAAGATGTTAGTTGGTCAAGACCTTACCTTGAGCAATCCTTGCACAAACAGGCCTGACTCATACTTGAAAGAGGTTTCATTTCTGCAGAGGCGAGAACACTTCCGTTCTGCAGAAGTAAGAAACAAGCACAGCGTCCGCACTATCTGCAAGACAAGAGCACTACCATGCTAGGGGTGGGACGATTTAGCAATTTTTAAAAAAATGCAACACTGAAAGTTAGATCAAAGGGCAACTGATGGCTTGGTTTTTGTCTGTTTGGTGTGATCCAAACTTTTTTCTCCTGGCTATATTGTCTGATCCATTGTGGGGAAGCCCCATCTTCCACAACACAACCTTGCATATTTTGTTACTATAAAAATGTCCACCATCACCCCACCAACCAGTATGTCCACTGCTGGCATACTGCTATAGGTACCGACAAGCTATTCCCTACAGGTACATATGGCAGCACATATCGCTGGCAGAGAGATATACTTCAGTCCACCGCTTTGACACATGTTAAAAAGTGTATCAAGATAAAACACATTCCAGTGCAACAGAAGAAAGCAAACAGGTTTATTTCAAACAAACCACAGGTGCCCTCAGGCTTGTGCCCTCCCCCTCTTCTTCAGGGAGAAAGGGGGGAAAGCTTTAATTCACAGTTCAGAACCATTCATTTAATATATTTGAAAAAGTGGGACTTTGCAGTTTATTGCTTTTCTTTGTTTTTATTATGATGTCTGCCACCAATATCAGAGCAATGCAATTTATATTGTTAAGAAATAATAGTGATTTGGGTCTGTTTTCCCCATAGGACTTCAGTGTAATCCTGATTCAAAGATATGCAATGCACAATTGGTTTGGAACTGACAGAACCCATTATGCTGGCATGACTGCGCTTCTTATGGTGGTTCTCGGAGAATGGCTGGCAGAGGGATCTGCTAGCAGAACTCCTCTGGCTTAGATAGGATGGCGTGCTATAATGTGCTAGCAGATGAACAAAAAGCCGTGTGTGATGGAGGTGATCATACCCTGGATCCAAGTCTCATCTAGATCAGGTGAACCTGGCACAAAATTAGGCCAAAGATGAATGTGGTCCTCAACAGCTTTCTGTGTCTGTAGGCTGAGCAGGCTTTGGAATTAGCACAGTTCAGTGGACCAAGTCTCAGCTCAACTGGACCTTGGCCACCTCAACCAGCTAGGATTGCAACTTTCAATATACTCTGCAGGTGTTAAATTAAACGACTACGTGATCATAACTCAAACACCAGTCACCCTGTTAACCAGTTATTTTCACAAGTGAGAAATAAACATTTACCTTATTGACCTTTTCTGCGCTGCTTCCTACAACCACTGAACAGCCACAGGTCTGCAAGTGTGAACTGATGGCTCTGAAAATTAAACACAGTGAAAATCAACACAATATATATTTCACAAGCATTTTTGTGTGTGTTGGAACTAAATAAAACTACAAGGTTTCTCAATAGAATTTTCTACTGATACCAACATTTCTATATTTGATAGGCAGCCTGCACTATAATCAAACAGTCAGATGTATAGGGCCATCTGTAACTTCAAACAAAGCAAAAATTCAAAACAGAAAAAAAGAGAAAGCTTATATGAAACAATTTAACTAAAATGAACTACCGTATTTTTCCATGTATAAGACGGTATTTTTCTCTAAAATATTTAGATTAAAAATTTAGGGTTGTCTTATACACAGAAGGAGAGGGGAGGGATCAAAGCGCTTTGATTTCTGCTTTCCCCCTCCACTTTTTGTGAAGAAAGTGGGGGAAAGCACTTTCCTCACAATAAAGGGCTTTCTTGCAAGGAAAGTGGAGGGGGAAAGCACTTTCTTCACAAGAAAGTGGAAGGGGAAAGCAGGAATCAAAGCGCTTTGATCCCTGCCTTTCCCCTCCACTTTCTTGTGAAGAAAGAAATTTTGGGTTAGAAAAGGGTGGGTGGGTGCATCTTATATGGTATGGAAAAATATGGTAGTTTTGACCTGTGCATCTACATCAGTTTATGTAGATCAGAGAAATGTTGCATTTACTCTTGCTATATGTAGTCTGAACCCACCACTTGCCAACAAGAATGAAAAAGCACCCCATTTTTTACAGTGTATTATCACTGAAAAAGTGTTCCTGGGGAAACAACTCTTTAAATCTAGTCCTGATGGTAGAATCTGGCTCATAGGTCTTCGTGGACATGAACTGGATCAAAATCAAACTGTTCTTTCAATTATACATAGAATTGTATAGTGGTTCTGGCCACCGTATAGTTATTGTTGATGGCTGCTTTCCATATTATTTCTCCCACAGAAATGAATGATGGAAACTGTCCCTTTTAAAAAAATACACATTCGCTTTGGTATACAAAACCTCCACCTTCAAGAGACAAGCCTGAATAACAACTCCTCCTCCTTTGTATGATTTTCTTAGAGATCCAGAGAGAACTGTCTTGGAGAGGCTAGTGAGTTCTCTAGTGAGTGCATAGATTGGTGTTTTTTTATTTATATGGTGGCACTGAAATTATTTTTATTACCTTAAGCTGGTCAAGAAAGGAAAAGGAAAAAGAAAAAGAAAGAAGCGACAGGAAGAGGGAGGAACCAGGAAGAGAGAAAGAGGCCACAAAGAGAAGAGTCAGAAAAAAAGTGAGGAGCAGCAGCCATGGCAGGGAGACAGGGAGGATGTTGGGAAACGAGTCCATATGTTTGTTTATCGATAATGCTGTATCCTGACAAAACAATGTACAGTGGCAATTATGAGATCGGAATTGTGCTTTTCTAATTTCTGTCCTCCTTGGATAAGACTAGCTTTTGATGAACCAGACTCGATTCAAGCCACAGAATTGCACTTACTCAAAGGACAAAATCCAGTTGCATAACTTTGTGTCTGGTGTAACTTGGATCAGGTGCCGAAAGTATTTAATATGCACTAATTAAAAGTATCCTCTCCCCTCCTTTTACGCTCTGAAGTTCCCTCAGATCCCCTTTTGGCCCAGGGAAGGCTTTGGGAGCCTTGGGATAATGGAGGACTTTAAAAGTCAACAAGCACTGCCTGATCACTGCCATTAGGATTTGGACTGCTGCCGCTGAGCAGTGCTTTTTTGACTTTTAAGGCTCCCCGTCCCATCTCAATGTTCTCAAAGGCTTTCCAAGGTCAAATACAAGCCCGAGGAAGCCTTGGAATCTGAAATTGGGGTTGGGGGAGATAGGGCATTTTTAATTATTGTTAATTAAATGTTTTCAGTGCCTGATCCAGGCTACATCAGAGACAAAGGTACAGAACACAATTTTGTCCAATATATGGGCACACTGATGCATCCTTTCTGTATCTGAACCCAAAGTAAACACAGGAGTGACCTTACCCTTTGATTCCCTGAAGATAAAAATTCTATTTTACACAATGAGACTTTCTTCCCTCAAAATAGGAACCAATTTGTCTGGACTAGTAAAGATTATGCAATGGTGGACAGAACTGTTCTACAAATCTTGTTTCTATATGTTAACACTAAAGTCTGTGTTTTATTTTAAAAAGTCCACATCATCAGTGATTTTTTATAGAGAAAGTGGAATTGCTACTGGGATTACACTGTTGTTACTTGGGATGGTATCAAAAGCGGTTTCAATGTGCATGTTCTGAGTGAGAGGGGCTAATCAGTAGCCTGAACATCTTTGCCTTTGTGCATACAGCTTCTGTCATGACTTACTCCTTTAAATTCCAGTTTTTTTGTCTTTAGGGAATGCTGAACCTTGTAGATTAGTGTTACTTCTCTACTCCATGGTGAAATCCAAATGAAGGAAAGACAAAGCATGCTAGGAGACAATAATGATGGGAGTGTTGATTACGGTTCATGATGGCCACTCACACTGTTTGATTATCATTCCAACAAAATGATAGCAAAGGAATTTGGAGATGGAAGTTGAGGTGTCTCGGTGTCCCCATGTGCTGAGTGATATGGCTTGCATCTGTGGCTTGAAACCATATGGTTTCAAACACGGCTTTTTGAATTTACACTAAAATATTTTTCTCTCTCTTTGAAAATGCTGGTGTACTGACAGAATGAAGGAGTAACTGTAGCACTTTTGGCAGAAGCAAAAGTTGTTTCACCTACCATGCTTGCTAAATATCCTGTACATCACTAAATATTAGACTGGTTTTCAATTCTGACTCTAAAAATCCATTTGAAAAGTTATTTCACATGTATGTCACAATGCCTATAAACAAGTAAGATTTTTTTCTTTACAAGTAATCTACTCCCTCCATCAAATCTCTGCTTTAAAACCACTTTCAAAAAGCATGACAAAAGTTGATCGTACTTAAGCAAGAAACCTTCATGGCAGCTGTCTCCAATGTCATCATCACTAAGCACTGTATCTCTTATCTAGAACATGATAAAAACAATGAGAGAAGAATTTGGTTATGATGAATACATATTACAAACTACAAGTATCCAATGAACCCCAAGGATATTACGCTGCAAAAAATGTTGACACACATATAAGTAATAATTGCATTCACTAAGTCAGACTTCTTTTAATATGTACCCTTTATCTTCCAGTAGCCTGAGGACACAACAATCCCATAATGAGTGTCATATGCTCATGTTATCCATTTCTTCATGATTCATGTGTATCTGAATCACAGTCACTGCGAATCAGGGTTCTCTATGGGTCAGGTTTTAAAACATCATCAACTGTTCATTTATTTGCTATTTCTATTTTTTTAAAGTCTTATCTTGTAGACCAATGGTTCTGAAACTTTGACCTTCTAGATTTTTGGGATTACATATGCTAGCTAAGTATTCTTGGAGCCAAGGTCCAAAAGATCTGAACAAATAACTAAATGCTGAAGGCAGTGTTTCAAATCCTAATTTGTGACCACACTCCAGTTAATACTATTCATAATTAAACACAGAAAAGATACAAGATGTAACTTAAGGAAAGTGGAGCAAATTAGCAAAGCAGGTGGAATGACACAGGGAATGAATTAGTATGGAGGATGAACAGGGGCATGCTAACTATCAAATGTTCCTTGAGCGCAAGGAATCAAGGAAGAGCAAAGGAGCAGAGGAGAAGATTATATGCAGAAATCCCTGAGTTTGTTTTGCTGATAATCTTAATAAGGGAAAGATATTTCAACCTTCTTAAGATCTGATCTTTAGATCTTGCCTTGATTTAAAATTTTTATTAATTTACTACACACTTTTGCAAGCCTATCTATTTTGGAAACTGCACATATATAAGCAATTTAATCTACAGTTTAAAAACTATTACTAATATAACATATTTTTCCAATGTAAGTTGGCATTCACTCTGTACTTTCAAAACCCTAAAAACATACTGATTTACGAGTTTTAATGTATTATACCAGACACTTAAAAAATCACAGAAGATGCACCTAGCATGAGCTTACATCTACTTCTTCTGGAACACTGTGTGATTTCATAGATGAAAGGAGTTCCATTACTGGAATAACTTCACTCGTCAGCATTGGAATTATGCTCTGTCCCTGTGTGATAATCAATATTTTATAAAATTAAAAATACCAAGTTCACTTAAAGAGCACTGCATGAGAAATCTGAACAATTTACAAAGAAAAAGATGGATAACTTGAAACCATTCAAAGACATAACATTTCTGTTTGTTTCAATCAAACCTATTGAGGTAGTAAGCACCAATATGATTTAACGTGATTTAAACTGTTCTGTCACCTCATTCACTAATAGTGTGCTGCTGCATTAACAGCTTATCAAAAGATACATAGTCTACATCCATGTTGTAATCACCATTATCCAGTGTCATCTACCACAAACCTTCGCCCACCCCAAATAGCTCAAGGACCATGTTGCCTATTCTTTTATGTGACCGATAAATGACCTAGTAAAACCTTCCATTAAAAAAATCCCTCATAATTCATCTAACCTGTTTCCCCGAAAATAAGACCTAGTATGATTTTTCAGAATGCTCGTAATATGAGCTCTACCCCAAAAATAAGCCCTAGTTAAGTGAAACCCTGCCCTCCACCCTTGTGCAACAACCAGAAGATGACATGACTGTATTTGAATAAATGTAGATTGTTGTACATGAAAAAACATCCCCTGAAAATAAGCCCTAATGCGTTTGTTGGAGCAAAAACTAATACAAGACCCTGTGTTATTTTCGGGGAAACACGGTAATTGGTTTCTGTGCACTGAGATTATTCTCATTTTTTCTTTACTACAAAATGTAGGACGGGAGGGACATAATTCTCAGTTGGTTCAAAACTGCTATCACATGTTCACGGATTATTCTCATACAAACTCCAAAAGATACACAGAAGAACCTGAAGCAGAAAATTCTGCATAAGATCCAGTGTGTGGCACACCAGCAACAGTGTTTGCAGGCTTCTCAATCAAACAAACAGAACTTGAAAAGTGGACAATTTGTAGCAGGTGTTGTGCAACATCATTCTTACCTGATCTTCCATTCTCTCTGTGCCTTCCATTACAGCCTTCTGGTATTGTTCTTGCCTTTCCTAAGCAAGTAATAAAATTTCAGAACAAAATTATAAATCTTCTAGTACCTGTGTGTACATTTCAATATGTATAACCACCTGAGTGTAAAGAGACAGCTGATGTAAGGCCAAAGTGAGCTGAAAGAATTCAGTCACAACAGAAAGTTCCAGTAATTTAAGGTACTGTACTTTGAAAAAAATCTGACTTCAGTATAGATTACTTGCATTCTTATTCGGCATGGACAGTCAATTTGTTAAAACACATGACACAAGCTTCATGAGCTATTGGAGAGGGCAGGATACAGAAACACTATGGTATCTATAGGAAACTTGCAATCTACAATGCTTTATTGCTGTTGACACTAGGAAGGACTGATAAGAGCTGGAGTTCAATTAAGCCTCCTTCCCATATGCTTCCACATTCCACAATGCTATCTGTTCACCACCTCACAAAGTAGAGCCCAAACTATATGAATACACAGACAGACTTTGCACCAGACTGGCATTCTTTAATGTTGGTGAAAATAGAACCTCATCCTCTTGTCAGTCTTCTCCCACATCTTCACCATCACATTATCTTGATGTATACAGTGGTACCTCGACTTACGAATGTCTCCACTTGCGAACGATTTGAGTTATGAATGGCGCCGTTCAAAAAAAGTTGCTGCGACTTGCGAACAGAGCCTCGACTTACGAACCAAAAAACCCGAAAAAACCTTTCCTGCCTTTTTTTGACCTAAGTTCATCTTAGGTCAAAAGAAAAAGAAAAGAAATCCCCCCTAGTGGTAGAGTATGGAATAACCAGCTTTGCATTAGTTCCTATGGGAACTAATGCCTCTACCTATGAATAGTGCCAGGATATGAGAACGAAAAACAACAGGTACGGATTAAATGGTTTTCCATTCCTATGGAAAAGTTTGCCTCGACTTACGAACTTTTCGACATACGAATGCCGTTCCAATACAGATTAAGTTTGTAAATTGAAGTACCACTGTAATTTGTATTTACTTTGTTTGTTAACCACCCACAGCAGTGTTTTGCACTGATCAGATGACATAAAAATGGAAGGAAGGAATAAAGCTTGCTAAATATGTTTTTTACAAAATAATCTATAATCCTACCCCCACATTTTGGAAACTATAAAAGGATTTTTGCATAACAACCTGGTGTGTCCTACATGTGCAGAATCTGAAGTTATTCTGTCAATTGAAAATACACTTTGCTATCAAAGAACAAATTATAATAGAGTCTAATCTAGCAGTTTGTCCATAGACAAATCTTTTGATATTGACTATGAGAATCTACCTGTTTCTGAGTAACAGAGCAGCAATGTTCAGGAAGCATTTTGTCTGCAAGTAGATTTCAACTGATGTGGAAGTGTAAGTTATTCTGTTTTATATCACATTGGTTTTTAGGAAAAGGAGCTTTTAAACTGAAGGCTTATATAAATAGGCTACTTGTCTCTGCTGTTTTCCTGAAAAGCACAGAAATATATTTTTCAGGAAATCTTTCACAAGTCAAACAAATGGAAAACAATGAAAATCTATTTATCTTTAAAGGCCAAAACCTCATGAGTTTGCATGAGTACGTTAAGCCATTACAGTATATTAGTGTTTTCCTACTTAGTTACAGGACCACCTTCACATGACCAGTCTGGTTGCAAAACAGAGCAGGTGATCATTTGCACAACTGCTCACACAAAGGACAGCCTACTGGAGGAGAAAAACCACCATGCAATTGCTCTTACATGCATGGTTTTTCTGTTTGATTTTTGGTCTTGTTCTTAAACGCCTAGTGGTCTGAACTGCTGACAAAACAGTGGTCGCAATGACCAGACAGGCGGGGTATAAATAGAATAAACAAACATACAAACAAACAAATACTGCCGTACTAATGTAGATCCTCCTTTGAAATACAGGGGGCTTGTCCTCTAAATCAGCACACATCACATTATGCTCTACAGTGAGCGGCAACAGGCTTCTTCAAGAAAATATCTTTGAAAATGAGCCAAAACACTGCTGAGATTACCTTCATCACAAAACAAGAAAACCAGAACACCAAATATTATTCTCATTTTCATGCTCTTACTTTTTCTGTATTTACCATCAGTTATGGCCCCAAAGAGAAAAAGATTGTGACTCAAACTGTTTAAACAAGTTCAAAAGTGATAACCGTGAAGCAAAGCAGCCCCCTACCTTATGCATCCATATCCTTCCTTTTCTTATAATATGTGTCAGTCTGTCAACACATACTCTATGAAGGGGGAGGTAGAAACTAAGTTCACTTTGTGGAAGTATTATTGATAGTCCATATGTACTTCTGTCCCCATTCCAGTTCCCGTCAAAAATTAAGGAGACGATAATGACGCCTTTCTCAGCCAAAACAAAAAACTTCACATCAATTGCACCACTTTCAGCATTGCGAAGGATTTCTCCATTCAGCGTATGGTTTGCAAGAAACGTTATCTCGCCATCACTGAGAAGCTGCTGCTCAGTTTTGGGGGCCCATATGTGTCTCACCCTAGGACCAAGGATATTGTCCCAGTATGCAAAGGTAGCAGCCAGTAAGGGTGACTCTCCACTCAATGCAATCTCTGTCTTAGCAACTGCAGGAGAAGGAGGAGGACACAGAGCAGACATGGCAACCTCAGCTGTCACATTATAGAGGTCTGAAACCTAGAAAGTGAATTTGAGAAGAAAAGAGTGAGTATACAGCAGACAAAATTTAAACAGAACATTTCAGTACTGTAGACTGTGAGGTGTAATTCTGAACAAAACGAAATGCCGATGTGTCCCCTTCCCTGGACTAACATCTCATCCTATACCAATGCCAAAAGTATAACATTTAAGAGGTTGGTATAAGTAAGGACTTTTTAAATCAGAAGAACTTCCAAGTAAACATCATTAGGACTGGATTATGTGCCCACACATGTATTGGAAATGCAGCACTTCAACAGAGTTCTTTATAATGACTTGTTTGGATTTGCAAATACTATCTAGCAAGCAGGGTGGATTTGATTTAGATCAAATTGATTGAAATTATGATATAAATTTTAAAATCAGATTATTTGATGATTTAAATTTTAAAAAAACTGATTTTAAATTTGATTTTTATTAAAAACAACACTGATTTTTATCCACCCTGCTGGCAAGTATTTTTAGAAGGACTCAAAATGAATTTCATGGTACAATCCTGGCAAACTTGAATTTAGTGGGATTTTATTCTGAGCAAACATGCACAGAAATGCAGGATTTGCAGTATGACTGTGATAAAGCATGCCATGCTTTCTCTCAGATGTGAATTACTAGCTGCAGGAGAACTATTCAAACCATTCATCTGCTGAGAAAAACCAACCTGTATTTCTCAAGATAGGACATAAAATAGTTTATACCAGTTTTCTTTTTATATCCTCTAAAGATACATAACACTATCCACTTGAATATTTCCCACGCCAAGTTCTTTTTGGTACAGAATGGGTTTGAGATACTTTAATGAATAAATAAATCTGCAATGATTTTCTTTTTCATCTCCCTATCAATATTTTTAAAGTTGTTTTCATCCAGTTCTGCTTTTGCTTCACACAAAACCAAAGCATTTCCACTAAGGCCATCTGTGTTGCAATCTCAGGAAGTCATGCAATTTTGAGGACGTTTCACAGTAAAATGGAAGTTCCATTTACTCAACATAATTTCACATCTTAACATTGATTTTGACCTAGGCAGCAGAGATGCATTTGTGTGCATGAATCTGAAAGAAACTTCCACTAATTTTAGTTGAATTTGCTTCGTTAAAAAAAAAAAGAGAGATTGCAGCCACAAAGGTAGGAAAACATGCTGAAACGCGAGAACAGAGACCTATATTTCTAAAAGCTTAATCTCACTGTTATGATTAGGAAAGATATAAATAAAATTTGAATCAGAAGTAAAAAAAAAATTATAAATAAGAGACAACAAAAATCCGACACATAAAGATTTAAGCTTTGAATGCATTTTTCACTCTCTAATAGCAAGTTGCTCTAATTAAGTGTGCCCATTCTTCATTTTAGTCTTGCGTTTTCATACTGTATAACCACATTTATTGTAATGTGATATATACTGTACCTTAGAAATATGACTCTCCACATTAAAACTGCCAAGTAGATTTAGGATAGTGTTCTTGATTTCACTTCTAAACCCTCACTCTGCCTCCTGAGGTGGGCAGAAGCAAACAAGGCTACTGAACCACTGCTTTCTTGTTTTACAGCGGGAACCCACCCATCTTCACTTGACAGGGGGATCCATGAATTCCAGTTAAGGCCAGCCGTACTAACATTGGGTATTAACAGATACAACTGCTGGCACTGACATCTTCTCCGGGAACACCCTCGTTTCTTCTCTGACCCAGGCAGGCACCTTCAGGGCAGCTGGGGGAGCCATGTCCTATCAATAATGTGGTCCCCAACCTTGGGCCTCCAGATGTTCTTGGACTGCAACTCCCAGAAGCCTTCGCCGCCACCTCTGCTGGCCAAGATTTCTGGGAGTTGAAGTCCAAGAACATCTGGAGGCCCGAGGTTGGGGACCACGTACCTGGTTTGACCCTAGCCTAATAAAGCCCTCCCGACGAAGGCCCCCCCCCGCTCCCATGCCCTTTATTTACTCTGTTGCCAGGTACAGACTTTTTACCTTGAAAAATACAGTATTTTGATTCCCGTTTTCTGTTTTTGAAAATCATCATCACCACATGAATCATTATTTTGGTGATCCCTACCTAGCCTGAAGCGCTCTGGGAAACGCGAAAGCTTGCAACGTTGTGTTGTGCTCTACAACTGGCGCGATTTAAATGTGTGTGTGTGTTTGTGTGTGTTTGTGTGCGTGTACACACACACACATATACATACTGTACATACACCCCCAACCCCGCGAACTGAACCCGTCGGGTCAACAAAGCCATTCAGCCTCAGCCGCCGCCCCCTCCTCCAGCTCCTGGGGATCAACGGAATTACTCACTCAGGAACGGGACTCCGAAGTGCCGTTTCCCGCGCTACTCCCCCCCGGAGAGAGCCGTTCTCCTTGGAAGCATCGCCCGCTCGCAATCCCCCCTCCCTGCCCGCGAAGCCGCCCGAACTCGGCTACGAGTCGACCCTTTTCTCTGGTGGCAGAGTTCATTACCATAAACAGGGGGAGCTTCCCTCACTGCGCCTGCGCCCAGTCCGACACTCTCCCCTCCACAACCGATTTGCGCATGCGTTCGGAGGGAAGGGGAGAGGACGCGCCCCTGTCTCAGGCTCTGGCCGCAGAGGCAAGGAGGCAAGCGGTGCGCTGATCGCTTGCTTCGGGTTTCGCAATAGCTGGTTTTTCAGAGGCAGGCGGGCTGGGGTGGGGTTGCGTGCCGATGTTTTGTCAGCGGGTCAGACCAGACGTCGTAGACCAAAACATATATAAATAAATGAAAAGCTTTTTCAAGGATGAATAGCAAAGAAAAAAAAAGAAAAGAAAAAAAGGGGTGTAAATATTTTTGTACTTAAAGGGTAACATCGTGCTGACGGGAATGGGCTTCCTAGACCTGGTGGCCATGGAGCAGGTGCTTCGAAGAGGGTCTTCTAGTTGGGTGACCCTCGGAACTTAGACAGAGGAACTAATAGTGAACGATGCCTGTTTTTGGCTACGGAAAGCCGCTTCCCCGCACACGAAGGGTTTGCGGTTGGGAACCGGAAATCTCCGTCGAATGTAATCCTGATTCTACCCCTTTGAGAGTGACGCTACGACGCCGCTGCCGGTTCTCCGGCTCTTTGGACAAGAGGCAAAGGGCGGTGAGGGCGACGGGCGCCTCCTTCTTCCGGTTGGTTGCGGTTTCCCTCTCCCGGCAACCTCTTTGCCCGGGAGAGAGGGGCTGTGGCCAGCGCTTGGCTTAACCGTTCGTTGTACCCGTGGAGTCTGCAAGCAGATCCCCTCGGGTATTAAAAAAAGCAAGCCGGAGCCGGTTGAGCGACGCTGTCTGCAAGAATTATACTTTCGGAAGAGGTGGCCGTATCAGTCTGTACAAACATACAGTATCAGGCAAAATCCAAAGCGGGCGTGGGGCGGGGTGGAATGGGAGAAGCCAAAACCTGTGTCGTACCTTAACGACGATTAGATTTTAATTTGAGCTTTCGTGGATCAAGTCCTCATCGTGTGTTTAACATGTTCTGATAGATGTCATCCGTTGCTGTTTAGTCGTTAAGTCGTGTCCGACTCTTCGTGACCCCCATGGACCAGAGCTCGCCAGGACTGCCTTTCTGTCTTCCACCGCCTCCCGGAATTGAGTCAAATTCATGTCGGTTGCTTCGATGACCAGCCATCTCATCCTCCGTTGTCCCCTTCTCATCTTGCCTTCACAATTTCCCAACATCAGGGTTGGGAAGTTAATGGACAACTTGTTTCCATAACAGCCAAAACTAACTGCCTGAGGTGGTTGTCTAACTCTGCCTAGTTGTAGGGCTGGGATGGAATTAAATCTTAAAGTTGCATAGCGGTAAAAACAATAGTTGTGAGATAATACCCGTACTAACTTTCTTTTTACAAAAGACAAATACAGTGGGGTCTCTACTTAAGAACGTCTCTACTTAAGAACAATCCAACTTAAGAACAGCTCAATTTGCTAAATTTTGCTTCTACTTGAGAACAGAAATCCAAGATAAGAATAGGAAAAAAAAACCTTTCCTGCTCTTTTTTTAACCTTAGGTCATCTTAGGTTAAAAAAAAAAATTCTCCCCCTAGTGGTAGAGTAGGTATTAACCAGCTTTGCATTAGTTCCTATGGGAACTAATGCTTCAATGTACGAACACACCTCTACATAACAAAAAAAAACAGCCAGAACGGATTAATTGGTTTTCAGTCCATTCCTATGGGAAATTTTGCTTCAACTTAAGAACGTTTCAACTTAAGAACACCATTCCAAAATGGATTAAGTTCTTAAGTAGAGGTTCCACTGTAGTTTCTATGGACGGAAAAGAGCAGATACGGATTAAATGGTTTTCAATGCATTCCTATGGGAAATGCAGATTCAACATAAGAACTTTTCAACTTGAGAACCACCTTCCAATACGGATTAACTTCTTAACTAGAGACCCCACTGTATGTCATAACAAGTGTACTGTACAGTATTTGTAAAAAATAAATATTTCTTCATTTGTGGAGCAAGAAAATACTTCTGTTGATATTGATTTGTTATGTGTATTTTTGAAATGTATGAAATATGCATTTTAACTCTTCACATTTAGTTGGAGGTTTCTCTCTAATTCTAATTAGAAGTTTTACTGTAACTGAATAATTAGCAAAACCTTGCAATCCTATATGTCCTATCTTAGTTGGGTTGACTCTTAGATAAATGAGCATAGGATTGCAGCTTTATTTTGTCAAATTAGGAACACCAGATATGATGTGACACTGTTAGCACCCAATTTTAGGTTTCAATTCTCTGGCAGTGAATAACAGATAAAAATAATGCATCAATCAGACTATATGTGAGTCAATTGTTATTTTTATTAAACATATAGCTGGACTCCCGTCTTAAAAGACAGATCGGGAGTCCTCATCATACATTGGTAAAGCATTTTATAAATTTCTTACAAAGGACAATAAAGCACAGCATCCCCTTATTGGTCTCTTGAATCCTATGTGTGCCTGTTGGGTCATCTTATCGGCCGTGGTAGATGGGGGAAAAATATCCAAATTGCAACCCAGGGTTAGTGGCTGCCAAGTTTGTGAATGTGTGAACCATTGTGTATTTTGAAACATGTTACAACCGCCTGAAGCGCTGTGAATGTTATTCTGAGTTGGCCTTGGGAATGTTTCTGTGCGCACCAAGCAGGAAGAGACAGTTACTTTGAGATGAAATGAGGATACAAAAATGCATTGACTATACGAAAACGCATATAGAATATCATTATAGTAAGGAAATAATGAAATCATATTTCAATTACAGGTACAAGGTATGATTACTTGTGTAAGTACATGTGAATCAAATAGCATGTGTTATCTTAAATTTTAAATCCAGTACTTCGTACAGTGGTACCTCGCATAGCGAGGTTAATCCGTTCCGGATTAACCTTCGCTATGCTGAAGCATCGTTAAACGGTACAGAAAAGCCCATTAGAACGCATTAAACATGGTTTAATGCGTTCCAAATGGGCCAAATACTCACCGTTTAACGAAGCTTCGTAATGGCCGGCAGCCATTTTCGCGCCCTCGCCTCGCTTGAGGGCGCGAAAACGCTGCGGGCGGCCATTTTAGGCCATTTCCCGGCTTCCGGCGGCCATTTTGGCCGCCGAACAGCTGATCGGCGGGGGTCGTTTTGCGAAGATCGGTAAGCGAAACGCTTACCGGTCTTCGCAAAGCGAATTTTTCCCTATGGGAAAAACGTTGTGCGATCGCATTAGCGATCCGAAAAAACGGATCGCTATGCGATTTAATCGTTATACGGTGCGCTCGTTAAGCGAGGCACCACTGTATATGTTATATCAGAACCCCCTATCTATCAACACACTGATATGACAATGGCAGACCTGGTTTGATGAGCAAGATCAAATTCATTTCTGCAGTATATGTCTTTTCAGTATCTGCTGAATGATGAAAAAAGAGAAAGAAACAAGATAAATGTACTGTATTCTCGAAGGCTTTCACGGCCAGGATCTGATGGTTGTGTAGCAAACAGCCCTGCCCTCACCTGTCTGTCACAGTAGAACAGGGGAGTTGGAACCAATGAGAGGACAGAAGGTGGAGCCAAAGGGGGAGGGGCTGGATATAAAGGCTGGTGTATGGATTATGAAGAGAGATTCTGTGAGTGAGAGACAGTGTGAAACTTAAAAGTGAACTTAGAGTGAGTTAGAGGTCTGTAAGAGTGCTGAATGGAACAGAGAGTTGATAGAGTTTTAAAGTTAAAGTAGAATTGACTTAGATACAAGTGATTAGCATCCTGTGATTTACCTATTGAGTAATAATCCTATATGAACTTCCTTGATCTAATAAATAACTTAAGTTTTAAAAGCACATGTGTCTCCTTGATTGAATGGCATTGAAGCAGCAATACCTGGTGGCAGCGAAGAAATAAGAAGGGCGAGAACCTCATGAAGGCCTGAAGGGATAGGGGCTTCAGAGGAGATCACCACAGTTGTTGTGGGTTTTTTGGGCTCTTAAACATGGCCTGGCTCCCAATACTGAAAAATACAGCCTACAAAAGGTCAACAAACTCTACCCAGCCACAAGGACCATGGATCATTGCACAAAAAAGACCAGCTAACGACACCAATAACAGTTTCAGATAATCTCTCTCCCCCTTTATCACAAAAAAACATGCTGATCACCCTATCTCTTGAAAAGGACAAAAGCTGTTCCCACAGCTATAAATACTCAACTATCCAACAAACAGCTACAGAGCATGGACAGTGTTCCTACTCCAGTCCTCTGAAGATGCCGGCCACAGAGACTGGCAAAATGTCAGGAAGAACAACCTTCAAAACACGGCCAAAGAGCCCAAAAACCCACAACAACCAAACAAACAAGATAAAGGTTGTAAAATATTTTGATATTTATTTATTTATTTTTATTTATTTAACTTATATGCCGCCCACACTACCCGAAGGTCTCTGGGCGGCTTACAGCATTTAAAATACAATAAAAAGGCAAAATAAAAGGGCAAAATAATTAAAATGCAATTAAAATATATATTCTAAAAATTGCCATCAGACCTACAGCTGATATTATTTCAATTAAAAGCCTTCTGGAACAGGAAGGTTTTGACCTGGCGCCGAAATGTCATCAGCTTCGGCGCCAGACGAATCTCAGTCGGGAGGGCATTCCATAGTCTGGGGGCAGCTGCCGAAAAGGCCTTTTCTCTACAAGCCCTCCCTCTTATCTCCTTAAGGGACGGCTCTTTCAAAAGGGCCCCCTGGCTAGATCTTAACTGCCGGGTAGGTTCATATGGAAGGAGGCGGTCCTTCAACTAAAATAATGTTTGAAATCCTGTTTGCACAATTCTATGTCAGGTAAAGCTAATGATCTTATTAGCTGTGGTGGTTTTTCAAATATTAAATATTTCCAATCCCCCCTCCCCCCAAGGTTTTGAGGTTCTCATGAGATCCTTTTTGATGGGCAAGCCATTAGAGCCACAAGATTTGGAGTGGAGTCTTTAAGTTGCTGCTGTCAAGAAATTCATCCCTTCAGAGGAGGGTAATGGGAAATGTTTCATTTCAAAAAACCCATTGTAGCTGATAAAATGATCAACCTTATTTGGTGCAAGTTACACTGTTGAATATGAGTCAAGACTTGAGACAAATAGTCAGGGTTGCTCCTGTTGTTAGTCAGGGTGAGGTGTTTGCCTCAGGCAGCAGTTGCTGAGGTAGCAGGAAAGTGTTGAAGGAGCACACCATACTCTTCTCCTTTGTCAAGCTATTGCCTTCAAGTGTGATGAGGGACATCCCTAGTCCTTTTGACAGAAATCAAGTATTTTCCAGAAGTCTTTTTCAAGGAAGCTGAAGACTTGCAGATGGGTTATTATGAATTTTGTCCACTTGTAAGTCTATTTTTTTCTATCCATTTATGTAGTGAATCAAATGCCCAGAATCCTATTTGGATTTTACTTCAGAGTAGGTGAAATTTCATAAGCTGTGGCACAGAACTGCAGACAATTAGCAAACAACCAGTCATATATGACTGGGTGTTTAACAAGACATGCAGCCATTTGATTGACACATGACCTCCACCTTGTTTAATTGGCTGCATTTGCTGTAACAAATTATGTAGTTTCACTTTTTTCCAAAATAAAATCCCAATTGGATTCTGATTAATAAATAATAAACCTGTCATATTCTGTTCAGTATTGTGGAACCAAGTATACAGGTGAATAAAAAGTAGTAACCGATCAAAGTAAAAATTATCCTCATTTTAGAACTGTAGAGCTGAAAGGGGCTCTATGAATCATCAAGTCCAGCCCTAGAATGGTTATGGAAGACATCAGAAATATTATTTGGTTAAATTACTAGCCCAGGGCTCTTACACAAATCCATAGTGGGCTGCATTCAGAGTATAGCATGCAGTTTTGCTCACCATACAGATAGACAGATGGTAAGAGTGAAAAAAGGGGACCAGGCCCTGCTGGTGAACTTCCCATAGGCAACTGGTTGGTCACTATGTGAACAGAATGCTAGATTACATATTAGATTATGATATCATATATCATGATGACAACAAAAATAAATTTAAATGTGTATATTATTGTTAAATATAGCCTTTTCTAGCTTGAACTCGCAACAAAACGTGAATCTGAAATGTCACCGTTTGAGGTATAAAGAAGAAGCTAGGTTTAGAGCACATGGAAAGTGTAAATAAAAACTACAGTAGAGGAAAAAAGAAACTGCTTCTAAAGAATATGAGCGAGAACTTCTGACATTGTTGTTATAAATAGTGCTTTGCCCTCCCTGCATTTGCCCTAAAGCAGTAAGGTAGTTATTGTGATCACAGCAGGAGGTAGCCTGTCTTGCCTTCAGCATGGTCCAGAAAATACCTGAATTCTTTAAGAATAGTTTCACTGAATCAGTTGAGAGAATGCCTCCTGGAGCTGTTGCAATTGGGGAAAATGTTTTGCAGCCATTGTTCTTAATCTGTATACCAGATTAGCTGCACTAAAGAACAAAGCCTACGATATCAAGACACACATTCACTGCTGAGTGAGGACT
Source organism: Pogona vitticeps (assembly GCF_051106095.1). Taxonomy (NCBI): domain Eukaryota; kingdom Metazoa; phylum Chordata; class Lepidosauria; order Squamata; family Agamidae; genus Pogona; species Pogona vitticeps. The sequence goes on along the minus strand of NC_135784.1, from coordinate 214,974,080 downwards.
GCTCATAAAACACGTTTTTAGTTTCTGTTTGCACTCTACACATGCTCTCAATATAATGGTGAAACAGTGTTTCATTTGGATGCATTTCTAATGGGATAGTTCCCAATGAGATAGTGGTGAAAATTTAAATAATATACATTCTTTATATTAAGAAGAAAATTAACCATACAGGTGCCACTGTCACGACCAGCTTCCCCTAGAGGAATGCTAACCGGTGGACAGAGAGTAATTGGAAGTCCAATTCTTCCTTTTTGACTGTTTAGATTTTATTTTGGTTTTAGTTCAGATTTTCTAGACTGAGTTTTCCCAGAAAAGATGGAAGGCTTTCTTTTGTTGCTCTTTATTTAGACCATACATAGCTCCTCTTTCTCTTCTATAAGATGTTTTTTTCCTGCATTCTTAGTGTCCCCCTTAGTTGTTTTTTTTTGAGAGCTCTTTAAAACATTCATAAATATGTTCTTCATTTTTCAGCCTTAGGCTGACATGCATTGTGAGATTCTCTCTGCCCCAAGCTTAATTTTAGTTTTGTTCTTCATAATATTTGTTCATTCTGGGAGTGTGCCACAGGCACCATGATAGCTGTTGTGATCACAGCAGGAGGTAGACTGGCCTGACCTGTGGAAAACATCTATCCTGTTCAACAAGCTTAATTTCTAGTAAATGTGCATAGAGTTGATTGTAGCCTTAGTAGTTCTAGCCACATTCAATTACAACATAATTTTCCTCTGCCAGATCGCTTTTGTTCGCAGAAGGGGCTTGACTCTATAGAATGCCTCATCATTAAGGGGGGAAACTCATCCGTCAAGTTTTCATCTTCTCTATTCTGGGACCCATGTTTCAGTCCCATATTTTTTATTTATTTATTTATTTATTTTGCATGGTATGGAAGAAAGTGTCATCCTGTTCGGTGCAGTAAGAAGCAAAATGTCTTGGAGCAGCCCCATAAAGAGAGTCAGATATCTGCTAGTAGACTTTTCTGATGGTTAAAATACCTATAGAATATAAACATTCTGTTTAAAGTTTGCAGCTTTTGACCTCTCTCCTTGTAGCCTTCCACAAAGTCCATTGCCTGAAAATGAAAGCAAGAACGTCAGAACATGCTCGTACAAAGCTAGTAACAGATAGGCAGCCAGTTAGCGCACATACTGTACAGAAATGCGGGCAGAACGCTACATGAACATCTCGTTTTTAGAAAAGAAAGTACTGCTGGCAGCAAAATGTAAGGTGGGCAACTAATGTAAATGTTAATTAAAAGATGAAGAAGGGGGAGAACTTAATGAATGCTGTGTCCACAGTCCAGGCACAACAGTCATAAAGGAAACATTCTACTCAAGCCCACAAGAACAACATAGAATGAAGTCCAATTATGTTGTTAGACATTGAATTACTTCTGTTGCTGGAACTGAGAAGAGGAGGATTTCCCTACAGCTTTTCTACACATTCTCATTTTTTTAGAGATTTGAGGAACCATTTGGAGCAGATTTTCACCAAACATGGAGGGAGCAGATAAGAAATTTCCATTTTGTGGGCAAACATTCAGTCACATGGCATTAGATTCTTCCCACCAAGTCTTGTGACACTTAACAAATAACCACATTTATCTATCTATCTAGATATGCTAATCTTTAAGATACAGTATCTTTATTTTTGCTTTAGATATACCTACTGATGTACTTATCCTAAGGAAAGTATTAAGTGTGTTTGAAGTAAACACAGTGGACATGAAATAAGAGAAATAGTAGTTTGATTTATGGACTGGGCAACTTTTCCCCCTCCAGATGTTAGATTTCAGATCCTATTGCAGAGTTTTGAATTTCTTATAAAATTCATTTTTGCTACACAGTAAAAATAGAGAGATTCACAGAGGAGAATAATTACAATTTCCCCAGAGTCCACCCCTTTCTTATTGACTAGCACTTACAGTCTCATTCTGAGACATTTGTAGGAGAGAGAATAAAAAACATTATTTACAGACAATTATGTTTTTTTTAAAACCGCACACATACTTAGCAACCAAATTAACATATCAGCAGCACACAGCTGCCTCCGAAGGATGAAAGAGAGGGAAAGTAACACTCATCAGAGAGGAAGGACTTCCTTTGAATTCAAAGTCTGGAAGGAAAGATTGGTTAGGGCTGGATAGATATATAATCACCTCAGCCCATAAATGTCTCCCTTCCTCACACAAATTACACATAGCATGCAAGGCTGCAAATAAAGCTCCAATACAGTGTTTTCCCCCAAATAAGACAGGTTCTTATATTAATTTTTGCTCCAAAAATGCATTAGGGCTTATTTTCAGGGGATGTTTTATTTTTTTCATGTGCAACAATCTACATTTAGTCAGATACAGTCAGTTCATCTTCTGGTTGCTGCAGAATGCTGCACAATGTCGAAGGGTGGGGTTTCACTTAACTGGGGCTTATTTTTGGGGTAGGATTTATATTATGAGCATCCTGAAATATCATAATAGGACTTATTTTCAGGTTAGGTCTTATTTTGGGGGAAACAGGGTAGATCCCATCATCCCACAACACTGACTAAGCTGGGTAGGGCTAAGAATACTCCAACAACAACTGGAGGGCAACTAATTGCTTATCTCTGTCAGATATGAACAGGGAGGGAAAAACCTTCTAGATTGGTTTGCAGAAGACATGTCCTTGACAGAATGGCTTGCTTTTCAGCTGCGAGAGCTTTAGAGTGTTGTGTGTTTAGTCGTTTAGTCGTGTCCGACTCTTCGTGACCCCATGGACCAGAGCACGCCAGGCCCTCCTGTCTTCTACTGCCTCCCGGAGTTGTGTCAGGTTCATGTTGGTTGCTTCGCAGACACTGTCCAGCCATCTCATCCTCGGTCGTCCCCTTCTCCTCTTGCCATCACACCTTCCTAACATCAGGGTCTTTTCCAGGGAGTCTTTTCTTCTCATGAGATGGCCAAAGTACTGGAGCCTCAGCTTCAGGATCTGTCCTTCCAGTGAGCACTCAGGGTTGATTTCCTTTAGAACTGATAGGTTTGTTCTCCTTGCAGTCCAGGGGATTCTCAAGAGCCTCCTCCAGCACCACAATTCAAAGGCATCAATTCTTCGGCGGTCTGCTTTCTTTATGGTCCAGCTCTCACTTCCATACATCACGACAGGAAAAACCATAGCTTTGACTATTCGGACTTTTGTTGGCAAGGTGATGTCTCTGCTTTTCAAGATGCTGTCCAGATTTGTCATCGCTTTCCTCCCAAGAAGAAGGCGCCTTTTAATTTCAGGGCTGCTGTCTCCATCTGCAGTGATCATGGAGCCCAGGAAGATAAAATTTGACACTACCTCCATATCTTCCCCTTCTATTTCCCAGGAGGTGATGGGACCAGTGGCCATGATCTTAGTTTTTTTGATGTTGAGTTTCAGACCGTTTTTTGCACTCTCCTCTTTCACTCTCATTACAAGGTTCTTTAATTCCTCCTCACTTTCTGCCATCAGAGTGGTATCATCTGCATATCGGAGGTTGTTGATATTTCTTCCGGCAATCTTAATTCCGGCTTGGGTTTCTTCCAGTCCAGCCTTCCGCATGATGTATTCTGCATATAAGTTAAATAAGCTGGGGGACAATATACAGCCTTGCCGTACTCCTTTCCCAATTTTGAACCACTCAGTTGTTCCATGACCAGTTCTAACTGTTGCTTCCTGTCCCACATATAGGTTTCTCAGGAGACAGATAAAGTGGTCAGGCACTCCCATTTCTTTAAGAACTTGCCATAGTTTGCTGTGGTCCACACAGTCAAAGGCTTTCGCATAGTCAATGAAGCAGAAGTAGATATTTTTCTGGAACTCTCTGGCTTTCTCCATAATCCAGCGCAAGTTAGCAATTTGGTCTCGAGTTCCTCTGCCTCTTCGGAATCCAGCTTGTACTTCTGGGAGTTCTCGGTCCACATACTGCTGAAGCCTACCTTGGAGGATTTTGAGCATAACCTTGCTAGCGTGTGAAATGAGTGCAATTGTACGGTAGTTGGAGCATTCTTTGGCACTGCCTTTCTTTGGGATTGGGATGTAGACTGATCTTTTCCAATCCTCTGGCCACTGTTGAGTTTTCCAAACTTGCTGGCATATTGAATGTAGCACCTTAACAGCATCATCTTTCAAGATTTTAAATAGTTCAACTGGAATGCCATCACCTCCACTGGCCTTGTTGTTAGCCAGGCTTTCTAAGGCCCACTTGACTTCGCTCTCCAGGATGTCTGGCTCAAGGTCAGCAACTACATTGTCTGGGTTGTCCGGGATATCCACATCTTTCTGATATAATTCCTCCGTGTATTCTTGCCACCTCTTCTTGACGTCTTCTGCTTCTGTTAGGTCCCTCCCATTTTTGTCTTTTATCATGTTCATCTTTGCGCAAAATGTTCCTCTAATATGTCCAATTTTCCTGAACAGATCTCTGGTCTTTCCTTTTCTGTTATCTTCCTCTATTTCTTTGCATTGTTCATTTAAGAAGGCCCTCTTGTCTCTCCTTGCTATTCTTTGGAAGTCTGCATTCAAGTTTCTGTAACTTTCCCTATCTCCCTTGCATTTTGCTTCCCTTCTCCTCTCTGCTATTTCTAAGGCCTCGTTGGACAGCCACTTTGCTTTCTTGCATTTCCTTTTCTTTGGGATGGTTTTCGTTGCTGCCTCCTGGACAATGTTACGAGCCTCTATCCAAAGTTCTTCAGGCACTCTGTCCACCAAATCTAGTTCCTTAAATCTGTTCTTTACTTCCACTGTGTATTCATAAGGGATTTGGTTTAGATTATACCTGAGTGGCCCAGTGGTTTTTCCTAATCTCTTCAGTCTAAGCTTGAATTTTGCTATGAGAAGCTGATGATCAGAACCGCAGTCAACTCCAGGTCTTGTTTTTGCTGACTGTATAGAGCTTCTCCATCTTTGGCTGCAGAGAATATAATCAATCTGATTTCGATATTGCCCATCTGGTGATTTCCATGTATAGAGTCGCCTCTTGTGTTGTTGGAAAAGAGTGTTTGTGATGACCAGCTTATTCTCTTGACAAAACTCTATTAGCCTTTGTCCTGCTTCGTTCTGAACTCCAAGGCCAAACTTCCCTGTTGTTCCTTTTATCTCTTGGCTCCCTACTTTAGCATTCCAGTCCCCTAGAATGAGAAGAACATCTTTCTTTGGTGTCAGTTCTAGAAGGTGTTGTAGATCTTCATAGAATTGTTCAATTTCAGTCTCCTCAGCAATGCTGGTTGGTGCATAAACTTGGATTATTGTGATGTTGAATGGTCTGCCTTGGATTCGTATTGACATCATTCTATCATTTTTGAGATTGTATCCCATTACAGCTTTTCCCACTCTTTTGTTGACTATGACGGCTACTCCATTCCTTCTACGGGATTCTTGTCCACAATAGTAGATATGATAATCATCTGAGCTGAATTCGCCCATTCCTGTCCATTTTAGTTCACTGATGCCCAGGATGTCGATGTTTATTCTTGCCATCTCCTGTTTGACCACCTCCAGCTTCCCAGTGTTCATAGATCTTACATTCCAGGTTCCTATGCAGTATTTTTCTTTGCAGCATTGGATTTTCCTTTCACTTCCAGGCACGTCCACAGCTGAGCGTCCTTTCGGCTTTGGCCCAACCACTTCATTAGCTCTGGAGCTACTTGTACTTGTCCTCCGCTCTTCCTCAGTAGCATGTTGGACGCCTTCCGACCTGAGGGGCCCATCTTCCAGCGTCATATCTTTTAGCCTTTTGTTTCTGATCATGGGGCGTTCTTGGCAAAGATGCTGGAGTGGCTTGCCATTTCCTACTCCAGGTGGATTGCGTTTAGTCGGAACTCTCCACTATGTCCTGTCCGTCTTGGGTGTCCCTGCACGGCATAGCCCATAGTTTCTCTGAGTTACTCAAGCCCCTTCGCCACGACAAGGCAGCAATCCATGAAGAAGTGTTACTTTAGAGTGTTAGACCATTAGAGTGTTACTTTAACTATTAGTTGATTGGAAAAGATAAATAGGTGGTCACAGTTCTTCCCATAGTAATGGAAGCCTTCTCTGGTTTCTCCTCCTCAAATTACTGTTCAGAGCATGAGAACTATCTAGGATTCTTGCTCTAGTCAGCTGATAATTTAATCATTTGACATTGTGTCTTGTCTTTTAATAGCGCTGAATTAGGTCTGCACAAGCAAGATATACTTTTTCAAATTATTTTTTTTTGTCAGTGTGCTTCTTGTTCCTGTTACTTAACAATAATGGGTACAATCATGCAACATGAAATCGGCCTATCCAAAGGACACAAACGATGAAAACAGAGCAGAATAACTATTAACTGATAAGACAATCCAGACTTCCATTTCATTACTTAAAAAGAAAAAATTGGAGCAAGAGATAAATTTCTCTCCATCGTAAGGATTTAGAAGTTGAAGTCAGTTTATTTTGAGAGTATATCTGCTATACTTTGAACGTGTGTACATAAACACATACTAGCAGAAACATTTTAAGCTGATTCAAGAAAGAATGTGGCTCCCTGGAGAGAATGGGTGGAAACTTAACAGAATTCAGTGCTCTTCCTTTAACTCTGGATGCCGGAGGCAACTCAAGCCTCCAACTCTGCCTGTTAACCAGCAACAGGTGTATGCTTCCACGTTACATACGTATAGTCTTTCTTACATATTTTATTTACATTAGTACATTTCATATGTTCAAGACTTTAATATAGTGACCTGCTCCATTACAAGTTCTGCTTCCAGTCTGGTCTGGGTCTTCCATGAACACAGTTGTCCCAGTAACTAATGGCTTGCTCATTGCTAAGATTTTTTTTAAAAAATGTTATCTTGAGTATTGGCTTTTTGGTCAGTAGAAACTGAGAATATGCTGAACAGAGAACATGAGAGAAAAAGGATGTGAAACCCACGGTTCACTCCTAATGAAAACAACCAACTATGTTGTATTCAATCTCTACATCCTTTTAAGCTAAGAGAAGTAAAACTCAATTGTGGAAATAAGATAAAACGTTATAACCCACTGGGGAAAAAAGAGTGTGGCAGAATTTCAGGAACTGGATTTAGTATTTACTGTGTAAATTGAAAGTAGCAACTACTTGTATATCTAGAACAGTTGGGTTTTTTTTAGCACTGTGCAGGAAGCATCTCTTTAATGGGGAAAGTTCAAAAAGAAGGCTTGCACAGATCCAACATGCCCTGTCTGATTTCCTCATCCATTTGAGGAACCTTTTAAAATACGTCTGTCTGCACCAGCAGTGTAGCAGGGTTGGAATAGATTCAGGCCCTTGGTTCCCCCCACCCAATACCTCCCACATTCTCTGTTGCTTTTCTGCCTTTGTGGAGACTTTTCTGTTACAAATACAATATGCTGAAAAGGCATGATACAAAGTTTCTGAGGGAAAATGTTTATTTGGCTACGAGCTAGCTGAGATGTTTGAATACATATGTACCCCACAACAACAAACGTAAGAAAAAGACCAAAGAAACAAAGAATGCAGGCATAAATATATGGAAAGTACATGCAAAGGGACATAAAAGCTAATTTAAATTGATATTTCTTTGAAAGTCTCTTTCTCAGGATATATCCCAAAGGATAACATTCCTTTTGGCATCTGTTTGTCTTTTTAAAATGATATCTTATTTCCTTCAGGAGATCTGAAAGAAACCATTTATTGTTTTAGGATACCATTTGCTCCAGGATGGAGGATGGATATGTGAGGTTTACGTTTCTAAACAGTGGCTGCTTATCCTATACAGTAGTTTACTGGGGGGACACTATATACTGGGCTTTGCTATATATAAGAAAATACATTGGCTATATATTTATATAATTGCTACATTCTAGTGCATCTGGTTATATAGAGTTACAATGAGGAGGAATCTTACTTTCCTCCACCAAGTTTTTTTTAAAGGAGAGATTAAGGCAAGATGCTCCCAAGAGGGTGACTGCCCTCAGACTCCGACAAGCAAGTGAAACGGAGTCCATGGTTTAGGCCTCTTGCCATTCTGCTTTGTTGGCCCAGTTCTCTTCCTCGTGTGCTCTCCGCCCCCGCCCCCCCGACTGCCCCACTTCTTCCTTCTTCTGGCTAGCTGTCTTGATCCTTTTATATCTTCCTCTGAGCAGGAAAACTTCTCCATGGCCTTTGGCCACTCTCCACCATTTCCTGCCTTTCAGACTCAATTTTGTTTCTCTCCTCTGAAGAGGGTATAGAACTGAGATGATGCCTCAGGTGGGGCATCCACCAAGGGCCCATGGTAGAGGCCATTTATTTTTAAAGTTCTCAACAGAAATATGTTCAGATAGAACCCTTCCATGGGCCAAAGCACCTAACAAGTAAATTAAAAATTCACTGTCATTGTTATGATTCCATAAAGTATTTAGAAATCCTTTGATTTTACAGACAAAAAAATCTTATGCCCAGAGCTGTTTATCTAAACATGTTTTGAACTTTTTTTAAAAAAAGCAGCCTGTCATGGAACCATGACTTAATAAAGTGGCTTTTCAGAACTGCAAAGTGTAGCATCAGTTAGAATGAAATTGAAACAGGCGGACTTGTCAGTCTGCCTTGCAAATGCACACAGAGAGAAAGAACTTTGAAACACATTCTTGGAATATTTCTCTCTCTCTCTCTCTCTCTCTTTTACAAACACAGTCAATTTTCAAGCTTGGCAACATACAACTTATTGACTTCACAGAGAGAGAGAGATATGGTGCAATTGGGGAATATGGGGCGGGGGGGGGAAGAGAGTCAGTCTTCAACCTTGGCAACATATGATCTATTGACTTCCATATCTGCTAAGTGATGAATGTGAAAGACTGTTCCAATTCATTTTGATTTGGGGGCAACAAATAAATCTATGAGATTTTGAGGATTATGGGTAGCAAGCAATTAGCATAATTCATGCATGCAATTTGTGGTTTTGGACAGACACTTTGATGCACTTACCAATAACAGTAATGAAAGAAGCCTTACACCTGACTCTTTCTCAAACCTCCTTTCCAAAAATACACTGCCTTTTCTCTTCTATAATGTGCCATTTGGTTAGATTTATTAGACTGTAATTATAAGCATCTAAATCTAATTTGACTTGGACACAGGAATAGATTTTCTTTCCAATCTCTCTAGTTCTAGAAAAGAAGCCATTTATTATGTTCTGCAAGGATCTGCTGTTTACATTTCCTGTTGTGTCACCTCTGCAGCTGCCAGTTTGACAAAGCAATCATTTTAACTTTGTCCAGAACCCTTGAAATTCTTTCCAGTAATATCCAGATCGAAGCCCTATTAAGATCAAACAGACAGGGGTGATGGCAATGAAACAGAATGTGAAAGAGAACAGAGAGAAGACTTTGTAGTTGCAGAGAGAGAGAAAGCAGTAGACGGGAGAGCAAAATAATACATTCAATGGCAATAGAAAACAGTTGTTCATAGGCTGTGTTGTCAGCATTGGTACACTATAATAATAAATGGGGGAAGAATTTATGTGACATTTCACATTTTCTCTTCAACCTACATTTGGACCCATAAGCAAGTTAAAACATGTTTATAAGTAATCTAGTCTTTCTCAGCAAATTACTCATAAACATGCTCAAACCCAAGCCGAGACATACAGTAGGTTGCAGGAAAAATACGACATGCCATAGAAATCCCCCCCGCTAATAATAATCACCAAGTCAGTTCTGACATATGATTACCCTTTTTAGAGTTTTCCAGGTGCAGCATATTTAGAAGTGTTTTTTTTTTTTACTACTGGGGGCACCTTGGAGCTTGCCCAGGACCACACAGGCTGGCTCTATTGACAGAAGACTACAGTAGGACCCCCGTATCCACTGGATCAATATCTGCTGACTAACTTATCCATGATCTGAAAATACTGTACTGTACTGTATTAAAAATATTGAAAGAAAGAAATCCCCCCTCCAATTGCATGTTTCACCAGAACAGGCCAGATTAAGGCTTTCACATGGATTTTCTTATTAATGTTGGGAAGCTTTAAAATAGAGAAAAGTGACAGAGGGACAGTTGCTGAATCTGAAGCTCACCTTGTGAACTTGTAAATGCTGAATTTTCCAGGAGACTTTCTTATTCCCAATCAACGTAGCCAATTATTGTGCTATGCCAGTTAACAGCATCTATTTTAAAGCTTTTAGCAAAAATTCCCATTAATTGTGTTTTGTCATTCATATACCACTCCCTTATGATCTTTCAGCAGACTACATTTTAATTTATCTTTCGGGAAATTATTGAAGACTCCTCTAAGCATAAAATATCCAGATGGTACTCAGTCTCAGAAAATAAATTCTGGGTTTTATGGCTTTATTCGACTGACAAGACCCACAAATTTTAAAAATGCAAAAAAGAGTATTTGCTCATTAGATTTATTAACTTTTGTCCCTGAAACCTCAAATAATTTACTTGGCACAAAAAGGATTGTAAAGAATGGTTTTAATGTAATACTTAAAGCTGACTCAGGAAAATGGGTCCTTGCTCCCTGCGGAGAGAGAGAGCCACTGAGAGGTTGCATTTAATTAGGTGGTGATAAGGTCAGCCACCATCAGACCACACTCCCTTTGCTCAGGGGAGAATCCAGGTCTAATGTGTGACCGCCCATGTGGATGGGGCCATTAACATGTTGGGACATGTCCAAGGAAGTCAAGAGCTGGACTGGAAACCTCCACCTCTACATGGATGTTGAAATCACCCAAGACCAAAAGCTTCAGAGATTCCACAGTGCTGCAGAGACGAAGTCCGCCAGCTCCGGTAAGGAAATGGCTGGGTTGCAGGGAGCACGGTAACCCAGCAAGATACCAATACCATCCTTGGCCCAAATCAACACGTGTAGGGCCTCAACACCTGGTGTCAACACCGTGGAGCTCCTAACAAACTCTAGAGCAGAGGTCCTCAACACCCGGTGATGGTCCGTGGCCTGAGACAGACCGGGCTGCTGAGACAGACCTCCCGCCCCCCATGCACTCACCCCCACACAGCCTGCTTGTGGTTGTGCGCACGCTCCAGCACACCCGTCCAAGCACCACATCACCATTTGTGCATGCACATGAGTGTGCGCACACCCAGCGCATGCTTGTTCACATATATGCATGAGTGTGGGGGTTCTCCACCTTCCCTAGCTGGTCTGCAGACCAAAAACGGTTGGGGACTGCTGCTCTAGAGCAGTTTTTTTACAATGGCTACTCCCCCCGTCCCTCCAGTCTACCCTGGTGTTCGACTGCATAGCCTGGAGGGCAGGCAAGGGTCAAGGGAACAACCCCTTCCCCACCCATCCAAGTTTCAGTTATGCATGCCACGTCTACATCCTCCTCCAGAATAAGGTCTTGGATAATCTGGGATTTGTTGGATACAGACCTGACATTCAGCAATACCAGATTTAGAGTGGAAGGATGGCTGGTCTGACTACCTTGAGTGTGACGGTTGGTCACAGTGCTAGAACAGTGAACAGCCTTCAAACATCTGTTCACCGTTCTTCTGCAACGAGTAGGAACTGTGCCAACGCCATATCTCCCTCTACCCGTAATCACTCTGATGTTTCGAGGACCCCCGCGGGGGGGGCAGGCCCTCCACTCCATGTCAATCAAAAAGAAGGGGGAAAAGGAAAAGACCAAAAAGATTACAATTTAATAAATTAAAAAATACAATAATAATCAAATTATCAAAATTAATTAAACCATAACATAAAAATAGACATGTAAATTTAAATTAATTAATAACTAATTTAAACAGTTAAACATTTAAAACATAGAAGAAAAGACATTCCACACCCAGGCTGCCCCGCACCAGTCATACCCAGTAGCAAGTCTCACTCCTCCCAACAGGCTCGTTGCCAAAGATGATTTAGTCACCGTTAGGCAACAGGGTTGGTAATATGGCCAGCCCTTTCTAGATAGCAAGCCTAATCTCGCCAGGGAAGGTAATGAAATTACAAAGGCAGCGGGAGACAAAAGGCACCAGGCACTAAAAGTCTGAACCTCCAAACAAGAGGGAGGGAACGGGGGGGGGGCATATCACAGATTCAATGTGCCGAACGAAGTGCCAAACCTCAGTTGTTCAGACACCAACTGACCAGCCATGTTTCTCAGGGCCAGCACAGTGCTGATGCCAACGGTCCTCACCGAAACCACCCTGCCAGTTGTCAAAGCAGCATCCCCACAGTGGAAGGCTTCCTCCACAGCAGGCTCCAGCCTGTAAGCCTTCTCTCCCCCTGAGCCAGGTGGCTGATGTTGGAAAGGGGTGGGGCAGCCAGGAGTAGCAGGGCCCAGTCCTGCAAGACAAGGGAAGATTGAGCCAGACTCTCTTGGACGAGCTAGCAGCTGGCAGCAGCCTGGCCACAGTCCCACTGTCTCTCACACAGTGACCTGTAGATGGCAGATGTTGTTCAGCTCTCCCGAGCGCAGGAATGCTGGTCCGGTGAGTAAGTAAACACAGATAAACTGGGGACAGAAGTCGTCCCTTATTGGGACAATACATTGGCCTTAACACATTCATGTACACACACATTCAGAATAACATACCTGTGAACATACCAAGTTCTACGTGTACATAGAGACACCCCATTCAACCATGCACACATGGCATTTTAGTGTAATCAAAATCCACAATTGTATGTATTTTTTGTGTATTGAAATAAGGATGACAAGCTGCCATTATTTATATGCCAACTACGGCTCATTATAGAGGTAAACTCCTCTCATCCTTGCTTTCAAAAGTTTGTTTTAACCAATTTTCAATAAAATGCAAGAATGGTCTGCTGCTCTATACCAATGGAGAACCCATTTCCATCGTGCTATTGAAAATCATTCACTCAACTGTTATTCTGTGATGTTTGGAAACCGAAGAGAGAGAGAGAGCTTCTTGAGAATGCGCCTTGCTTGAGGTACAGCAGATGCCAAGAAAATTAAGCGAATAAACCTGAGAAAAGCATTCTCTCTATCTCCTCTTTGTTTTATTATCTTATGTTAGCAGAATACAGCATTGGCATTGCAGCAGAGAAGCTGTTGTCAAATGCAAGCATACTTTTAAAGGCTCATGAGAGCCATCTTACTGGACCAGACTCCAAAGGTGGAATTTAAGTCAGTCTAGCCTGACTGACAGTCCTGTTTACTAGCTGGTTAAAAACCACAAGACTTTCAAAGCAGCAGGCCTCACGGTTTACGTCTGAGTCAACATACACAAATTCATGCTATATGTCTCAAACAACAACCAAACACTTTGTAAGGAGGCTGTGATAGAAAGAACTCACTGTTCATCTCTAGCATCTGTACCTTTACAAGTTGTGCAGAAGAATACATTTCTGTATGTGTAGATACAGTGGTGCCTCAATTTATGAACTTAATCCGTATTGGGATGGCGTTCGTACATCAAAAAGCTCATACGTCGAGCAAACTTTTCCATAGGAATGCATTGAAAACCATTTAATCTGTACCTGCTGTTTTTTGTTCATATGTTGAGGCGCTGTTTTTAAGTTGAAGCATTAGTTCTTATGGGTTAATCCGTACTCTACCACTAGGGGGATAATTTTTTAATATTTTTTCTTCTTCTGACCTAATATGAACTTAGGTCAAAAAAAGGGCAGGAAATATTTTTTTTTCGTTTGCAAGTTGAGGCTCCATTCGCAAGTCGAAGCAACATTTTGTGAACGGAGCAGTTTGTAACTCGAAACGTTTGCAAGTGGAGACGTTTATAAGTCAAGGTACCACTGTACAGTAACCCTTTCTTCTATGTCACATCGCCACTCTTCTACTGGTTATGTTGGCTAGGATCATAGTCAATAGTCGAAGATGATGGGGCATGCAGTTGAACCACAGTTACCCCAAAATACTGATGTTCAATTCCTGGCTGTTACAACAATGTTTAATAAAAATGGGATGTTTGTTCTCCATGCTCAGTATCCTATTGTCTAAATGCAGAGTGAAAAGGCAATAATATGCATTTATCTGGGGTTATGACAGGCTCCCAGACACATGTCTATTTCCATACTGGTTGCAAGATGAGAAAGCCTGAGGGGGCACTGCTTCTGTACCTGCCCTTCTATTCCTCATTTAGCAAGTGGTCCTAAATGAATATGTCTCATGAATGTTTGTTCAATAAAAACAAGACTCATACTGGGAATTACAATATCTTACCTTAGAGATGGTATTTGGGGGATTCCATTTATCGATGTGACCAATGGAAGTAACCTCTGATGTTCAGGGTATTTCTAATATTTCATAGAACACAGACTAAATTGAAGCCATATATCAGTATTTTGTTCTATTCTCTTTGGATCATCAGCGTGTAAACAGTCTTCAAGGTAATTTTTAATCTATATGGAAATTAGGTGTTATTTCTGCAGTCATGATACAAATCAGTCAGCACCAGAAAAGGAAGGATTCATTTGAAAAGCAGCATTTATTGGAGAGGGAAAGAGAGACATGTTTGATCTTAATAATTAGTCACCTGCAAATGCAGATGAATTTGATTTATTTTAGGAATGCTTTTGATGAATCCGTTACTACAACCATCTGGTTTCTATTTACAGAATCTGTTTCTCAGTGGATATGGTGCTATTATTTATTCCAGATTTTTTACAATGTTCAAAATCCTGTTGCACAGTTACACAAAAGGCATAACTTTTAGAGTTGAATTGCCTCATGTTAAGAAATCTCTGTAGGCATTATTTGTAGCATGCTAAGTCATGCTGGCCACGTGGCAACGGAAACTGTCTTCGGACAAGTGCTGGCTCTACGGCTTGAAAACAGGATGAGCACCACCCCCTAGAGTCGGACACGACTGGACTAAAAATGTCAAGGGGAACCTTTACCTAAGTCATGCAACTCAGAATGTAACAGATGTTTATGAAGGTTTCTTAATTTATGGCAATTCACTGCTAAAAGTTATACCTTTTTCATAACTGTGGAACAGGATTTCAGCTGGTGTCTTCCTTACATTTTTCCTGTGGACATAATTTAGGATGATACATATTCCTGGCTATATGCTACATAAAATTTAGCTGATTGGGCTGCTGTCTCACACAGAGCTCATGATACTGAATAAGCAGAGTGCATTCTGTAAATTCTAAAATACTGAACTAGGAAAGCCAACACCTTTAATTCTTCTGCTCTACATGATGAAATTGAGCACTTCTAGATCATTCTAGATGCTTCACAGAAGTGAAAGTTCCCTACAGCAAAGCCATTTGCAGGTAGAAATAATAATAATTAAAGGACCAGCATGTATAATTAATACTAAGTGTATAGTTAGAAAAGATGTGTGTTGAGATATGTACATTAATTACTCAGGGTAAAAGCCATGCATCTTTCACACAGTTTCTTACATAACTTGTTTATTAGTGAAATGGCCTTTAGAACTCTTGCCAAAATAATTGTTTAGCCTGTTCTTTGAAGAACATTGGAAAAAAAATTGGTTGGCATAATCCTCTACATGGAGAGCTCAACAATCTGAACCTATATAACTGCATCAATTTGAAATTACTTGCATTCTCAGCGCTCCTTCCTCCAGAATCCTAGGATTTGTAGTTTGATGAGGAGCTTAAACTCTTACTGTTGAGGGGGAGTGCACTAGAGCAGTGGTTCTTAACCTTTTTGAAAGAACCGCCCCCTTGAGCCATTGAGGAAGTTATCATCACCCCCCTCCCCATGGTGATGATATTTATTTATTTATTTATTTATTTATTTATTTATTTATTTATTTATTTATTTATTTATTTATTAAGACACTTAAATCCAATGACCCCTGAAAACAAAATTCAATTCCAAGAAAATGAAATGCCCCCCAAAAGTAACATTTAATAATTTAGTTGCAAGCGAATTTTAAGACGAAAAAAGAAATACAGTATAAAAAGGGCATAAAAACAAACCGCAATGCAGGAACTAAAAATTTCAAGACAAAAACTCTGAAACTAAATTAAGATTGGAGGAAAATATATATTCATGCACACTGTAAAAAGGCTGCAGCCATCTTCACAGGTTTGGCTTGCTCCAGTGCCCCCCTACCGCCCCCCTTCTGCTCCAGCGCCCCCACACCGCCCCTTTTCGTTCTACTGCCCCCCCTGAAAAATGAAATCGCCCCCTGGGGGGCATTATCGCCCACGTTAAGAACCACTGCACTAGAGCTCTCTAGGAGAGAATTGTTAAGTTTGTGTCCCAGTGGTATACTGGAGCCAGGGCTTGCAGGGTTGAAGCCCAGGGACTTTCTAATTACTAGGGACTATGACATCCCCCCAGCCTCCCCTGTTCCTTGTGAGCTGAACTGCTCTCCTTTTCTGTACTGGCATGCCTATCAATCAATCCAGCACTAATTAATCCTTCCTTCCTGCCTCTCTGCTGAGTGCTTCCTTTCCCTCTGTTTAGTCTGTTGAGGTCAGTTTGTTTGATGTTGTTCTGTTCACAACTGTAAGTAATGAAACTTTTGATTCTTTCTCCTGCAAATGTCTCAAAGTGAGTAATTGAGATTTTAAGTGCTCGTTAATAAGGGGTAGAATATCTAGGGAACATGAATCTATTCGTCTCTGTGGATCTTGGTAATTTTGCTGTGTATCAAAAGGAATTTTACCAGAATTTCAAAATGCTACAATAATCAAAACAATGGGACTTGCATTCATATTAGTTAAATAAGCCTTGTTTGTTTAGTGTGCCTACTTTTATTAAAATCAACAACTGGATTTACCCTGTAATATATTGTAGTGGTTTAATGAAAGCTTAACTAGTGAGGGTGGGAAATCTCTGCTTTGCCTTTTCCTGGTTTGACTTTCCATATTGCCACCTGGCAGGACAAAGTTCCAAACAGAGTAGTCCTAAAACGAGCTGGAATTTTTAGCATGTATACATTACTGAAACAGTGACATCTACGTTGGCTTGGGCACATCGTGAGAATGGCTGACGGTCGGATTCCAAAAGATCTCCTGTATGGAGAATTAGTGCAGGGAAAGCGCCCCAGAGGGAGACCACAGCTGTGATACAAGGATATCTGCAAGCAGGATCTGAAGGCCTTAGGAATGGACCTCAACAGATGGGAAAGCCTGACATCTGAGCGTTCAGCCTGGAGGCAGGTGGTGGAGCATGGCCTCTCCCATTTTGAAGAGACCCTTGTCCAGCAAGCTGAGGCAAAGAGGCAGTACCAAAACCAGGAAAATCAGGGAGCTGGACAGGGGACAGATTGTCTTCAGTGTGGAAGGGACTGTCACTCTCGAATTGGCCTTCTCAGCCACACTAGACGCTGTTCCAAGTCCTCCATTCAGAACACATTACCATCGTTTCTCAAAACTGAAGGATGCCTACAATTACCACAGAGTTCTGCTGGTTTTGTTTGAAGCATGGTATTTAAACTTGCTGAGGGCTCTGCTGAATTAAGGTGTCTTCTGTTAGTGACATTCGTCTGCTCACAATATTCCAGCTGCATTTAACAGATGAAGTCTTTGTTGCAACAGAATGACCAAAATCCATCCCTCACTTCTGATAACTTTAAAAATTGTATTATCTTCTGACATTGCTGTCGTGACAGTGATTTGCCTCATTTTAACTCATCACAGAGGGGTGCTGTCAGGTTCAGGATGTACTTCTGCAGATGGCTGTAAAAATAAAAGGATCAGATGTAAGAGCTACGTATTAGGAGGGTGGGGAGAGAGGAGGAAAGAAGCCAGTCATTTACAGATGCTTTAAAAATAAGCTGCTTCACCTAAAGCAGTGGTTCTCAAACTGGGGTCCCCAGATGTTCTTGGACTGCAATTCCCAGAAGCCCTCACCACTTACTGTGCTGGCCAGAATTTCTGGGAGTTGCAGTCCAAGAACACCTGTGGACCCCAGTGTGAGAACCACTGCCTTAAAGGACACCACAGGTGAAATAAATTATGGGTTGACACCCGGTAATCACATCCAGCAATTACAATACCCATGCCGCATGGCTGAAATGAAGAAGCCTCCTAAAAATACAGAATCACCACACTGAAGAAACATGAGACTAGCTAGGTGGCAAACCTTTGGTGCTCCAGATGTACTGGACTACAACTCCCCCCTCTTTTGCCAATGATAAATGACCATGGGAATTGTAGTCTCAAACATATGACGTGTCAAAGGTTTGCCACCCTTGAGCTAAGAGAGAGCAGGGCATGCTATGGCAGCACCCAGTGGTGCAGTCATATTTAAGAAGAATGGGTGGATAGATTCCCTCGGGTGTGTGTGTGTTCTCTATACACATACTTAACTGCTCTGGTCTTTGCTGACATGGCAGTTTCTCCCCTTGCTATGGTTTCCCTTCATAATGCTGCCTGATATGAGGTCTCTCAAGATTTTGGCAGCAGTACAATGGTCTCCTGACAGCTTGAAAATGTCATTGATTGAAAGTGCAAAGTGAGCCATCACATAGAGGATACCAAACATTTTGATGCTGCTCAATGCCATGACTGTATCCCATGGATCTGTAGTTTGGTGAGGTGCTTAGGATCCTTCCTCTTCTGTGGTTCAGGAGAGTGCTACTACAGCTCTCTAGCAGAGAATTGTTAAGTTTTTCTCCCAATGGTATATTGGAGCCAGGGCTTGCAGGGTTGAATCCCAGGGACTTTCTAATTACCAGGGACTATGACATGCCCTGACATCCCCTCAGCCTTCCCTGTTCTTTGTGAGCTGAAGTGCTCTCCCTAGACAGCTGGGGAAAATTGATGTTTTCAGGAGAAATATAGTTTTGCGTGCTGGTGTAATGCAAGGTATCTGAGGATGGATTGGTTTTGAGTGTGGAATTAAGAACCATAAACTTTGCAACTCCCCCTCCCCACAAAAACCTGTTTCTTAATTGTTGTTGTGGACCAGTCCAGCTGTTTGCATTTTAGGGCTGTTTTTATGAGGGGTGGGTGGCTGTGGGAACTGTCATGATGAGCAGATATACTCCCAAATATGCCATGATGCTACCCTGACTACAGATCGTGGGTCACGACAGTTAAAGGGTTATCAGATTGCTGTGTAGTGTAGATACAGTATACCTTTCCTGGAGTTCGTATCTTCCTCTCAGCATTATCTGCAAAACAGACTGTCAGCACAATCTTACTAAATGCACTGTTTGGATTCACATTGCTGGACTTTAAACTTCCTATTTCTTCACTGGGCTTTAGAATCTAACCAAAAACTTTGCTGTCCGACTTCATCTAGTTTTCATTTGCTCTTCTTGCCCAGAGTGTGGCAACCGTGGGGTCTTGGACTTGGGGCCAATGTGCTCTATTTAGCATCCATGTGTTAGGATCTTCATCCACAAAGCTTATCTTTAAAAAGCAGTGCTTGCTGAAACAGCAACTATCTTTGCATATCTAGGGAAGGCCTACTGCTGCCAAAGCAAACCAAACATTGAAATCTTAGGAAGATGGCTTGAGTTGGAATTAGTAATAGTCCTTGCCTCTTTTCAAAGAGGAAGGCAAAGGGATTCAAAACTACCTCTGCCCATACATTGCTGACCCCTGGTGGAAAGAAGCCTTCTCTCTAACTCAAGAGTTATTAGGATTATTTAATATTTTTAGTGGTGGAGCCCAGCAGCCTAATGTGAAGCCTGTGACTATTGAAAAGATACTGTCTCTGTGGCGACAGGCAGTAAGATGAGAAGGAAGGAAGAACTACAGTGGTGCCTTCACTTATGAACGTCCCAACCTATGAACATTTCGAGTTACGAACAGCTCTGTTCGCAAAATTTTGCTTCGACTTGCGAACGGAGCTTCAACTTACAAATGGAAAAAATGTGGGGAAGGCGGGAAATTTGAACTTTCAGTTAACTGTTGGCCAGCAAAAAGGCTGCTTGTCTGCTACCTCGCTCTCCCCAGCGGTTAGAGAGTGTGAATACAGAGAGAGACTTCAGACTGCCTACTACCTGGTACTGCCTGGTACTGTACGGACTGTATTTTATTTTGGCTTTTTTATTTTTGGATTTTTGACTTTCTTTTTCAAAACAGAGAGACTGTCTGTTCTGGGTGAGTACACTGTGTTTACTGTACTTGCAGCTTGGGGTTGGGCTAGGTGGCTAGGTGGGGGGTTGTGTTTCTGTGCTGGCTGTTGGTTTTAAAATCAGAAAACTGTTTGCAAAGGTCTGGCTGGCTGTTGGCCTCTAAAGTGCATTTTAGTCTTTTGGTTGCTTGGTTTAGCATGTGTGGATTTAGCATGTGTGGTTTTAAAATGTGTTTTAGACTCCAAACTCTTTTTCCTCCCTCCCATTTTCTTCTCTCTCTCTCTCTTCTCTCTTTTTGTGCTTAACAGCACAAACCTTTGTCTGAGGGGTCTGTGTGCTCCAGTGATGACCTTCTTTCTTTCTTTCTTTCTTTCTTTCTTTCTTTCTTTCTTTCTTTCTTTCTTTCTTTCTTTCTTTCTTTCTTTCTTTCTTTCTTTCTTTCTTTCCTCTTTTTGCCATTGTTACCTCCCTCCCTCCTTTCTTGCCCTTTTTTTAACCTAAGTTCATCTTAGGTTAAAAGAAGAAAAATTCTCCCCCTAGTGGTAGAGGACAGATTAACCGGTATTGCATTAGTTTCTATGGGAACCAATGCTTCGACTTACAAACCATGCCTCGACATAAGAACAAAAAACAGCCGGAACGGATTTATTGGGTTTCAGTACATTCCTATGGGAAATGCTGATTTGACTTACAAACGTTTTGACTTACAAACATCTTCTGGGACAGATTAAGTTTGTAAGTCAAGGCACCACTGTACTAATTTTTATTAACTGAGCAAATCCATTTAAGGAAGCCTATGAGGAAAAAGGAACTAAATCTGGTTAAAGAAAGCCCTAGAGTTGGCTTCCCGGCATGTCAGCTACTATTCTGCTTCCCTCCAACTAGCAGGAGGAAGCAAGAGAAAGAGGTAGAGGGAAATAAGAGGATCAATGTACATCTCAGTCTAAAAAAGATGGCAGGAGACACGCTCAGCTTCATCTGGCCATCTATTTCTTTATCAACCCTCCTCTAGTCAGATTGCTGGCTACATGTGTTGATACTAAACTCCAACAAGAACAACAGTGCCAGGAAAGGACTCTCATGTACATATGTCCACAATATATATATTTATTTATTTTTAATAATTTTTGAGCCAAGTTGTAAAAAGCAATGCCCTGCAAAAAAAAATATGCTTGATGAATAGGAATGGAGGAAATTGGGTGATAAGGATGCAGATTCATGGGAGTTTACACTGTAGGATATTTTATTGGCACAACAACTATCTTAAACTGTAGAAATACAATTTAATATCCTTCATGTGACTTTTAAATTAAGTACTTGGTGTCTATAGCATGGTGGCAGTACTATTCAGTTGCATTTCAGTAACTGGGACAGGATCACATTTATTTAGCTGCAATGGCGTTGCTAAGGACACCATTGCAGCAACCTTGCTTTGACAGAAATGGGCAGGTGGATGGGATATGCAAGGTGGCATTCATCTGTGGAGGAAGTGATGTCCTCCAGCTATGTGACTGCATTGTTCTATGGAGTCAGTACAAGTTGCCTTCATCCATCCTTGCCAGCCATGCTCCCTGCATTCCGCAAACTGCCTGAACTAAAAAAAAATAATTTCCTTTCTGTTCAGATCCATTTGCTGAGTCCTCCACAAAAGAATGGGAAACAACAAAAATAAATAAATAAAAAGACTGAGAGAAAATAATAAAAACGGGAAGTATGGAAAAGGGCGATGTGTAAAATGAATCACAAATAGTCAATAAACCCTCCATGCACAGAAGAAAGAGAATGAATTACAGTTTCATAGCTCTGTGCTAGCCTATATTGGCACCATCTTTCTGGTATTGGATTTCTTCTTGCCCCTTTGCTCAGAATATTCTACAGTTAGATTCTGTAAAGCAGTGTTTCCCATGCAATTGAGATTGTTTTATTTGTTTTTAGGCAGGTTCGCTGTTTTTGTTGCAGCTTGTAGTTTTCACAGCCCGTCTTCAAAAGAGAAATCCCTTGTTTGTAAAAAGCTCCCAGCTGTTATCCTCAAAACACCACCCCTTTCAAATTAACCAGAAAAAAAGTTCTTCTTTAATGACTCAGTCCCCATGGAATGAGGCTGACTTGTTTTTGGCCAGCTGTAGACCTAAATAAACTGTTGCTTTCTGTGTACACACCAGCAAGCCCATAACTCTTGTACTGAATAAAGTTATTGATCTAAACCCAGTTCTTCATCTCAGCTAAAACAGATGCTTTGAACTAACTGGATTGACATAAGTGTTTGTTTTGACTTTAATTTGCTTTGGCAACGAGCATGTGCTATAAAGAAAGTAATATGTAATACAATTCAGCAATTGACTTGATGAGAACCAGTCGTTAGAGTTAGGCCACAGATGGATAACTTCCAGTTTCACACATACTCATCCCCGGATCATGGAGAACTATACTTACCGCCCCTTTTTTTATTTATACAGTACTGTACTTTAAAAAAACCCGAAAAGCTCCATTCTGCCCTCTAGTGGCCAAAAAAAGAGGGATGTGGTGGGGCCAGGGGTCCCAGGAGTGCCCTCAGAAAATTACCCCCTCCCCATGCTATGTAGAGGGCACAAAGTGAGTTTTTGAGACTTAAAAAAAAAAAAACATTTTGCGGGGCCCCAGAGAGAATGTGTTTGATTCCCCAGGGACCACATGTGACCTATAACCCACATTGTGTCCACTCTTGATTACTCCCTTGATTTCTACAAATATTACAAATCATCATATATGGGATGATAATCCTATAGTACTTCAATATTAAATGAAATTTTATCAGACAAGGTGAAAAAAGATACGAGATCTGAATGCTATAATCCTTTTACCGCTCTATCTGGGAATAAGCGACTTCTCAGAGCATCTATTTCAGTAGACATGCTTAGTGTTCTAAGACTGATGGAGGTTGCCTGATAGTGTCACACAGCCTTTTGTGGGGGGGGGGGGAGTGGGTTTGTAATTCACATTACAGAACTTGCCTCTGGAAAATCATGTTTCTTCAAGTCTGAATTGGCAGCAACAAAATACAATGCTCTCTTGTTTCACCTCTGTCAGGGTAAGCATCACCCCCAAGAAATGTATTGCCATATGTAAAAATGACCTCTTCGTGATTTTGTGGAAGACCGCTAGCATTTCAATTCCAAAATGACAGTCAATATAGTATAGTGGTTACAGTGTTTGGCTAGGACTTGGGAGGTCCTGACCCAAGTCCCCATTGAGCCATGAAACTCTCAGGGTGTTCTTTGGTTCAAGACCCTATTCTGGCCTGATCTACTTCATAGGACAGTTGTAAGGATAAAGTTTGTTTGTTTGTTTAAAATATTTTACCTCAATATTCTCCTTAAAAGAAAGGCCCAAGGCGGCTTACAACAATGAAAGACAATACAGTATTTAAAGTTGAAAACTATGAGTATACAACAGTGATTAACAAAATTAAAAGACAATATTTAAAACTATGAACAATGAGTAAAGAGGCATCTTACATCAATAACAGGCAATATTAAGGTAAAGATCAATAAGTATACTTTTTAAAAAAGATCAGTAAGTAATGGCACTCTGAGAAATGCAAAACACAAAAATTGAGAAAACAAAAATCCAATCAAAGCAGTAATACATAGCAATCTATCTAAAAATCACACACAGGTAGCTAGTTACTCAGGGAAGGCTTGTCTGAAGAGAAAGGTCTTTGCCTGCTTGTGGAAGGACAGCAAAGGTGGGGACAACTTGGTCTCCTATGGAAGGGAGTTCCAAAGTATGAGAGCAATGACAAAGAAGGCCCTATCAGATGTACCTGTGAAGGTAGCGGGATGGAGAGAAAGGCCTCTCCTGATGGTCTTAGCACTTGGGCTGGCTCATAATGGGAGATATGGTCTTTGAGATAGCTTGGACCCAAACCATTTAGGGCATTGTAGGTTAAAACCAGCATTTTGAATTGTGCCTGGTAGCTGATAGGCAGCCAGTGGAGCTGCTGTAACAGCGAGCTTGTGTGATTCCTGTAAGCAGCCCCAGTCAGCAACCTGGCTGCTGCATTTTGGACCCGTTGAAGTTTTCTGACACTTTCCATTGGCAGCCCTACAAAGAGGACATTACAATGATCCAGCCAGGAAGTAACTAGGGCATGTATCACAATGGCCTGATCAGATCTCTCAAGAAATGGATGCAGCTGGCACACTAGTTTCAATTGAAACCTGGGCATCCAGGCTCAGGCTGTGCTCCTGTTTTTTTTCCAGTGGGAGTTGGGGAGAGGAGTGACCTATATGTCTCTTTTGCTGGAAGAGCAACTATCATATTGTGCCGTTCTGAGGTTTTGTTGGGAGGGATGTAGGGTGAATGCCAATCACTTAGAGGAACCAATTGTTTTTCCCTGTACCTTAGTGTCTATTACCTCAGTCAGGATTCAGTGTCCATTTTAGAAATCAGTCTGTGAGTATGTTAGTATTTAGAAATGCTAGAGACAAGTTAGAACTGTAGGACCCCCATATCTGCGGGATCAGTATCTGCTGATCCACTTATCCATGGTCTGAAAATATGAAAAAATATTAAAAGAAACATCCTAGAAATATGTATTTCTAAAGGTGAAGATACCAGAACTAGCCACTAAAGGGAGCCGGGAACCATCCTACATAGTACTTACCTATTTAAATAATCTGTGATTTTCAGCATCTGCAGGGGGCTTGGAAGTGATCTCTGTGGATATGGGGGTCCCACTGTATATAGTAACTTAGCTTACTGTAACCAGCAAGTTAAGTGAACCAAGACAGTGAAAGAAACTAATGTCAGCTTTTTCAGGATACTGAGAACTCTCCAATGGAGAAAAACAACTTTCCCCCAGCTACATAGTCCAAAGCTATTATACCACTTTATGTTGCCGATAAGCCCGACAGATCAGTACCGTTTACACCTAGTGAGCCTAACCTTTAAAAACCGAGATGAAAAGGGATTGTGAGGACTTATTATTATCCCAATAGGGTGTGCTCAGAATACATTCATTTTCCACAACAGACTTAAGATTTGAAGGGCTCTTGTAAAGGGTTGCCACAGTCCACTGTTCCAAATCATACAAATTGACATGCAAATCAAGTGCATTAACTGCAATTATTTATCTACTAACATGTTTCATCCTTGGCATTTTTATATAGTTAGCACTGATTTGAGCAAGCCAGTGTAGTGCAAACATTAAGAGTGTTGAATTTGAAACTGAGAGATTGAAGTTTAAATCTCTGATCAGCCACAACGTTCACTTAGTTTCTTTGGAATGATCAATATTTTTTACCTATACCTACACTTGGATTCTGGCCAAGTGCCATCAAAGTAAGATTTGAGCAATATTTGCTTTCGTGAAGAAACCCAACCACCACCATCACATGGTTTGAAGAATACACAAAGATTAGTAAATAAAAAGATGTTGTGAATAATAGGCTGAGGAAATTAAAAAAGGAAAGAAAGAAAGATTCTGGATATGTTTAACCTGATACAGTAGGAATATTGAATTTTATAGTAATCTGCCTCATTTATACATCATAATCCTAATGAGAACTTGAACTGTGAGGAGCTCAGTACCTTGTGCTGGAAGGTTCAAAACTGAATAGCATTTTGAACAGAGATAGAAAATCACTGTATCTCAACTTTGTCCAACAACCCTGTTATCCCAGAAGCTCAACAGAGACTACAAAGAACTAGTTATCAGGTTTCCAATAAAACATACCTAAGGCATGTCTAGGGTCTACATAATACTCTAGACATGACCACTTTATATTTGTATCTAGGGATATAAATTTGAACCACAGCCCATTTCCCACTTCCAGAACTGGCCGGCCCACTCACCAGGCTCCGTGCAACACTGGGGTCCTCCTTTGGTGGCTGTACACCAATCCTGACAGGAGACCAGATGGTGCTTCCCTACCTCCCCAGGCCAGTGCTGAAGGAGGGTCCCAGTGCCATGCACAGCCCGTTGAGTGGATTGGCCAGTTCTGGGGATGGGAATTCATATTTCATATCCCTAGATATGAATACAAAGTGCCCATGTCTATAAGACTCCATTCCTCTGATATTACTGTTTCTCTAGAACAGTGGTTCTTAACCTTTGTTACTCTGATGTTTTTGCAACTCCCAGAAACCCCAGCCAGCACAGTTGGTGGTGAAGGCTTCTGGGAGTTGCAGTTCAAAACTCCTGAGTAACCCAAGGTTAAGAACCAGTGCTCTAGAATACCACCTGAATTTTCACACAAGTCTTTGAGGCCTGGCTCTCTAAGCAGTGTTGGCAAACTCATGCTGGTTAAATGAGAGATGACAACCCTGCATGCATAGCATTTCAGCCAGTGGGACACTGAAGATCTGTCCAATGATTATTCTGAATATTCTCATTCAGTTTGGTAGAAAAATTATCTGCTTTGCCAAGAATTTCACAGGAGGAGAATTTCAGAGTATTCCCCACGAGTGAGGTTTATGGTTCTTGTGCTTGTTTTACAGTGGTACCTCGCTAGATGATGACCCCGCTGAACAACGAATCTGCAGAACGATGACTTTTTGGGATCGTTATAGCGATTCGCAAAACAGTCATTCCTATGGGCGATTTCCGCTTGACGACAATTAGGTCCGTGCTTCATGAACCGTTTGTTCACAAGACAACAATTTTTTCCGACGATCGTCAGCTCCGCAAAATGGCTGCCCTGTGTTTTCCGGACCCACGCTTCGCAGGGCAGCCATTTTAACAGCTGATTTGCATTCGCAAAATGGCTTCCCTATGGGCGATCTTTGCTGGACAACGAGGTATTTTCCCCATTGGAACTCATGAAATGGGTTTCAATGCATTCCAATGGGGAAACTGTTTTCGCATGATGATGATTTCGCTTAACAGCGATTTCAGTGGAATGAATTATCGTCGACATGTGGGGCACCACTGTACTTATCAGGTGGCCAAGCAGTGTCTGTGTGTTTACAGCTTAAATTTCACTGTACGATATTCCGCATGGCAACTAACAGCTCCCTTCCTCGCCACAAGCTGACCACACTTCCATTAAACTTCCAGGGAAGATAATATCAAGTAACTCCTCCTAGAGGCTTTTTCATATCAGGCAATGTGGATAGCAAGGGACGCTGCAGAACGAAGAGAGGTATAGAAAGAAAACACAAATAGAACAAATGTGTTTTGGCTACTTTGCAATGTTATGGTAATGCACTGGATGTCTCTTAGTGTGGAACTAGCTAAAATATCATTTTATTTCAGGTATTTATGTATCACCCAACTTAGTGCAAAGCACTACTCTGGGCAGTTCATTCATTCTTAGAAACCTTTATTGGCATTATATGGTACAAGGGAGTACATACTGTAGCACAGTTACATTCCAGTTCCAGGTAAAGGGAGGGGCAGGCAAGGGGTTGTAGTAGGTTAGGTTCAGGAAAATTTATGAGGGTTTGGGGTGGGGGGAGGTCTTCATAACAGTGAGGAGGAACTCAGCTACTTGACTGGTAATAGAAGTCGAAAAATCGCTCAGAAGTATGGGGGAAGGGTCAGGAAAAAAAGGGGAAAGGGAGGAGAGAAGTGGGCCTAGCAGCCGCTTGCGAGGGATATTGTGAGTTGGACACCAAAGTAAAATGTGGTCCAGGGAATCGGGTTCGGATGCACAGAAATGGCACAGTCTGTTGGAACGAGGAGTTCTTGTAAATCTTCCGAAGTGGGCTGCAGATGGAAAAATGTTCAGCCTGGCAAGCATGAAAGCTGGTCTTTTTTGAGGGTTGGACAGTTGGTTAAAATAATTAAAGGGACGGCCGAGGGAAGGGGATAGGCCAAAAGCAAGAGGAGAGCAAATAGGGTTCATTTGGGAAAATAAGGTTGCATATTCAAGATCATAAAGACTGGACCTAATGGTTTGATGTGCTGAGTGGAGATTCATGTCGGCTAAGGTTTCGACAGAGAGAGATAATGAAGATAATTTGGCTTCTATAAAGTGAAACCACATGGAAGTAAAGGGGTCCTTTAATAAGTCTTGTAAGATTGAATCAGGGGGGGTTAGGAGGTGAATTCTGAGCCAGAACTTGAAGGTAATGGTCCAGGCTAGGGTGGAGGGTAAGTGGATACCCAATTCTAGGATGATGGTGGAGAGTCTAATAAGATTAGGGATCCCAAGGATTTTCCTGAGAAAGGAGGCGGCCACCTTGTCAATTTCAGAGTTTGCTGCCTCGATCCAGATTGGGACTCCATAGAGTAGCTGGGAGATTGTTTTAGAGTATAGGATTTTAATGGCAGCAGGGACATACTGATTGCCAGAGTGGAAGTGAAAATGGGAAATTGCACTGAGGGAAAGGGAGGAAGATGCAGTTACAGAAGTGCGATGTGGACTCCATGAATGCCGGAAGTGAAAAAGGATCCCCAGATATCTGAAGGTCTGAACCTGTTGATATATGGAGTTGCCGACTCTCCAGGATGACGGGGCCCAGGATTTGCCGAAAACCAGTATTTTAGTTTTCTCTGAATTTATAATTAAATCGTTGTTGGAACAATATTGTTGGAAAGAGAGGAGGAGCTTGCGGAGGCCCATTTTGGTGATAGAGAGGAGAAGGGCGTCATCCGCATACATGAGGAGAGGGGTAGGCGAGTTATTTAGAGCAGGAGGAGAGAAATCGGTACCGGTTAGAAAAGAAGGAAGGTCAGCGAGAAAGAGATTAAATAAAAGGGGGGCTAGGATGCATCCCTGGCGTACACCCTTGGTGACAGGGACATTGTCTGTCAGGGTGCCAGCACGATCAATCCTGATTCGGCATGTATTGGAGGAATGTAAGCGCTGTATTAAAAACAGGAGGTGTTGGTCAATCCCCCAGTTGGAGAGTTTCCTCCAAAGTAAATCTCTGTTGACCGAATCGAATGCACCTTTGAGATCAATAAAGGCTGAATACAGTTTGGTGCCGTGGTGTTTAGTGTATTTGCTGATCAAAAAGGAGAGTGTGAGGATATGATCCAGGGTGGAGGCACCCGGGCGAAAACCAATCTGTTCTTTGGCAGGGAGCCCAATGGCAGAAGACCAAGAGGTGAGTTTCGAAAGGAGGTATTTGGAGTACAGTTTTCCTATAAAGGATAGGAGGCTGATAGGTCTATAATTGTTTGGAAGGGAGGGGTCACCTTTTTTGAAAATTGGGACGATAGTTGAGGAAAGCCAGGAACAGGGGATAAGACCAGAATTGTTGATAAGAGTGAAAAGGTTAGAAAGGAAAGGGGACCACCATGTGGGATTATTGAGTAGGAGTTCGGGGAAGATCCCATCTGGGCCAGGGGCTTTCCGGGGTTTTAAGGAAAGAATCAGCTCCATGATTTATTCTGGGGCAACCGGAGGCCAGGATGGGAGGTTGGGAGGTGGAGTGGGATTAGTTAGGGTAGAGCAAGAAGAAGCAAAGGTTGTGAAGAAGTACTCAGTCCAAGCAGAAGCTGTTATGGGAGTTGGCGAGCAGAGAACGGCGGAAGGAGATGTATAGAAAACCAAGGCCCTACTCTGGGCAGTTTAAGTCAAGAAGATAACACATCAAACCAAAATGAAAGCAACATTAACACCTATCTCACCTACAGGCCCTGGCTCCATGTGAAATTTATTTTCCAAGTCTTCATTTTTGACCTGGGGAAAAAACCTGTGAACTTTTCAAAATATTTACAAGCTGAATACTCTGATCAAACATTTCCTCTTCTATCTGTCCTCCCTCAGTCCCTTATGCAGTCATCCAAATAAAGGGCAGGGGAAATGAAACACATCCTAATGAGATCAGACCAGGAAGGCATTCAATAAAATTCAGAACAGTGACAACATGATATACAGTATGCCATTAAATCAAAGTGAGGAAACTTGTGGCTCTGAGGTGATGATTAAATAGAACTCCCACCATCTCTTACTGTTAGTCACCATAATTGTGCTTGATGGGAACTCAAACAGATTCCCAACCTTTTGCTAGGGATACACCTCAGCTAAAAGCAACATGTGATCTCCTAGCCACTCTGTCAAGATATTTACTGATATCTGAAATGTAAGATGACAAACATACCTTTAAAAAAAAAAAAAAGGTCTCATCATTATATCAGTTCCAGTATCTTGTATTTATTTCTTAAAAGTATTATTTGCTGCTATAGGTTAGGAAAATCCTTCTGGCTGGCCCTGAAAATAGAGACAGTTGTTTTCCCCCAACAGTCATCCATCAAACAGGTGGTGACTATAATCAATCAATCAATCAATCAATCAATCAATCAATCAATCAATCAATCAATCAATTAGTTAATCAATCATTCAATCATTCAATCATTCAATTAATTAATTAATTAATTAATTAAGGGATTCAGATCAGCTCCCGGTATTAAAAAGACAGTATGTCATAGATTAAAAATAAATAAATTATAAAACTAATGAAAATGCATTGAATGATGGAAAGCACGTAAAATGTTAAAAAGCTATCTTAACTACGAAATGGCATTCAGGAACTCAGTCATGATTGTTAAAAGTCAACCTGAAAAGGTGGGTCTTCAGCTGTCAGCAAAAGGATAAAAGGGAGAGAGCCAACCTAACCTCCAAAGGGAAAGCATTCCATAACCTGGGAGCAGCCACAGAGAAGGCCCTCTCTTGTTTCCCCATCAACCGTCCCTGCGCTGGCAGTGAGACCGAGAGGGGGGCCTCTTCTTATGATCTTAAGTGCCAAGAAGGCTGATATTTGGAGATACTGGGTTTTAATACTAGGAGTTCCTTCAGGTAGCTTGGACCAAATCCATATAGGGCTTGACAGGTAATGACCAGCACTTTGAATTGGGCCCAGAAACAGACTGATAGCCAGTGCAGTTCCATTTATATGTGACGGAGGTGGATGGGTGGGTGAGAGAGATTAGAACTAAGCTCTAATTAATTTTGTTTGTTATTTCTAAAAACATCTTCTTGTACTATTTAATATCTTGCACAAAATTGGAAAAGGGATCCTTTAATCTGTGGTAATTACATCATTCCTGCTGTGCAGGCAGAGCTGCTCAATAGGTTTCACCCTATGTTTTAAAAAGAGAGAACAAAATAATCTCTTTATTCGGATTGCTCTGTCTTTCACCTTCCCACTTAACATAGTCATCATGACCACCAGCTACGATGAATGATTATGGGAGAACACAGATTCTCTGTGTCAAGAGTTATCCCAAAATGTTTTGTTGCCTATGGCAAAGGGAAAAATTATGGCCCTCTCCATTTGGACGTTGACCAATTTGGCATCAGAATTTTCCTTCAACAGGGCTAAATGTTTAGATATTTATGCATAATTTATTCATGCAGCTCATTTTTGTTCTAATCACTAACAACTGGAGCTCCTCTCCAAACAGAAATAGATATAGCAGTGTCTAAGGTAAAAAAATGAAAAATACATCCCATATATTTTCTGTTTTGCACTTTGCCCATATCATTCTCATTTACCATTTCTCCACAATAGCAAACTGAGTGGCTGCATTTGGCCTGTAGGCAGTACTTTGCCTACTCTTGGAGTACAGATTTCTGACAGAAATTTAAGATTAAATGTTGATGGAAATACATATACCAGTGGACCCTCGACTTACAGACGGCTCGACTTACAGACTTTTCGAGTTACAGACTTCTCTGGCTGCAAAATTTAGATTCGACTTGCAGCCGGAGAATCGACATACAGACCAGAAAAAACCCAAAATGGAACAAAAATAGAATAAAAACCGCCAGTTATGGGATTAATCGGTTTTCAATGCATTGTAGGTCAATGGAGATTCGAGCTACAGACTTTTCGACTTGCAGACACCATTCCAATACGGATTAATTCCGTAAGTAGAGGGTCCACTGTAATTGCCAGGGGCTTTTAAGTGCAGACGCATAGTCCAGGAATGGGAGGGTATATATCACGGGTTCCCAACCTGGCGATTGGGACCTCCAAGAGGGTCATGAAATATTTTCTGGGGGAGTCACCACAGTTATTTTTAGTTGCAATTATTTTTGTATTTATTATATTAAATATGCTATACACAATGCTGTCTTGTTTAATCTTCTTGGCCTGCAGACAGATAATTTTAATCTGAACCAGAATTACAGGCAACCTAGAGTTCTTAGTTATTTCTGGTCCCTTTTGGGTGGATTTTCCATTTATGCATGTGCAACCGCTCCTACCCCCTCTGAAATTCTCTGCTTCTCTGTATGCACCTCTGGAGGATTGATGTCAGGCCTTTGGACCAGAGCGTCAGCCTTGTTCAAAGAGGCTTGAATGAGGTGGGTATGTGGTGCACACTGGGAGTGCTAACATCCAATATGGCGGCAGGATGGAAAAGTTATTCTCACTGTGCCAGTGGTTTGTTTCACTCCACCTGAGTCTCCAGCTCTTCTAGGTACAGCGATGGCAGCATAGTGAAGGGAGAGGGGACCTGGGCAGAGAGATGCCTCCAGGCCCCACTTGAGTCTTGGAGGAGGAAGGTAAGAGGAGCTAAAAGGTGAAAGAGAAGAACCAGGGAGGGGGTGGGCATGGTGCGGGTTGCATGTGGGGTATTTATTTGGGCTTGAGGGAGAAAGGCTTTTCACTGAGGGGGCTTTTTGAGGATGAGGAGACATGGAGGGAGAGTCATTTCCATACTCAAAAAAGGGAAGTAAATTCAAAGACATTTTTCCCTCTCATTTTTTTTCTGATATAGTCAGATTTAGAGCCCTGCCCATAATTATGTATTAAGAGTCTCGTGGTGCCGTGGTTAAACTGCAGCACTGCAGCCAAAACTCTGCTCATGGCCTGGGTTCAATCACAGGTAGCCAGCTTGAGATTCACTCAAGAGATTCACTCAGCCTTTCATCCTTTTGAGGTCAGTAAATTGAGTATTCTGCTTGCTGGGGCAGGGCAATGTGTAGCCTGCATAAGTAAATTGTAAATCATCTAGAGAGTGCTTTAAGCACTCTGGGGTGGTATATAAACACTATGCTTTTACATTAATATGAATGTATTAGAGTAAAGTTTTATTCTGAAAAATCTATTTTAATGTCTTTTCTTTACCTCATTAAATGCTTTTTTATTCAAATGTGGCAGGTTACTTGGTTATAATGAAAGGGGGCTGCAACTCAAAATAGGTTGGGGAACTGCTACTGTATATATGCTAGTGTTGATTTCTTCAGCATTGGAAATGAAGAAATAAACAAAATATATAGTTTAAGACAATTTGTATTTATTTCCTTGCAGGAGGCCATTTCTTGATTAGTTTGGCAACTTTGCTCTGTGCTGCTCATGTCAGGAAGATGCATGAGGATTTATTTCAGGGCAGACAGATGAATGAGCCTCTTCCATCAGAAAATAGGATTTGTAAAGCAAGAACTGCTGGTTTGCATTTCAGCACATTTTGAGCACTGTATATGATTAAGTTTGGTTTCTTCATTGTGACACAGTTTAACTTAACAAGCTTTGTCTCTTATACAAACACACAGGGCAGTATTGCATTGACCATCAATTAAGGCAATACCTGCCCAGAGGTAGGGCAGAGGGTGCTCAGCCCACCCTCTGCCTTACCTCTGTTGCACAAGCAGAAATCATAGTGGGGCTTGCACTTGCACAAGGAAATGCTATTGTGAGAAAGGGGGCAAGAGGAAGCCACCTCCCCCTGTGTGCTGTTCCCTCTATCCTGGAAAAGGGAGGGTTACTCAGAAAGTCAAGCCCCAGGGCTTGGAAGCAGGGAGAAAGAACATGCAGAGGAAAAAACTGACAGCACAGGCTTAGAGGAGAGAAAAGGAGAAGAAGAGAGAGGTGGGGGGGAGAGAAGAAGGAGGAAGTATATAAAGGTGGGATGAAAAGAGGGGACGCAGAGAGGAGACAGGGTGGACTGAGATTGAGAAGAAGGCAGGAAAAGGTCTACCAGAATAGACTGGGAATGGATTGAGTTGGAGGATCTGTGGACAGGGGACTGGGAGAAGTTGATTTTGCTCAGGGAAGAAGCAGCGAGATGGAGACAAGAGAGAATCCCCAGGAAGCCTTCATATTGGGAAGAGCAAGAGAAGAGAGAGAGGAGGGGAAAAGAACAAGGCTTGTGTGATTGGGTTCATTTGAAAGTTGCGGCAGTTCCTCAGCTTTGGTGGGAAATAACGACTGAGACTTGTCCTTACTGTTTACAACTTTGAGTTTATTAAACCTCGGTGTTTCAACAACCACCGCAATCGGATCGTAATAAGACAAATCAGGCAAAGGTCCATAACTAGATGAGGATAGTTCTTCTTGAAAATTAGGGTAACTCACTGAGGGGCTGGACCAAAGCGCTCCTGATCCATGGGATTTCTCAGAAGGGCGCTCCTTACCACGCAAATGGTGTCACAACTTGGGTGTTGAACTCAGTCTCCATTTTTCGGTGGCTTGTTGTACGTCTGCTCCAGCCAGATCACCTTCCTTCCACCTCCCTGTCCCCGCAGGAAAACAATCACTGTCCATTCTTGAGTTTCAAACGTTGTCTCTCATTCTCTTTTCACCTCCAGGTCCAGTAACAACCCACCAACCTTTAGGTTAGGAAAGTCTTTCAAAGGACCACACGTCCTCCCATACTTTGAATTTACTCCTTCATTCTCGAATTTACTGCCTAATCTCCTCTCTCCTTGATCTTATATACTTTCCTCCCATACTGTACTTACTGTATGTTTTTAGCTCCTCCCCTTTTCCTCCCTCTCCTTCTACCAGACAGACCTCTATCTTCCCTTTCTCCTCCTCTGGTGTCTCTATGGGTGAGGACGGCTCAGTTTCCTCCTTCTTTACTTCACATCTTGGTACAGGGAAAAGTGGGAAGAGGGGAAATGATGAGACCCGGGAAAGTCCCTCTCCAACCTGTACCAGGCCTGTACAGTCTCCACACTCTTCTGTGGCGTATGGATTTTTGTTTGTTAGTGAAGCAGAGTTCATCCTGCCATACATCAGGCCTCAACACTGGTATGTTGAGTGTAAATTCAATGGTGGGTCATCTCTGTGGGGCTGAGGCCTGCTTTTCAGATTTGCAGACAGCCTGTGTGCAAGAATGGCCTTTGGATTCATCTAAGGCCCACCTCTGCATTCGCTTAAAAATGCATTTTACCTTGGCATTCTTCCAACCATGAACCCTTTGAGCTCTTTCATATTTCATGTGATTGTGTTTCTTGTGTTTCTTAAATCAGTTTCTTTTGTTCTTTGTTCTGTTCTCATAGACTGCTGTATGATTTGTACAAATGAGAAATGGTGTAGAGATACTACTGCTATTACTACTCAAGTCAAAGCTTTTCATATACATTATCTTCATCAGTGTGAAAAAATTATATTAATCCAAAACTAAATCCACAGTTTAGGTTTGGATAGGAGAAGGTCAATGATAGTGACAATGGAAGGACAGTTTGAAATGCTGTATTAGTTAGTGGCCAAGCTATTCAGTCATATACATAGTTAGGTGAATGACAAGTTAATAATCCAGAATGGCTAGAAAGTAGCTGGAATCATATCTGTAAGATTGAGAGCAAAGAAAGACTCATCTTCGATGTAACTTCTGTCACTCATGGAATGAAGTGGATAGACGAAGTCAATATCTCTGAGGAAAAAGGAGTAACGGATCAGAAGCAGTCTGAGAGTTGGACTAGACTATACATTTACTATGCACATTTTTAGAAGAGATGCTCCCTTGAGTGTCATAGCATTAGATATGCAGTTGCTTGTCTACATATCTTGCATGTAGCATGCTTGGTTTTATTATTAGCTATTTGACGGGAAACACAGGCTTTACCTGAAAAGCTGGTTGACAGGTATGAATGTCTTCAGAATCCCACTGGAAGAAAAACAGTTTAATTGGAGGAAAGCATTCTCTTTAATGTCTATCATGATTCAGAGAGCAACATGAGGAGAGACTTGTTTTAACCTTTTGAAAAAGCTCTTTGGAGTGCCTCTCTGGATGATATTATTTATTCACTTCATCATTAAATTTACCTGTCACAGCCTACCAGAAACACAGAACAGACATTTGGTCTAGATGGGTGGGATAGAAATCCAATCAATCAATCAATCAATCAATCAATCAATCAATCAATCAATCAATCAATCAATCAATCAATCAATCAATCAATGTACAAGAAAAGTCAGATTAAAAAGTAACTTTTTATGAACTAAAACTCCCAGAATTCTTCAGCTAGCATGGATGCTTTTCATAGTCTGAAAGACTATAAAGTAACTTCTCATGCCAACAGAGTCCATTCAGTTCCAGGATTTTGAGGGCTGAACTCAGAAGATTCACATATTTGAATCCTATGTTATTGCTAAATTTGAGTTATTACCTCTTTTTCCTTGGGAGGCTGCTGATTTTCAACTCTTACAGTCCAACACTGTTCTCGCCATGCAGAAAACGGCTATATCTATTGAATTTGGCTTGTTGAAATGGGGTAAACTTTTCTTTTAAGGATTTAAAAATCTCTTCAGGTGGGAGGTGAGAATACATGAGATTTGTTATTGTTGAATGACTGAGATAATGAAACTTACAGATTTCACATCCCTAAGGCAAGTATTTTACATCTCTGGTGACCCCCCACAAGGGAAACCCCATTCAGGTAAGCAGTGCCTCAGGATCAGAGCATGAAACCATATGTTGTTGGACTCCTATCAGCTCCAACCAGTATGTCCAATGAGCACGAGAGATGGGGGCTTAACAGCAATAGCTGCGTTCATATGATTGCTGCACTTTCCCAGACAGTGACAAAGTTTCAGCAAGAGTGGGGAACCAGTAGAACTCCAGACGTTGTTGGGTCTACTTAGACAGATTCTCTAGCTCTCCCTAGAGCATCCCACTTTTGGGGAAATGAAACATATGCAAGAATGTGAACAAGTTTGTCTGTGTGATTAGACTCAGTAGAAGCTGGTGACTCTGATGCCCAGTGGCAGTAAGCCCCTCTGAGTTTTAATCTGAACTTTACAGGAGCTATCCAAAGTGCTGAATCACACCAGCAAGATAGGTTCAGCTCATTGGGTAGTTTTCTGAATGTTCGAACTAAAACCCATAGCAGAATCATCACCATTGCAGAAATAGGAGTCACCAGACTCCACTGGATACTGCTTTCTATTCCCCCGCCCCATACATTTCTGTAAAACTGCATATCACAGCTACATTTCTATAACCACAAAATGTAACCTCTTGATGTTGTTATGGAAAACAGTTATTACATTAGTTAGTACAGGAATTTATGCTTTCGCCATTAAATAAAGGCATGTATGAGTACACATAAATACCACTTTCATTATCTACTGCATTAGTTACAGCTGTAAGAATGAATGGAGCCTGTAGGAAGACGCAATGTTATAATCATCTTTCCTAATTGGTTTTTTTTGGTTTTCAACACTATATTTCATTCTTCTTCCACTTGTAGTAATGATTCTCTACTGAGCAGTGCAGACCACTTGTTATTGAGTTCCTCAGCAAATTATGGCATAGTGTGCTGTAAATAGCTTAGGGAAATGACATGTTTTAGCTGCAATCTGGTCTGAAACGTTTCATGATCTGAGATTATATAATGCATTTAAAAAAAGAAAAAGAAAACAATAAAGAGAGACACGTTTTGAAAGACTTGGAACTGGTTATTTCTCACATTTGCTCAAAGCTTTTTCATTATTCTTGGGAGACCAAATGGTGCTAGAAATCTCACTAGGTTTTTGCCAAACATTTCCAGACAAACAAAACAAACCACTGCCCCCAAAGGACCTTTGTAACTCCAGGGTATCTCTTTATATTATGTTGGCTTTGCAAATGGATTTTGTATTTTAAAAATTGGCCTCCTGCTGCAAGCTCAAGGCAGCTGACCAAACATAATCTACAATCACAAAGTCAGACAGTGCCCACTTATAACAAGGAGCTCAAAGCACTAAAAATAAAATCTCCTTGGGATGCATTCAGCCCATCACATCAGCCTTCTATGATTCTTTTACTGACCAAATCTGTTCTCAGTTTTGTTTTGTTTGCTCATTGTAACTCCGTGTAATTTAACAAGCTTCATCTCTGGTACACACTCAGGGCCATATTGCATTGACCTTCGATGGAGCTCGCTTTGTGCTCCAACCAGTCTTTGCCTTACCTCTGTTGCACATCACAGCATGGCCCCATTCTTACACAAGAGAACACTAAAAACATGTTTTCAAAGAGTAAAGTAGTATATACAGTAGCCCTAAATCCAATACAACCACAGCACAGAGAAAATCTTTGCCGGCGCCATGATTGTGTAACTGCTTGTGCAACCTCTTCCATAATCTCTTGCACAACCTCTTAACCACAACTGTATTAGACAGTACACAGTGAGATATAGACAAGTACAATTTGTAAAAGAGTTAGGTAAAACACAATCCTACTCAGCAGATATTAAATGGTGTGGGCAAATAAAGCGCATTGCCTGGCCTTGGAAAGAGATGGCAGAAAGCATGCCTATTGGGGAAGGGCATGCCAAAGACAAAACACCACACGTCACCGCACAAGGACCCCAGAGGAACTTAGAATTTTACTAACAAACATAATATTTTCCTCTGGGAAGTTTATCTCTAACATTTTGGGGACTTTAGAAATAAAAAATTAAAACTTTTGTGCCATCATAGTGGTCACAATGACCAGATAGGCGGGGTATAAATAAATAAATAGATAAATAGATAAATAGATAAATAGATAAATAGATAAATAGATAAATAAATAAATAAATAAATAAATAAATAAATAAAATCAAGTCAGTTCTGATTTATGGTGACCGTTTTCAAGGCTTTCCAGATAAAAAGCACTCTCTGGGGAAACCCTGGGACTGTGCAGCTTGTCCAAGGCCACACAGGCTGGCTCTCCTCCCAGGAGGCACAGTGCAGAATCAAACTCTTGACCATATCTAAACCACTGAGGTAACAAGAATTGAATTCTGAATTAGATTTAAAGTTTCTTTTTGCTCAATCTAGGCAATAAGCTTATTGTGTTCTGAAACAGTCTCCAAAGGAGCCCCATACACAGCGTCGAGACAGCATGTTAGCAGAGCGCAAATAAGTGTAGCCAGGCTACCTCTGCCCATTTAAGAAGATTCAGTGAATCAGTCTCTTCTACAGTACTTCATTTTCCAGGTCTATATTATTCCCCGGGGCACCTATATCCTTGTCGGCTAAACTGACCAGCTGTATAGTGTGAGTATCACAAACAATGAAATAGAGTTACATATTGAGAAAGTCATCCAATAAGTTCTCATATGTTCCCCACATTCTGTCTGCACGTGGTACCCCATGTGCAAGAGTTTACTGCTTGCTTTCTGGGGCCCTGTACTTGTGGGGTGGATGGCTAAATATGCCATATACATCTTTCTACTATAATTTTTAAGAATGGCTTATTTGTTTGTTCAAAATGGGAATGTGTCCAATTGTTTCATTGCAAATAAAATATGAAAAATACAAGTATTAAAAGCTCAAACCAATGTCAGTTCCAACTGGCCCTTTGAAATCAATGGCATTTAAGTTATGTTTGATTAATCTATTCAGTTTGGTTCAATACATCTATTCTAACTGGGACTAATATTAGATTTAGCCTAAAAAGTGTTCCATAAGATGGTATTAGGCTACATGTTTGAAAGGAAATTGTAAAAGCACTTTCATCAGCCAGTTGCCTAGATCTCTTTTAAACATTACACTTCACTGCACCAGTCAATGCTCATATGGAGAGGCCCTGACTTGCGTTGATACACCAGTAAAAAGATAAGCTACCTCTTGTCACTGTGTCGTATTTACTTGCTTTTGTCTCTGTCATAAATATGTCTGGTTGTGAAAAGTAAGGCGGAAGTCCCTAATACATATTTCTATTTCATTTTATGAAGGACTTGGTTATTTATTTAAGCTTAAGTTAGAGTGTGACTGCATTGCCACATACCACATAGTTTGTGTTAGAGGTTTTTAAACCAGTTGGGGACTATCAGGAATAGTTTCTGGTGCTGAATTCACTGTAGTTACTGTTGATATGATTATCTATTTTCAGTTGTACCAACTGGTACAATTTTCAACGGGATCACAAGCCCATTCCATTAATATTCCTATTTCCCACCTTCCCCTTTATCCCTCCCCATTTATCCATCCTCTCTGGCCAGCTGCTGTGGATGTCAGGCATTGGGAAGAATTAGTCCTCATGTTCCATACAATGATGGTAACTGCTTTTTCCACATAGTGCAGAGATATAACATTAATATCCGTGCAGTTTATGACTTGGGCACACTCTTTTAAAATTTATTTATTTATTTATTCCTGAAGTGACATAGCACTGAATTGATTGAACAGCTTGTTAGTCTAGTGCAACTTCTTGTCATTTTTTTGAAAAATTGACTAGCTTTGTCAATTTTATCTGGATCCCATTAAGGCTTTAAGATCAAGGCAAGAAGATGAGGAGGGGGAGTCCTCTCACAAACAGACTGGAGAAAGAAATTCCAGTTCCAGCCCACATCAATGACAACTACACACCTTGTTTGGATTAGCTCTTAGTGAAATGACTGCAATGAGGAAAACAAACTAACAAACCAGCAAGGCAGCCTAAAAAGTATGATGTTTATCTGACACAGTGCTAAATTTAACAAGCATATATAAAATTGACAAAGCTGGTCAATTTTACAAAAAAAAATGACAAGAAGTTGCACTAGACTAACAAGCTGTTCAATCAACTCAGTGCTATGTCACTTCAGGAATGAATGAATGAATGAATGAATGAATGAATGAATGAATGAATGAATGAATGAATGAATACATACATACATACATACATACATACATACATACATACATACATACATACATACATACATACATACATACATACATACATACATACATACATACATACATTTTAAAAGAGTGTGCCCAAATAGAAGAATTATTTGGAGGAGGAAAGACCACAAAGCGCTCACTTGAAGGGAATTATCAAACTGTAGGGACATACTCTGCTCCATTGGAGATGTCATGGTCATTGTTACCAATTTTATTTACATAGGCCAGTTCACATCTTGATGGTGACCTAAATGTAACCACTGTGGTGATATCTGAGCCCACAGCCATGTATACATCTGAATTTCGCTCATAGGAAGGTGCTGTTTGTGCAGACTGACATTCCCCCCAGGGAAGGCTGAGATTTGGGACCTAACCAGATACAGAGATGGGAGGCTGGTTGAACAGGGAGGTTTTCTGGGAGCTGTAGTAAAAACACTCTAACCTTCACATCTTTGCCAAAATGACTGGCAATGCATCTTGCTCAAAGAAAGCATCAATTCACTGAACACCCAAGAAAGCAAAGTCTGTTGGTGAGATAGTTGCTTCTATTCCAGAGAAGCTCATGGAAGGCAGTATCTGTCCCATTTCTTAGAAATGCTATTCCCACCTGGCCACACTCCAAAGGGAAAAAGGTAGCATTTCCAACAAATATCTGATTTTGATCTATAATTTAGAATTTCCTGTGAATTAATAAGAAGGGATTGCTTTCAGAGTATACTGGTTTAATTCCCCCCCCCCCAATGAGCATAAATTGACCAAAATCCTGTTGAGCAAATTACACCTGTTTGAGGCTCATGATGTCAGCAGAAGAGGAAAATCTTTGGTAATTAAAGAGTTCCTGCCTCAATCCCAAACTTGACTTGCTTGCAACTCGCTTGAAATAGTTTCATGGAGGGTGAGTTGGATGACCCCTAGGAGTGAAGCAAGAATTCTTTAATCACCAGTAATGGTAATTAATATATTCGTACTTCAAAGTTGGGGCTTACCCAACTCTCCTGAATCCTACTTCTTCACTCTGTCCATTGCACTACATTGGCTGTTATTCAGTTGGTTTGTATTGTATTGTATTTTTACTGTCAAGGACAGCAAGAGATACTGTTGGAATCCCTGCCATTTGCCCCCAAAATAACTTGATGTCTTGACTGGAGGGAGCTGGGTTGACATTTGCTACTTTATACAGCAAAAAAATAAAAAAAAACATTTTCAAAAATTGTATATTTTGAAGAACCTGGGTAACAGGAATATATGGAACAGGACTCCAACATCTCCACATGGGCTTTGTGGATAATTTTTGTTAAATGCAAATGATATTTCATAACATAATTTTATGAAGCTTGTAAAATTAGAAATACATGCAGACAGATACGCATAGACATTTCTCTCTCTTTATACAGTATGCTTGGTAGGTGGCCATGATTCTGTCTTACTTGTAGACTTCAGTGTGTCTTAATTAAACCTAGATATGCTATAAATCAGATCATAAAAGTACTGCAACACATTT
The DNA here is from genome assembly GCF_051106095.1 of Pogona vitticeps. NCBI lineage: Eukaryota > Metazoa > Chordata > Lepidosauria > Squamata > Agamidae > Pogona > Pogona vitticeps. Next base: position 214,931,929 of record NC_135784.1, on the reverse strand, counting down.
TTTAAAAATGGAGGTGGAGAGAATGAATGAACTCATTTTTATCCATCCTAGGCAGCAACTCAGAACTCTTTCAGTTTGTATAGTCTATTGCAGTTTGATTAATAATACTGCTTCTTCCCATGCAGTCACTCTGCTGTTATATATTTCTCTCTGTTCTTTGGCGCTCGTTACTTTCACTCTCTTCAAAAATGAAACAGTGCTCCTACTTGGGTCACTTAATTACAGCCCACACAACGCCCGGTGGGGGGAACATTTTGCTGATTCATGGAATTCTGATCAGCTCCAAATTACTCTCAAGAGCAGCCTATTACGAATCCTGCTCTCAGGTTTCTCCCCTTTTCTTGAGTGCTGACATATCTTTGATCGCAGGTTCTCTCTGTCTATTAACCACATTTCAAGTTTCAGATCTTTTCACCCCTAGCACTTCTGCACATTTTAAAATCTCTTTTTATCCCTCTGAATTACATGGTTCTCATTTCCACTATAAAGCCACAAGTATTTTGCTACTTCAGGCAGAGGACAAGATGGCACCCTAGTTACTGCAGCCAAATGTGGTAGCAGTTGAAGCTTACTTCAATAAAAGGCAATGGGATTGAATTCTCCACACCTGAGAAAACAGGTCAGTTTAGAGAGTGCAGGACCGGCTTTATGGCACACACAGCTCTGTCTTCCAAGAGAGAGAAAGGACCTGGCGCTCAGGTGGAACAATTCAGAGGCTGCCCTGAAGTAGGTGCCTCACTATTCCTATAATAAAGCCAGCCTGGGAAAACATGGCCATATAATGGTGGGTTCATAATCTCCTGTTTTGCTTGCTTGTTTCTGAAGTCAAGAAATAAAAAGCTGTTTCAGGGGAGACATAAGACTATTCTAAGTTCTTAAGGGCTTTAATGTTCCATAAACAGCTCACACAGAAATTAAGCTGCAAATCTCCCTGTCTGTATCTAGGTACTGATGCCACAGATAAGAGAACAATACACATAGAGGTCCAGTACTGGTGAGCAGAAAAAACCCTCAGTATTTGAAGGGGAGTGGGGAGAAAGAAAATTAAAGTTTAGCACCACAGAGCAATTAGCAAAGGTGTTAAGTCAACTTGCTAAGCAATTTGGGATATCAGACATGCAATCAACATGGGAGACAATAAAAGACACTGTAATCAATGATTAAGTGGAACTGCAGGGATGTAAAGCACAGGAGATTCGTATGTAATTGAATTTTAGAGAAAATTGATCTTTTCATAACAATCTGCTTTCTGAAAACCATTTGTTCTTTTTTAAAAAAAATTGGGAAAGCTTTTTATCAAAATGGAAAATGGATTTCAGTCCCAACCCTCACCTTTTGAAATTGTATCAATGTATGCTTTAAAGTAATCTTTCCCTCCACCTTTGATGCCAGACTGTACAAGGTAATACCAATCTTGTCACTAAAATCCTGTAGCAAGTTGCAACTGGAGTAGGCTCATTGAATCAATGGAACTTACAGAAGAGTTGACCCACCTAATCCCCTCTAATTCAGTTGGCCTACTCTATTTGCAACTTGCTACTGGGTTTTAATCAGTGATTGTTAAATTAATGCGAAAGTGCCTAAATCATATTTCTAGAACCACAAATGTGGATTCCACCCTATCCGCAGGGAAAAGACTGATGTGGCAAAAGTCAAAACTACTATATATAAATTAGAATTTGGTGGGAGCAGAGAATGTAAAATTGGGTACAGAATATAGCTAAGGGGTGCTTCTCTGTGTTCATTTTAAAATTGTTGTAAATTGTAGATATGTATGGAATAATCCTGACTGGATTCTGAGCAGCCAGTATAGCTGAAATTCTCAGTGGCTAACAATGTGACCATGGAGCAGCTTTGAACAGTTTTCAGATCAGATTTCCTGAAATCCAACAGCCAGCTTGGGCTAGTGCTTGGCTGGTTGATTCTGAGGAACTTCCCCAATCTCTGAATCATAAGCATGTTTATTATTATTATTATTATTATTATTATTATTATTATTATTATTATTATTATTATTATTATTATTATTATTATTATTATTATTATTATTATTATTATTATTATTATTATTTTATTTTATTTTATTTTATTTTTATTTATTTATTTATTTATTTATTTATTTATTTATTTATTTATTTATTTATTTATTTATTTACTGGCCAGGTATGTAAACCATACCCGGAATTTAATATGGCTACCAGCCACACTTAAAAACAATACACACACACACACACACCATAAACAGAAAAATTCACAAGACAATTAAGAATTGAAATTATTGAAAAGAAACTGTCAAGGAATATCTGGCTGCAGAGACAGAGGTTGGGAGTTTGAGTCCTCATTGTGCCTCCAGGGAGAAGAGCCAGCTTGTGTGGCCATGGGCAAGCTGCCCAGTCCCAAGATGCCATAGAAGAGGAGAATGGTAAATCGCTTCTCTACTTTGAAAACCCTGAAAAGGGTTGCCATAAGCCAGAATGGACTTGATGGCACATCATTATTATTAATCCTACATAAGTGGGTACAAGTATGGGGTGGGGAGTCATGGTAGAAGACACTTCCATTTTGTGGCAGTTGTATCTTCTTCAGTCATGTCAGAAGCAACCCAAAGGGGCTACAGCTAACAGGATGCTGCTGTTGCTGTCCAGGGGATGCCAAAATGTGTTCACAGTCCTCACATTCTTTGGGGAAATGCCTTCCGTGTCCCTCACTTGTACCTAACAGTACAGTACCCACATTCCTCTGTGTAAACTTTCTTGAGCAATGGTGGGCAGAGAGTAGATTTGGAGTTACTGACATCTTTTGGTGAATTATAGTAGATTTGAAGGAATCCTTTGCTTCTAGTAGTTTAACATGGCATTAAAAAAAGGGTTAATTGCCCCTGGACTTACTCCACCCTGAAATGATAGAAATGGAGAAAGTTGATGGTATTCAAGAATGGAGCTTAATTAGAGTTTTGTAACAGCTCCTTTCCTCCCCCACCACTTGCTTTGGAGATTGACTTAATGGTGCATATTGTGCTCTGATGTGATCCATGCTGATTCACATCCAGTCTGACTTAATCTGGGTGGCATGTCTGCATTATGGTTCAAAAACACAAATCTGTAGGTATGCTGCTGTGCATTGGGAAACCTCACTAGTTATGCATTCTATACCTATTATTTATTTATTTATTTATTTATTTATTTATTTATTTATTTATTTATTTATTTATTTATATGCCGCCCGCACTACCCAAAGGTCTCTGGGCGGCTTACAGCATTTAAAATACAATAAAGATATGTAACAATTAAAATACAATTAAAATATATATAAAATTGCCATCGGACCCACAGCTAATATTATTTCAGTTAAAAGCTTGTTTTTTTAAATTCATGGATATGATATTTGGAGACAAAATTGGACTTTTAGAACACATAGCCCCTCACCAAGCTAGAAATAGAACTTTTGTGCTAACCACCTTTAAAATTTGTTTCTTTCCCCACACATACTCAAAAGATAAATGCAACTTGTTGGAAGCAAATTAATGTGATGTGATGTAATGTAATGTAGCGGCAGTGTGAGGGCTCCATCCTGACTGTTCATAAAAGTTTTTGCATTCTAGTATCTGTTATGCTTTTTTGTTTTGTTTTGTTTAATGGCTTATTTATTGTTTAATATTGAATCTTGGTTTGTGTTGTGGATGCTTTTATTGTAAGCCATTCAGAGTAGTGACCTAGCCACTAGATGGGTGGGGTGAATATTGAATTGTAATGAATGAATGAATGAGAGACTATAACTGACAAAATAGAAAAATGAGAGGAAGAAGAGTAAAACACATCCCCTTTGGTATTGCAGGCCCCTAAGCATTCAGAGTTTAAGTATAGTTGCATTGAAGAGCAGTACAAGCATGGTGGGAAAAATACTGCACTCAGAGCATGATTACATTGGCAATAAGAACCACTGTTCAATTGGGTTTTGTGTAATTTAAATTGATTTTTAAAATTCTGGCCACACGACACACAACAAAGCCTGCTTCTTTTTGACGATAATCCAAGTCCAACTGGGATTTTTAAATTTAACACGCTTTTGAAATTGATTCTTTATTAATTGCGCTGGGCAATGTGAACACCCCTGTGGTATTAAATATTGTCTTTGTGGGCAGTCACGGGTTTTGGACGGCAGGGACACTGCTGTCTGTCCCAAATAATTTTTTAATTATTAGCACTGCATCACTGTGGAAGTGTGGCAGTTACATTTTTTTTTAAAGAAAGAAATGCAGCATTCCAAAGGATGCCTGAAACACTAAAGAAATACTACACAATGTTCAAAACAAGATTTGCAAACATGCTGGTTAATGAAATGATTTAAAATTTCACATGTAGTTTCCCAAAGCACTTTTGAGCCCCGGCTTTATATCAGAGTAATTATTTTCAAAGTGAACGTGCACAGAGGAACAAAAGCCACATGGCTGTAAATCAATTGGAATGCATAAGAGCTGAAATCGATACAAATCAGCAGTGTAACCACGCCCTATGAGGCAGCATAATGGACATGTGATAGGAACATGTGTCAATTTTCAGAGGCAAGTGGGTAGGCAGCCTGAGATCTATAGCCAATTGCTAAATGCAGTGATGCCTCGCAAGACGAATGCCTCATACAATGAAAAACTTGCAAGACTAAAGTTTTTTGTGGGTTTTTTTGTGACTCACAAGATGAATTTTTCTATGGCCATGCTTCGCAAGATGATTTCCCCCCCCCCTTTTTTTTGGTTTGTTTTAAATGGCACAACTGTTAGTACCGCGCTTCACAAGATGAAATTTTTGCAATACTACACGACTCGCGAAACTAATTAATTTTGTCTTGTGAGGCATCACTGTATAGCAAAAGAGTACAAACCTGCATATAAGAATTGGGTATATACAATTCCAGGGAACACACATAGTCATCATCAAGCATTTTTATTGAAGCATATGGGCAAGTCTCCACTCTGAACTGGAAGCTAGAGCTATCGACAAACAGAGGTCATCTCTGTCTTTTCCCTTCCTGTCATCTCATGTTTTCCTTAAAAAAGGATTGTTGGAGACATACTGGCTGTCTCAAACCAGGCCAGTTTTCCATCTGAAGCAACGTTTATCCTTTTAGATGGTGCCAATCCGCTCTGGATCTAGATCAGGTTGATCTGACCCAATTAGGATCCAATTCAACTTCATCTAAATAAACTTATTTGTCTTAAATTGAGTTGCCATTATTTTTAATATACAGGGGTTTGTAAGCTTCGTTCTGTTTTTATACTCTACCAATAAAATAAAATAAAATAAAAATAATTCTTCAGATTATAAGTCTTTATATCTAAAGCCCCATACAAGCTTTATAGTATCAGGATTCATCAATGCAATTAGAAGGGAGCACCTGGCCCAACCCCAGCTCTGAAGATTTTCCACGGACTTGGCTTGCAAGTCCATACATAAGTATGAACGTCTCTTCTTCAGACCCATCCCTGACAGTGTGTGTGTGTGTGTGGGGGGGAAGTCAACAGATGGGCAGGGCTAGTCATTTATCCCTGTGTTCATGGTTCTGTAAAACTTGAATAGAGGTTATGTGTGTATCTTTTGCACTGGGGTCTGTGCTTAGTTTGCAGGTTACAAGTCACTCACCACTTGATGAAATTTCCTTTTGACTGACAGAACCAACCTGTTGTACCAAAACTATTCTTTCCCAACTTCAAACAGGCCCATGTTTCTGGAGAGTCCTATCTTATTGTCGCCTCTGGTTATATCTCTTTTAAAAACTGGCCAAAATGCTGTTACTTAGCATCGTAAACCCATTGAATCAACATGGTTTTGATGAGACAACTCCTCCTTAAGTTCCATTGATTCAAATGGGCCAACTCTAACTGTGACTTCCTTTATCATAGTAAGTTACAATTAGGGTAGGTCCATTTGAATAAATCAAACTTATGGAAGTGTTTGCTCACCACTTCCCATTGATACACTGGCCCTACTACTCAGTGGCCCTACTACTTGAGTGTGGCTTGCTATGCTAAGACATTATCTCCAGTCCTACCTTTGTCCAGTAGAAATTCACACAGTCTTTTGAACAGAGACAGCCATACTCAATTCAATATCAAAACCAAAGAACTGGGCAAAAATTGTGCTTATTGCTGTCTTAGACTGACTGTCTCTAATCCTTTTGCATACCTACACCTGTGTAACTTGAAGTTGCATCAGATATAGGTCTAATAAGCACTGGTGCAGGAACAGTTGCCCAACCAGTTGTGCAGTCAGACATGCAAACTGCCTGGTCATCAGTGCCTATGAACTTCTGTGGGCATAAGTGTGATAGGATTGTGGCTACTATCTGTTAATTATCTTTTGTTCTCATGTCACTATCTCTTGATTCAGTAAAAGAGACATTTATTTAGCTCAGTTTCTTCCTTGAACGTCTTCCACTTGTCTGAAGAAAGAACTCTGTGAACCTTCAAAGCTTTGCCTATCCTCCTACCAGCTAAAGCTGGCCTACCAGTAGTTATTCAGCCTCCCTGGTTTGTCTGCCTATCGTGGAAATGCATATATTTCAAAGTACATCTCTTTCCGTGCCCCATTTCTCCTGTCAAGGAAGTCAAATGCAGAGCCTATTAGACAAGATGGAAAGGCAGACTTTTGTAGAGATAACAGGGAAGCAATAATGGCTTTGCAGCTGCCAACATGTATTCATGAGCAAATACTGTGATACACTTTTCACAGTAAAAGTGTGTAAGGGAGAATAAGGGACTCTTTGAACTCTAAATAACCATAAAAAGTTGTTATCTGTCCAGAAACTGCAGAGAGACAAGATCCTTCCCTAGATACTTGAAGCTAGAAAAGGGAATTGTAAAGAAATGTTCAGTGAGTATTGTCTTAGTGCCACACCTGTACACCCTGGGTTGCAGTATCCATTTCCACAACAGGAATGTGAAGAAGTCTCACCCAGGTGTCTTCTGTGCTTGAAGGAAAGGCTGGCTAAAAATTGCAAGACATCTTGTTCATGATTCTCCATCTCCATCCACCAGAATTCTTCTTTACTCCAGTGCGAAACCATGACAGAAAGCCTCATTCCTCATTGGGATACCTTGTATGTGCAGTGTGCATATTGCTCCAGCCTCTTGTCTCCCTCTTTCCTTTTTTTCACCCCAGTTATTAGCAGATGCCATTCATTCCCCCACCCCACCCCAAGATTCCACAGTGAAGCTCATACTCAGAGTGGAAACATTTGCCTGTACTGCTTCATGAAACCAAGACAGGGTGAGGGCTGGGCTTCTTGAAGTTATTCTGGAGATTTGTGGCTTAAGAAAAAAAGTCACCTGCCAGTAGTCGAGGAGCTACCTCTGCTTCTGGCACCGTCTATGTCACAGTGATGACAAAAAAAGAAGAAAACAACATAGTAGGGAGGGATCTGCCATGTCCTGAAATATTTTGTACTTCATCCTGAAACTAGAGCTAGCAAAGTAACTTTCTGAATGTTCCAGTATAATGACATACTAAAGCCATAATAGGGCCTAACAACCATAACATGGTACTAGTATGATGATACTGTGGGTTCCACTTTCCATACTACCCAATCATACTTGATTTCAGAAGCTAAGCAGGGCATGGACTTGGTTAGTACTTAGATTGGAGACCATCAGAGCATACTGAAGACCTCCAGGCAACGCCAGGAAAGAATCTTGCCTGGAACCATACAGCACACCATTTAATTAGTTTAGTCAGTTTGCTTCATCAATGATTTGATGGAAGACCGAAAATATAAATTCAGTTTAAGTCTCCTGCATGGTAAAGATCTGTGCCAAAACTTGAATAAATTGCTGCCTACAGTTGTCTCCAATAAAAAATGGCCAGAATTCTATTGCCAATTTACACTTGCATAAGAGAAACTGAGTATGTCTTGGTATCATATTGGTGTGTATTAACAATGCGCTGGTTATTTTCCTGGCCAGGCACCCATTCTTGCAGGGAGGCATGTGTCCACAAATGCAACTAGCATCTCATTAAATGGCAGCAATTTGCCTCTGAAACTATTGCCATTTCTCTTGTGCAAGAAGACTAAATCAGCAATAGGATTCTGGCCAATAAGTTGTAGATGTTTAGCAACATCAAGTTTGTGTCACATGTCTTGTGCAAAGTGCCACAGATTGAAATGGAGTAAGGAACTGGCATTTTGAAGGAACAAATACTTTTTCCCTCTCCCCCCTTCTCTTCCTTTTCTATTGGTTAGATATACAGGTAGAATAAAGATATACACTGAGCCAGGGTGCTGGTTGGCTGTTAAAACTATTTGGCACAGAAAGGCTGTCTGGAGTCAGCTCTAGGCACTTGGAATCTGGAAAGCCAGTCTCAGTAGCTTTTTGAGAACATCAGCATCTGCCTCAACTCGTGTACGATATAATACGAGCAGACAGTCCTGAGCTTCTAAAGGCCCTCGTGTAATTGCTGTGTCACCAAGTGTCATCCTATGCAGACGCTCTCAGGAGGCTTACGTAAACAAAACTCACTACCTTTTAGAGAGGACACGCTGGCAGTGGCACTTTTCAGGCAGACGCAAGACAGATCACGCCATCAACACCATATGGATGGCACATGAGTGTATTCTTGATGGAGCGGGAAATGATGATTACCTGTCAAAATTATTATACCCAAGGAGTGGTTTATGGACTGAAATGGCACCTCTGTTTGCAAGCATATACTGTCCTCAACGGCTGTCTATATTGCTTTCGACTAGCTCCTTCTGCAGCTGAACAGTAATGATGGCCGTTAGAGGTGCTCTTACTTTGGGTCAGCATTTCTTATTAGATGCAACGTTTGAAGGACTGCGATTCAATTATCAATATTATTGCATACGGGAATTAATATAATTGTTATCTGTATTGTGATTTTCACTCTGCTTGATCCCAAAGGACTCAGCCAGTTGCCTAGACAACAGAAGGGTAATGGCACTGGAATATCGCCTGTAGATTTTTTTAAAAAAAAGATCTATACATATGGTGTGAATGTGCTTAATTTGCCTGTCACGAATTGCAGGAGTAGTCCATTGTGTGTGCAAACAAACAAACAAACAAAACCACGGTCCTCAAAACTGCATGCTAAAATGTAAGTGTAGGCTGTATTATATAGGGAAGAAAAATGCCTGCATAAGATGTATCTCTGTTACAGTGCATCCAAAGGGACTGTCTGGATCAGAACAAATGTCAGGGTTGCCCTTCCATAAGAGAACGAGAAGGCTGCTAAAGCCTTCAAGTTTTAAATGTTATAAAATAGTAGTGGTTTAACTTATTTACTTTGTTGTCACTGTATTTTCATTGTCAGGATGGAGAGAAGTACATATAGGGCTGTTTGCCTCATATGCTCAAAACAAAACAACACAACACTGGCTGGCTTTGGACATTCTGTATCTCACTTTGGGTGGCATTTTGCTGTCTCTGGCAGCAAAATCTTTTGGACTGGCCCTGACAAAGGATGCTGCTTATATATTGCCCCATAGTGCTTCGAGCACGCTCTGAGAGATTTACTTTTTATGATATTAGACAGGCTACACATTCTCCTCCCCCATGCTGGGTACTTATTTTTACCAACTTCATAAGGATGGAAGGCTAAGTCAACCTCAAGCTGGCTGTCAGATCTGTTGGTATTGAACGCTGACCATGAGCAGAGTTTTGGCTGCAATACTACAGTTTAACCACTGTAGCATGAGGCTCTAAGTACGAGCCAAAAAGGCTGCCTAAAGAGAGTCAGATGTAGAATGTCATGCTACAGCTCTGCCAAATGGCAGGCAAAGTGGTTGCAAGGCAATAGATAGATGCCACGTGGTGCCCCCTGTTGAAGTCCTTCCTGACACCTTAGCGGATGGAACATCAAGGAATGAGAGGGGGAGTTTACTTATCACTCAGGTTCTCCTCTGACTCCAGCAGCTGAATATACTGTGCTACTTTCAAATTCCCCTCGCCTTAGTTCAAATTACTAACTAATCTTTTTCGCCTTGCAAATGGCAAATGCAATACATGTGATCCATTAAAATGTCGTTCTACCTCATGGATGAATAGCATCTCCTTGCTGTGCCTAGTAGTTGCTCCCCAGTTGAGCAAATACACATGCTTTGGTCCATTTTTGGTCCATTTTTGTCTGGAATTCACATGGACTGCTACCTGATCTCAGGGGCTTAGCTAGGTGGCTCATTTGGAGCAGTCTGGTGCAGTCTGGACAGGGTTGCTTAAGGTCAGGTAGAGGTCTGGTATGCCATGTGGAGCGATTCTTCTAGCCACATGGCATATGCACCTCAAGTGACTCTAATTTGCCTGTGTGCCTAAAGAAAAGAAAAAAGAAAAGCAATTCCCTCTTTGCCCCTTCCTGTGTTTTCTTCCTCCCATAGCAAGCTTCCATATTTTAAACATATTTTTCCAAAAGTGCAGTTCATCATCACTGCCATTAATTTTGGTTCCTCCCTCTGCCCTACTAAGGGAGAGGAAACAAGTGGCTAAATCTGTTCAAGCCATTAATGATACCGGGAAATTGGGACCAGCTGGCAACAAAAACTCTGCTTTAGTTGATCTCAGCAGTCGTATGCGCTGGAGCAAACAAAAACGGAGAAATGCTACCTGCACCTGAAAAACAGTAGCCAGACAAGTGTGGGTAGGAATGCTCTGAATGTTTTGCTCTAGCTGTTACATTCTGTCACCACCAGCAATTGGCGCAAATCAGGCCATCTCCACAGCAGACCAAACAGTGGGTTAAATAGCCATGTAGTCACCCCCAATGTTACGTAGCCACAACCGACATACCCTATCCTCTGCTCATTATCAGGTATGGCATTTCTTAAATAAATATTTTCACTTAAAACAATCTTTGGTACAGATTCCAACCACCTAGCTTCCACACAAAGCCTACAATTAGCAAGTAATATTTCTGTTCACCATGAAGTTGACTTAAGATTTTTAAAAAAGCCATCCTAGAATGTCTGCAATGTGGTTGCAACATTTGTAATATGGTTACAACATTTGTAAGTTGCTGCCACATCTTGCTGCCACTTGCTAACACCTTTTTGAGGCAATGAGGCAAATCTTAATCTAAGTTCGGTTTGTGCCCTGAGTGGGACAGAAAGAAGCAGGTAGATGGTATGGTGGACCTGGGGAACTAAGGCAGGCAGGTGGTGTGGTGGCAGAGAGACTGTCATGAGATCCCTACCTCATTGAGTTTAATGAGGGGAAGCCCAGGAAGGGAAGGTTCATCTCGATGAATGACAGACTCTCCACAATTACAGGATCTAAACAGGAGTGGCTAGTTTGGAGCATGTCTCTGAGATGGGAGAACACATGCTGACTCTGGATGTGGGGGGGGGGGATATAAAGATAGTCCATGACCACAGTGGACAGCTCTGAGCATATGACCATTTTCTGAGTCCAGAAATGGAGGGGATCTAATTGGGAGTGACTGGGGGGGGGCTCTGCCAGGTCCTCCCACACCATGGACTCTGCCAGGTCCTCATCTGCCACCTATCTGCCCTCCGCAGCAACCACTCAGCTCACCACTGAGCTCCAGTAATGGGGCTGGGGTCCTTGCCAGCAGAAGTCCCTGACTGTGGCACCTGTGAAATACCCTCCCCCTTGTCTGACTCATGCTCTGGCATCCCTAGCTCCCCACAGATGTGTTGTGCACCTAATGCCAATCTGTGGCACCGAAGCCCACCTCTCTTCCCTTGGGTAAAATGGGCATGGAGGACATGATGTCCTCCAAAACAGTCTACTGCTCCACCAGGTGGGACACCGAGGTGTAGGTGGAGTTCCTCCTGGTGGGAAGGTCTGGCAGGAGAACATACTTCCTCCTGCCCCAACTCCTCCTGCCTCCCACACAGCCGGTGGGCAAATTTCAGGCTGTGTGAGAAATGGCCCACCAGTCAGGAGCCTCCTTTCTACAGAAAGAAGCAGGTAGATGGTATGGTGGACCTGGGGAACTAAGGTCCAACAGAGTGCAACATCGAACTCTGTCTATGCCAGCCTGCCTCAATGTACCTCTAACCCAGGGGAAGAACAAAGCCTGCCTGCCTCAGTGTCCCACCCTGCCAATCCAGGGGAATCCTACAGGTACTTTGCTTGCCTGATTCCCACTCTCTCCCACATCTTGGTTCCATATGGCTGGTTTCTACAACTATGCCACAGATGGAAGAAAGAAGCCTGCCTGCCTCATTGTCCCACTCCACTAACCGAGGGGGAAGCAAAAGAAACCTAACCGCCAGCCGGTCACCAGCCCCACAAACACCCCCCAAGGCCACATCTCTTCCAAACGCCTCCATGCCTGGAGGCAAACAAACTACCTCAGTGCCACCCATCTCTGTTCCTGATGGCAAACTAAAGTACCTCTATTTCAAACACCTTTGTACCTGGAGGCAAACCAATGCCTTTTGCCTCTGTGCCTGGTGGCAAACTATGCCAGCTGCCTCTGTCACTTTCTGGGGGGGGGGGACCCACTTTGTGGGTGTATAACTTGAATGTCCGAAACCCAAACTTCACCAAACGTGGGAGTGGGTGCTGTAGAGGAGAGTCAAGGGAAGCTACTCTGCAATTTTTATTTCTCTAGGTGCCTGGGGGGTTGTTTTATAGCATTTTGAAGTAAAGATGGATCGACAAATTGATTCATCAGTTCATCAGAAAGAAACATAAATTTGTGATTCATGATTCATCTACATTGATGCATTATGAATCACAATGAATCACCATTTTTTAAATTCATGCCCATCTCTGGCAGTTACCTCTGCAAGAGACTGAGCCAGACAATTTGTACATGGAGTTGGCTTCAGTCTCTAGCTGTCTGGAGAAAGTAGAAAGCGATATAGAAGCCGGTGTTCCAGTTTGCCCAGAAGCTATGCCTTCCTACATGGAAGTCCTACTTCTTCTTCCTTTCTTTGCATACGCATAGCTTGAAGAGAAGAAGAAAGGAAGTCAGTACGTGTTCAAAAGCACTTTCCTGGTTTGTAGCTTCATGTGTTCCTGGACTCTACTCCCAACCTCTGCTATGTGAGAAAGAAAATCTAATTCTGAACTCTGGGTTGAGAGGCCTGTCATAAATTAACATCTGGAAAGTTTTTTCCGAAGTGGATTCTTGATGCTGACACTTCAAAAGAGTGAAATGTACGTGAATGACTCTATCTAAATTTATCCTAAGAATAATTGTCTCAGCTTTGCTATTTGGTTTTATCTTGGATTATTGTGTGTATTGTGTCCTGTCAAATGGGAATCAACCTATAATGACCCTTAAAGGGCTTCAAAGTGCGGTATTTAAGGTGTGCTTTTTATCAGTTCCACTCTCCCAGTGAGTTTCCATGCCCAAGTGGGGATGTGAACCCTGTTCTCCAGAGTTCTAGTCTCAGATTACTGAGCCTACTATCTTTGTACAGTGGTTGCCTGGGTTAATGTTATAGTCTTTGATTTTGTTGGAGCAGCGCAAGCAATAATGAGAAACACTCTCCCATTTTCCATGTCAAAGTAAGATTAAGCTGCCATTTTAGGTGGCCTTTACTCTGTATGTGTAGTGGTGGAGGAGTCCATTTTGTTTTTTTACCTTCGGATGATGCCATTAAAGTCACCTGTAGTTTTACACAGGAAAGCTGAAGCATGTTAAAAATGTAATTCAGAAAGGCAAACATATTTGGGGGGGGGGAGAAAAAGAACACAAACATGGGGTTGGAGGCTGCACTGACCGAGGGATGGAATAAATATCACCAAAAAACCCTTCCCATCTGACTAGTCAGTCTGTGGCACAGATTGTCGTAACCGCCTGAGTCTTTGCCTTCCATCTTTCTGCCACTGTCTTGAAATCGGTCAGGTACAGCCTGTGCACATTTGTTCTAATACTGCCTATCACAGTGACCTGGAGAGGAGCAATTTTTAGCCCAGGACATTATGTTCATGCTATTTGCAGCCAGCACTCTTCTTGTACATCGCCCCACTTTCTCAGACCTTTAAGAAACCTCTAAACAGCCGGTCAAGATGATTTTACACAGCCATCCATAATGAACAATTATTTCCTCCCATTACCTATTCAGTGTTTGTCATTCCAACCGCTCTGGCAGATGGACATTAACAAATCGGGAGCTCTTGTAAAACCTATTTACATTGTATAGTCACACAGCTAAAAACATACATACAAAAAGCAAGCTATACAGCTGTGGGAAGGAAAGGCAAGGAGAAATTCCAGAAGACCAGGGATGGGGGAGTGAAGAAAAAGTTGCTGTAACAAGGATAGATTATAGAATTCCACAGCCAGTATTGTAAAATGGAGAGGCCCACGAGCGGTGCGATGCAGGCCCTCTCCACCTGTGCAGGTATTGCCATTGCACACACACTGCTCTTCATGAAGAAAACCCAACCTCCACCTGCATAATGCAAGACTTCTACAAGCAGCACAGTCCTACCTTAGTAGGCCGGCAGGTCTCACTGCACAACAGAAGATCAGAGGAAGTTGGTAAGTTAGTATAAGGTAAAGGTAAAGGTTCCCCTTGACAATTTTTGTCCAGTCGTGTTCGACTCTAGGGGGCGGTGCTCATCCCCATTTCCAAGCCATAGAGCCAGCGTTTTGTCCGAAGACAATCTTTCCATGGTCACATGGCCAGTGCGACTAGACACGGAACGCTGTTACCTTCCCACCGAGGTGGTCCCTATTTATCTACTTGCATTTGCATGCTTTCGAACCACTAGGTTGGCGGGAGCTGGGACAAAGTGACGGGCGCTCACTCCGTCATGTGGATTCGATCTTACGACTGCTTGGTCTTCTGACCCTGCAGCACAGGCTTCTGCGGTTTAGCCCACAGCGCCACCACGTCCCTCAAGTTAGTATAGGCAAGAAAAAAATGTTGTTTTAAAATGTGGTCCACTGAGTCATGATGAAAATTGAAGTAAATTGTGGCTCATTCAAGGACATACAGTGATGAAAAAGAGATGGAAATCCATCATCTCCAGCAATCTGATCTTAATGTCAAGGTCAACTGTATGATGCATCTTGTAACCTTCATAGCTATATCTTTGTAATAAACCTAGTCATTTATTCCCTTGCATGAACTAAATATTCCCAAAGCTCAGGAGAACAGCCTTCCATGTTGGCCTTGACTTGCTAGGGTCAGGTTGTTAGGACTATTGGTTGAGGAAACTGTTTTAGAGTTTAGTACAGATTTTAAAGTTACTTTTGATACACTGTATAATAACAGAATGAAGAAGATAATAATCTGGGCATTGATTTCAATGGCAGCTTTTGGAAAAGGGACTTTTTTGGACTTCAGCTCCCAGAACTCTCCAGTGACCATTCTGTCTTAAGCTTTCTGATTATTTTAACCAAAAAAAAGTGTTGAAGCTCAACTCAGTGGTAAAGCATTGGCCCTCTTAAGAACTTCATCCTCCATCACCAGAGTGCCTTCCAATTTGCTGCCTACTAAAGTTATGAAAGTTTTGAGGTATGTTACAATAAAACTTGCCCAAACCCACAGGACTAACATTTCCTCACAACTTAGGACCTGTCCAGACACCAGAATCTGGAGCAGTCTGGTGCGCCCGTAAAAGGTTTTTCTCTTCAGTGCAATCTATTTTATTTCGCTCCTGAGCAATTCTTCTGTTCACACTGGAGATGTTTATTCCCCCTTGAGAAGGGTCCACGCTGATCTTTGGATCACTGGTTTATTCACAAGAAGGTTTACCCAATTTATTCACGAGTAAGGAGGCAATAGCAGGAGCAGCTGAGGCACGAGGGGAGGATGTTGAAGTGAAGGTAGAGGAAACAAAATTCAAAATGATCTTGATAGAATGTAGCACTGGGCCAAAAGCAACAGAATGAAATTCAACAGGGATAAGTGCGAAATACTGCACCTTGGAAAAAAGAAACCAATTGCACAGTTACAAGATGGGGGAAGCATGGCTCAGCAAAACTATGAGTGAGAAGTATCTTTGAATTGTTGTCAACAGTGTGATGCGGCTACAAAAAAGACTAATGCTATTTTAGGCTGCATTAATAGAAATATAGTTTCCAGATCCCACGAGGTGCTAGTCCCCTTCTATTCAGCACTGGTTAGGCCTCACCTTGAGTATTGTGTCCAGTTCTGGACACCACACTTCAAGAAGGAAGCTAACAAATTGGAACAAGCTCAGAGGAAGGGGACAAGGATGATTAGGGGGATGGAAACCAAGCCTTATGAGGAAAGGGTGATATGACAGCACTTTTCAGATATTTGAAAGACTGTCAAACAGAGGAGGGGCAAGATCTGTTCTGTTCCCCAGAGTGCAGGACACGCAACAATGTGCACAAGTTAAAGGAAGCCAGATTTTGGTTGAATATCAGGAAAAAACTTCCTAACTGTTAGAGCAGTACGACAGTGTGATCTTGGGAGTTGGTGAGTGTTCCAACACTGGAGGCATTCAATAAAAACTTACATAATCACCTGGCAGATATGCTTTGATTGTATTCCTGCATTGAGCAGGGGGTTGGACTTGATGGCCTTGTAGGACCCTTCCAACTTCACTTTTCTATGATTCTATGAGTTGGAAAGAAGATAACTCTTTTTTTCCCACCTTTCTCTTTAGCCAGGGCTCTGCTGGGGCTGGTTTTTTTTTTTTGGGGGGGGAAGCCCATGGAGTTGACATAGTCTCCTTCCCTACCTTTTCCTACAGCCATTATTAAGTGGGCCACAGTGACTTTCCTTTTTTGCTATTGTTAAATAAAGTAAGCAGCACATCGAAACAGCAATGCAGCAACCTAGCATGGTATTAAAATTTTGCTTCATCAGTTAGGAAAATGTTAAAGAAGAAGAAGAGAATAGAGGAGGAGGAGGAGGAGGCTGCTCCGTTTTCTTTTTTAATGACACCTAACACCGCCCACAGCTCCATTTGGGTACAAACCACATGTTCACAAAGACTACATGACCGGATAATTATAATCTTAAAAAAACCCAACCCCCACCCCCCCCCAGAAAAAAACAGAAGCCTCTAGTGCTTTGGCAGAAAGGAGTGAGGATCAATCTAAGTAGATCAATCTAAGTAGAAACATATGTAGATGCTGTAATCTGATTTGCACCAAACCATACCAACAACAGTCCAAACAGCAATCCAGGTACCTGTCTGGACAAGCCCTCAGTATAACAAGTTTGAGTCTAATACAGTGTGTGGTGGATAGATCTACAGCAGGGGTGGGCAATTAATTTCTATAGGGGGCCACATAAAAAATCTAAACTGTGTTCGGGGGCTGAACCAACTTCACTTAAAAATAAAATGAGACAGTGATGTTATTATTGTTTTTATTTTAAACTTGTTAATCCTCACAAATACTAAAGAGGTTTTTTGCGGTATGTTAAAGATAAGCAACTGATCAACTTTAGACAAAAAGCTATAAATGGTTTTGAAGGCTGGCGGTCAGGACAGGAGCGGCTGGTGGGCCGTATGTGGCCCTCAGGCCCCACTTTGCCCAGGTCTGATCTACAGGGTAGATATTCCCCAGACCCAATGCTGAGAGAAGAGGCCACTCTCAGTGTTGGGACAGTAAAAAGGGAAAAGGCAGATCAGATCAGATGCGAGGTCTTTTCTCAGGGCAAAGCACTGAATTTGGCAACATTATGAGTCTAGCTTCAAAATGTTGCCAAATGAAGATAAGGGCTTTTTTCCTGCCTCAATGTTGAGGCAGCGGAATGAGCAAGGAATAAATAAATTGTAAAGAGAAGCACAGTGGACTGGACGAAGAATCTCTGCAGGCTGTGAATAGCTCACAAGCCAGAAGTCCCACCCCCTTCTGTTTCTACAATATGGGTTTAAGTTCATGATGGACTTTTGGTATCACCATTGTCATGTGACTTGTGAGTGCAAACTGGAACACACTGTGTGCTTCTCTGCTGTTCCATGTTTCAGGGAGATATTGGCATGACAGGACAGAGAGAGAGAGAGAGCGCGTGTAGAGATCTCATCCAACTTTATGGATTTTCTAACTTTGAGAAGTTTGGAAAAAATTCCAAAATTCCTTGAAGGACAGTTTTGAAAGCATTGCTAACAGATCTCAAGTACATTTACATCCAGAAGCATTTGCTGCATTGCAGCCTATAAACAAAATACTTTTGTTGTATTACTATGAATGGCCAATAGAGGGCAGAAAAGAATAATATATGCCCCTTTTTAAACAGTTGCAAGAAATTGTTTTTGAGACCTCAATTAAGGTCACACTTTACAGTGGAATATTTTAATAACCACCGATCCATTTCTCCAAGTCAGCCTTTGTCTAATATTCCATTGGTCTCTTGTAATACAGTCTTACCTCCAACATATGGTTTGTGGTGAATAATTCTACTATTATTTGCACATCTGTTGAAGAATATTACATTAAACTGTTAAATGCACAATTATGTTCAATTATTTTAAGGGAATCTACTTTACCTAGTGCTTATTCTCTAGGGCTTTTTGTGTTCTTAGTTACAGGAAGTTAGTGCAAGGTAGCAGATGGTGGAACATAATTTCTCTCCGCTAATACATTTAAAAGCTGAACGCGCTATGATAATTGTATATGCATATACATGTGCGTGTAATCTATACGTATGCTGTGAATGTGTCTGTGTGCATAATGAAATTTCATGTTCACTTTCTTTTTGTAAATATTTGCGTATGCATCTAAAATTGGCATATCACTCAATGTCTTTGAGTATGGAGGTCTGACTGCAAACTTACTTAGACATAATTTAGACTTTACTGGAAACTGATTTAAATCTGCAAATCCATTTAGGCCTCTTTCCTGCTGGCCTTCTGCAGAGGGGGAGGTAAAAGGAATGCAACCAGCATCCTGAGCACGTATATTGTTTTTATTTTGTTTATTGGTCTACAAGCATGCCAGTTCTATGCATTCCTCCTAGGAAGAGATAATATGGTGATTTTGTACAGTGATTTCATTTCTTTCCTCACCTTTTTTTCTTATGAATTCATAGCAGAACACATAGTTTTCTCCATCATTCACAAGTACCCCGTGAGATAGTGTCGATTCGCTAGTCCATGACTATGTGGTGATTTGATTATCCATCAGTTTTCACATTTTCTTGCAACTACATAAGTGGCATTAGCTGACCATTGGGCCAGCGAGTATTAAGAAAAGAGCAAATCAGCAAGATTCAATGCCTGTTTGTTGGTAACTGATCGTCATCTAATAATAAAAAGAATGTCCAATATTTCTCAGTGTCTTGTGCCATCATAGCTCTAAGGTCACAAACCTAGACATGTGGACCTTCGTATCTATACTAAGGGAATTCTGAGTGGGTGCACTTTGGGATTATTTTATTTTCTAAATGGATTAGTTTTAACTTAATAAAAATCTGACTGTAGCCTGTGGTACCATCTTTAGCCACTAGGTGACTGACATGTCTAAAATGTCCTTGAGATGAAGCCTGGGGTGGGCTTGACGGACTTATTTCCACACAGGGCCTGGAGGCAGCTCTATATGATGCTTCCCTTTGCAAGGCTCCGAAACTCTTTAAACAGCTAAGGAAGAGAAAAAGAGAAGGACTAGAGATGGGCATGAACCATTCTTGCGGCAGTTCGTGCTGCTTTGTTTAAGAGCCAGACAGGTGTTTAGTGCTTCCCATGCCCTCTTCCTGTGGCGGGCACTCACTCAGAGGCAGTGCCCAGAGGAGGTAGGCAGGGAAGCTGGAACACTGCCTCTGAATCAGCACCCACTGGAGGAGGTAGACCTGGGAAGGGCCAACAAGCACCTCTTTGGCCAAGAAATGAATCGGTGTGAACTGCCAAACCAGCAGTTTCTGCCTATCTCTAAGAGGGACCATTAAGTTCTATGGCAAGGGTTAAAATGAAGAAAAAGGAGAAGAACCTGCTGAATACGTATTGGTAGAAAGGGAGAAAACAGAAAGAGGTGAAGAAGAGAGAAGAAAGAAAGACCATAGGGTGGGTGTGGGGCTTCTACACCTTATGAAGCTGAGTTTTTCTGCTAGATTGGAGTAAAGCCGGAGCCTTTGTAATCAGTGGTTTAGCGTGGGTTGCCAGAGCCAGGGCAAGTATTGTGCCCCCTTAAGGTCACCTTGTGAAGTGGCAGGGAAGGAGACGGATGCCAGAAGAGCCCCCTCCCAGCACTGCTCCCTCCATATGGCCCTCCTGCCTGCTTTGTTTATGCTAGGAGGAGGAGGCCAGGCTGCCGCCCTCCAGGCCGTATTTCTTTGTCATCACAAAAACAAGAAAGAGTCTTGGGGTACCTCAAGATTAAGAGGTTTTCACTGGGCATAAAATTTCAGGGGCTGCAGTCTCTAACGGGGCCTGGTGTGCAGTCTCAGCCATTTATACTCAGAAAAGTGAGCTACAGGCCACATCAGGTTATGCCAAATAAAATGAAGTACTCCTCAAGATGCCTGCCCTTGCTGCTACAGGCTAAAGCCTCTATGCCTCCCCCCCAATGGCAACACAAAAAAGAACATTTCAGTGTAAAGAGTGGAAGTCCCTCAACCTGTTGAACAAATTCATCTCACCACCCCTGCCGAGCCCAATGTGCCCCTAAAAGATATGGGCGGTAGTCCCTGAAACCTTCTGCCTAAAAGAGAACTTTTCAGTTCTACATGCTGCCATTTTTGTTGCTAAGAAAGAAAGAAAGAAAGATTTTTCAGTACAACGGTGGCAGTGGCAACCTGAGGCTCGAAGGCAGATTGGCTCCTCAGGCCCACACACCTGCTGCCTTGTTCCAACTCACTCTTTCTGGCAGTGACAGCTGCAAGATGTTTGCTCTCAGAGGGGTTGGACTGCACATTTCCATGAGACTCAGACTAGCAATGGAGTGTCCACAAGAGGATAACACAACGGAGAGGAGATGGTCATGGACACTGCAGCTGTCGCCATGACCACCACCATCAGGGTTGTGTTCAGAGAAGTCAAGTCAAAGTTTGGAGGAGGAGGAGGAGGAGGAGGAGGAAGCTGCTCCCCCCCTTCTCCCCAGGTGAGTAACTGGCCAGGCTTGTGGTGCCCCATAGGGAGCCTGTGCACCCACATGCCCTCCACAAAGCAAAATTCTTGGTCAAGAGAAGAAAAGGCCCTCCAGGTGGCACCCCCCAAGAATTTTGCTCCTGGTGCCATTGCCCCTGTGCCCCCCCAGACTATGGCACTGTTTGTAATGCCATATTTTTCCTTTTATAACACGCTCCTATGTATAACACACACACCCATTTTGACCCTTTTGGGCCCGACTGTCCAAATCAGTGGGAACCCTCCGGGTTGGTGCATCCTCCTGAGGGCGGCCAGGGGACGTCTTTTTCCCCTTCCCGAATATAGGCAGGGTCTTCTCCCAGGCTTCCTGTGCTGCACTGCACTGCCCTCCACCCCATTCACTCGCTCGCTCTCCTGTGGCGCTGGAGTTGCAGTCAATGGGCAGCAGCGATTTCACACTGAGGGGTGGCTGGATGCAGCTCCTCCTGCACCTCTGCCTCCTCCTCCTCCTCCTGCTTTCGCTGCCTGATCACCACCTCCAGCACCACTCACAGGCTCTCTTCAGGCAGGGGACAAGGCGGCAGCGTGATCTCGAGCTGAGCCCCAGCAGCGAGCAGCACTGCAACCTGCACTGGGCTGGCATGGGCAGCACCATCTTTGTCCAAAGAACAACAATGAATGCTATTTACTTTCATCAAGATCTCCTTAGTTTGTGCAGAACATGTTTGCACAAAATGGGTGTTGTTTCTCTTTGAAAAGCAGATCCCACACATGTGTATGGCACTCTGATTAATTTGCACCAAAGAAAGCCTCATTCCTGCTCCCTTCCATAGTTGAAAGCAGCACAGAATACATCGCATTCGCACAGGTGTGGGGGATTATTTAGTGCTTCCTGATTCCTGGATGGAGACAAGCAAAGATTTATATCCCTGGCCAGGAGCAATGTGAACAGTCAGAATGTGCTTTGATTGAAGTGAGGTAATTCTCTCTGTGTGTCTCTCTCTGTCTCTCTGTCCCTCATTCTCTGGTCCTCTTGGTCAGATATAATGGCCTTTGGGATTCTGCTCTTCCATGTATAACATAAAGGAGTGTTTAAAGAAGGGCACTGTAGACTGAAATAGAACAGTGATGGTGAACCTTTCTGAACCCACATTCTGAAGGAAATCAACCCTGAGTGCTCACTGGAAAGACAGATCCTGATGCTGAGGTTCCAATACTTTGGCCATCTCACGAGAAGAGAAGACTCCCTGGAAAAGACCCTGATGTTAGGAAAGTGTGAGGGCAAGAGGAGAAGGGGATGATAGAGGACGAGATGGTTTGACAATGTCAGTGAAGCTACCAACATGAATTTGACCCAACTCCGGGAGGCAGTAGAAGACAGGAAGTGCTGGTGTGCTCTGGTCCATAGGGTCACGAAGAGTTGGACACGACTTAATGACTAAACAACAACAAAAAGTAAAACTGCAACACAAAACCAACCACGGCTGTCCCGAAGAGTCCCACTTGTCCAGCCATACAACCTCCAATGGCCGCCTGGGACACTCCCCGCTCCGCCTCTGGCTGCAATCCTTAGAGGTGCAGGTGGCAGGAGCTGGGTGTTTCTATGCCTGCCATCCAGGCATGGTGTGTGTGTGGGGGGGGGCGGTTGAAGCCATTGCTGTCTTGGCTCTCCCTCCCTTCCCAAGAGTTCTTCCCAAAATTGGGGATCAGAGAATGGGCAAGTATTTCTTAATGGCAACTTATGGCTCATGTGCCCACAGAGAGGGCTCTGCATGCCAGCTGTGGCACGCATGTCATAGGTTCACCATTGCTGAAATAGAGGATCAATGACACAGTTTCAAAACCACGTTCTTAATCTTAACTTATTTAGTACAGGCTTCAAACAATGAAAGGAAGCCAGGTTAGCCGAAGATATATTGCTGCTTCAGGGGAAAGACAAGATGGCGCCTCTTTACCCACCTTTACCCAGTGTATATGCAGAAGCTGGCTGAAGTGTGCTTGGTAGCGGAATAGTGCCTTCCACTATACCTAAGGGCAGCAGGCCAGTTTAGAGGCTGCAGGACAGCTTGTGTAACACACACACACACACACACACACACACACACACACACACACACACACACACACACACACACACACACACACACACACACACACACACACACACACACACACACACACACCTCTAACTTTTTCATCCAGCAGAGGGAATCTGTAGAGACTGAAGAAGCCAGTTGTCAAGAGGCCAGTGTTGCTCACAAATATCTTCCACCTGAGATGGTTGGTTCATTCTGCCCCGTGGCAAGGTCAGCCTTAACTTCAGGATAGTAGTTGTTTCATGTTGTTGGACTACACTTCCATGAATCCCCTGATCATTAGCTATGCTGGCTGGGAATTATGGGACTTGAAATCCAATTATATGCAGGATGCACTGTTTGGGACCATTATTTCAGAGAGTAGCAAAAGCAGACGGGGGAAGGTTAAGATGTTCTTTGAATTATCATGCAAACTCTTGTATTTTAAAAGGTTCTTGGCCAAAGTGTTTTGACTGAAGTGGCTAATGCTTTTTTCTTCTCGCCATTTAGAATCATGGTTGAGGCTCAATGCAGGTTTTTAAATAGCCACAAAACCCATTTATCTGAAAATGCACGATTTTTGCACAGTAAGAATGGCTTGATTAGGAGGGCCTCAGGCTTGCCAGCAATAAATTGTCAAATTGCATGACACGGACTCAGCGACCAGGTTTTTTCATGTGCAATATTTAATGAATGGAAACACATATTTGGAGTCATACACTGTTCCTATGGGACAGGTAATTAGACACAAGATTTTGCTTCAGAATTCCCAATGATTTGATACAGGAGAATAAGGTAATTAAAGGCCTACCCCTGGCTTGGTTGTAGACCAAGAAACCGAGGTTCATTCCCCATCTGACTCCTCCATTTAAAGAATTAATCCCAATAAAAGACAGCGCAGGAAACAGGACGGAGTCACCAAGGGAAAACAGCTAAAATTGTCTCTTTTTCTGAATAACTGGTTGTTCCCGATGGAGTGCATACAGAAGCTTGTGCAGATCACATTCCCTGCCCCTCCTCTGCACAGCCGTCCTCTGTTGTCTAATTGGCCTCCCCTGGATTTCACCCTATTTTAGGTCCTGAGAACATCTCCCATCTCTGGCAGGGACATCCTCCTATGTGTGCATCTATACACACACTGCTCCAAAATGCACAGTACTCCAAATGTGGAGAAATGCTGTATCTGTACCTCCTTCCCAGTGATGTCAAGCAGCACAACTGGATTAGAAGTGAGGTTAAAGATGGTTCTACAAGCTATTGAATCATAAGGTGTACTTAGTTTTTCGCACATGGCTGCACTTTGGCCTTCTAATGTACTTTGGCCTTCTAACTTCCTCACATGTTTTCATTCCCGTTTAAAGGATGACTTTCATCCCTCTCCTCTCCTTAGTATAAATATGTGTGTTGTGGGGTGGAGTGTGGCTCATTTCATTTCACCTTTGTGCATGCATTGGAAGTAGCCCCTTTTTTTTTTACTACGTGCATTGCTTTGCCAAGAAACAGGCCATGCTGTCAGGGGGGCAGGTGGTGATAGAATAATCTCTTGGTACACAGAAGAACATGTAACAGGGAAGACTGGGATCGTGGAGTAACGAGTGGCAAAAAGCTCTAGCTATGTTGGCCAAAACCAGAAGATGGTGCTGCTGCTCCACAAGACCAAATGGGGGAGGGCGTTCTGAGGCCTTTGGCTGCACACAGATAAGAAAGTTGCATTTCAAATGAACAATAAAAAGAATTATGGATGCCTATATGAGGGATCGGCTGGAAAGAAGAAAAAGGCATTGTGTCAGTCAGCATCCGGCTCTGTGTGGATGACCTTGGGAACCAAGAGATACACAACAAGAACAAAGATGAGGATGGGTGGGCAAGGGGGGGGGGGGAGAGAGAGGCAGGAAAAATAAAAAGATTCATTCCTGCCTACCTGTGTATTGAAATAACCCTACCCCCAATTCATTGAAAATAATGCAGCCAGACAGCTTAGCACATGAAAATGCTTGGCTTAATGCACACTGAGGAGTCTGTGAAATCATCCAAGCTTTTAATTTGGTTTATTATCTCCCCCCCAAACCTCTTTTTAACACCCATGAGAGAACATACAGACCACTTACTTACGTCCTCCCTAAGAGCCTTTTAAATCCTCAGGGCAATGGTTTATTGCGCGAGGGGATTAACTAGAAAAGCAAAGGAAAGCAGCACATTTCCATCCCTAGAGTTGGTGTTTTTATATCACTCTTCCCCAACAAAGGGTTTTAAAAAAAGAGAGATTGTGAGCACCAATGTAATTGATTCCCTGTTAGGGTTTTCCATCTGGGTAAGAAAACCTGTGCTGCATAGCCCATCGTTTCTCTGAATTACTCAAGCCCTTCCACCACGACAAGGCAGCAATCCGTGAAGGGGCTGGATGTGGTCAAACAGGAGATGGCAAGAATAAACATTGACATCCTGGGCGTCCATGAACTAAAATGGATGGGAATGGGCAAATTCAATTCAGACGATTACCATATCTACTATTGTAGGCAAGAATCCCATAGAAGAAATGGAGTAGCCCTCATAATCAACAAAAGAGTGGGAAAAGCTGTACTGGGATACAATCTGAAAAATGATAGAATGATTTCAATATGAATCCAAGGCAGACCTTTCAACATCGCAGTAATCCAAGTTTATGCACCAACCACCGATGCTGAACATCTTCTAGAACTGACACCAAAGAAAGATGTTCTTCTCGTTCTAGTGGATTGGAATGCTAAAGTAGGGAGTCAAGAGATAAAAGGAACAACGGGTAAGTTTGGCCTTGCGGTTCAAAACAAAGCAGAGCAAAGGCTAATAGAGTTTTGTCAAGAGAACAAGCTGGTCATCACAAACATTCTTTTCCAACAACACAAGAGGCAACTCTACACATGGACATCACCAGATGAGCAATACCGAAATCAGATTGATGATATTCTCGCAGCGAAAGATGGAGAAGCTCTATACAGTCAGCAAAAGTGAGACCTGGAGCTGATTGTGTCTCTGATCATCAGCTTCTTATAGCAAAATTCAAGCTTAAACTGAAGAAAGTAGGCTAGTCAGGTACAATCTAAACCAAATCCCTTTTGAATACACAGTGGAAGTGAAGAACAGATTTAAGGAACTAGATTTGATGAACAGAGTGCCTGAAGAACTATGGACGGAGGCTCGTAATATTATACAGGAGACAGCAACAAAAACCATCCCAAAGAAAAGGAAATGCAAGAAAGCAAAATGGCTATCTAACAAGGCCTTACAAATAGCAGAGAAGAGAAAGGAAACAAAATGCAAGAGAGATAGGGAAAGCTGAATGTGGACTAGCAAGTAGGAACAAGAGGGCCTTCTTAAACGAACAGTGCAAAAAATAGAGGAAAATAATAGAAAGGGAAAAACCAGAGATCTGTTCAAGAAAATTGGAGATATTAAGGGAATATTTCATGCAAAGATAAAAATGATAAAGGACAAAAATGGTAGGGACCTTACAGATGCAGAAGACATCAAGAAGAGGTGGCAAGAATACACAGAGGAATTACACCAGAAAGATCTGGATGTTCTGGACAACCCAGATAGTGTGGTTGCTGACCTTGAGCCAGACATCCTGGAGAGCAAAGTCAAGTGGGCCTTAGAAAGCATGGCAAACAACAAGGCCAGTGGAGATGATGGCATTCCAACTGAACTATTTAAAATCTTAAAAGATGGTGCTGTTAAGGTGCTACACTCAATATGCTAGGAAGTTTGGAAAACTCGGCAGTGGCCAGAAGACTGGAAAAGATCAGCCTGCATCCCAATCCCAAAGAAAGGCAGTGCCAAAGAATGCTCCAACTACCGTACAATTGCACTCATTTCACATGCTAGCAAGGTTATGCTCAAAATCCTCCAAGGCAGGCTTCAGCAGTATGTGGACCGAGAACTCCCAGAAGTACAAGCTGGATTGCGAAGAGGCAGAGGAACTAGAGACCAAATTGCTAACATGCGCTGGATTATGGAGAAAGATAGAGAGTTCCGGAAAAACATCTACTTCTGCTTTATTGACTACGCAAAAGCCTTTGACTGTGTGGACCACAGCAAACTATGGCAAGTTCATCAAGAAATGGGAGTGCCTGACCACATTATCTGTCTCCTGAGAAATCTATATGTGGGACAGGAAGCAACAGTTAGAACTGGATATGGAAGAACTGATTGGTTCACAATTGGGAAAGGAGTACGACAAGGCTGTATGTTGTCTCCCTGCTTATTTAACTTATATGCAGACTACATCATGCGAAAGGCTGGACTGGAGGAATCCCAAACCAGAATTAAGATTGCCGGAAGAAATATCAACAACCTCAGATATGCAGGTGATACCACTCTGATGGCAGAAAGTGAGGAGGATTTAAATAACCTCTTAATGAGGTTGCAAGAGGAGAGCGCAAAAACTGGTCTGAAGCTCAACATCAAAAAACAAAAAACAAACCTAAAGTCATGGCCACTGGTCCCATCACCTCCTGGCAAATAGAAGGGGAAGATATGGAGACAGTGACAGAGGTTACCTTCTTGGGCTCCATGAGCACTGCAGATGGTGAGAGCAGCCACGAAATTAAAAGATGCCTGCTTCTTGGGAGGAAAGCGAAGACAAACCTAGACAACATCTTAAATAGCTGAGACCTCATCTTGCCGACAAAGGTCCGCATAGTCAAAGTTATGTTTTTTTCCTGTAGTGATGTATGGAAGTGATAGCGGGACCATAAAGAAAGCTGACCGCCGAAGAATTGATGCTTTTGAATTGTGGTGCTGGAGGAGGCTCTTGAGAGTCCCCTGGACTGCAAGGAGAACAAACCTATCCATCTTGCAGGAAATCAACCCTGAGTGCTCACTGGAAGGACAGATCCTGAAGCTGAGGCTCCAATACTTTGACCATCTCATGAGAAAATTCCCTGGAAAAGACCCTGATGTTGGGAAAGTGTGATGGCAAGAGGAGAAGGGGACGACAGAGGATGAGATAGTTGTACGGGGTCATCGAAGCTACCAACATGAATTTGACCCAACTCCAGGAGGCAGTGGAAGACAGGCGGGCCTGGCATGCTCTGGTCCATGGGGTCACAAAGAGTCGGACACGACTTAACGACTAGACAACAACAATAAGAAAAACTGATTAACAAGGAAGTATAGTTAGCCATGGGTGACACATATGGAATGATTTTACTTTACTATGTAAAGCCAGTGTGGTTCAACAGTTTATTTATTTATTTATTTATTTATTTATTTATTTATTTATTTATTTATTTATTTATTTATTTATTTATTTATTTATTTATTTATTTATTTATTTATTTATTTATTTATTTATTTATTGGACTTATATACCGCCCCATAGCGCTACAAGCACTCTCCGGGCGGTTTACAATTTGATTATACAGGCTACACATTGCCCCCCCAGCAAGCTGGGTACTCATTTTACCGACCTCAGAAGGATGGAAGGCTGAGTCAACCTTGAGCCGACTACCTGGGATTGAACCCCAGGTCATGAGCACAGTTTTAGCTGCAGTACAGTGTTTTTAACCACTGCGCCACATGCTTGTTTGGGATTTGAGTGGTTAAAGTTCACAGTCCATTAGATTTATTTTCTCAGCATAGGCTGCCTTGCAGGATTGTTGTGAGAGCTACGTGGTGAAGAGAAAAACCACATTTGTTGACTTGAGCTCTTTCTAGCAAACATGGGATATAAATGTAGCAAATTCAGAATTACAATTATAATTGTGCATAAGAGTGTACAATTTGTCTTGGCAGATCTGACAAAAATACATCTCATCTGGGGGTGGGGAAAGTGTCTCTGGGATTTTGTAAAGTCCCTGTGGCTCTTTTTACATCCTCTGCTCTGCAGCTTTTTTGGCATCTTCAGTCTTTTCTTACCTGGAAGATGCCTGGTGGTGCAATTCACCTTTTAAAATGCCACAGACCCACCCACTGTACTGTTTAACCCACACAAAAGAAAAATATCTTAGAGTACCCTGGGGCAAAATCTTGGCCCAGGGAATCTTATCCATCCCTGATTCAATCAGACATATTGTCTATAATAAGAGATAGCTTGGTGTCTCTAGAGGAACCTGCCATTTAAAAAATGAAGTGAAAGCTGGTTTTAAAGCACTTAGAAGAAATAGATCATCAGGAGTCAATGGAATACCAGTAGAACTATTTCAAACTACAGAGACTTAACCTGTCAAACTCCTAACAAGAAAATGCCGACAAATACGGAAAACAAAACAATGGCCCACAGACTGGAAATATTGGTATAGATTCCAGTTCCCAAGAAAGGAGATACCAAAGACTGCAGTGACTATAGAACCAGTCCTTTAATTTCCTAACAAGCAAAGTAATGTTCAAGGTATTGCAACAAAGTTTTTTAAAATCACCCAATGAGTGAGAAATCTCTGATGTTCAAACAGAGTTATGAAAAGGAATAGACACTAGGGCTCATATTGCAAACATATGTTGGCTACTGGAGTGTCAAAAAAAAAAAAATTCCAGAAGAGGCTATCAATCTTTGGGCACATCATCAGAAGATAAGACTCACTGTAAATGACAATAATGCTAGGAAAAATTGAAGACTGCAGGAAAAGGTGACAAATATAAGATGGGTTAACTCCGTAAATGAAGCCACAGCCTTGAGTTTGCAAGAACTGAGCAGGGCTGTTGAGGAGAGGACATAAGCCTCTGGGAGAAAGGTGGAATGAAAATGACACAAACAAACAAGTTGGAGGTGACTTGATGGCACATAAAATTAATTAAAATGAGGTAATTAATAATGTTAAGAATCAAGAGTAAAATCAGAGAAGAGCTTTGTGGAGGATTAGGAGTGTCAGTATTGCTCTAGCAGTCTCATAACAAGCTGAGCCTCTTCTAGTCAAAAGGCATGTACAGACTTATGCAAACAGTGGCATGTCCTCGGACACTTGTTGACTAATTCTTTAGAATATACAAAAGTGAATGTGAAGTTTACATTTTCTATGCATTCAAAAAGAACATGTAGCAAATACTGCATCTGTGAGTCCTTGACTTCAGCCATTTTCTCCCAAGTGCCACATGCATGAATTTGAACAGTAATAGGGGAAAAAATAGCACAGACATGGGGTCAGGATGACACAAAGCAGGAGTTAAGGAGAAACAACAGAGATCCAATCTGAGGAGGTTCATCTAAATCCATTTAGCCTCCTCCTGAAGGATTCTATTGTAGGCAAGATCTGAGGACATGCTTTTGTTCAGGGAGTTGTCCCTGGTTGTACTGCTTTAAGGGGATCCCTTGGGACCATCATCATGATGGGTTGAATCAAGATGCCTTGCTTGAGGATACAGGGAGAATTCTTTTTGCTACAGAGGTGCTGCTGTGCTGGTAGTTATTTTGTATGTAACTTTTGTTCCAGGGCCTGTATTGGTGAACACAGTACAGTGGACCCTCTAATTACGGAATTAATCCGTATTGGAATGGTGGCTGCAGGTCGAAAAGTCTGTAGGTCGGGTCTCGATTGACATACAATGCATTGAAAACCAATTAATCCCATAACTGGCCATTTTTGTTCCATTTTTGTTCCATTTTTGTTTTTTTCTGGTCTGTAGGTCAATTCTCTGGCTGCAAGTCGAACCTAAATTTTGTGGCCAGATAAGTATGTAACTTGAAAAGTCTGTAAGTTGAGCCGTCTGTAAGTCGAGGGTCCACTGTATTGTATCTCTATGTTCATAATGAAAGCAAGTAACACTATAGCATTCTAATTGTGAAAGAAACAGTGTGTGTGTGGAAAAACTCACCTCTGTGTGATTTTTTTGTTTTCATAGTACACACATAGGTCACAAGTAGACATGGGGACAAATTTAAAAAATGAATTGTGATATTTGTAACGTAAATCGATGCAGTGGTGTCTCGATTTATGACCATAATCCATCCCAGAAGATGGTCGTAAGTCGAAATGTTCATAATCAAATCAGCATTTTCCATTGAAATGCACTGAAACCCAATTAATCCATTCCGGCTGTTTTTTGGTTGTATGTAGAGGCGCCAGTTGTAAGTCGAGGCATTCGTTCCCATAGGAACGAATGCAGAACGGTTAATCTGTCCTCTACCACTAGGGGGAGGATTTTTCTTCTTTTAATTTAGGATGACTTACCGTATTTGCTGGTGTACAAGATGACTTTTTGGGCCAAAAAACATGCCTCTAAGTGGGGGGTCGTCTTGTACGCTGGGTGCACTTCATTCGGGCTCGCTTGCCCTCCACCTGCCCATTTCCCTTTTCCTCCTCCTCCTCCTGCTGCCCCCCCTCAGCCTCTTGCCCTCTTCCTTGCCCTCGCTCAGACCCCGCCGCCCCATGCGCGCTGAGCCAGCGGCGCGCTCGCTCACCTGCCACCCCCGTTTCCCCTCTTCTTCCTCCTCCTCCTCCTTCTCCTGCCACCCCCCCAGCCTCTTGCCCTCTTCGTCGCCCTCGGCCAGACCCCGCCGCCCCCCGCGGGCTGAGCCAGTGGTGGGCTCGCTCGCCCACCACTCCCCCATTTCCCCTCTTCTTCCTCCTCCTCCTGCTGCCCCCCTCAGCCTCTTGCCCTCTTCTTCGCCCTCCCACTGCTGAGCCAGCGCGCTCGCTTGCCCGCCACCCCCGTTTCCCCTCTTCCTCCTCCTCCTCCTGCCTCCACCCGCCCAGGCTCTTCCTGTTGGGGGGGTCATCTTATATGGCCAGTCGCCGTGTCTTGTAGGCCGGCACATATGGTAGGTTAGAAAAAGGGCAGGAAAAGAGGGAGAGAGGGAAGGAAGGAACAATGAGGAAAAGAGGAAAGAAAGAAGGTCATCACTGGGGCACACAGACCCCTCAGACAAAGGTTTGTGTTGTTAAGCACAAAAAGAGAGAAGACACAGAGAGAGAGAAGACAATGGGGGGGGGGAGAAGAGAGTTTGGAGTCTAAATCACATTTTAAATCCAGACATGCTAAACCCACACATTTTAAACCTACACATTTTACACCAACACATTTTAAACCAAACCAAACACCTTTTAAACAAAGCACCTTTTAAACCAAAACCAGCAACCATTATTCCAGCAAACAGACCCCCTCAGCACAAAGAGAGAGAGAGAGAGAGAGAGAGAGAGAGAGAGAGAGAGAGAGAGAGAGAGAGAGAATACAATTGGGGAGGGGGGAAGACTTGAGTCTAAACTCCATTTTACACCAAGCCAGGCAGCACAGACCAGCAAAGAGAGGTCACAATACACAAACCCTAGGAGCCACAGAATGCGAAAATAAATAAATAAATTTTACATTTTAAAATTACAGTCTAATTTTCACATTTAATTTAAATTTAACATTACAGTCTACTTTTCACATTTTAAATCTATTTTAAAGATGGTGACAGTGACTTCCCTTAGAGTGGTGGAGCTGGCTCTAAGGGAAACCAGGCCACTCTTTGCAAAGGACAGCCTGGTTTTCCTTAGAGCTGTCTCCAATGCCCTAAGGGAAGCCACCACTGCCATCTTTGCAAAGGGCAGCTGCAGCTTTCCTTAGGTCTGGCTCCAATATCCTAAGGGAAACCAAACCACTCTTTGCAACTTGGGCAGTGGGAAGGGGATGGGAGGGGCAGGCTGTGGAGGCTTTGGGCTCAGGGTTTTGTTTTTTTAAGATAGCTGTCAGTTCACCAGGGGAAATTTGCTGTTCATGGTTCGTCAACCTTGACAAACTATGAAGCAAGACAAACTGCCATTTTGATGGTTTGTCCCCATCTCTAGTTGCCGGCCAAATTCTTGTGACCAAGCTGCAAGAGGGGTGTGTGTGTGTGTGTGTGTGTGTGCGCGTGCGTGCGTGCGTGCGTGTGTGTGTGTGTGTGTGTGTGCGCTGTGAGGTTCTGGAAAATGCATGCACTTCACAAAGTTCTACAGATATGCAGAATTTAAAATAAAAAAGCTACACTGTTCTTCAAGCCTGTGGATGTGTGCATTGCAAATTATCTTCCTTCCCCCCTCCATAAATTAATGGCTTACGAACCATCCTCATCATCAAAGCAGAGGAAATGGATGGTAACAATAGATTTTCTGCCAGCAAATCAAAGGTCAAAGCTGAAGGTGGAGAAAATGTTGGAAGGCTGACTCTAAAGCTTTGAAGTGACTCCCATCGATATGAGTTACAATGCCACACAGTGAGTAGTGGTATACATCTAAATCAATACCACTCAGAAACCACAGTATATTTTAAAAGGAATAATAACAGTAGTCTGAAAAACACCGGGAAATATAGGCAGTGATAGCATGAATACAACAGGATGCTGAGTGCATCACAGGCTGAATGAGACAGACAGACATCCCAAAAGTGTTTGTTTGTGGGACCTAATGCATATTGGGGTCACAAGCCATCTTATATTCAGAAAGTTGCTATTTATATAATAGAGGGCCAAGAAAAAAAAATACATGGATAGCTCGGCTGCTCATCTGTTCCCTGGCAATACCTTAATGCTGCAGTTGTACCACAGCTATGTGTCTCCTACTTTACCCAATCTAGATTCTAGATTCTAGCTTATTTGCCTATAAATGATAGTTGCAACATAGCATTGTAGTATATCATCACCTTTGATCAATTCTCCAGGATTCCAGTCAGACATGCCTTCTTCAAGTCCTCTTTTTCAGTCCTTAAAGTTGGGGAAAGCTCAAACTGTCATTCACTCTCCCAATACTCAAGATCCCATGGATTGTACAGACCAGCAAACAGATATTGCTCCTCTGTTTATTGTTTCTGTGTACCTCAATGCTCACTTGGGCATGCTGAGACCTCCCCTTGATTCTTAGTCCTCCTGTTTGGGAGTCTTCTGTCCTACTAGCATTTAATCCCCTTTGAGGATGTCCAGCATGGCAGCTGTTGATGGATTACAATTCGGATGAGCCTTAGCCAACATAGCCAATGATAACAGATCATAGAGCTTAGAGTCCAGTAACGTTAGGACAGACACACATTCCTCATCCCTGTAACAGAAAGAATGACGCCTTGTAGAAAAAAATACTTGTAGAAAAGGTGAAGGTATCCAACTTGATTATTTGAATATGACTGAGGCACACTGCACGTCAGTTTTACCCTACTGCCCCCACAATAGAATCTTCTGAGATCATGAACATGTTCTTCTCCATGACTGCCGAATCACTCACAACACTTCATGTGCACTGCTGGATAGCAGTGCTTTAGGTCACTGGCTGCAGAGCCAAAGATTGGGAGTTCAATTCCCCACTGTGCTTCCTCAACAGGGGCTGGGCTTGATGATCCGTAAGTTCCCTCCCAGCCCTGCAGATCTAAAATTATTTTATATATATATAACAATTTGTTTTCCTCCTGTTTTTACTACAACTTTGTTATTTTATTTAGCTCTCAAAAGATGCTTAGCCATATGGCCTCCCCCTCCCCTTTTGTTACAAATGCACTTCTGCTTGTCAAAAGAATTGGATAAAGCCATATTTGTTTTAGCTACGTGCTAAAACAAAATTCTACTCAATTTTGTAACACAAACAAGCGTGATCCCCATGAGTGCAGTCCTAGAGGAGACAGGCTAAACTACTTTTCAAACCAATACAGTTCCCCCCCCCCTCTAAATGTGATAAAGAGCAATAACATTATTTGGCAGACACAGGTCAAATGTATTCACTGCAATGTGTTCTACAGTTAAGTTTGATTAGCACACAATTCAGCGTGAAGCTCCAAGAAGGAGTAAGAGTGTGTTGTGGTTAGTTTTCAGTGTTTTACTGGCGGTGGGGAAGGGTAAAATGGAAGAATAAAACAGTGTGTGCATATTTTATTTACAAGGGCTGATCACACTGGTAGTTGAGTCTTAGGGTATGACTACACTGTTGAATTAAATTGAGAAGTGGTTCAGGTTTTTAGAAATTGATTTAACACCACATGGTTTTTGTGTTGGTGTGTGTGTGCCCACAGGGAACAACTTTTAGTCTGATCGCAAACTATGTGGTATACTGGCAATTCCATGTTCTGGGTTCCTGTTTTCCTTGTTTTTGCTCTATACTGGGAACTTAATTTTTCATCCCTTTCTTGAGGCAGAGCTTGCCTGCCTTGAGACAGATGATGCCGGACTCAGCAGCTTTTATTCACCAAAGCCAGCATCAGCAGCCTACAATACAGCCTACAACTACTCTAATAGCCATTCCCTCTGTCCTTTAGGAATCATCATATCTGGGAAATCACATTTTTAAATTAGTGTTTTTATATTACGTTTTGAACTGGCATAGTGCTAGATTGATGCCATACTAAAATAGAAACAGATAGGGAGAAAAGGATGAGTTTGGACTGCAGGGAATCTTGCAGTCCAAAACCTGTTTTATTCAGCAAACCCCTCAGATCCCATTGACGCTGTTTACTCTGACATAGGTAATCACACATACCGAACAGAGTAAAATCAAGCACAGCCAGAATCGATTCAAGATAAACAACCCCCAAGTGGGTGTTTTTTAAAAAAACATGTGCTTAGCTGTATGTCATATAGTTGGAGATTGTTAGTTTGATTTCAATTGTGCCACACCAGATGTAAAAATAGGAGTATTTTGACATGTAGTTGTGCCCTTAGTTCACATTTATGTTAATTTGTTATCAGAGAGCAGAAGGCAGGCTGGGTGACATTCATACAGTTAGTTCTGCAAAATATGTGTGTGTGTGTGGAGGGGGGGGGTTCTGTAGATTTTTCCTTTGGCTGCCCATTAGAAAGCCAAACTGCTATAAAGGAGAGGAGAACAGATCAAGTCTCATTCCCCCATGGCTTGAAAAGCATTTTGGAAAATGAGTGAAAAAGTCTGATTTCAACAAACTCTCTTTGTGCAAAAGACAACTCAGGGGGAAAAAATGGGCTAGCAGGTTATTGAACATGGAAAAAACCTTGTAAGCCATTTTGTGTGAGACTTCAGAGGAGTCATAAGTAGCACGGGTTTCTTTTGCTACTGTAACCTTCCCTAAAATTATGCTTACTTTTGTTTTAGTACGTAGCTAAAACAAAGCCTAGGTCATCCAGTAAAAGCACTAACTTGGGGTCTGGTTTGCAGCTGAGTGAGTGCAGGATACTGAGAAGGAGCCACTTACCATCTTGGGTCCTCTTCCTGGGCATGTTTCAGATTGGGGAGAGAGTTATAGAGTGCAGACTGCAGTCTGGCTAATCAGGAATCGCCAATAGTGCTTAAAACGGGAATTCTTCTTGTGGCCTAACTGGACGGATGGAATTTCCAGTCTGGTCTGCTTGGTGGGGATTTAAGGGGAATTCCAGGACTCTTTTCAGCAGTCTTCAAGCAGACATGGCTAAACATCATTTGAGAGCTAAATATGAAGTAAAGCAGAGATTCCCAACATTGGATAACCCAGGTATTCTTGGACTAAATCTCCCAGAAGGCTTCACCACTACCTGTGCTGCCCAAGTTTTCTGGGAGTTATAGTCCAAGAACATGTGGGGACCCAAGGTTAGGAACCATTGAAATAAAGGAATAATGCCAATCCTTCCCAAGTCCCCTGCCTGTGCAAAAGGTCTCAAGGGAGGAAAGGGGTGGGTGATGATCATATATCAGGGATGGGAAATATGCAGTCTTGCTAACATGCTGGACTGCAGCTTTCCTCATTCTTTGCTAGTAGCTCTGCTGGCCAGGTCTTAGGTAGGACTGCCAGCTGTCAGGGACTGGTTAGTTTCAAGGAAGCTTGTCTTGACAGAAACACAAATCTGAGATTGAGTGGCAGTGAAGAAAGAACAAGCTTGGCACTGTTAGAATGTGTTTCCTTCATTCCACTTGCATTGTATCCATCCTATTGGCATCCTGCCCTTCTCCCAAGAACTTCAGAGAAGAAGCAAGTGTAACTAGTTTCATCCTCATGACAACCTTTTGAAGTAAGTGGGATGAGAGGTAACGTTCTGGCTGATCAATAACATGGGCCTAAATCTCCCACAGTCATTCCTGAGGTAACAGTTATGCTGCTTTGTGGTTATTATTTTGCACTCACTGCTGTATTCAGCTTTTATCTTGCCATCCCAATTGAGGCCCCCTGGTGGGCTAAACAATTTTCAACATGTCTCTGTGCTGCAGATTTTATGATTCCTTTAGGATGTGTCCTTCAAGAGAACTTGGCTGAAAAGCTGCAATACAGATTAAGTTATGGGTGTTGTGTGCTCCTTCCATACTTACAACTGATACTGGCTTCGGGCAATGTTACTCTTTTAAAAGTTCTGTGTAACACAGCAGTGTTCTTTTATTCTCTCTCAGAAATCTGCAACCAACAAGAATCCTATACTGTAGTCTGTGAGCTGTAGTAAAATACACAAACCAAACCAAAGAAAAACAGAAAAGAAAAACCACGAAACTTTTCCTCAGCCCGACCTTAATAGTAGATTCAGAGAGTGAGAAAGAGCATTTATTTGCCATGGAAAGAAGAGAGTTTAGCCGGAGGTTTAGGAAAAAGGTTTAGCTAGTAATCTTCGAAAGCAAATCCCAAAGACCAACCCAACCCTTGTGGCCTATTTACCAATTTCTCCAGAACCGCTCCAATTCCTTTTTCAGCTTCAGAGTTCTCAGATTCTGTGCAGTCACAATTCTTTAGCTAAAGATTATTCCTCCAACCTCAAACCAAGCATTCCAGGCTTTGTTGGACCAGATGAGCAAGGGGTGTGATGTTCAAAAAGCATGTTCTCTCACATGCGTGCAGTAGAATGTAGACATGCATTATAGCATTTGCTATAAAAATTCCTCTACAGATGATCATAACATTTTGTAACTGTTGCAAAAATAACCACTCCCAGATTATGGGCTGTTAAAAATACAGCCACTCAGCAACATCAGAGGTTGGTTCAAAAAATCTGTATGTGGAAGTGATTGTGAATGCTGTTATTGGTGGCCCCACAAAATAATCTCCAGTATAACATTTCTGATTAGGTATTTTAAAAAATGGGAGTCTTAAATCAGGAGAAATTAAGACCATGGTTGGGACAAAATGGCCCAAATCCTCTTGTGCAGCTACACAAATGACATATATTTGGGGAACAAACTGCCCCAGGCTAAGAAATCAGCATAGATATTATTAGCTGCATGCTGAGTCACGCAACCCAGCATGCAATTGATAATGGCGGTGGTGATTTTTTAATGTAGGGCAGTTTGCTTCCCAATGTTACACTGTTTATGCTACACCAGCATAGCAAGGTAAGAGGATTTGGGCCGATGAGTCACAAATAGTACAATGAATTCCTGTTTGGTAATGTTGACATGTGGATGGGAAAAGTTACTTTTTTGGATAAGAGCTCCCAGAATCAATCAATCAATCAATCAATCAATCAATCAATCAATCAATCAATCAATCAATCAATCTCTATCTATCTATCTATCTATCTATCTATCTATCTATCTATCTATCTATCTATCTATCTATCTATCTATCTATCTATCTATCTATCTATCTATCTATCTATCTATCTATCTATCTATTGAATTTGTATCCCACTCCCATTAGTACCAAGGCATTACTCTGGGTGGTTACAACAAATATAAACAATTGATAAATAAAAGTAAAAATACTAAAAGCAAATTGCAAATTGCAAATAACCCTAAAAGCAGATGGCGTGAAGCAATCATACTGGAATCAAAGCAGATGGAAGAAAAAAGGAAAGGCGATCAGCCAGGGTCAATGTGGACAGCCTCCCTGTAAAGCCAGGTCTTCAGTTGCCTCCAAAACGTCCACAGGGAAGGGGCAAGGCAGAGCTCCTCCAGAAGCTGTTTCCACAAGGCTGGAGCTGCCACAAAGAAGGCCCTACCTATCGCAGAGGACTTACAGGCCTCCCTCAAGGTGCCTACTTGGAGGAGCTTTGCTTGAGATGATCTTATGGGTTGGGCAGAGGACAATGCTCACTGGAAGGACAGATCCTGAAGCTGAGGCTTTGGCCATCTCATGAGAACAGAAATCTCCCTGGAAAAGACCCTGACATTGGGAAAGTGTGAAGGCAAGAGGAGAAGGGGACAACGGAGAATGAGATGGCTGGACAGTGTCATCGAAGCTACCAACATGAATTTGACCCAACTCCGGGAGGCAGTGGAAGACAGGAGGGCCTTGCGTGCTCTGGTCCATGGGGTCACGAAGAGTCGGACACGACTTAACGACTAGACAACAACAATAAGAAAAACTGATTAACAAGGAAGTATTGTTTGCCATGGGTGACACAGAGCAAAGGGTAGACACATATGGAATGATTTTACTTTACTATGTAAAGCCGGTGTGGTTCAATGGTTAGCATGCTTGGTTGTGATTTGAGAGGTTAAAGTTCACAGACACAACTTAACAACTAAACAACAACATTGTATTTTATTTAGTTTTACTTCCCAATTTCATTTGTAGCCATTTAAAGTTTTTTACACTGTTCCTTTATCGATTTTAGGATTTTATTTTGAAAAGAGCAACACATAGCAACCGGTAATGTACTCAGTACTGCAATCTGCTAATTTTTTGTACACTGTAAAAGGTAATGGCAAGGATTGCTTTTTTAAAAAGACAAAAATTAATACACATAGAACTCTTTTAAATAAAAAAAATTCTCAATCTAGTGGCAGCTTCCATTATACCAAGAAACACACTGCCATCCAAATTTCAGAGATCAGTACCTTTCCTCTTTTTTTAAATACCCCAGATTAGTGCTGTTCAGCTCTTGACTATGTCATAACAGAAGACTGATAAAGCTGTCACTCCCCTTTGTGAGATCACAAATCATAGTAGAGATGACAGGAGGACAAGAAGGACAGT
This sequence comes from Pogona vitticeps, assembly GCF_051106095.1. Classification (NCBI taxonomy): domain Eukaryota; kingdom Metazoa; phylum Chordata; class Lepidosauria; order Squamata; family Agamidae; genus Pogona; species Pogona vitticeps. The sequence continues at coordinate 214,892,170 of NC_135784.1, read as the reverse complement.
GTGAAGGCCTGCTCATGCTGGACTCAGCTCCTTCACCCGGCAGATTGACTGGCAGCAATTGTCCTGTGGAAATGAATGAGAGACACCACCCACCCCACTGCAAAAGAGATTCATTATCCTTGGAGAAGGAAGATCTAGTACAAGATCCTGGTTTAGAAATCCCCCAGCCCTTCTAACAATTAATAATGACATGTCATCAAGTCAGTTCTGGCTTTCAGCTTCCATTTCTGGAGTTTTCTAGGTATAGAGAATGCAAAGGTGGTTTTCCATTCCCATCTTTTGGATGTGTTCTGAGACTGTGCAGCTTGCCCAAGGCTACACAGGCTGGAACAGGGGGAAATTGAACTCCCAGCCCCTTGCTGTTCAGGAGGTGCCTAACTCACTGGGCTATTTAGGCCACCTTTGAGTATGTTATACAGTGGTGCCTCGCTTAACGAGCGCCTCGCTGAGCGATGAAATCGCTTAACGAGGTGCTCTGGGCCATCGCTGGAGCATTCGCTCAGCAATGGCCCCTATGGGGATTTTTCGCTTTGCGATATTCGCTAAGCATTTCGCTTAGCGAATATTGCATAACGAAGCAGGGAGAACAGCTGATCGGCGGTTCCAAAATGGCCGCCGGAAGGTCCGCGCCGCATTTTCGCGCCCTGCCCTCGCTTACCGAGGGTGCGAAAATGGCGGCTCTATGGGACAACATCGCTTAACGGTGAGTTTTAAAGCCATAGGAACGGATTGAACGAAGTTCAATGCGTTTCTATGGCTTTTTTATTCCCGTTTAGCGATGTTTTCGCATAGCGAAGGTTAATCCGGAACGGATTAACCTCGCTATGCGAGGTACCACTGTACCTGGAAAATCATAGAAAGAGCCACTATAAGTCAGAATTGACTTGATGGCATTCGGCTATGCACCCCTTCTAGGGATAGGAAAATCTCTCCATTTTGCTTTTGATTGTCTTCAAAATGCATGAGGTTTAAATTCTTGAATTTTAACTTATTTCTGTCTTCAATAGGAACAACTTCTGCAAATTTCAGTAATTCTTCAAAAACAAACTGAAATAAATTTTCCTCTCTTTAGCATTGGTCAAATTAACAGCTGTGGTGAATCCCACACTACATAGGTGTTAAAGGCATGGAGCCTGTCACATAAAAGTAGTGACAACTCTAAATCACCCCCCCCCCCGAGTTAAATGCTCACCCTTGAGCCTGGATGGATGAGCCTGGCAGTTTTGGTTTCATTGTCATCTGAACTCTTTAACAAGTCTTTTTGCCACCCTGTATATGAAGACATTGGCATACAGTATATCACAGAAGTGAGTACACCCCTTCACATTTCATAAAGATTTTAGTATATCTTTTCATGTAACAACACTGAAGAAATGACACTTGACTGCGATGTAAAGCAGTGAGTATACAGCTTGTATAACTGTAAATGTGCTGTCCCCTCAAAATAACACAACACACAGCCATTAATGTCTAAACTGCTGGCAACAAAAGTGATTACACTTCTAAGTGACAATCTCCAAATCGGACCCAAGTAGCTATTTTCCCTGCCTGGTGTCGCAAGTCTCAGGTGTCAAGGGGGAGCAGGTGTTATCACTCTCATTCTCTCAGACTGGTCACTGGAAGTTCCAAATGGCACCTCATGGTAATGAACTATCTGAGGAGCTGAAAAAATGAATTGTTGCTCTATATAAAGATGACATAGGCTATAAGAAGACTGCCAAAACCCTGAAACTGAGCTGCAGCACAGTGGCCAAGACCATAGAGCAGTTTAACAGGACAGGTTCCACTCAGAACAGGTCTCGCCATGGTCTACCAAAGAAGTTGAGTGCTCGTGCTCAGCGTCATATCCAGAGGTTGGCTTTGGGAAGTAGACATATGAGTGCTGCCAGCATTGCTGCAGAGGTTGAAGGGATGGGGTGGGGGTCAGCCTCTCAGTGCTCAGACCATGCGCCACACACTGCATCACATTGGTCTTCAGGGCTGTCGTCCCAGAAGGAAGCCTCTTCTAAAGATGATGCATAAGAAAGCCCGCATACAATTTGCTGCAGACAAGCAGACTAAGGACATGCATTTCTGGAATTATGTCCTGTGGTCCGATGAGACCAAGATAAACGTATTTGGTTCAGATGGTGTCAAGCGTGTGTGGCAGCAACCAGGTGAGGAGTACAAAGACAAGTGTGTCGTGCCTACAGTCAAGCATGGTGGTGTGAGTGTCATGGTCTAGGGCTGCATGAGTGCTGCCGGCACAGGGGAGCTACAGCTCACTGAGGGAGCCATGAATGCCAACATGTACTGTGACATATTGAAGCAGAGCATGATCCCCTCCCTTCAGAGACTGGGCTGCAGGGCAGTATTCCAACAGGATAATGACCCCAAACGCATCTCCAAAACGACCACTGCCTTGCTAAAGAAGCTGAGGGTAAAGGTGATGGACTGGCCAAGCATGTCTCCAGACCTAAACCCTATTGAGCATCTGTGGGGCATCCTGAAACAGAAGGTGGAGGTGCGCAAGGTCTCTAACATCCACCATCTGTGTGATGTCATCATGGAGGCATGGAAGAGGACTCCAGTGGCAACCTGTGAAGCTATGGTGAACTCTATGCCCAAGAGGGTTAAGGCAGTGCTGGAAAATAATGGTGGCCACACAAAATATTGACACTTTGTGCCCAATATGGACATTGTCAGGGGTGTACTCACTTTTTTTTGCCTTCAGTTTAGAGATTAATGGCTGTGTGTTGCATTATTTTGACATTTACACTGTCATACAAGCTGTATACTCACTGCTTTACATTGTAGCCCAGTGTCATTTCTTCATTGTGGTCACATGAAAAGATATACTAAAATATGTATGAAATGTGAGGGGGTGTACTCACTTCTGTGCTATATTGTATTTTGGTAGGTTCTTATGAGAAACAAATTGACATTAAGTTCTTATCTATTTTTCATAGATTCAGAATAATTTGTTACAAATAGTGACTTGCTTCCTGTTAGTTTCTTTCCTCAATAATAAAGGCATAACTAAATTACATTATGACTAGAACTTTGCAAGGGGTAACTTCACTTAATTTGCTGCATAACTGCAATAATTCCAGAGTGGAGGCATCCAAGTTACAGCTGTGACTATTTTTAAGAAGTAATTTTCCAAAGGCTGTCTTTCTACTTGTTTAGTTCAATTTGGGTGGATTTTTTTTAATGTGGAGTTCATGGTGTGTCTTGCATTTTATCAGTGTTGTGAAAATTTTGAAAAGTCTAGGTGAAATGCAGGATTGAAATCAGCCAAATTCCAATGAAACATCATGTGTCTGCTTTTAATGTGCTTTTACAATCAGACATCTTTTGTCTCTTGAGAAAGCACTGCTTTCGGATATGGGATGACTTTCTTGTCTAGTACAGCTCTAATTGGAGATCAGATACAGAGGATTGGATATCTACCAGATTGCTAATGCCACCCACCTTTCTTCTCATTTTTGATATATCTTCAATGGATCAAATGACATTTAATTTAAAGCCTTCGAAACAGTAAAAAGAACATAATTGTGGCTCTGTTACTGGCCTTAGAAACAACAGGCTTCTTACTGTATACTGGAGTTCCCTAGAGCTGCTTTGGAATGATGTCACTTATTGTCTAATTTATCTCAAGGGGCATCAGGTTGGGAAGATTAAGCTTGGGCATCTTTTTCCTTGCTTTCCAAATGAATCAGCTGCTGAACATGTAGCTAGTCAAATTGTGTTAGGATGAATTAAGGTAGCCTAATCACAAGATGACTGATTATTTGAACAAGCAATGAAAGAGCAGCCAGAAGGCCTGGCTTCTTGTTCCGGGGGAGGTAAGTCAATGTTTCAGACATTTAGCATTTCTGAGGTCTTGAGAGAGCGTGTGGATTCCTGAACTAACACCGAACAGTTGCAGTGAAGGGTCTTGGGCTTTCCATGGAATGATAATGACTGACTAACATAAACAAGCTGTAAAGAAAGGATAACCTCCTAGGCCCCTTTTGAAAATGTATGGATTAAGAATGAAGCCAATGCTATTTGGTGACCCTACTGCTAAGGTTAAAATAAACTTTGTGGAAGATCTTCAGATCCCTCTCCCCATTTTAGTCCTTGATTCTCAAAGCACGTACACACATATATAAGCTCAAGGCTATTGAATTCTTGCAAATCATCTCCTACAAATGTTTCTGCTTTGTTCACTGCATCTATACCAAAGCTTCAGTCTTCTTTTGCTCATTCTTTCCTACTCCAGTGCCATCTTTCCCTACTCTTGGTTGCTCATTTGTGCATTGTTCTCAGTGTTACTGCAGAAAGTCTTTTCTTAGGCACTGGCAGTCCTGCAATCCCATCCCTTCCCTCATCTTGGTTCTCAGTTTTAAGGTTATGCTTGGTTTTGGTTTCAATCTGCCGCTTAGTGTTTCTTCTGTCTTCATGAGAAACAGCCTGTCCAGATGGGGGAACTTGGAGCATTCTGGTTTGGGCTTAAAATGTTTTTATCATCAGTGGGATGTATTTTATATCACATTTGACCGATCCTTCCTTTCACATTGGAGGCAGCAGTGGAGGATTGTGGCAGCGTGGGAAACCCCCGGTGGTGGTAACAGTGCAAGGGGGAAATGTTGGGGTGAAGGGTGGGGAGATGGGACTATCTCCTGTCTTTCTCCTCAGTTGGAGGTTTGCCAGGGCTGTGCTGCCTTGTGTGGGCGGAGCCCATGGAGTCAATCAGTAGGAATGCCCCCCCCCCTGTGAGAAAGTAGTAGTGATTCCACTGGTTGGCTTTTAAAATCCTGAGCAGGGTACTCAACAATAGGTGTTTTAGGTGTGTATGTGTGTGTGTGCTGAAGGAAAAGCAGTCTTCAAGCCAGCTGGTATTCTTACCAGTTGCTTTAATTTACTTTCCACATATCTCCCCCCCTCCCAAGCATTCGCTAAGCCAAAAATAATGGGGAAGGGAGAGAGAGATGCTGTCATCTGTCAATGAATTTACAGGGTGCATCGTCCATTTCCCTGTCTTTTCTGCAGCCATCATTCAGCAGATCGTGGTGACTTTCCTTATGTGTATGTGTGCTAAGTAAAGTAACTGACATAATGAAACAACAATTTATCTACCTAGCATGGCATACCTACTACCGTCAAGGTGTCTCATTTGTCTAAAATAATGGTGCATCAATAGAGAAATATTTTAAAAAATAAAATGGTATAGAAAATGAAAATAAAGGATGGAACTTCATCATCATATCACAATCCACAGGGTTGTCACTTCAGATAACACCGCCTCCAGATAACTCCATTTGGGTGTGAACTAACCATATGTATAGATGGGGTATTCAGTACTGTACTATATTGTTGCAACCCCCACCCACCCCCAAACCATAAGCCCTAGCACTTTGCCAGAAAAGAGTGGGACAGGTCTAGAAAAGGGCAGAATAGAGAGCTTCAAGTCAAAATACATATGGATATTGTAATTCACGCGCCTCCTGTCAGTGCGTTCTACTGTCAGCGCAATCCTAATGCTGCTGCTGATCTGACAGGAGGCGGAGCTTCAATTGCATCTCCCCTCCCACCATTTCCTTTATAAGCTGATTCAAAGCTATCCTCCAAGAACCTACTGCATAACAAGTACCCCCCTCCCTGGTCCTTTGAAGAATGGTCTTCAACTAAATCAGTCCCTGGTGTCAAAAAGGTTGGGGACCACTGCCATAATTTAATTTGAACCACTCCTCACCAAAAGTGATCCCATTAGTGAGCTCTGGACAGGCTAAGTTTACAAGCACCACACAAAAGTCACAGACCCTACCATACTGTAGAAACACAGCACACATACCAGAGATATTTGAATGCTAAAGCAAATTTTAAAGGCCAAATCTCCCTGAACCGATGTGTATAAAATGTTCCAGGAATAATTAAAAGAAGGAACACCAGTGCCACCAAAATTCACATAGTAGTGAAGAAAAACAAACAAACCCAGAAGCCTAGGGTGGTTGTTGTTGTTGCTTTAAAGTATAGCATCAAAAGTACTGTATATATCACAAAATCCTGGAATCATTTGTCTAGAACTTATCTGGAATAATTCTCTCCAAGTGTCTCCCAAATCTCCCAGTTCAATGCATATTTGTGAAGAAAAGGGAATTTAAATGATTTAAAATTCTCAGTGCAAATTACAGTATAGGGAGTTGGGGAGATTAATATTTCTAAATTTTAATTCAGCTTTGGATCCAAACTGCAGCAGGTTTGAACTTATCTGAAGTGAAGCAGGCCTGAACCTGAAACCTCTGAACCAGGAAAATTTGCACACTCCCATTTAGAGAAAGGGGTGATTTTGTTCGTTTCTCCTCTCCTGATAGGAATCAAGAAAGAAGCACGGAACAGCAGTGGCTGTGCATTTGAAGTCCCCTTGTTTATAGAGGGGGAAGGGGGGAAAACAAGTTTCCATAAATCAGTCACACTCTTTCTCTTCCCCTCATCCCATTCTATGTGGCAGTCTTTCTGGCAGCTGTTTTCCACATTGGTAAAAATGTGGAAAAGAAAAAGAAAAAAAAAAGAAGAAAAAAACAACATATGTTGTCCACATATTTTAAAGACTAATAAATTTACTTCACTGTGAAATTTTGTGGACCTGAAATCTATAAAATATTTTTCTTTTTTCCCATCTTTTCTTTGTCAGCATGGCCAGACAAAGTACCACAGTTGCTTCTTTTGTAACTGCTTTTTTCTGTATTCTCAGTGATCACCCCTCTTAACGACGGTGTATTCTTGAGTTGTTTCCCACAAGTAAGATTCATACATGGGCCTTATGATTTTTTAAAATGGTTTTCCTCAAAGTTAGAAGTTTCATTGAAGGGCTTAATTGTACAGATGAATGAGCTGTATTTGAGCGTCTTTTCTATTTCCTTCTTTAAAAGTTTTCAAGTGTGAATTCTGGGATGCACAGTATGATTCAACTGCACATACAGTACAAGTTCTTTAGGTGAAAATGGGAGTCAGGCAATTTTGTTCTTTGCCTTAGGCAACAAAATGCCTTTCACTGGGTTTGGTGAGCTTGTTAAAAAGAAAATGGGGGCTGGCAGAGAGGGAGTTGTAAAGTTCAAGGGGGAGCATGATGAAACATGTAGAAAAAAGAAGACAGGTTAATCCATAATGGGTTCAAATGTCTCCAAAATGATTTCCTGTGTTTAACATGTCATGCCATGCTGCCTTCATGAATTAATTTTTTTAAAAATGTACAAAAGTAGCTCCAGGAGTGATTTCAATTGTGCCTCCTTCATCCATAGCCAGTTGAAATTCTTGTAGTTTGTACATATATCTATTTGATATTCCCTTCCTTCTTCCTGCCCCAAATTTATGAGCACAGTTTTCTGCCATTGAAAGAAAAAATGTGGATTTTTAAAATTCACAATATTTTGAGAACTTGCAACGAATGGAGAGCTGCCAAAGGAATTCCCAAATTTCTCATGGTTAATAAAAGATGCATTCTTCTTTAGTTGGAGTTTACATTAATAATTAAGACAAAAGCACTAGGAAATCCCACTAGAAACCAGACATTTCAGCAGTAGTTAGTATTATATAGTCAGGAGCCTTCAGCTGAATCCATTTTATATCACTGAGAAAGAAAGCAGAAGGCCTTCAGCTAGCTCCACTGAGATTCATCAAAACCAATAATGAGTGGTTACATGTCCATGTCGAGTTTCAGCAAAGTCTGTCCCTGGGAAGTGGAGGAACATTTTGTGACTGGTGCTTTATTCTTCCGATGTGTTGTTCCTCAGCATTCCTCATCAGAACAGTCAAGAAAGGGATTAGAGTAACACAGTTATCAAGGATGATGGGGCCCTTGGGCTATGAGCAGTCCATCTGAGGCTCTAGCTTCACATACTAAGGTATCTAAGTTTGAATCTGTATTCTCTTTGTGCACACAGCAGAACAGGGATGTCCCAGCTTTAGCAGTATGCAGAGGTTGAAAATGTGACTTTCTTGAGTTACAGATCCCGGAATCTTCATGGCCTACTAAGACTGTAAAACGGGCCTTGACAGTTGGTCGTGTTGCCAGCAGTCATGCCACTTTACCATTCTGAAAGCTACGATTAAAAAAGAGAGAGAAACTTTTCCAGGCTCTCTCACTTAAATCATCCTTCATTTTCTCTTGTTCAGATAAATTCCCATCCCTGTACAAACCCATTTTCTCTTCCCCTTACTTGCTCTGTGCCTGATTGTGTGTGCAGGACTAGACCAGAACCTAAAAGACAGATGAGATGAGACATTGAACTGGGATTTAGAAGTACAGCATCCCTTAAGTGGCAAAGAATGTTGCATGAGGTTTGCTCACCTCCAGATTTTGGAAACTGCCTTGTTTTGCTTTGTGATTGGTCACTGAGAGGTAAGCATGGATGTCCTCAGCTAGTCTGATTGCAAAAATATGTGCCTCTGATGAACCCAAATGCTGAAGAGCTTCCAATTACAAGCTTAACATCTCATGTTATTTGACTTTGCGAGATCTTTTCTGCCAAGAAGATGCATTAAGCTAATAACTTACCACATGGGTCAGGTGTACAAAGAGCTGAAGGTTCATACTTCTAGTTGGGTAGCCTTCTATGAATACTTTCTGAATCAACAACATTATTTTTTTTCCTTGCTGCCCTTCACAGCACTGTCTTAAATATTCTTTTGCACTTCCAGCAAATGACAGCAGGAACTAAGATAAGAAAATTTCTATCCTGGACCTTCTAGGACTGTTCTCTCCCTCACACTCTTTACCATAGTCTGGATGTAATATTTACATTTGACTTCATGAAGAATCAGTTCTGCCTTTTCACACAATCCTGGATTTTTGTTGGATGACGCTAGGGCTGTTCAAGTATTGTCCCGTCCAATCTGTACCCAAATATTTCTGGTCCAGGTTGGGACCAAACTACCCCAGCCTTGTGTGGTGATAGTCTGAACCAATTTGTTTATGGGTTGCTGCAGGTATTTGTATGTTTCCCGATTAGAGGGGAATTGTGAATGGAGAAGGCAAAGTTATGTGACCTTGAAAGGGAGATGATGGACAGAGCTGTTAGTTTTGGAATCTGCTCAATCTTTAGCATGTAGGAAAAGCTCTGACCACCTTTCATCCTTCCTTTTGTTCCCTCTCTTGGAGAAGAGCTACTACATGTGCAGCTCTTGCTATTCCATGAATCCACTCTGAATCAGCCAGAGCAAACATTTTTTAAAAAAAGAAAGTGGAAAACTACGTGTGTGTTGGGTGTGTGTGAGAAAGTCCTTAGCACAACATGAAGCTGTCCAATCAAAGCTCACATGAGCTTGTTATTCATCTCATGCTCATACACATACCCATTCTTAAGTGTAATCAAGACTCAGTGTAGCAACCTAAAAAAAGGAAGAAAGTCCTAGCACACAGTTGGCCCAGGAAGCAAGGTAGCATCCTCTCCATACCTCCATGAGAAATGGCTGCACAGTCAGGTGGATGAGAATATAGAGTGTCTGGTGAAGTCAGTTATCAGAATCACCATCACTTTGGGTCTGTTGGCCTTCCACCATACTATGTGTTACCCTAGATATTTGCCTTAGGTGGCAGATCAGAAGAGTAGTAGGCACCCCATTCCCATTGCCACCTGTCCTAGCTAGCACCTAATGTTTTGCTTAAGCCCCTGGAAAAAGTTACAAATAAGGTGTGTTTTAAAGTTCTGCAGAACTCCCCATAGGGCTAAGATGGCATAACACTTACGGTTCAAGCAGAAAGTATAAAAATTGAAACAAATATAATGTAAAGTAATAAATGTCTCAATTTACAGGTTGTCTGCTGTTGCCAATACCAAGGCTTGGCTTGGCCTCCTGCAGATCTGCCCACTGTCCTGTCTAAGGCATCAGTAGTAAGTTTGCTGCAGAAAAATGGGGAGCTGGCACGAATCTGGACAAAAGGAAATAGTAGAATGAACTGAAGTATTACACTCGGCCAAAAGGGGGGAAAAAGAAAAAGAAAAAAAGCCAGCTGTTGTCAAATTGGTAGTCCTACCTAGTGGCCGGAAGAAACAAACTCCTCACTGAATTCTGTGTCATGGAAAAGTCTCTTTCTAAGGCAGCAGGACGATTTCTCCTGAGGGCTCATTGTGGCATTTCAACTACAGGTATAAAAACAACTTTCTGGTCCGCTCATAGAAGCAATGTTCTGGGTTAGGCAAGACCTTTATTAGATCACTAAAATTTTACAGATATGGTGAGCTTCTGAGTTTTGCATAAAAACTGGAGTTTAGGCAGAATATCCCCAAATTGGGCTCAATGCATTGGCCAGAAGGTCATCAGACTGCTAGGTACGTAAAATGGAGTCTGGAAAGCATTCTTGTGTTGAAAGGCTTTTGAGAAATAGTTTGGCTCAGTCTTTCCTGAACGTTCTTGTCTCAGGCAATGTGCCATCCATCATTCCCAGTGACTGATCAGATTAAGCAGTCATTTTGCTTGCTTGAAATAAGGAAGGTCAATTAACCTGTACAGTTTCTCCTTTCTGCCATTTTAATAGCTGTGCTATTTCCAAGCATAGAACCTACATCTAGCACTGTTAAATGTACTTTGTCTATAGATCATGGATGAGGTAACCAAATGACCTTTGGAACTGGGAACCAAGTTCCCAAGATGAATGAAAGGCATGTTCATATCTCACAGTCAGGCACACTGAGGAAGATTCAAGAGACAGGAAAGCTTAGCAGTGGGGGATGAAGGTCCCTAGATATACAGGAAGCCTCTCTCTCTCTCTCTCTCTCTCTCTCTCTCTCTGGAGACTGGAGGCTCTCTACATGGTATACATTTGTCAGTCTGGGGGTAATAATGGAGCCAAATACACTGCTTCTGATTGCCTTAACAGTCCTAGCAAAAGTATGATCTTGTGTTTTGTGATGGAGATAGGTCTCACCAGCTGCCCTCCAGAATGCTTAGGAAATAAGCAAAAGAAGGATGCTAAGGATGATATGATCTAGAGATGAAGGGAATGCATATTAATGTATTCTCAAAGGCTTTCTTTCACGGCTGGGATCTGATGGTTGTTGTGGGGTTTTTGGGCTCTTTGGCCGTGTTCTGAAGGTTGTTCTTCCTGACATTTCACCAGTCTCTGTGGCCAGCATCTTCAGAGGACTGGAGTAGGAACTCTGTCCATGCTCTGTAAGCATATTGCTTACAGTTAAAGTGCTTTCACTCCCCCACTGGTACATCCTTCAAGATATGTCAGACATCCTGCAGGCACGTTAGACCCATGTTTACTCTCTAGTGCCTAATCATAAAGAATGCATGGTATATATACGAAGCTACACAGGTAAGCAATATCATGCACTATGGAAAACAGACATCTTTCTCACTTGATGCACCTCTCCAAAGAAATAATAAACTTTTCATATTTGTTGAGTTCATGTGGCTCTAGATAATGAGAAAAATGACCAATTTCTGTGTGACTGTTAGATCACAGAGTTTAGAATGAATGAAACAGTTATCAAATAGTCCCCTAGTGCATGGAAGTCCCTGCTTCTCATATTCATTCCTCACTTTCATGTGTTCAGCCAGATGCATGATGTCACAGTAATGTGCACTATTTCCATGCATTATGTTAACCTACTCCAATACCATTTCTGCTCTCTCTGGAGGAACTGTTGTGGAAATTTTTTGCTTCATCACTAAACCAATTCCTAACAATTGGGGAAGGAAGTAAATATAATTGTGTATTCTATACCTTTGCTATTAAATAAAATGGAATGAGAGATAAATTTGAGTGGAATCAGAAATTAATACCTGTTAGATTCCTTTAGTATATGGAGGTGGGAGAACCACTGAAAATTTGTTTTGATCAGAAAGGCACATTTTCCATAGAATGAAAGTGAGCAAGGCAAAAACTTCCATAAGGTTTGCTGGCATGTTCTGCCAGGGAATGTCTGAAATAACAGGATAAATGTATGCACATTAACCCAAAGGTACATGGTCATAAATAACTTCCAACTATGGACGTATATGGTAAGCAATTAATGCTTCTGACTTAGTTTTTCAAAAACTGTCTGGCAGGTCCTGCTAGTGGAACTTTTATGAGAGACTGGCTCATAAAGTCATGAAAACATTTAAAGTAGCAGCTCATGGTTTAAAGAGAGAAACTTTCATTATAAATTTTGATTAGAATACTGTAAGTTACACCAGTCAGCATAAATCAATTGGCCTACATTTCAATGGTCATTTACTATAGGTTGTGGAATCAGTGTAAGCATTTGCTATTGCCAAGCTGTGCCACCTGAGACATGACAGTGAATATCTACATTGACTTCTTAACTTGTGGCAAGTCACCAGTGAAATTTACACTGTGTTAACCTGAAGTAAATACTGAATAGAAATCTGGCCTATCTTTGAAATTGTCTTCTTTCTTCTTAAAGAGAACACAAACTCATTCAACAGACAAAAGTATAGGCTGATTACAGAAAGCCTAACTTACGGACTGCTGCTGATGTTTCTCGCAAATCCATTCCTTGATCCAGGCCCGATTTTTCAGAAAGTTTCAGGATAGAAAAAAAAAACCCTCAGTATTCATAGGACAGGAAAAACCTGGAAAACTCTACCTCTTCCGAACCTGATATGAATCCAGATGCTGCATGACGCAAAGGGTAAAATTCTGTTGGTTAGCATAATCACTAGAGTAGGCCCATTGAATCAACATGGATTTGGTAAATCAGCTTCTTCATATGTTCCATTGATTCAATTGAGACTACACTGTAACTGTAATTTACTGTGCTAAAGTAAGTCACAATTAGAGTAGGCCCATTTAAATCAATAGAATTTACAGAGGAGTTGACTCACCAAATTTCTCATTGTTTCAGTGGCCTTATTCTATTGAGATTTATTATGCTACTCGACAGGATTTTGGCCAGTGATAAAAGTTTGATTCCACTGTCACTGCCATGGCTATCTCCTGCTCAGTCCTGGACTTCATAGTTTGGCGAGGGACTTAGAATTCTATGTCTAGTGAATTCACCTGAATCACAATTGAGCATTCTAAGTACTTCACAAACTACAAATCATAGGATTCCATAGGACAGAATTAAATGGAAACAAACTGGAAACTTACAATATAGAGGAAAACTATAACATGGTAATAACTATCATAATAAAAAGAATAATTAATACTAAATGCCCCAAAGTCTTACCAGTATATAATAGTTTAACATCATTCACTATGCATTAGACAAATAAACATCCTCACTGTTTTTAATATTTATATAACCTTGTGTTTCTCAACCTCAGACTGTTAACCTTCACTGACATCAGAGTAACAGAAAAAGGGAGCCCAGGGCTGAACTAGATAATGCAGTTAATATATAATTAGAAGCAGTCTTCCTTAAGAGGAAAAAACCTGACTGCTTATTCTAATATCTCAATCCACCCTTGGCAAATTAACCTGCTTTTGTTTTGTCAAGAATAGGGATAAAAATAGTGTGACCCAAGTGTGACCTCTCAGTCTGGCAGCTTTGAAAGGTTTGTGTGTCTGAAGGGACAACATCATAACAGGAAAAAAATTACCTAAACATGTGATTTGAACCCCAACTGTCAAAGAATTTATTTATGTTGTGTGGCTCTGACCCAGCAACATGAAATATATTAGCTTTATTTTTAAAATATTATTTTAAATTTGTATTCGTTTTATCAAAGAACAAACCAGTATCTCGAACTCCTTACATTTCACTCACCTCCGCCTTAGCACCAACAACTACCGTGACATATTGCTGAGCCACACATACAGACATTTGAAAAACACACCACTAAAATACACAAACAACAAAAGATCGGGGTGGTGGAAAAGGATAACAGAGGGCGAGGGGAATGAATGGGGAAAATAGCTTCTAGATAACAGCTTTCATATCTTCACAGATCTAAGGTACCTATCAAATAGTTCTAAGAATGTGAACCAAACATTCACATATTTTCAACTTTCCTATTACAGTATATGCTCCTTTCTTGTCTGCGATCATCTTCAAGAGATCCTCTGTTTCTCATTCTCTGTTTGGTGTGGTAGGGGATTTCTAGCTTAGCAACACAATACATTTCTCTCCAAAGTCTGGGTCCCTTCCCCACATCTGTCTTCACAGGTAAATCACCCACCTGTCAATTATAATGAGAAAAAAAAATCAGTTCTACATGAAATGCAAAACTGACATGTTTTCTGATGTTGGACAAAAAATGTGTATCCCTAGGCAAGTCATGTACAGAAGGACCAATGTGTGTGCATATGGATCACATGTGTGTGCATTTGCACATATAAATTGCAAAACGGTGTCAATATCAGATGGAACAGGAGCCCTATTTAGGTGTTTGGCCTGAAGGCAGTACAGACACAGAATGTCCATAAGCCCCACCATCCACATTTCCATCCCACCTGGAAGCCTTGCTGAGCTTTTTTTTATCCCAGCAGAAAAATATGTATAGACTGTGTGTTTTCAGTCAAACATACAAATATGTAGCATTTCCATGATTTGTAGCCTAGACAAAGAACAGTAATTATGGAAATGCTGTAAGTGGGTTCAACTGAACGTGCTTACAGCACCTCTGCAGATCTTTGTGTGGAACATGGGAAGATGTTCAGGAGTGCCTGTGTGTGTGTGTGCTTACATCAGTAAAAATGTGTGTATGAAGACACTGAGAACTTGTGGGAACATGGGAGATGGGTTCTGTTTTGAGTGAGACTACGCCTGAGAGCATGATTTCTAGCCATCTCTCTTGGGATGGTCTTCAGCTGCTAAAGATCAAAGCATCTCCTTTCTTATCTCATGAGAAGACTTATTTGGCTTAGCAGAATCCTGATTAAGAAGTGATTTGGCTGAGACCCTGGTCACACAAGGGAAATGTTTTCTAGTTCTTCCGACACTTTCCATACCCCTGTTTATACTGAATCATGGTCACATGGCTTATATCCCGGGATGAACGTCCCAAGAACTTTTAGCAAAACGATTCATTTCTTCCTGTTTGAATAGTTATGGCTGGCTACACCATGGTACCGTTGGTTTTCTCTTTTGCTTCAAGGGGCAATTTAGCAATTAAAAAAATAATATTTATCAATAAATCAATATATCAGAAACAAGTCTCCCTCTGTGTGATTGCATGGGCGGGCTTGATTTGCTCTCTGCACAGCTTTCCTGCTCCCCCACTCCCCCAGCCTTCAATTCTCAACAGAAGCAGAGCAAGTTGTGCACACAGGCAATTCTAGTGAGTACAACAAAAGTACAAAGGTACAAAATAACACAGCCCCAGCTGGGAGAATGTCTTGGTTTTGACCCTGCATCATGTGACCAGGAAAAAAAATACCGACATAACTGGTGGATAACTACATAACATTTTGCCTTTTTAAAAATCTATTCTTGGTTTTATTTACAATACAGTTTAACTTTTTATTTTTATTAATTTTAAAAATTTACAATACAATTTAACTTTTCTCCACACAAAGATGTGGTTAGTAAGTAGGGATTTTTTAAATTAAATCTAACCGGAACCCCTGGACTATCTACCATGTCTTCTTTTAGTAGTTGTGGGGTGGCTGCCTACTTCATTCTTAGCCTGGTGTGCAAGGAAAAGGGCACCATCTTGGAGTTCCTGGTCAGAGCTAGGCTGGGAGTGCTTGGAACTGAGGTTTCCCTAAGGGTTTGTAGCTGGAGCTTGAGTCTAACATATGCTCAGGACGTGAAAGCTCATGTTTCAGAGTGGCTAGAACAAACGCCAGGTACTGTCATAGGGTGGATATCTGGCGATCAGGGCATCAACAGCCATCCTATGAGCCCTACATGCTTTCAGGATGACTGCCTGACTAGGACTAGGTTTATGACCTGCACCCTTCTCATCCCGCCCCCCCCCCCCCACGCAAAAGCTCAATTCCTTTACATTGGGGAAATTGATCTCACACCATCATTATTTGCATCACCTAATAGGATTCTTAATTGCATCTTTTTAAACCCCATACAGATTGTATAGCTTAAGGA
The DNA here is from genome assembly GCF_051106095.1 of Pogona vitticeps. Classification (NCBI taxonomy): domain Eukaryota; kingdom Metazoa; phylum Chordata; class Lepidosauria; order Squamata; family Agamidae; genus Pogona; species Pogona vitticeps. Next base: position 214,876,199 of record NC_135784.1, on the reverse strand, counting down.
AGCTCCAGCTAGTGTGCATGGTGTGGAACCATCTTTAGCCCAATGCATTAGCCTAAGCGCCAGGGTGATCAAGATTCCAGTAATGAAGTCACTGGGACTGTTTTCTATCAAGGACTAACAAAGCAATGCATGGGATGGCTCATTTCCCAAAGCATTTCTCAAACTTAAAGGAGGCTGCTTTGTTATTCACATTTGAAAGGCAGCCTCATCAAATTAAGCCAGGAGGGTGAAGGCATGAATACTAGTTGAAGACAACAGATTTGTGAAAGGAGAAGGCTGCATTGCAGGGCAGACATGTCACTGAATGGTAGTAGCTGTATGATGGTTTCATTAACCTTTTTGGCCATAGTATAAAGAACCATTATGCCTTATAGGCCACATGCTGTCAATTGAGTTAACCAGCCCAAAATATTTTGCTGTCTGAGGTGGAGCAACAAACATGCTCTCTCTATTCCTTACCTATTCAAGTAGCACTGCATACAGTTTAAAGCCAATTTAGTTATTTTGGCATGTGAGGCAGAAAGGCCCACCAGCTCTTCTTCCTTCCCTGGTTGTAAAATAATTAATTAGAATACAGCAGGACTGCCCTATCTGCAAGATCAGTACTCACAGTTTCACTTATCCACTGCCTGAAAAATAGTAAATAAAAAACCCAGAAATACAGCAGGACCCCCTTATCCATAGGATCAGTATCCTCTGATTCACTTATTCATGGTCTGAAAATAGAGGTACTAAAATATTGTGTGAAAAAAACCACACCTATAAATACAGTAAGGATTTTCTAGATGTAATTATCAGAACTGGTCACTAGAGGGAATAAAACACTACACTATATATGTAAGCCAGTGTCATTTCACCTAGTCTCCCGGCAGTTCAAGGCAGCTTCCTCTATGTTCCAGAGAGGGAAGGAGGGAGGGAGGGAGGGATATGTATGTATATATGTATGTATGTATATATGTATATATGTATATATGTATGTATGTATATAGAGAGAGACATCTTCAGCACGTTGATGAACAAAGGAAGACTTCAAATTGGTTCCTACTCATAGACCCCATCAAGATAAAAATTACAGGTACAAGAGAGTCTTGGGTCCAACAGACTGTTCTGTATAGCATTTTCTATAATTTGTGGTTTTCAGTATTCATGGGGGGCTTGAATTGATCCCCTGCAGATACAGGGGTTCTTCTGTATGTGTTTCCAAGGTGTATTACCAGAACTGGCCACTCAAGCGGACCAGAGGCTATGCTATATATATAGGGTTTCTCTATCCATACATTCCAGCATCTGCAGTGTGGGGTGGGGGACTTGGAACTGATCCTCTATGGATACTGCAGTCCTACTGTACATTAAACAGCAAACAATTTGCTGTCTTTTCATCACATCCGATATCTGTATGCTTGAGGTGGCTGCCTCATGATAAGAACAGCTCTTCCTTCAGTGGACAAAGAAGTAATAATTAGCTAGGTTCAAGGAAAAAACAACAACAAAAGACCTTGGCAACTTGTGTGTTGATCTTCTTTTAGGAATCTTCTAGCTTCTTTGTACATTATAACTGGTTTCCTGTTAGTTTGGGCAACTGTACAGCCATTTAGAGTGCAGCTGCAATTTTCCAATTATTTTTGAAACCCCTTGCAAAAACTGGAAAGCCCTATTATGTTGAATGGGGTGATTTTTGGGTTGCATAAGTGCAAACTGGAGATCAGTGATGGAAATGCTCTGGCCACAGAGCGGGCATATTCTGCATTTGTAAGCAGGATTCTGGCCTGTGTCTTTAGATGCCTGTGTGTTTTGCTTTACATGTATACTACGAAGTGCAGTGTTGATGGACCTCTATATTTTCCAACCCTTTTCACACAAAAGGTACTTGCAGTAAAGTGAGAAGACCATGTTAAATGGGACTTTGAGCTGTTCTGTGTTAATATATTATTTACACATTGTCTGGAATTCTGATTTCTTTTCTGCTAACTACATCTTACAATGTAATCAAATGGCTTCAAAGGTGTGTACCTGATTGCACCAGAAAGGGTTGTTTTAATGGGACTAGTCCTATGTAAAGTGACCCTTCTTTCTGTCAGGGGATCACTCCAACTCAGCCCCCCAAAATAAAAGCCCTTTAACCGGACCATAAAAGGTCCAGATTGGGCATGGATCGGTGTTGTGGTGGAGCACATTTTCCTATGTGTTGTGTGATCTCCAGGAAATAGATCAAATTGAACCCACTCAACAAACAATCAAACTTGTGATCTATTGCTCTACGTGATTGCACGTAATAAGGTGATACATTTTGAAATGGAGATGACCAACATGACAGCATCCACACCTATGAGCCTATGAAGTGTGCAAAAATATAGGCAGATGTGTTTTGTATATTTAAAAAATCTGTCCTACTTGTTTTCTAGAGGAGCTGGTCTTTTGTAAAGCTAATGGGTCCTAATTGCACACTCAGAACCAAGCTACTGGGGAATACTTTGCATTAAAACAGGAATAAGTCACAACAACAAACTGTTGCTGAGAAAATCCATACATACTGCTATTGCATCCGAGCTATGAGAAAATGGGAGACTTGCGTGAGGATGGGTGAGACTGGCAGAGAACACCATGGCTTCCATCAGTGAGGAAGTCCTGTCACTTATACTTTGGGAGCCCTGGCTCTAAAACACTCTTGTATGTAGCTCACTATGAACTGGGAATGTGTGCTGGGCCAGTCCAGACAAGAGCAGGGAAACACATCCTGGAAAGAGAGAACAGTAAATCATATTTTTGTCCTCCTTCATTTTGACAGATTTGTGGAACCATAAAAATGCAGCTGACATACTAGTTTAGAAAGGGAGGGGAGAGAAAAAAAAGCAGGCAAATTATAAGCTATTGTAAACCTTGTTGATACACTGCTGGCAAAATGTTTCTGATGCCTGTCACAGATGACAGATCACAGACTACCGTTATCTTCACGGGTCTCCTGGAAAAATAAAACAAAAATCCTTTGTTGAGGAGGAGCAGATTTCCATTCCTGCACAAACAGTGCAATTAACAAGTGCAGGCGAGTTGGTGGCATTAGTAGATAATAAGGTTTTCTTTCCCTGCCTATATAATTATGTATGTGTGTGCAGGCAGGCATGCTCCTATACATTTCTCTGCTACATCTTTTCTTGGCTGTCACCCAGCTTTCCCCAGGAAGAAAATATTCTGTATACAACATAATGCTTTAATGAAGCTTTGGTTAAAGACATGCAAGATCTGCTTATAGCTCTGTGAACAGGTGGAACACGTGCAGGTGCCGCTCTTTGGAATGCCTGCTCACTGGAGATTATGGAAATTGCTTGCTGGCCTGGGGACATCTTCCTTTGCAGTTTTAACAGTAGGCTTCAAACTGTGTTGAGGAAACATGTGGTGTATCATTAGAGGTTTGAATGCAGATAGACAAACGAGGGGAAGGGAGGGGCAACGCCTTACAGTAAAGACAAATCAAATGTTCTGCAGAAAGTGCCGTAAGTGGTCCAGACCTCCCAGTTTGATCATCACACTGTACTTTCCGCCTGAATGGAAAAACAAAGCATAAATGTGAAAGAAAGTTAGTCCTAGGCCTAAACCCAACACAATGCTACAGAAATTAACAATCCTGCTATCCTAGTCATGTTGGATGAAACCATGGTGCAAGTGGCTGTGCAAATGGTCGTGCAAAAAACTATGCAGCTGGTTACAGGAGTGACCATGTGACCTTTTGCACAACTAGTCCTTTAATAGTAGAGGACATTGGTTCCCAACCTTGGGTAATCCAGTTGTTCTTGGACTGCAATTCCCAGAAACCCCAGTTGGCCTAGGTAGTGGTGAGGGCTTCTGGGAGTTGCAGTCCGAGAATATCTGGGTTACTCAAGGCTGGGAATCACTGGTAGGGCACTATGCGGGAGGCTGTGTTGGACAGACAAATCAGCATCAGGACTACTTCTAATGCAGAGCTTGGCAAAATTGCTTCTCCTTCTCAACTACAAATCTCAGAATCCCCTAGCCTGCATGGCCACTGGCTACATTTAGCTTGGAAAGAACTGTAGATTTTAATCCAAAAGAGTAACTTTTCAACTTTCCCTGTAACTTGAAAGTTACCCACTCTCAACCAGCTGTGGCTTCCTTCCTGGATTTACAATACGAAGATATTGACCTACATTTGCCTTTGGTCCTGGCAAGGTAATTTGCCCAAAGTAACCCAAGAAAAATCCATTTTCTGTGTGAAATAAGACCTGGGTTAGAAAGAACACCCACTGTGTCTTTGCTGAGACCTATTGCTTTTGGATGGACACATGTAATAACAGGTGTGCTAAAATCTTGGTTTTGTCCACACTTCTTCATCACTTCAGTCTCAAGAAAGACCTTTCCCTTTCTGAAGTGGGGATGGGGTATCATTCTAGGGTGATGGAAAGTGGAAACTGGATCAAGAGTAGATTTTATGATCCTGTTTTCAGTCTTCCGCTTTTACTTCATAGGAATTTGGTTTATTCTCAAATCCATTAACCTCTTTCTCCCAGTTCAAGTGCATGCAGGTGCACAGCAAGGTTTGTCTCGTTTGTCCTGAAAACATCCTAATTAATGACAAGCCAGTCCTGACAGCATCCCTAATCAAGAAGGCACTTAAAAGCATCATTTCCTGTCTCACTGAAGTGTAAGTAGATGCACTTAAAAATCTTTCTCCAAGTGAGGCCTATCTTAAATGCAAAATTGGTAAAGAGGGGCTATTATATTCTATTATGTTCCAGCCGCAGTATCTGACAAAACAGCATAACTGCAAAATTTTGTAATGCTGAAGTGTGAAACAAGGATTGTTAGGTGTACAGGAGGAGTGATGGACATATAACGGAATTTTGTAATGACATCAAGTGTCCTCATGCCACTCTATAGCCCTGCATTCTGAATTCAGCCACATTGGCCCATTTTCCTGTACAATTATTGCTCCTCAACACAGACCCAAGGCAAAGGCCTAATTCACAATTAATCTCACAGTGAGTGTAAAACACTAGAGTTAATTTGGCACATATAACCACAAGGCTTTATAAAACCATACTTAAATTTTACTGCATTCTACACTAGATTGACCTATAGTGCTTTATAGATGGTTCTGTGAATCATATGAGAAATAAAGGAATTAAACTCCACCCCCTCCTCAAGGTATTACAAATACCTCATGACATCATATAGCTTATGCTTTTGTTCCACAGGCAAACGTTTCACAGACATTTGTTGTGGGCTGAATTGTACTTAGTTTTCGCAGAAACTATCAGGAGATAATTTAAGCCACGAGTATTTCATCTTTCTTATTTCAGTGGGACTTGAAGTGGGACTTTGTTTGTCCCAGGTTGACACAAATGTCTCTTTGAATAGTTGTTGCCACTCACACAGATATGTTTAATCATTCAAGGAAAATGAGTTTCAGCTACCCACACGACACACACAGCTCCCTTTATCTGTCATGTTATATCTAATATTAGGAGAAACAGAGACCAGATTCATTGGCTTAATGAGGTGGAGTGGTACTGTTAATGCTGAAAAGTACTTATGAGTCTGGATCCATAATCTCAGGTAATTCTTACTGTTACATCTTGTTTTATAATCCTAGGGACTCTGGTGGAGAAGAAACTTGGAAGTGTGTGTGTGTGTGTCGGGGGGGGGGGGGAATGAATGCAACGGTTCCTTCTCCACTGCTGATTCCATTCACTTAAAATTCCTCAAGGGTTCATTTGACATGATAAGAGTGGCATCTGTCAAAGGATAGCAGATGGGAGATAGCCATTTCCCATATGTGATCAATTAATCATGATCACTTAGCACGCCCTCTTGTGGCTTATCTGAGGAAGCAAATTGGTAGATGATAGGTCTATAATGCATCTGTCACCAGCTTTAAACTAAATGTGGGGATCAATCCTAATTAATTTAGCAGCCGGCACTGTGATTTCTGTTTTTTCAAGCAAAGGTTGAGTTTGTTCTGCACATTTATCATTAGATCCTGCTTACCATGGTTGGGAAGAGTGTCCTTCAAAGAAGGTGCCTTCATCAGACTTGAAGCAGAGCTTACTCCATTTGTAGAGATCACCCTGTTTTGGCTCAGGTAGAAGATTATTGGCATGTACCAATGAGAGCTGTTGGGAGGCGGAGCCAGAGAAACTAGAAGGGAGCGGTGAGTCAGAGTCTAGTCAGTGCAGTCAGAGAGAAGAGAGAGTTTGGAGTTTGAGGCAGAGAGAGTGTTTAAGGAGTGATTAGTCAGAGTGTGACCTGTATTAATTAAGATAGGAGAGGTTAAAGTAAAATACTGAAGCTTTGTGTAACTTTAAGAATGTGCCTAACAATTATTCCTGAAAGAATTTGTAATCAATAAACCTGTTTCTGTTTAAAAGTTCAGTACTGAATGGACCTCAGTCTTTCATAGGAGATATAGGTTGATAAAGAGATCAACTGGTGGCAGTGTGTTAAAGGGCGTGTTGGGATACCTTCGTGAGCTCTGTGTTTGGTGAAACAAGCAGGGCCCACGGGGTAAACGTAACACCATTCATGAAGGATCCCTGATTCTTCATGTTGCATTTCCAAGATGTTTGGGAGTCTCCTGTGGGAAGGAGACAGTGCTACTGCCCATTTCCAGAAATCAAGTTAAATGTACCTGCATCAAAATCCAAACATTTAGCACTGGGATATACACATATATGACAGATAAAAAGCCCTGTTTGGTTTGGGTCCAAGCTATCTGAAAAACCAAATTTCCCCATATGAGCCTTCCTTGCCCTTATGATCTTCAGAGGAATCCCTCCTCCCAGTCCCATTGCCATCGCAGGCATATTTGACAGGGAAACAAGAGAAGGCCTTCTCTGTGGCTGCTCTCAAATTGTGGAATGCAACTACGGTAGATTGGCTAGACTGGCCTCCAATTCACCAACAGTTGAAGTCCCACCTCCTCAGGCAGGCTTTTAGTAGCTCCCTAGATGCTGGCTTTTTTTTTGTTTTATTTTTCTAAATCTTTTTTAAAGTTTTAAATGCTTTAAAATTCATTAATGGATTTTAAAAAATCGCAGCACATCTAACTCAATACATTTATTAAAGCACCAGAGAACAATTTAGAAGCTACCAATGGTCAACTAAATTTATCATGAGCCTAAGGTAGGAATAGGAAAAAAAGGCCCACATTTCTAACGTAGCTGAAGCCCACATTGCCTCTTTGCTAGTTATATGAAGACAAAAAGAAAGCCTCTTCAAAAGAAAGAGCTGTTCCTTGGTGGGGAAAAACTGTGGAGTTTCCAAAGAAGGAACTTCAATCTGATCAACCAGTAGATGTTGAAGGACTTGGGGCTTGTGTTCTCTGGAGCCCTCCTAGGCAGGCGGCTGTAAGAATGTTAAATCCAAATGCATGAGTGACCATGGAGACCTCTCTCCCCACACAGAGGGTACCAGTGGAGGAGAGGGTGAGTCCTCTCCCCTGAACTGGCACTCTCCATACATGAGACTAACCATCTCCCTTACACATCAGGTCTCTTTTTGCAGTTGGGATGCCAGGTCTCAAATCATGGGCACATGCCCCATGCATAACATAGGGTCTTCTCAGACAGCCACTCTCCATGTGTGGAGAGCAAAAACAGAGCAGGTGGAGGCTAGCACTCCCTCCCCCTTCCTGTATTCAGAGTAACCTCCCTTTTTAAAATGTTAGGTGGTTTCTAAAAGGCTGAGTTAGTCTAAAATATGTGTAGAAATGGCACTTGGGCAGCTGCTTAGCCACATTCTTTGCTCAAAGTTCCTTCAGGATAGGATGGAGAGAAGAGGTTTGGCCCATCACAGTCAGTTAAGAGAAAATCGCCGCAAGTGCAAATGACTGTCAAAGGCACATTATCTAACCTGAAATATATACTGTTGCTTAGTTAATGCAGTGCACATAGAGTACCTCTGGGAGAGATACTCTACATACACTGAGTTTAATTGAACGGCAGCGTCTAAGAAAAACTGTGGCTAATTTTGCACCATCCTTCTTAACATGCAGGAATAGATGCAAATTGTTGATACGTATCCTGGGTCGGCCACTTTAGCAACCCTGCTGAGCAAGCACAAAGCAGAAACAGCCGAAGCATCTCACTGTTTGGAGATGGATGCATTGCAGCTTATGGGTCCAATTCTAAAAAGAGCCAGGTGAGGTGGGATAAATCTGTGCCACACTTCACTGTATTCCAGAAAGTGCAGCATGTCAATCATCTCCGAGTCACAAAGCTCTAATTGGGTAATCTGTCAGAGTTTGGCAAAACTAATTGCTTTTTGAATTATAAATCCCAGAATCTCTTAATAAGCTTGGCCAATGAACAAGCTATCAGGGAGATTCTGGGAGGACTGTTTTTTTAAAGTAATGTTCCCAAGCACTGATCTGAATAACTGTTTGCAGAAAAAATAATAATAATGAACAGCACCTTTCCCCTGTGGCAGTTGCTTCTCCTGATATAGAATCAGAGAATCATAGAATAATTGAGTTGGAAGGGGACTATAAGACCATTGAGCCCAATCCGCTGCTCAGTGCGGGAATACAAATCAACATGTCTCTAACACTGAAGTTCACCTTATTCAACAAGGCCCACTGTTTGGTGAAGTGAGGCAGATTCTGGATATCATTAAAAGGCAGTAAATTAGTGGTAATTTAATCTGAAGTATTTTTATTGTCAGGGCAGGGCAAAGCATTGCTGAGCTTTTCTACACCAAGTGACAAGACAACCTGGCTCACTTTCAGCCTTCAGCACTTTGACCAGGTAGTTGAGGGAATTATTTGCTGCTAATTCTAAATGGATCAGATCATACTTTTGCACTATTAAAGAGCAGGCTGGGTAGGTGGGGCTCGTCAGCCATGGAAGGCAGCCCATCTAGGAGAAGGAAAACTCCAATTTCAAACTTCCACTGCCTTGTGGCTAAGATCCACTCATGGAAAAGGCTTCAGGAATTAACCTCGAGGCAAAATCCGGAGCTGGAGTCCCGAAGGCAGCATGTGTCATTCTGCCAACTCCTGCGACATTGCTGGAACCAGTTGTATTGGCCCTTGCCTTTCCATTGGACCATTTCAGCAATGTGGAGAGGGGGGATCTGCTGATTGGGTAACAGCCTATCCTCCATATTACCTTACCCAGGCTTCATGCTCTGGAGAGGACACTCCTCGATTCAGAGCATGTTACCATAGTCTCTCGAGACTGAAGGATGCCTATGCTATGCTATAATTCTAAATGTCTGTGGAGACTTTCTGTGATCTGTGATTTCTTGCTCTCACTCCACATTGTCTTGGTGGCTGCTGGAAATAAAACACATCTGAAGGATTAGACATATGCATGTCCCAGAATTCTCTATTCTGAGAGTTCTACCAGTAAGAGACATCTAAATTGTGCTCACCTGAAGGAGGACTGGGCTGGAAGGCCTCATGGAACAGAATAGGCTGTGCTTGGACCTAAATTCCTGTTGCAGAAAGAAAGTTGATTCCCAATGCTTGTTGGGAACAGAGATGTGACTCTGAGCATTCCTCCAGTTTTCTGGACTTCTGCTTCCACATGGCCTGTTCTTATTGCCACTTCCAGTCTGCCTGCTTGCCTCAGCTCCTGGCTGCTGTTGCCCTGATGTTACTTTACAGCAGGGTTCTCAAACTCAATTTACCTGGAGGAAGAGCCCGGGTGAGGCTGGGCTGCGTCAGATTTTCCCCCAAGCAGAGCAAGAGCCCGAGGAAGCCGCCCAGGAGTTTCCTTAGTCTGGCTGGGGCGAGGAGGAGGGGTGTGTGTGTGAGCCCTCCTTGCAGGCCATGAGCCCCTCCAGCTCCTTTTTCACTACCACCACCACCACCACCAGGAGGACGAAGAAGCAGAGAAGGGAGGGAGCACCAGCAACAGCCTAGCCGGGGGAGGGGAGGGTACGATATAAATTTGTTATAAAAAAACCCTCACAGAATTGCCTTGCTAAAGGAGAAAAGCCTCCATTGGTACCCGCAAAATTAAACAGAACAGGGTGCCCCCTCACAGGTGCTTGCGGGCATGCACACACACACATACACACACACACGGAGGTCCGGCAACCTTCCTCTGAGGGCCCACCTCAAAAAAGCGCACTCAGCAGCAGCAGCTACCCCCACCATAGCAGAGGAGCAAACTTTCTGAGGTGAGCCCAGGCAGCCTCCAGAGCCGAGGTGGCTGAAGCAAGATGGAGGAGGAAGCACCGCCGGGTACTGGCCGGGCTGGTGCTGGGGGTGCTGAGAGAGAAAGAGATCCACAGAGCTGCTTCCCTGGAAGAGGTGGCGGTGGCAGCTGCTGTTGACGGCATTGTTGGAGGCGCTCTTCGAGGACAGGCTGGGAGTGAGGTCCACTCTCAGGCATCACTCGGCGGCAGCTCAGGCACTTGGGGGAAAGGGCTGGCAGCGCACCTCGCTCGCCGGATCTCCCAAAAGACAGCACCTCTTGCACCCTCCATCCGGAACTGGAGCCTGCCAGCCGGCAGACAGGCTGGCTGGCTGGCAGGCTGCAGTTCCGGATGGAGGGTGCAAGAGGCGCTGTCTTGTGAGAGAGCCAGCGAGCAAGGCGGGCCTTTTTTTTACTCTTGACAGCAGAGGACGCGTGGACGCTTTGGGGGGGCAGGAAAGGCGGGGGCCGCAAACTATCATCTGGCAGGCCGCAAATGGCCCCCAAGCCACATGTTTGAGACCCCTGCTTTACAGCATCTAAATATACAACAATGAGACTGGGCCACTAGCACTTGCTCCTGGAGATGTCCTATGCTAGAAGCCAAATTTGAGAGTATTGAGAAGAGGAGGGAACAAGGACATATGTGGGGCTCCCTGTAAATTTTATATTAAAGATAATAACACTGCAATGTTATAATTCTATAATATTGAATACCCCCATGTAACCACGCTGCTTATCCCTACCCACCCACACTCCCCTGTTTAGATGAATGCAAGATGTCTCTTTCCACCACCATCACTTGGGGGGGGATAGTACATTGAACATCTCCCCAAGTTAGGCTTTGCCCACATTTATCCCTCCCATTCTTACTGTGTTCTGCCTTGGAAAATAATGGGGAGGGGGCAAGAAAACGAGAAGGGAGATAGGGGAGGGGAGGACGTTTGGCTTTTACACCCTACCATGGAAAGCCATCCCCCGGAAGAAATTGGAAAACAAGGAGAACATGTGTGGATTAGCAATTCGGAGGGTGGTGGTACATCAATTGGACAGAAATTGCAAATTCAGTTGCAATATTAAATGAAGATTGCACAGTCCAGTGGATAAAGTGGGTGGTGTCGATTCCCTCTATGTTAGGCATTAATCTCTCTAATCTGTTTTTGTTTAAATTGGTAGATGAGGTCAGGTTTTCTTTTTGTTTTATTCAATAGGGTATTGTTATTACCTTATGTGTTTATCTGTAGAGACAATGGTTGCTTGTAATTTCTTTTATTCCTTACAAACTGCTATAGTTATTGTTATCTGATATGTTGTGAGTGGCTTTTGGTGCTATTAGTGGAGGGGGGGGCAAATAAATAGATGAGAATGAGAATGACGAGATGGACAAAAGAATGAAGTGACATCAAGGATGTTTGTGCTTTGGCCCTTAGAGGTGATTATGGCATTTCTGCCAATTTCCACTCCAGTTTAAGACATGTAGTCTCAACCATGAAATGCTTTCCCCTTCTTCTCTCGGGAGTGATGTTTGTGTGACATGGCATCTCATGTTATTCCTGGCTCATTTATAGCACAGTGATCCCCCACAACTACCCAGTCTGTTTATTCCCACAACACTTTCTTCCACTTTGGGTCATGAGGGATCTGTGGAAGTACTCAAAGCTAATACAGTTCCAGGGGACCGGCAAAGCTATCTCATGCCAGACATGCAGTGGAGGGAGTTTAACAAAGCACAACTGCATGGAAAACTAGTTGAGGTGGAATACCCTCCTGACTTCCAGATAGGGTCAGTGCAAATTGCCAGAGTTAAACCCTTTTTAATCATGTAACCCAAACGAAGGCTCCCATTCTATGCCTCCATTTCCGCGAGTAAACTGCACTAAAACAAGTGAGATTTACTTCCATGTCCATATGAGTAGAATTGTGCTACAAAGGTTGGATCAGATTTAGGGAGCAACTAGATAGGAATTTGTCCTGCTATTTGTGTCATAATAATACAATAATCTTAATACTGCAGAGCTGGAAGTGAATGCAGAGCTGGAGGTTGCTAGGCATGTCCCGAGGGAAGCCTTATGACTGGAAGATTGGGCTGCAGTGTGGAAATGAATCCTATTCTTTTAGCTTCCCTCCTGCTCACACCTTCAATAATAGGTGTAAATTATATTGTATTCTCAAATGCAAATTATATTATTGCACACAATTTCCATATCTTTAAATGTCAATAGTTTATAAAACTCCTAAATCGAAAGGTGTTTATAACAATTCTTAAATAAAAGGAGTAATGTTATCACATTTTTTCCATTCCTATAACTCCTTTTCACAGAGTATACATCTACTCCAGTTTTAGTTACATTTTCACCATAATCGCCTCTCCTAGGGACGAGAAGTTGTATCTAACAGCGTCTGATAAATAATCAAAATGTAAATGGCATAAATAGGAAGAGAGTGAGATTTCCACTCAACCCTTGATACTCTAAGGACAGATAGCTTCACAATATTATTAATCAGCCTAACTGTGGAAAAGGAAGGCCTTCATCTCTGTCATGCAACCATTCCTGGGACAGATTGTAAGTGCCTTGCAGATAGCAGGCAATTACTCAGCCCGCTCTTGTTCATTATCTTGAATGTCTGATGAATTACCAAGTGATTTAAGTGGTGAGAAATCCCATAGCTCAGGGCTTAAAACTTCCTTATCCCTTAAAACTGTGGAAGCTAGCTCTGAAAACTGTAGTCTGTACATTAAATGTATATGTAAGAATGACTTATGTCACAGTTCTCATTCTTCTTGTGAAGAGTATGGCTGATGGGTAAAAAAAACCCCACATTCAAGCTTAAGGATAGTCATAAATTCAGGTCAATCATTCTGGGCCAGTGTCCACAGTAAATTTTGTATTTTAATTATGGAAAAAAGTTTATTTTCTGAAGTCACAAATATTTCTTTAAAACAGAAGTGAGGAAATGTTGGCTTTGTAATATTTGGACCTAAAAGTTGCCACAGTTCCTTATCACTGACTGTGTGAAGGTGGGGCAGCAGGCAAAAACATCCAGAGGGCCCAAAATTCCCTGCTCCAAAATTTTTGCCAATAGCTGGTGTGAATGGAGAGGAATGAGAAGCAGCAACAGGTAGATCAGATCAGAACATGAACAGGCATATGAAGTATGGTCCTTAGCAGATGCCCAGTGATACCCACCCAAAATATTACACATGCAGATACTATGAGGATACTATAATGAAAAGGTTTTAATGTAAACTTTTATTTGAGATGCAATCGTCCTGCCAAGGACCTTTATAAGAGGTCCACAAGAAAGCCCTGCTGGATCAGACAAAGGGCCTACCTAATCCAAGATTCCATCTACACATTGGTCAACTAGTGTCACAGAAAGCCCCATCTACAGGACACAACTGTATCTCCATATACATTTCCTCAGCTATATATGGAGGCACACTTGAGATGATATGTAGCTATCTTGACTAGTAGCCTCAACATTCCTTAACAGAGGTTATCATCAGTTTGCAAACCTGTATATTTCATCACTTTTCTATCTTTTTTCCTACGTAAGGAAGGGAAATGGAATATCTGCAAAAAGTCTTTTTAGCTCTAGTGGTAGAATTTTGCTGTGTCGAAATGCTCCAGTTAACACCCCTCTCCACAGAATTCAGGTAACCATTCTTCACTCTTGACCTCAAAAATCCATTTTCTCCACATATACTGTTTCTCTGCAGCATGTAGTCACAAGGAAAAGACACGACGATTGTATGCTTGGCTGAAAAATTGTATCTGTGTATATATATATGTGCAATAGTACTGCAGCACGTCTCCCTCTACTGATTTAGCAAAATGAACAGCTGTGTTTACAAAATGTTTGACACAAAATAAGGTGGTTTTTTTCATGCCTTGGTTGTGCTTTTTCTTTATGTAGGTCACATATACTTTACAGGTTTCATAATCAAGGGCTCAACAGCTCTTTGGAAGAATACCGGGACATGTATACCATGGAAGAGTCTGGCGAAGCGGCTGCTTTAATCAAATGTTAATCGAACAGATAATACTGGAAATAATTGCCACTTAACAGAACTTGGGACTTTCACTTATACAGTCAGCAGTATAATTTTCCTGATGAAAAAAAATTAGATTTTATCTCTGACCTTTCTCTAAATTCTTAGGTGCAAAAAAGGTGACAGAAATGTTTACAGTCATGGACAGCTTTCCCGAACCAGACAGCCTGAAATGCATTGGACTACAACTCACATCATCCACATGCTGTTCAGGGATTGGAAGTAAAGTTCCATATATACAGTAGTTGTCTGGGTTGGAAAGGCTTATGTAGGGAAACTAAGGGTGCAACTGCACAGTGAGCTAAATGTCAATTAACTTGCATTCTTTCACTGTGAAGTCACACCAGGGCATTGGGATTTTTAAATTATTATTATTAAAATGACTGCACAGGCAGAGAAGAAACATCCCTTCTAATTGCGGTTCCATTTGAAGTGCCTGTAGGTGGCACAGTTCAAAGGAACTGCCCGAAGAAGGCTTTCCTTCCTCAGTCACTTATTTCTTCATCCTATTTTGCTGGCAGTGGAGATCATTAAGATGTAAAAAATAAATATGAACTCAGAGGAGAAGATGTTAAAAAAGAGGATGTCTTGGGAGACAGACTTTGCAGGGAGGAGGTGAGTGCTGGCACTGCTTGTGTGTGCACACATGTGTGTGCTGTCCCAGTCCTCGCTCAGGAAGTAGGAGGGAAAGTGCTTTGTCAAAGCACCACTTTGTGTGTGGGTGCTTGTGCTGGATTGTCTTTCCTTTCTGCATCAGTTCCAAGTGATCAGATGCTTTGAACCACATTGAAGGGAAGTGACTTCTAAAAAGTAGAAGGATCTCTGTTAAGGAGGTAGTGCTGAATTATCATCTCTGTGTTAAAGAATGGAGGATGAAGCTGAGAGAACAGCAACTTGCTTTACCACATTACGTCTTAAGGAATTCTTTAAATTATACCCAAAATTCTCAGTTACATGATTTCACATTCCCATATACCAGTTCTGTTAAAACACACACTTCAGAATGTTGTCCTGGGTTGCATGTGGGGATCGCCAGAAACATTTGCTCGGGGGACTGTTCTCACTTTGATCTGGCCTTTGGCAATAATTCCTCTTTCTCATCTCTTGCTACAATCTTGTCAACTTTCTCCTTTAGGCCACATTCCTAATCAAATGTTCATTGTGTGTAGAAAGTTAGTATGGTGAAAAATTTTTGAGGCTAGAAGAGTTTTCTTTCACAGACTTCTCCACTTTGAGGAAGCATTTTGGTAAAATGTGGTTGTCCTGTTACTGTACAACAAGTTTCCTTCCAGGCACATAGTTCCTTCAAAACTTTATGTCTGAGCAAAGAGATTTGCAAATGAACCCATATTTATCTCCCAATGACCAGTCACAAAACAAAAGCAAACTAACCTTCAAAATGTGGCAGTGCTTCCAATTATGGGCTAGCTGTACTATTTAGTTTCACTTATTTGCACTTTTGCTATCTTATCTAGGTTCATTTTGGAATGGAATTCGTAGTTCCAAAACCATCTTCTCCCTTGCCTCCCAGTTCACCCTCACCTGAGCCCAGTGGAAGGTACATGAGTCATGTCTCCTTGCAGAGTTGAAATGTTTCTCAGTGCCAGTGCAAACATCATGGTCCAAGATGGAGGCTGTTAATAAACTCTTTTCTACAGCTCTCGCCTACACAATCCATCATAGATATTCCTGTAGCTGTGGTTACCACTTGCATGCCAGCATACTGTCTATCCCAGCTGTCATGTAGGTATCAGATATCCAGTGTGGTATAATAAATAGAATGATGGACTAGGAGTCAGGAAGTCTGGGTTCAAATCCCCACTCAGCCATGAAAACGTAATGAGGATATTGTATTTTAAATGCTGTAAGCCGCCCAGAGACCTTCGGGTAGTGTGGGTGGCATATAAATAAATAAATAAATAAATAAATAAATAAATAAATAAATAAATAAATAAATAAATAAATGGTAAAACCATTCCTTACATTTCTCACTTACAGTCGTGCCGCGCTTAACGATTACCCCACATTACGATGAATCAGCTTCAAAACAATGTTTTAAATGCTTTTTTTTTTTTTTTTGCTTTGCGAAGATCGGTTCCCTGCTTCAGGAACCGATTCTTCGCATTACGACAATCAAAACAACTGATCGTTGGGTTTTCAAAATGGCTGCTGGGTGCTCAAAATGGCTCCCCGCTCTGCTTAGGGATGGATTCCTCGCAATACAGGCACCGAAAATGGCCGCCGTAT
Source organism: Pogona vitticeps (assembly GCF_051106095.1). Classification (NCBI taxonomy): domain Eukaryota; kingdom Metazoa; phylum Chordata; class Lepidosauria; order Squamata; family Agamidae; genus Pogona; species Pogona vitticeps. The sequence goes on along the minus strand of NC_135784.1, from coordinate 214,859,744 downwards.
GGAGGATCTTCACTGGACGGTGAGTTTTTAGCCCACTGGAATGCATTAACCGGGTTTTAATGCATTTCAATGGGTTTTTTATTTTCGCTTTACGACGTTTTAGCTCTACAGCGATTTCACTGGAATGAATTAATGTTGTTAAACGAGGCACCACTGTACCTTGAAAGCCATATTAGGATCACTATAAGTTGATTCCAAGTGACAACAATGACAATGTAGGTATCACCCATGGCAGGCTGTCATCACGAAGATTCTAAAATGTAGCTCTTCTATGTAAACTGGTATAATGGGGAGTGTTATTTAGCTGAGAGCTAAAATACTGTACCTGTGTTGGCGTTTAAAGCCAAATGAAACACTACACTTGGAAAGCAATCACTCGCTCTCCCATCACTTCGTTTTTACTGGAAATGAATTACATTAAGATTTGATTCAAATTGGAGAAGCAGTGTTAGGGAGGGCACTGCATCATTTCCTTTCTGCATCATTTCCCTGAATGTAAACCACTTCTCCAAAGTGTTGCCAGTTTGGTTACATGGGGGTATATATATTGTTATCTACCCACAGGGAGAAAAGTAGAGGGAAAAGATTGGGCTCCCATATCCCTTAAACAGGGGTGTGTTTCAGGAGGCGTCTTTTATAGAATATAGAGACCATTGAGACTGCAACCCCAAGTGCTGCGTGTAGCTGGAAATGAAGATTTGGAAGAAGGCCTTGAAGAAGATCCGGTCTTGTCCAGGTACTTGAAATGAAGGTGTCTGGAGGTATGTGTTTGTGGGCTGGACCTCTGAGAATTCTGCCTGGAGAATTAAATAAGTCTGGCATCTGTAGTCCAAAGAAAACATAAATGGCACACCCTGATCCCCAAGAGAGCCCACTACATTTTCTTTGGCAGTGGTGGGTTAAGTAAATGTTTAAACACACATTACAACAGTTTCCATAGCCAAGCCTCCAAAGAGAATAGAAAAATGCTGACAATTGTTTTGGTCTCTATCAGTGATGGAGTTCTAGCAGCTTTTATCTTCACCAAGAGCAGGCCTTTGATTTAAAAAGAGAGAGAAAGGTGTGTGGATCTTCATTGTCCATTCAAAACCATGCCACTCCAAAATACTTTGGAATACAATAGTGAATACTGTACTGCCAACGATATTATGTAGACACAACATGTGGCAGCTTCTTGAAAATTAGCTGGTAGACATAAGGTGGAATTTAGGATATGCCTGTTGGATCGACTATTCTAATCCCAAACTTAACCGTGTTCTCTAATCCTTCATTTTCTCAAAAATATCTGGAACTAAAGCTTCTGCACAAGTTCTACTTTGCAGGAAGAAAAGGAAGAAGAAGCATTTAGGCTCTGGATGAGTATCAAAACAGATGTCCTTCTATCCTGAGTTGCTTTTGTTAAGTTTTCTGAGCAAGGATCATTACTATAGCTGCTTTGTACATAGACTGGCACTATTAGGAACAACTGCTAGGGAAACATTTTACTTTTGCATAAATGAAGGCCATCTGACAATTGCCTCTGAAGAGTTACTTTGTTTATAAAGCTCACTGAAAGAGATGAACAAAATAAATACAGAACTATAAAAAACAATCTGAGAACAAGTAAAAGAAAATGGATCAGCAGGAAATGATGCAGTAGTGATTGTCTGAAGCTCATATTAACCATCTTGGACATGACCCAGCCAAATTTAAGCACCATTAAATGCTGTTGATTTCATTGGAAGTGATCTTGCCAAAACAATGAGCACATAGGAAGTGCTTCACTTATCATGCTTCCCTAGATTGTACCCTTTGCCAGTAGTTTGCTAGAAAACTGTGGTAGAAGAAGAAAGTTCAAAGTCTGGGGAGTCCTCTTCTCAAAATGTGGACTGTTCCTCAGTGGTAGATCACATGGCTTCTGTCTAGTACATCCCAGGTTGAATTCCTGACATCTCCATTTGAAAAAGGAGCAGGTAGAACACCTTAGAGCACCAAGACAGCTGTGGAGATTCTTTTTCCCCACCTCACCTCAAAGTAGACTATATTGGGCTAGATTGGAAAGGGATTGGCACCCAGGAAAGGGAGCCTTGAACCTAGTTTCACCTTTACTGAATTTGGAACTTTGCCCTTGGAGTGGAAAGCCGAATGTCACCTTTCCCATTGTCATGACAGTGGTCATCTAAGAAGCAAAACATGCAACAGCAGTGGCACCAATGCCCCCACCACAAATGCTGCAGCTGCTGCTGAGTCCACGGAGTTCGAGCAGCGAGGCTGGCTCTTTGCCCTACACCCCGGATGAGGCGAAACTGGTTGGTCTCAAGAGACTTATCAGTAGGAGGGGGAATGCAAGTTTACTTAAGGGGCATTCCCCCCTCGTGCTGCCCTCTTCTTTTCCAGGCCCCCACCTGCCCACCCTATTTCTAGTGTGAGTTTTTCTGGTCACCTTTAGGGGCCGGATAGGAATTTTTGACCTTCATCCTGATTGGCCTTTGGATGGGGGGATTTTTCACCTAGCCCACACTGGAAGAGGGTTGTAGGCATTTTGGTGGAAATTTTTGGTCACACTGGCGGATAGTGCAGAAAAACCCGCAGGTATTTTCAGTGTGTCCCACTGTAATTTCAGGTAAGCCAAAAGCACAGCCGACCTCCCAGCACTGTGGACCATGCAATTGCAGGGCCGGTTCGGGAAGGATGCGCTGGGCCATTTCCAGACCAACAATCACCAACTAAAGATGGCTTGAGGTTTGGGGGTGTTTATTAGCAGCTGACCAGATTCCTGCAGTCTTTAAGACCACTGGAACCTGGGGCCAGGGACTCACCCATTTGTTGATCAAGGGGTATTTGGATACCCCTGCCATTTACCTGTTTCCGCACTACAGCAGACCCCTTCCTTTTGCCAAAGGATGGCAAATTCGAATTTGAATTTACTATATTTTTCTGTTTATAAGACTATACTTTTGTCTAAAATCTTTAGACTAAAAATTGAGGGTCATCCTATACATGGAAGTAAGCTGAGGAGAGAACAAAGACACGTGGAGGGGGAAAGCAGGGATCAAAGCGATTCTGCAGTGCTTTTATCCCTTTTCCCCTACACTTGCTAAGCCCCACTTAGATTTTTTAATTTTGGATTAGAAAAGTGGGGGCATTTTACACATGGGGGCATCTTATACATGGAGAAATACGGTAAATCAATAAAGTGTATTTAACCCAGATCACTGTCTTGCGTCTTTACTCCAGGGTTGGGAGGGCAAAGGAGGATCTGATGGCTCTTGTACCCATATGCTTGCCAAATAACCTGCCTGCCAGATCAAAATGGAGGAGAAGGCTTGCATCCAGAAGCAAAGAGGACAAGGGCACTAACACCCAACCACTCCCCCCCATGGCTGAAAGGGAGGACATGGTGGCATCTCACCTGCACTTCCTACTGAAGGCTATGGTGGGGCTCCCATAGACGTTGCCACTACCTGAGGCTGCTCAATGAATTCCTGGCCTTTTGGAGCTGGGTATTCAGGGAACAGGCAACTTTGGAAAACAGAGTGGGCAGTGGTAGTTCTCTGGAGAGGCAAGGATCCTGGTGGTGAGTGGAAGTAGCAGAAGGGAGAGTGGTGTTTGTTATTCCCTGCATCCTGCCATTTAATTTTTGTGACACGGGGGGGGGGAACCTTGGAATTTCCCTTAAAAACAAATAAAGAGTGTCTGTGTCTTTCTTTAAAACAAGATCGTGCTTCTGGGATCGCAATTCTATTTTAAAACGAGATACATACTTCCTATGCATCTTATTTTCAATAGAAATGTAGGGGAGTGGCAAATTTGTTAGATGATGGTAGCAGGGCTGAAAAAAAATGGGCAAGTGAGCAGCATGTTACTCATGGACCACATGCAGGCTTCCCGTGTGCTAAATGGACAAACACGGTGATCTGATAGAAAGCAGCATCTCATAATTAAGAGCGTCCCAACAAAGAACACTCCACATTGGGATTCCTGACAGAACAAATGCATTAGCAGAACTTGATGACAATGGAGATTCAGTGGATATTAGATCTGTGTATATCTCTTTTGGGACTTTAGCAATCTCAAATAACATACTTCCCTATAAGCTATCTTGGTATCGAGGGCGGGGGGGGGGGGGAGAGACAAGCCAAAACAACAGTGCCTCGTTCCCTGTGATTCATGAAGAAAATTCTCAAAGCAATTTCCACACAGACATCATTCTGCTATTATATACCGGGCCGGAAAAGGGAATGGCCTTATCAAAATAGCACAGTTTGTCTAGATCGCTTTGCAACAGACAGATGTCTATAAAGAGCTAAACGTTATTCATTTAAACTATGCAGACTGAGGCTGTAACAATGTAATGGAAAGAAATAACTCAGAAGACACCAAATTAAACTGTTCTTCGAGAATAATTTAAACTTCCTGTAACTGCTTACCACCGTGCTTGCAATTCAGGGCATGAATGAAGTTCCACACACAGTTGTTATACACATGAAAAATTGTAGAGTCAACCAGCTCCTTTAAGCAACGCTTCACACTCTTTAATATCAAGTGCTCTGTTTCAATTTTTTAAGGAACCACCTACAAACCCATCACGTTAACTAATCTCCTGCCTGGAGAGTTGTGAATTTATATTGAGACTGAAAGACAGAACAGAATGATACTAGCGCTTCATTCTGATCTCACTCATATTAGAAGTCCCTTTGTTTCCTCTTTCCTATGGACATGAAGACTACCCATAAAATTTCTTCTCTTCCTTGATTTAGGTTGTTCCAGCTCAATGAGACTCTATCACTAGGAATGTGGAAGCCTTGTGAAAATTCTTGCCTCCACCCAAGAATAAGACAGGATCTTTTCTATTAGTTTCCCCATAATATGTGCAAAACTACCATCCTTTGTCCTTGGGAACTAAAATATATGCACGTATACCATACAGGAGTACCGACTGATTGTTAGACACAAACAACTCATGCAATGTTTCAGGTTCTTAAACATTCATAAAGAAAACACCAATCACCCTAGTTCTACAAAAATTGTACAATTCTGCAGTTTGCATGATTCATGCCAATTGTGTGATTTGGTGCAAGAAACTGGACATTTATCAGAAAACGTCATTCTTGTCACTCTGAGAACAGTATCAAGAGTACCTGCAAATTTCTCATTACAAATGCAGAAATAGGCAATACATTTACTAGACAATTAAAAAATGAAACCAGAAACATAAAGCAGGATTTCGATGATAATTAATCTTCTTCAGGCTGTGCACCAATGTCTCATGGTGTAGTTCCAAAATCATTTCCTTTTATTAAAGTCCCAAAGTCTCATGGCCAATGAAGAGGCTAGGTTAGCTCCTTAGATGGAAATAATTGTAGTCTACAAGGGGCCTATGGGGGGGAGGGTATGACTTCAGGCCTCTCCTCCACCATTATTTTGAACTTTATGTTGTAACTTCTTAAACAAGGGAAGCCTAATACTCTGAACCCCCCCCCCCATTTCTTCCTCCTGACTTCTTTCACAACTCATAGGACTTCTGTTTGGCTAGAGAAACATCTTCCTTGGCAAGAAAAATGTAGTAGTTCTGCATCTTCATTTTAAAGGGTGAGCGGTGAGGATTTACATACTTACTCAACATATTATGCTGCTTCTTTGGTCCAAAACAGATGTGACACTTGGGTATTAAGGGGCCACCACTCTGCTTGCAGAGTAACATGAAAGACTTGCTGATTTCTTACTCTTTTGGGAAGTGGCAACTCAAACTCTCTCACCGAGATGGTGCTAAAGGGAAAAGTGGCTTTGATTTTATAAATCCTCCACTGCATTGTAGCCACCATCATTACCCACTGTGACAACCCCAGACCTACTGGGATATGCCACAGTTTCACTAAGCTGCCACCAACCATTCCCTGTAAGGAGTCACACAGACCAGGAATGGATTTTTAACAAATAAAAGAACAAGGTTTATTTAAATAACACACAGGGAAAATAAAATGATCAAGTGAATAAGATACAGTAACGTGGCTTAGTCTCAATCATACATACACCAGTTTGGGTTCACACAGAACACCTTTAAATAAAGCACAGACCCTGAACCTATCAGTTCTGGCTACCCATACAGACACCTGAACCTATCAGGTTGGTACTGACTGACACACAGTAGTACCCTGTCTGACACACAGACTCCCACACCAGCTTCTTCTTCCCAGCTTCTCCTTCCAGCTTCTTCTCCTTTCTAAACTTCTCCACACAGGCTCCACATATATATACAGTACAGCCCCTCCTCCTGATGTCCCGCCTTCCACTCCCCATAGGATGGAACTTTCCCTCCAAACCATGACAGACAGGTAACATCAGTGCTGTATGTAACACCTCCCCTCTTTATAAGTTGTTTTGTAGGGGGAAAGCTAAAGTGCTTTTCTCCAAAAAACAACCTGGATCCAAAACATACAAAAACAGTTATACAATAACATACCATACCATACTTACTCTAGGATAAACATATCAATTAGGCATTTACACATTTACCATTTACAGTACATCAAGTTACCTTTATTCATACAAACCAAGCATGTTTAATAAACAAGTACATTTAACTTTTGGTCACCAAAATATATACATAGTCCATGTTTCTTTCGCCGTCTTCATTCTTCGGGTCTTCTTGACAAGGCGTCAGCAACACAGTTCACTGACCCTCTGACCACCTTCACTTCAAAGTCATAGTCTTGCAGGTTTAAAGCCCACCTCATAAGTTTACTATTGTGGGTTTTCATTGTCTTTAACCATTGCAGTGGTGAATGGTCAGTGCACAGAATAAAATGTCTTCCCCAGATGTAAGGCTTGGCCTTCTGGATCGCGTCGACTATGGCCAGGCACTCCTTTTCCACGGTTGCCAAATGTCTCTCACCTTTCTGGAGTTTCCTACTCAGGTAGGACACTGGATGCTGGTCACCATTTTCATCCTCCTGGCAAAGAACTGCTCCTACCCCGCTGTTAGACGCATCGGTGTAGATGATGAACTCCCGGTCGAAGTCTGGAGCACGCAGCACTGGATAGTTGATGAGGGCCTCCTTCAACCTCTGGAACGCCTCCTCACAGTCGCTGGTCCACGGGATGCGGTCATCAGTCTTCTTCCGCGTCAGATCGGTCAGCGGAGTCGCTATCTCGCTAAACCTCGGGATGAACTTTCTGTAGTAGCCCACCAACCCAAGAAATGATTTGACTTTTTTCTTGGTGTTGGGTCTGGGCCAATCACGAACAGCTTCTATCTTGGCCTCTAGGGGTTTGATCACTCCTCCCCCTATCATGTGACCCAAGTCTTTTATTTCTGGGCTACCCAGCTGCAGTTTGTTCTCTTTGCAGAGCCTAGGCCAAAGCACTTCCTCCCCTGGGTTAAAGTGCCTCTCCCTGGCTTGCTGGTCATCCCAAGCTTTCTTTCTGACCTTTTGAGCTTGCAGGGTCTCTGCTGCTAGCTCTAGGTTTCTCTTTAGGTCATTCCTTAAAGAGTCTATATATGTCACAACATCTTGTGGGTCATCCTGGGTGATCTGCTCCCAATTTTGTTTGATCAAATCAAGTGGCCCTTTCACCCTTCTCCCAAACAAAAGTTCAAACGGACTGAACCCAGTACTGGCTTGTGGCACTGATCGATAAGCAAACAAAAGGGATTGCAGCTTCTGGTCCCAATTGTTTGGATTCTCTGCCAAGTAAGCCCTAAACATGCGCATTAGAGTCCCATTGAACTTCTCCGTTAGCCCATTACTTTCGGGGTGATAGGCAGTGGTTTCCTTGTGTTTAATTCCACAGATTTGCCATAACCATTTCATGAGCTTCGATGTAAACGATGTGCCCAAATCTGTGATTATTTCTGAGGCAAATCCCATCCTGGACATATACCCCACCAAGGCATCTGCCACTGTGTTAGTTTCAATGTTAGTCAAGGGTATGGCTTCAGGGTACCTTGTGGCATGGTCCACAATGGTGAGAATGAACCGGTTCCCCCTCTTTGTGGCCTTGGGCAAAGGTCCCACAATATCCACCTGTGGGGAAAATTTATGCTGTTATGCTGTTACAATGTATATGTCTGTGGCAGTAGCAAATGTATATCTATGACAATGGCAGGCCTCATGCTAAAACTGCAAGTCACTAGTTTCCAGTAAGGATGATCATTAACCTGCTGTCTATTGTCTCTGGATAATGTAGTTAAAGTGTTCGTGTATTCAGGAACTTGTCTGTGTATTTGGATGGTATCTGTGTCTGTTTACTATTAACTGTCTGCTTACCAGCCTGTCTGTTTACCAACCACTCTGTTTACTGATGCCTGTGTATTCAGGAAATTAGTTACCTCTGTATTGATTAACTAGAGCAAATGTAGTAGGGGGATACAATAAAAGAAGAGGAGGCGGGGGAACAAGAGATTCCGCCTCTGAACAGCTGCCATACACTCGAGTGTCCCGTCTTTTCTTCTCCCCCCTTGCTGGTCAAGGAGAAAGATCCCTGCCCCTGAGGCTTCATCTGCAAGACCCCTACTTTCCTTCATCTTGCAGATCCCGACAAAATGGTGCCCTCTCTGAGGTAATTCACCTATCATCCTACTCATCACGCCCGGTATGGAAGGGCTACAGCGCGCGCACGCATCCTCTGGATCCCGATGAGTAGGACTGAGGTCAACTTTCGACAATTCGCACTCATCTCGCCTGGCACAGGCCCCAAGACGCGTCAATCATCCGCAAGGATCCCTCGGGTGAGTGGAATTTGTCAAGTAAGACACCTACACTTCTAAGAAATATGGGGACTTCGTTATCAAGTCCTCAGGAACAATCTGTAGTGTGTACTTGCCTCCAAGACACACGTAACATCTTTTCCGATCCAGAATTCGAGGCTAATCTAATCAAACAACTCCCTCAAATTCTGCCTCCGCTCCCTTCAGCCTCTTTGGCTTGCCTGGAGCAGCATGAGAACAATTCCTGGAAAATCCAGGATGAATTAAAAGCATTGCCATCTCAAGCAACTGAGATTGATAACCATCCTTCAATGGATACAACAGGTGCTTGTTCAGAAAATTGTCCAGAAACTGGCTGTGCAATTTCTGCTGTCATGCAAGAATCTGCCATAGCAGTTCCTGTTGGATCTGAACTGCCCCCATCTCAAGGCATTCGCAAAATGCAACTCAGTCTTAAAGACACAGAGACAGAGGCTCTCCCAGACTTCTCATCCGTCCAATGGCTTGTCTCTAACGACTGCAAGGCCTTGATAAAAGATTTTTTTCCACCAGCAGAAGGACTCATTTGCCCTAAGCAAGTGGACATTAATGCTGGTGCATCCCCTGATGGTCCTCTAATGTTTATGGGAGGAGCTGCATTTGCTACTGCTGTTCAGCAAAGCTTCATGACAACAGCTTTAACTCAAGCAGCAGAAGTATCTATAAATGCATTCCAATCAGCAAATCAAACTGCATGCCTGACTCCCTTCCCTGCTGGTCTTAAAGAAGCAACAGCTACCTCAGTGTCTCCGCCTGTTCAGCCAAAGTTGCATGATATCTCATGGAATTGGGACCCAGGCCCAGATTTCTTTGATATCATAGACTGGGGGTACAAAAGCAGCTCTACAAGCATTTGATGGATCATATAAGGAAGGGGAGAAGGAAGAGAATCTAAGGGGGGTGGCTGCTACACCCAACATGAAGCTTGTTTTGAACTGCTTTTTCCATGTGCTAATCCTGTTTGACACTCAAGCCACTTGTAAGGATCCAAATGATGTCCTGCACACTCTAGGTTCCATGTTCTTAGAACTACAAATCCTATCATACTTTGCATTGCTGTGAGCATATGGGACTTCATACAAGCCTGCATTCCTGTCTCTGCCTTCCAGGAGTAACAGTGTCACATCCCTAAGAAAATGTTTGTTTCAAATGCTGTAAATTGTCAAAAATGTTTGTTTTTCTTTCTGCAGGATAAAAGTGTATGACATGTTTCCTCTGTTAGCCAGATCTTAAAGTATTGAATTTTAGAGAAGCAATTCTTAGTTTTATGCTCAGAATTAAATGCAGTTTTAGCCTTTGAGTTTTTCCTAATATGAATTTAATTTTGTTGTAGACACTGTATGTTTATTCTTTTACATGTCACAGTTTTCCTTGAAAATTATTTTCTAATGTAATATGAAAATTTTGTCTATTTATCCCTGAGACAGAGAAACATATTATTCCCTACAAGTAGGCCCCACAGTAGGCAATTTTGTACACTGTGATGCTGATACATCTGATATGCTTGCCTGTAGAAACGCATTTTCAGTCCAGGGGAAATTTAAGGGCACTAGCAGGCAACTTTTTAATTCAGTCAGTTGTACAGTTTAAGAACTTTGCCCCAGAGCAAGGCAGATGCATACCAGCATCATTCTTTACTACTCATCCCTCAAAATAAGTTGCTGTTCTTTTGCCAAGCTCTATATGTATCTCTCCAATCAAGTGTCATACAAGAAATTCATGGTGTGTTTGTCTTCAGTGGGGAAGTTGTCTGTGTCACATATTTCTATGCAAAAGTTCTGTATACCTTAAAGATTTTTGCTTTTGTCTATTAGCAGTATGTTGTGCTTATATATCTGTATAATATGTTTTCAATATGTTTTCTTTTCCTGAAAATTGTTCAGTAATCTTGTTATGCAAACATTATTGTAATTGTAATTTTAGCTATCCAATATTGTGTTTTCTTTAATCTACACTGTAAATTTAATTCTCTTGCCAAGATTCCATGTTTATTCCATCAGAACAATGTTTTAAGGTTGTAAAGAGTTTTGGCTCTCAGTGCAACAAGGAAGCAGGTTTGGCTATTGGAATGCTTCCCTAATTCCCAGTGGCCTGGAACATGCTATGCCACCCTCTGCTGAAGATGAACCAGACTGTCTGCTATCATACCTGCACCGGAGCCCCCTGGATTCAGAAGATTCAAGAGTCGACAACAGCCATTGTCTTCAACAAAATAAATAAAAAACGGTTGGGATGTGGGGAAAATTTATGCTGTTATGCTGTTACAATGTATATGTCTGTGGCAGTAGCAAATGTATATCTATGACAATGGCAGGCCTCATGCTAAAACTGCAAGTCACTAGTTTCCAGTAAGGATGATCATTAACCTGCTGTCTATTGTCTCTGGATAATGTAGTTAAAGTGTTCGTGTATTCAGGAACTTGTCTGTGTATTTGGATGGTATCTGTGTCTGTTTACTATTAACTGTCTGCTTACCAGCCTGTCTGTTTACCAACCACTCTGTTTACTGATGCCTGTGTATTCAGGAAATTAGTTACCTCTGTATTGATTAACTAGAGCAAATGTAGTAGGGGGATACAATAAAAGAAGAGGAGGCGGGGGAACAAGAGATTCCGCCTCTGAACAGCTGCCATACACTCGAGTGTCCCGTCTTTTCTTCTCCCCCCTTGCTGGTCAAGGAGAAAGATCCCTGCCCCTGAGGCTTCATCTGCAAGACCCCTACTTTCCTTCATCTTGCAGATCCCGACAAAATGGTGCCCTCTCTGAGGTAATTCACCTATCATCCTACTCATCACGCCCGGTATGGAAGGGCTACAGCGCGCGCACGCATCCTCTGGATCCCGATGAGTAGGACTGAGGTCAACTTTCGACAATTCGCACTCATCTCGCCTGGCACAGGCCCCAAGACGCGTCAATCATCCGCAAGGATCCCTCGGGTGAGTGGAATTTGTCAAGTAAGACACCTACACTTCTAAGAAATATGGGGACTTCGTTATCAAGTCCTCAGGAACAATCTGTAGTGTGTACTTGCCTCCAAGACACACGTAACATCTTTTCCGATCCAGAATTCGAGGCTAATCTAATCAAACAACTCCCTCAAATTCTGCCTCCGCTCCCTTCAGCCTCTTTGGCTTGCCTGGAGCAGCATGAGAACAATTCCTGGAAAATCCAGGATGAATTAAAAGCATTGCCATCTCAAGCAACTGAGATTGATAACCATCCTTCAATGGATACAACAGGTGCTTGTTCAGAAAATTGTCCAGAAACTGGCTGTGCAATTTCTGCTGTCATGCAAGAATCTGCCATAGCAGTTCCTGTTGGATCTGAACTGCCCCCATCTCAAGGCATTCGCAAAATGCAACTCAGTCTTAAAGACACAGAGACAGAGGCTCTCCCAGACTTCTCATCCGTCCAATGGCTTGTCTCTAACGACTGCAAGGCCTTGATAAAAGATTTTTTTCCACCAGCAGAAGGACTCATTTGCCCTAAGCAAGTGGACATTAATGCTGGTGCATCCCCTGATGGTCCTCTAATGTTTATGGGAGGAGCTGCATTTGCTACTGCTGTTCAGCAAAGCTTCATGACAACAGCTTTAACTCAAGCAGCAGAAGTATCTATAAATGCATTCCAATCAGCAAATCAAACTGCATGCCTGACTCCCTTCCCTGCTGGTCTTAAAGAAGCAACAGCTACCTCAGTGTCTCCGCCTGTTCAGCCAAAGTTGCATGATATCTCATGGAATTGGGACCCAGGCCCAGATTTCTTTGATATCATAGACTGGGGGTACAAAAGCAGCTCTACAAGCATTTGATGGATCATATAAGGAAGGGGAGAAGGAAGAGAATCTAAGGGGGGTGGCTGCTACACCCAACATGAAGCTTGTTTTGAACTGCTTTTTCCATGTGCTAATCCTGTTTGACACTCAAGCCACTTGTAAGGATCCAAATGATGTCCTGCACACTCTAGGTTCCATGTTCTTAGAACTACAAATCCTATCATACTTTGCATTGCTGTGAGCATATGGGACTTCATACAAGCCTGCATTCCTGTCTCTGCCTTCCAGGAGTAACAGTGTCACATCCCTAAGAAAATGTTTGTTTCAAATGCTGTAAATTGTCAAAAATGTTTGTTTTTCTTTCTGCAGGATAAAAGTGCATGACATGTTTCCTCTGTTAGCCAGATCTTAAAGTATTGAATTTTAGAGAAGCAATTCTTAGTTTTATGCTCAGAATTAAATGCAGTTTTAGCCTTTGAGTTTTTCCTAATATGAATTTAATTTTGTTGTAGACACTGTATGTTTATTCTTTTACATGTCACAGTTTTCCTTGAAAATTATTTTCTAATGTAATATGAAAATTTTGTCTATTTATCCCTGAGACAGAGAAACATATTATTCCCTACAAGTAGGCCCCACAGTAGGCAATTTTGTACACTGTGATGCTGATACATCTGATATGCTTGCCTGTAGAAACGCATTTTCAGTCCAGGGGAAATTTAAGGGCACTAGCAGGCAACTTTTTAATTCAGTCAGTTGTACAGTTTAAGAACTTTGCCCCAGAGCAAGGCAGATGCATACCAGCATCATTCTTTACTACTCATCCCTCAAAATAAGTTGCTGTTCTTTTGCCAAGCTCTATATGTATCTCTCCAATCAAGTGTCATACAAGAAATTCATGGTGTGTTTGTCTTCAGTGGGGAAGTTGTCTGTGTCACATATTTCTATGCAAAAGTTCTGTATACCTTAAAGATTTTTGCTTTTGTCTATTAGCAGTATGTTGTGCTTATATATCTGTATAATATGTTTTCAATATGTTTTCTTTTCCTGAAAATTGTTCAGTAATCTTGTTATGCAAACATTATTGTAATTGTAATTTTAGCTATCCAATATTGTGTTTTCTTTAATCTACACTGTAAATTTAATTCTCTTGCCAAGATTCCATGTTTATTCCATCAGAACAATGTTTTAAGGTTGTAAAGAGTTTTGGCTCTCAGTGCAACAAGGAAGCAGGTTTGGCTATTGGAATGCTTCCCTAATTCCCAGTGGCCTGGAACATGCTATGCCACCCTCTGCTGAAGATGAACCAGACTGTCTGCTATCATACCTGCACCGGAGCCCCCTGGATTCAGAAGATTCAAGAGTCGACAACAGCCATTGTCTTCAACAAAATAAATAAAAAACGGTTGGGATGTGGGGAAAATTTATGCTGTTATGCTGTTACAATGTATATGTCTGTGGCAGTAGCAAATGTATATCTATGACAATGGCAGGCCTCATGCTAAAACTGCAAGTCACTAGTTTCCAGTAAGGATGATCATTAACCTGCTGTCTATTGTCTCTGGATAATGTAGTTAAAGTGTTCGTGTATTCAGGAACTTGTCTGTGTATTTGGATGGTATCTGTGTCTGTTTACTATTAACTGTCTGCTTACCAGCCTGTCTGTTTACCAACCACTCTGTTTACTGATGCCTGTGTATTCAGGAAATTAGTTACCTCTGTATTGATTAACTAGAGCAAATGTAGTAGGGGGATACAATAAAAGAAGAGGAGGCGGGGGAACAAGAGATTCCGCCTCTGAACAGCTGCCATACACTCGAGTGTCCCGTCTTTTCTTCTCCCCCCTTGCTGGTCAAGGAGAAAGATCCCTGCCCCTGAGGCTTCATCTGCAAGACCCCTACTTTCCTTCATCTTGCAGATCCCGACATCCACCCCTATACATTTGAACGGAGTGTCAATCACAGGCAAAGGGCACAACTTTGCTTTGGTCCGGTCACGGTTATTCCCCTGCCTCTGACACACATCACATTGTTTACAGAACTCCTTGATCTGCTTCCCTATTTCAGGCCAGTAAAAATTCTGTGTAATTCTCTGTTGTGTTTTGTTCACCCCAAAGTGCGCAGCAAACATGTCAGAGTGCCCCCTTTGTAAGATCATGGGGCGATACTTTTCAGGTACCACTAGCTGACTTCTGATCCCATCTCCCCCTTTTGAGATATTCCTCAGGGTCTCTCTATATAAAATTCCCTTTTTCTCTCGAAATCTCACTGGGGCTTCAGGTGTTAGCTGGGCATCTGTCACCTGTTCAAAACACTTTTGGAGAGTGGCGTCTGCCTTTTGCTCTTGGCCAGATTTGCTGTTTGTGGTTAAGGTTTCCACCACAGCTTCGGAACTCCCCTCTGCTTCCGTCTCGGGCTCATCAGTACCCCCCTGAACTGTCCCCGCGGTGGCTTGTGAGCGTGTAATCACTAGCACCCGTTTCACATGTTCAGCCAGGTCATTTCCCACGAGCACGGCTGCTGGCAGAGTCGATGAAATCGCTAGCCGCCAAACTCCCCTCCAGCCTTGAAAGTTCACAGGTACCTCAGCTACTGGCAGCGAGATCACCTGTCCCTCAATCCCTGCCACCTTCAAGCTCTCATTTGGAATTATATACTCCCTAGGAATAATATCTGGATGGCACAGGGTCACCTGGGAACAAGTATCCCTTAGCCCCCTATACTGATGGTCAAATATTCCTACGTCCACCCCTGCGGTTTCAAACAACTGTGAATCTGTTCTCACTAGCAAGCAGCGCTTGACCTCCACAAGAGGACCATTTTCCTCAGCCTGATCAGCAGATGTATCTGTTCCAGATTGAGTAGCCATGGCAACAGGCTCCCTCAGTGGCAAGGAGCTTTGCTCTTTCTGGACACAGAACACAGCTTTTGGCTTGGTTCCACTCAAATCATGAGGCACATTTCCTTTTAGCTGCTTTAATTTCTCACACTCTGAGATTAGATGGCCCTTTCCTTGACAGAAATAACATTTTCTGCTGTACTTGGAGTCTTTCTCATCTGCTTTTGGTTTTCCCTCCAAAATCTGAGGTCTTGGTTTCATGTCTGAGGGCTTCCCTTCACCATGGGTCCCTCCCCCTTGCTGGTTTCTCCCTGGTCCCTGAGAGTACTTGCTGTAGGTCTCTTTGGGTTTACCTATCAAGTTCCCCTCACCTAAGGGCTTTCTTATTTGGGAAATAAAATCTGCGATCTCGGCCGCTTCTGCCACAGATCTAGGTTTCCTTTCCCTCACCTGGAACTTCAGTTCCCCATGCAGGACTGAATAAAACTGTTCCAGCGCTATCAGGTCTTTGAGCTGCTGGAAGGTCTCTGTCCCCTCCTGAGATAGCCATTTCTCTAGCAGCCTCACCAGTTGGGCCCCCACTTGGGTAAAAGTCTGCTCTGGTTTCTTGGTGAGTGACCTGAACCTTTGCCTCAGCTGTTCCGCATTTATCCCATGTCTGGCAAACACCAGTTTTTTAAACTCTGCGAAATCTTTCAGCAGTTCCTCTGGCATCTCTGCATAGACTTCTGCCAGGCTGCCACTGATTAAAGATCGCATAATGGTCATCTTCTCAGTTTCCCTCACTGAGAAGTCCACAAACGCTCTTTCCACGAGGGAAAAGAACACCTCAGGGCAATCTCCCTTGTGGTACACAGGGAATTTCTTCAGGTCAGTTTTAGACAATTGGCCTCCCTCAGAATCCCTATTGTTATTATTATTCTGGTTCATCATTTCCAATTTTCTTAACTCAAACGCCATCCTTTCTTTTTCCAGAGCAATTTTCTCTCTCTCTAATCTTTCCTCCATTTCCAATTGCCTCATCCTCAGTTCATGCTGTTGGGCTATGAGCATTTTCCTGAGTTCTGGGTTCTGTTCTCCCGTGCTGTCATCCTGCACTGAGACAAATTCATCCTCAGAACGTTGGTCTACCTGGGGTTCCCTCACTTCACCCATTTCTGCCATTTGGCTTCGAGTCAAGGGCATAATCCCCCCCCCCCAGAACAGGCTGCTTTCAAAAGTCAAGCCTCAAAATAAAGCGACCACTTTTTTTTTCTCTTTTGCCTCAGAACCAGCCTTCTATAGATTGCTGCTGTTCTTTCAGCACTAACTTGCAACTGTTGCCAGCCAGAGTCCACCCCCCTTTGCTAGGCCTCTCAGCAGACAGGCTAGATCACTGCTACTTCACTCAGCTTTGCCTCAGCTTTTTCCTGCCAAAACAGGTTGCCTCAGAGCTCCCTAATCTAGTCCCACCAATCTGAGGTT
Source organism: Pogona vitticeps (assembly GCF_051106095.1). Lineage (NCBI taxonomy): Eukaryota > Metazoa > Chordata > Lepidosauria > Squamata > Agamidae > Pogona > Pogona vitticeps. The sequence goes on along the minus strand of NC_135784.1, from coordinate 214,842,939 downwards.
ACACGTTCTTCCACTAGCCTACCTCCCCGTGAGGTAAGCCTAGAAGATTACCTACGCGCTCTCAGATTGTCCCTGACTAGACCCCCCTTGCTCTGGGCACACTTGCCAAGGCTTTGCTGGACCACTGGACAACTGGACCAGTCGTATCCCACACGCTGGACACCAATCAATGTGACAACCCCAGACCTACTGGGATATGCCACAGTTTCACTAAGCTGCCACCAACCATTCCCTGTAAGGAGTCACACAGACCAGGAATGGATTTTTAACAAATAAAAGAACAAGGTTTATTTAAATAACACACAGGGAAAATAAAATGATCAAGTGAATAAGATACAGTAACGTGGCTTAGTCTCAATCATACATACACCAGTTTGGGTTCACACAGAACACCTTTAAATAAAGCACAGACCCTGAACCTATCAGTTCTGGCTAACCATACGGACACCTGAACCTATCAGGTTGGTACTGACTGACACACAGTAGTACCCTGTCTGACACACAGACTCCCACACCAGCTTCTTCTTCCCAGCTTCTCCTTCCAGCTTCTTCTCCTTTCTAAACTTCTCCACACAGGCTCCACATATATATACAGTACAGCCCCTCCTCCTGATGTCCCGCCTTCCACTCCCCATAGGATGGAACTTTCCCTCCAAACCATGACAGACAGGTAACATCAGTGCTGTATGTAACACCCACCATACTGACTGTGATCATGTTGCTCCCACTGTATTGACCACCTGTTGCTAATACAGGTGTACCTCAGTTTACATATGCCTTGGTTTATGTAATGTTCGATTTATGAGCCGAAATCCATAAGAAAGAATGCCTCAGTTTACGTTTTTTACTGTTTTTTTTTTTTTTTTTTTGGTACGAAAAGGCTGCATTGCACCTGGAAGTTTCTAGCGCCGCCCCTGTTGTTACTGCAATCCGCATTCTGGTTTACATAATTTCTGCATTACGTAACGTCCCAGATGACAGATTAATTTCGTAAAGCAAGGTACGACTGTACTATCATTCACACTTGGTGGAGAAGAGTAGTTCAGTGGCCAGGTCTCAAAAAAAAAACAAAAACAAACCTATGAAAGGTCCTTCCCTAAAACCAGCTGCTGCACAAATGAGCTGTGTCAGATCCCTCTGAGCCAGGAATTGAGAGTATGACCATTTCTGTGAAGCCAAGAAGGATAGGCAGAAGCAGTGGAGTTGGGCCAGACCAGTTTCTGGAGAGTGAATATATTTAGAGCAGTAGGTGGGTGATCTTTGGGGAGGGGGCACACATGATTTGCTACCAGCCACACACTGACACCTGAGATAGCTCTTATTACTGCACATTTGAAATCTTAAGGGTAAGACAGCAAACCATGGTTACCACTAACAGTAGTAAATCTGGAGTCAAATACTTGCTAGCTGCAGATCAGAGTTATGTTGGTTTAAGCTCCATTAAGCTAAGACATTGGAATCTACAGCTGATACCTAAACAGTTATGTCTTGTGATCAGTAACGTTGTGCAATACATTGTGTTTGCTTACAGCAGCTTCACACATCCATGTTTCTCCTCAATATTTCAAGCCCAAATTCAAATGAAAAGCTAGAGAATCATGAATCAGTGAAAGCGCCTCACATTGTCCTCACGCTGTATTATCTTATCCAAGCCTTATTCTATTGCTAGGAGGAATTATCCTGTGAGATGTCCTGTGCCTGTTTATTAGTTTCTTGCCTCTTCATCTTGTAAGATAATGGGGACTTATTGGTATCTCTCTATATATACTTTCTAGGAGCAGAAACTAGCTGAGCAAGCCATACCATAGTTTCTTACATTTAAAAATCTTAAGACATAAAGCCAGGATTAGTTCTAGTTAAGTATCAAGCTGTCATAATGCCAATTGGTTGCCTGATCACAGTTAGGTAGTCAGGAGTACTGTATGCAGAGCTTGAAAACCTAGTTGCACGAAGAATGAATATAACACTATTACTCAATAATGGATGCCTTCAATATGTCATCATGACTATTTTTCTTGGAAATAACTTCCAAAATCTTTCTTCTTCCATGGCACAATGGCACCCCCTAGTCCTTTTCAAGCCCTAATCAGTCATTAACAATTGATATATACTTTCTGTGAGTAGAGGGGAGAGCTTCAGCCCTGTATCTTGTGTTTCTAGTTTTGGTGCTCTCTTCCACATGTCTGAAGTAGACAGCCTCCATTATTCTTGGGGGCTTTCCCCATGAATCAAGAGATGATGGCCTTATAGACTCCTTTTAGTGCAATTATTCTAGGATTTTCTAGGTTTCTCCTGCTCATGAAGAGCTCTCACAGACAGTGGAAGCTCTCCTCTTCAAACTTGGCCCTCTCCAAGCACAGGAGAGTGACGAATCTAGAAGCAGAGGGGTACATGTCACAAATATGATTTAGTGATGACTGATCAGGTTCTCAGTCTCAGAGTTAACTGTACTCCAGTGATGCAGCTGTTTAATATGCTGGAGCACAGAGTTCTTAAAGCACGTGAAAGATTGACAGATTAAATGTGGCATAAACATTCATGGGCCAGAACCCATTTTGTCAGATGCTAACTATAGTTAGCATTAAGTGTGCACCAGTCCTAATGATAACCATTGTTGGCACCAAACTACAGTTTATAAACCTGTGTCTAACATCGGTTTCAAATGTAGCTTGGCATGATTTATAGTTTGCATTAATGCCAGTACACATTCAGTGCTAATTAGAATTACCTCTGAAACTGAAAAAGAGAGAGTTTTACCCACTAGAGGGGAATGAATGAACTGTGCTTAGATTATCACAACACGGGTGCCAGAAGTGAACACTAGACCCCAGAGACTTTCTTCTTCTTCTTTTGTTGTTATTTATAAGAAAAACCTAAGCAAATGTAAGAAAAGACACCTTTGACAACCAACCTTGGTGGTGTCATTCACCTTATTCTAGGGACAATCAGAGAAAATTACTTTACAGAGTACTCACAGGAGTTAGAGGGGTGCTGCACATTATCCCAGAACAGGTTCAGCACCTTGGATAACTCTTGGGAAGTAAAGAATAAATCCTGGAGTGGATTCAAAGGAATCCTGAAATAGGAGTCAGCGGGAAATAAGTCAATGATCCTGGAAAGTAGTTGTCTGCCATTATTATTTGGAGTTTAATAAAGGTGCTAAATAAGAAAATAAAATAATATAAAAATAAAATAAAATAAAAATAAACACTTTCATTATTTACCCTGAAGATACTGGAAAGAATATTTAAGGGCAGTTTTTAATCTGATTTAACTTGCAGTTCATTCCAGGTTGATAGGTTTTAAAAATGTTTCTTGTCTTGTTTTCTCAAAAGTAGAACAAAATTGGAACACTAATTTGGAGTACAAAATCCATCCTCCTCCTGTCTCTCTGGTTGTCTTCTCAACAGGACAGGAACCAGCATTTGAACTGTGTGATACTCTCCTGTCAAAGTTCAGTGAGACCAAAGCTCTGTAATGATAAATTAACTAATTAGTTATACAGTTGCCAAAGAAATGAAGTTGTGTCTATAAAAGGAATGAAGCTACAATCAGAATGTAATCTCATTAAGTTATATCTTTGTTATTCCAAAAAGGAATTAATTACCACTAACTAGTTATTTGTACATTGATATGCCCAAATTCTGGGGCCAAGTGTTGATTTCAGCTTGTGGAACAAGAACAACACATTTGGCTGACACTGTGGAACCAAGTCATGTCACATGTGTCTTCATTTGCCATACGTTCTGTCAGGAGGGCTTTATGAATGTCTTTCTAATTCTCAGATACACATAGCAAGTTGCTTTCTAATGGTGATCTTTCTAATGGAGAAGAATAGCTGGATCTTTCTAATGGAGAGGAATAGCTGGGAGAATATTTTCCAAAGATCTGAGGGAGAGGGTCAACAGGAAGAGATACAGTGGGGGCCTCGACTTACGGACATCCCTACTTACGAAAATTTTGACTTATGAAAAGCTCCAGCTGCAAAATTTTGCTTCACCTTGCAGCCGGAGCTTCGAGTTACGGATGAAAAAAGGCAGGGGAAAGGGCAGGAAATTCAAACCGTTGGTGGCGAAGAGGTTGCTTCTTCACCCCAATGGTTAGGAAAAGGGAGGCTCAGCCTCCTGGGCTTCCACCGCTGCCGCAACCGCTGCCGGGAGGTGAGCTGCCGGACCATCCCGGCTGGGCTCAGCCTCCCGGGGTTCCCCTCTGCCGTGACTGCCGCTTTTTTTTTTTTTTTTTTTTTGCAGTCCCAGCATGGTACATGCTCTGTTTATTTTCTTTTTTTATTCTCCTTTTTTTGTGTTTTTCCCACCCTTCGGCTGGAATGGATTAATCGTTTTTCAGTGAATTCCTATGGGAAAAGGTGCTTCAACTTACGAAAATTTTGAGTTACGGCCACCATTCCAATACAGATTAATTTTGTAAGTCCAGGCACCACTGTACTTGGTGGAGAGGGGGAGAGATTCCAATTGAAGGGGGAATGCAGTGTTGGGTGGAACCACATCTCTTTCAAATGTATATTTAAAAACTCTGCTGGTTCTAATTAATATAATTTTATGCCCAAAGTAAGCTTTCCTCTACTATTTAATTCACAGAAAAATTCTTGTGACTCTCTATGATTCCATTTATTTCCATATTCATTTGCCAACAACACAACTCCAAGTCATGCTACCATATTCATGAGAGACCACAAGATGGTACATTGCTCTACACTTTTGTTAAGATTTCTGTCTGCAGTACCACTAGGATTTGTACAGAACTTGGGGGGGGGGAAATGGCAGTTGTGGGGAGCTCCAGGGATTTCAAGAGATATTGTCCAAGAATGTAAACGGTACAATTTTGTACCATATGGAGGAGACTCTTGAGAGTCCCCTGAAATGCAAAGAGAACAAACCTATCAATTCTGAAAGAAAACAACCCTGAGTGCTCACTGGAAGGACAGATCTTGAAGCTGAGGCTCGAATACTTTGGTCATCTCATGAGAAGAGAAGATTCCCTGGAAAAGACCCTGATGTTGGGAAAGTGTGAAGGCAAGAGGAGAAGGGGACGACAGAGGATGAGATGGTTGGACAGTGTCACTGAAGCTACCAACATGAATTTGACCCAACTCCGGGAGGCAGTGGAAGACAGGAAGGCCTGGCATGCTCTGGTCCATGGGGTCACGAAGAGTCAGACATGACTTAGCGACTAAACAACAACAAAAATATTTGGGAGTAACCTGTCTAGGGCTGCATGTGGATGGTAGGTGAGGCTGGAAGCTATGTGAGCTACTCAGAGCCAAAGTGAGCAGACTTCACAATGTGGGTGGGGTTCGAAACTAGACTGAAGCCCATGTGAAATTTGGTGGTGGTTCAGTGGGATGTTTGTGTGAGGGCACATAGGTGTTAGGTTGCAGGTTTCTCATTTCTGATTTAGGGTCATCTGATGAAGATACCTGGCAATAGGTTGAAGACTGTTCAAAGGAAAAAGTATTTCACAAATAATATGATAGTAATAATAGTAATGCCATTGTTGTTGTTGAGTATGATGATAATGATCATCATCATGTGCCATGTTAATCTTTCATGTACCATAAAAATGGTTGTTATCCCTCAGCTAGCTTTTATGGAAAATAGTTCTATGAGCCTCTGAAGTACAGTTGGAAAGGAATTCTTCTGTCATTTTTCATTCTACTGATTTCTTTGTCTTCTAAATTTGGCAGCATATTAACAAAGTGGGTTAATGTTCTGTGTTGCTCAACATTGGTCCAAGAGAAAAAAACAAAACCAGAATCTAAAGCTGACACACATCTTTTCCTTTATGACTCAATAGTGTGCAAGCATTCCTTCCCTCCTTAATTGCCACTTCAGAGCAACAATGAGCCTCAAGAGATGTTGTTCATTCACAAATATTAAGGGTGTGACAACAAATAAACTAGATCAATGCACAGTTTTACTGGTAAACTGATTTATTTCTTGAGACACTTTGAAAGGAGTACATATGTTAGATAGACCTAATTACTGAGGGGCAGCTAGTTGGGTTCAGAGGCAAATGCCCACTCTGGCAGTATATGTCAAAATCTAACCAGGAAAATATGGCATAAAAGGCATCATTGAAGGGTGACAGCTACTGAGGCAGACAGCCGGGCACACTACAGGAATCCCAACCTGGCTACAGTGTGGTGACAAAGTGGTTAAACTGGACAAAATGTGGTAGAAGGCAATTTTGCCACCAGTAGAACTGGCTGAAAGTGAACTGACCAAAGACCGAACATACATTTTCTCTATTCCGTGAAATAAGACAGACAGACAGACAGACAGACAGAACACACACACACACACACACACACAGAGAGAGAGAGAGAGAGAGAGAGAGAGAGAGAGAGAGAGAGAGAGATTACTTTAGCAATTTAACTGTAGATTAAAAAACCAGGACAGATAATAGCCGGCTAGATAGCTTAGTGGTTTAGAAATTTGGCTGCAGAGCCATAGGTTGGAAGTTCAATATCCCACCCTGCCTCCTTTGAGAAGAGCCAGCCTCAATGTTTATGGGCATACTGCACAGTCTCAGGTTGCACCCAGAAGAAGGGCATGGGAAACCACTTCTGAGTACTTGCTACCTGGAAAACCCTGAAAAAGGTCACCATAAGTCAGAATTGATTTGATGGCACATTATTATTACAGATTTATACCACTTGTAGGAAAACTGTTTGCAAGAAGCAGTGTGGCATCAAAGCAATGTACTCTACCTGCCTGTATGGTTCCTGCCACAAAGAATGGCTCCTCGTGGGAGATACTTCCCTCAGCAGAAACTATTTTGCCTGTCTCAATGGAATTGTCCCACAATCAATAACAACAGCTGTTTCCCCTCAGGGTTTATGTTTATGCTTTCTCTTGGTGAGACAAAATAAGGGTTTTGATGCTTTGAACTGAGGGGGGGGGGAAACAGCAGCAGTATTTTTAGGATACAGAAATGGTATTGGTTACACCTTGTCGAAAACAAGAAAACATGGCTTAAAACAAATGTACAGTTTTTGTAAACTTTTGGCTGTGGGCATTTGGGCACTGAGGAATATTATTAGTTATGCACCTGCAACTCTTCTGTGGACACAGGTGATGTCTATAGCTGGCAATACAATTGAACTTCAACTGGACTAGAAAATATCCCAAAAGCCACTCAATGCAGGCTTGGTGGGTTTTATTTATTCATTTATTAGGGGCTAAAAAACAAAGTAACATCTCAAGTGAGTGAAATGCAATGAGAATTTGTAAGCCGCAGGAACCCAGGGCAGTGGATTGTTGTGAACTAGCAGCTAAATGCAGCATACCAAGTGGGCGCTACTTGATCGTGCCCGTCTTACAGGGAGGTGGTTAAACAAATCACAGATTTATTCTGTTGTCCGGCAGCTGGCAGCTTCTCCTTTTTTTCGTTTGGTCCTTTTCACAAAACCAGAGGAAGAATCCAGGGTTTTGCTATTGGCTTGTTTCTCTGGCTTGTTGAGTGGGAACAAAATCTAAGCAGGGAAATGGTTGACTGCCAGACAACATGATAAACAAACTGCAGGACCAAACTCTGCCATTTGTTTTGCTCCTCCTGCCAAAAAAACACTGTGCACCAGCATGCTGTTCATGGTGGCAGACTGTGGTTTCTCGTAGGCCTGTGGCGTGCTTGAAAAAGTTCTCATTCTTGGTGGTTTTCTTATCATACCAAGATTCGTCATTAAAGCTTCTCTCTGCACCACCAAGGTTTCCCAAATTATCATTTTCCCTTTTTACAACCAGCCAGAAAACAGCCAAATTCTGCATGGTCACTGCCCTTTCCAGAGAATCTCTTCCCAGAAAGACGCCATTTTGAACAGGAATTGTAACTCTATGCAAACTATTCTCCACCCCGAAAAAGGACCACAAAACAGGGAGAAATCTTGAAAAAAAGAGAGAGAAAAAGTTTTTCCTCTTTGGTTTCTCATTAAAAACTAGAAGTTGCAAGATTCACATCCTATTTTCTACTCTGTGGAGTGAATGGGAATCACACACAAAAAATCAGCTTCCACAGTTACTCCGTACCTACTGGAAAGAAATTACTTAAGCACATAATTTCACTCTGACTTTACTTGTAGCTCACTCCTGGGGAGAAGCATTTATGTTGCCCCTCATAATTACCCCAAGTAGTCTAGATGTCAATGCAAATTATACACTGCAGCTCTGAAATGGCCTCAGAAGGTTGGTGGTCACCTATAATTATAGTGGATAAATTGAGGGGGGGGGAAGAGAGAGAAATAGGCTATGGGAAACCTTGGAGGTCCACATTCAGATATTTCAAAAGGAGATTTGGCACTACAACTTGCTCTAGCTTAGTTGATTTTGAGTGCTCAAAAGCCAAGGGTTTTGCACAGCCAAAATTATCATGGGTACCTATGTACAGGGGCCTGCTGAGTTACAGGATTGTGTCCAACATTTTTTTTCATTTTTTAAGGATCAACAAGTACAATTAAACTGTTCAGCTCCATTTGGTTTCATTTAATTTAAATCAAATGTCTCAACCTGAGCCAAAACTATCCTCTGCTTATGTTAGGATGAACTTCCCCCTTTTCACTTTCAGCTTCTGTAAAACCCAGCCTTTTCTGTATCCTAATATATGGACTGTGTATTTGCTGTCAGGCCCTCTGGATGATTCTTTTTGCCTTTTCATTTTTCTTTTCTATGTCAACCTCCTTTGGAAAAATCTCTGGTTGGCCCCTGAGAATTTTCCTGTATTTGCAACACAATCTTTGGCATACCTAAGTGTTTAGGGAGGGTAGAGGGCAGGAACTCCCTGTGTGTTCAAACTCAAGAGATGATCCATCAGGCACACATATATCAGTGGTCAGCTTACAGTCATGGATGTTGAGGGTACTTTGCATCTACTCTGGGGTTTAGTCTGTACCTTACAGAAGCTGTTGAAGCTGCTGAACCCTACTCCAAAGTAAATTAAGTATCCTAGATAGATCTGGCAATATCTAGACTAAAACATGGAGCAGATTCATACCGGCCCTGCAATTAGAGTCAACAAGTGCATACTGTTCTCCAACACACTGCTAACATTTCAGACTGCCCAGATCTTGACTGAGGAGCAAGGAGAGATTATCCCCTGTTTATAGAGGATTAAATGCCTCTCCCAGAGGTAGAAGAAGTTAATTTGTGCATGGTAACTCTCAGAGAACTACCTTCAGCACGGCCAGTAGTAACAATATCTGGAGCATTCTGAAACTTTGAGTCCAAAAAAGCAACTTTCCCCATTTCTGGATGTACCTCTTGCAATGTCACAGTTTCGAGCCATGCGGAGCTCCCACAGTGATGGACAACAATTTAAAGTAGGAATTACTTAACTAGCAGCATTTAGACTCATTTTAATTAAGTTCTTAAGTTCCAACCTGTGCTTCTGGTGATAATGTAGAAATGTTTGTTGGAATCCCCATAAAGCGGTTAACCACTGAACACAGTGTTTCAAGTTTGCTTATATTATCTCCAGGTATGGATTTCTCCCTTTCCCTTTTCCAACTTGTTTTCTGGGTTCTTTGAAGGCACCACTCCCACTGAGAAAGCCATCAGCATTTAGAAGCCCCATAAAAAGGTGGCTCTATTCATGAAACACACAGCGGGAGGGCTTCATAAAACTCTTTTAACCAAACACTGTGGAAGAATCTCATACAGATTGCCTTGTAACATCTGCTCTATAGATGTGGCAGGAACAGAACAGAGCAGAGTACATTTCCCTTATCTGTGCATGTATTGCTCCTGACTTCAATTCCTCCCTTCTCTCCATCATATACAGGCTCTTAAAAGCATTCAGATAATTGGTGAGCACAAGTTTATATGCTATCCAGTAAAGAGGAAGATTGTGAAATGGTATTTAAGGATATAATAGGACTCCTACAGGTTGTCAACAATTCCCACAGAACTTTATGAAAAGATGCAAGTATCCTGTTAAGTTCATCTCAATATACTACATATCATGAGAAAGCACAAGAGAAGTAGGCAATTTCCTGTTCTGTTACTTGCTTCTAACATTACACAATGGGACATTTAGGCTGTAAGTCTGGACTTACTTACTTGGGAGCAAATTACTTTTAACTCACTGGTACTTTTGTGTCCACACGTACTTTTCACTTCTGTCATTAGCATATAATCAAATTGTCCCCTACAAATATTTTTAGAAATGGGGTAATTTGGAAAATATAAAAAATAAAATTGTTGCTGAAGAATAATATTCATTATGATCATTATGAGCGATACATATCAACTTTCTTCCTTTTTTGTAATATGTGCTAATGGATAAATCCATTATTGGTGGGGTTGTTTTTTGTCTTAAGGGATAATTACAAGGACTAGAATGAAATGGCTCTGTAGGGGGGATGGTCCTGCATGATTTCTGTTTATCATTGCACAAGCCTGGTGACAGCAATTGTGCTTTCGGTTTACTCAGTGGGTTTGTGAATTCCCCCTTGTGTAAAATCTGGAAAACAGACAACCATTTGCAAAATGGTTCCTTGTTTCCTCTCAGCTGAGCTGCAATTCTTGCAATAACTTGAAGAAAAATGGATTTAGGCCAATATATTGTTATGAGCTGTCCTTGCTTTCTTGTATGAATTTTGATCTTAAATGGGTAATAGAGACCTATTAGCTTTACAAAGGTGGAAAGGAAAATATATGAACCAAGTTTGTGAACACGAATCAAGACAGTGTCTTCATATTTGGACTTGCTTTGGGGACAGTCAGCATAGATTCCTGTATTTGAGTACAGTACATGTATTTACTATAGCACCCACAGGAATAAAATATGATGAACAGCAGAATGGTAAAAATAATGATTTAAATCAGCAAAACAATCAGACAACCTTACTAGGCTGAATTAGGACCAGAGGCTGAGTCTTTCTTTGTACTATCACTCCATCCTGCTGAGAAGCTTGATTTAGAAACTTAGGAAGGAATCTTGTAGTAGGCCAGGCTCTTTGTCTACTTAGCCGTACAGTATTGTCTAGAGTAGCGATCCCCAACCGTTTTGGGACTGCGGACCGGCTGAGCCTCCAAGGAAGGTGGGGGGCCTGCCTGCAAGTGTGCGTGGATGTGCGCTCTTGGGCGCATGCGTGAAGCTCACACCAGCACTGGCAGGCAGGCGCTCCCCCACCCCTTCACACATGCGCAGGAGCCTCTGCACGCTCACCCGGGCACCCCTTTGTGCGGGCACTCAGGCACTTGGGTGCATGCGTGAAGGGGTGGAGGAGTGCTCACACCGGCGCTGGCACACGGGCAGGTGCACAAAGCAGCTATGGGGAGGGGAGTGCATGCAGAGGGGAGGTCTGTCTTTGCGGCCTGGTCTGGCTCAGGCTATGGACTGGGGGTTGACGGCCTCAGGTCTAGAGGCATAGGAAGGGGAGGGGCTTTCATATTATTCAGTCCTGCAGGTGCTAGTAATTGAACCTTGAAATTGGAATCTTTTGCGTGCAAACAAGCAATTTCTTCCTTCAATGTGGCTGCTATATAACAGGGTAAGACAGTCACAGTTAACAGCAGAGAAGATCAGAGATTTTCAAAAGGGCCTTGGATCTAAGAAGCTGAGGTAAAACTATACATTATGGAGACTGCATCTTTAGAAAAGGGGATTCTTTATATGTCGAAAGCTGCCAATCGTCACATCTGGAGCTATTCCTAAGTAATGCAGTTTACAAGTTAGCTTGCTTTGTGTTGTGATTGTCCTGCATGTAACTGGGTCTGCTGGGACACTGGCAAGATTTCAGTTGGAATGATGCATTCTATTTAGTAAGCTAGATTGTTTCTTAGTGGTGATAAATAGTTGTTGTGGCTGAAGAGAGCCTTTGTGCAGAACGAACCTTGACACAGGACTTCACAGAGAAAAGAGAATTGGTGTAACAAAATTGTACTGTCCAATGGTTTCTAAATATATTAATTGAAAAGGGCTACTAAGGAGAGGGCTACCTGGGAACGTTGGCATGCAAATCATGTAGTCTGTCACCAAGCTATGGTTCCTCCCCTTAAACTGGCCTGAGAGTCACTGTTGCCCAATATAGCTTGGGGCAAAACAGCTCAAGGAAATCCTTTAAGCCCTCATCTTTCATAAGGGTTTAAACATCCACCCTATAAATACAGCCTTATCATCTGACCGTAAGATAGCTACTACTCTGTGCTATCAATTGTATGGTTGTGCTTTATCCGATCACTGTAAAATAGGATTAGTTAATGAAACGAGAATGCTTCACCAGCCCCTAGTTTCTCATATTCACAATGTAAGAATTTAGACTAGTAATTTTGTGTTCAAAACAGTTGCTGCATGATTAGCCCCAATTGTTCGCATTTAAAGGATTTCACTTCCCCCTCCTATGAAACCACTCTGGCACTTTGCTGAGCAAAACAAAACAAAACAAAATTTTAAAAAAAACCCACTTACTATGTTGCCTCAGCAAATTGCCTTTATTTCCCTCCAATTAGGATAGCTTATAGGCTATATTGGTGCACTTAATGTAATAAACAATTTTCTAATCCAACAGCGTTAACTTCAGGAACATCCATTTAAGCACGCAAATAACTCTCCTCTCTCGAGCAGAAAAACACTAATAAGTGAGCAGTGGGACTATATTGCCTTCCTAGGTTGTGCTAAATAGTCAGGTATTATTGTTCTACATTAAAGAAAATGGAAGGGTGGGTGGGTGGGGGACAATATACCCACAGGGCAAGAAGGGCAAAGAAAAGGGGGGATGTGGACAATTGGTCCTATTGATCATTGCATCCAAAGCTGTTAGCTGACGAGGTCTGACCTTGATGAAGACACTGCAGTAGCAAGAAATGTCAATTCCATTTTCTTATATTCAGACGGATGTTTATTTTGGTATTGTCAGTAGGGAAAGACCCTTGGGTGATGTCCGAGATTGTAACTTAGGACATGTTTCCATGGGAACATCTCATGTTGCTGATGAACACCAAGAGCAAGAGATGGAGAGACAGAGAGAGAGAGAGAAAGAAAGAGAGAGAGAGTAAGTTGCAATTAGAATAGGACCATTGCATCAGTGGAATTTACATAGCTGACCCATTAAATCTCATTGATTCAGTGGCCCTACTCTATAGTCTTGTGCAACAGAACCACTATGTGGAGAACTTCCTTTTTTCTGTTCTACATCACCCATAATTCAGCTTCAGTGGATGATCCCAAGATCTTGTATTATAGTAAAGACAGAAAAGTTTTTCCCCATCTACTTTCTCCACACCATTCCTAATTTTATGCAACGTCTCCCATTGCTCAACTGTTTCCAGAACTAAACAACTTCAGAAGGTGTAACATTCGCTTCTAGGTTACTTGTCCCTGGTTATTCTGGTTGCTCTTTTTTTCTCCTCCCTTCTTTTTGAGGGGGACACATTTTCCAGATCAACAAAGCTCTTTGTCAGGTGTGGTGACCTGGGTCTATGACAAGACAACTTGGGCCTTGCATGTCCAGGACTAGTCAAAGATATTTGCACCATATGCAGGAGGGTATGACAAGCTTTAACCCTCCTCCCTGAGATACATACAGAAACTCAACCGGCAGGCAGTTCAATATTATATCAGTGCTGCTAACAGGACAGCATCCTCCCCACCACTGCATTGGAGGGCAGCAGGATACGTTTGAGGTGCAGGCAGTTTTAGAGAGCCCAGAGCTGTATTTCAGCTCTAACCACCTGTCAGATTAAAAGATTAAAATGGATTGAGCCTTGTTCTCACAGAGGAGGGAAATCTGTGAATGAGACTACAGGAGGGGCTCAGATGACTGAATACTGAACTGTATAACCAGTTTCTGCAGAGAAAATTAGTATTCCAGGGATCCGCCACTTCTTGGATGAGGAGCCCAAGTCCATTCACAAGATTGGAGGGGGGGGCATTCAGTCATGTGATCTCTTCGCAGCAAGCTAAAGTGGTACAGTCCAAAAATGGCCTCACCACCTCCATAAACTCCATGTAAGCCTGGCAGAACACTCCCCAGTAAGCCAGAAATAAGCCCTGTGTCATTTTGTGCTCTGAGACAGAAATGACTTGTTATTTCTGCATAAATGATGACCTTGTCAATTCCATTCCTTCTCATTTTTTAAAATAATTCCAGATCTCTCTGGAAAGCAAAGCTGCATATCCCCTCACCAGCTTCCCATTGACAGTCTGTGCCTCCCTTCCCAGTCACTCCTCTCAAATTCCATCTATTCCCTCAGTTGGCTCGATCCTTCTCTGCAGCAATTTGCATTTTTATCGTTCATGTTGTGTCTGTACGTTGCTGTTTTTCAAACTGTGCACTCTATATATTTAGAAGGTTCATTAAAATTCAGAGCCTGTGTACAGCACAGCCTCCTTATTAAATAATGAGCATGCTGCATGAACAGCTCCCACATACAGGCTTCTGTGTTTGTCAGAGATAATCATGGGGAGTGTGAGTAAATGTAATAAAATTAAGAGTAAATTTAATAAAATTGTTATTGCACGCTTGCCACCAACCTCCCCTTGCTTATTTCCCCCCTCCTTTTTCTTTTATTTTCTTTTCCTTTCCTTTTTTTCCTCTTTTGGTGAAGAAAGGAGATGGGAAGTCCATTTCTGTTACGAATGGATGGCTGGGCTGGAGAAGAAAGATTAGAAACTTCAAAAACAAACAAACAAAAAACAACTAACCTGAAGAGACTTTATGATACTTTTAACAGTCAAATATCCTTTATTGTGACTCTAGTCAGCAGCACACGTGTGTGTTCTGAAGAAGAACACAGCTATTCCCCTGCACAATACAGTTGTAATGGCTATGTGTGGTTCATGCAATCAGCAACAATATCTTCAGAGTCTGTTGCTATGAAAGCTCGGGTATATAAAAAAGTAAGATGTCTTGTTCAAAAAGGAAAACAGAGTGACAGTTTTATGTATTTGAGAAGGTGTGGCCAGAGCTATTGATAGATCTTTGGGTGACTCTGTAGTGTATCACTAAGGATTTCTGATGATTTAGGTGTCTCGCTGCAGAGCCAGCAGTTGAGAATTTGATTCACTACTCTGCCTCCTGTGAGTAGAGCCAGCCTGTATGGCCTTAGGCCAGCTGTACAGTCCTAGGGCACCCCCAGAAGGGAATGGTAAACTACTTTTGAGTATTCTCTACCTGGAAAATGCTGAAAATAGTTGCCATAAGTCAGAATTGACTTGATGGTAGGCCCACTCTTATGTCTGAAGAAGTGGACTTGCTCACAAAAGCTCACATTAAATTATAGCAATCAGTTTTAAGATGCTACAAAAAAAAGCAAAAACGTACTCCATAGTGCTTACAGCACTTTCTGGGCTGTTTACAATTTAATTACACAGGTTACACATTGCGCCTCCCCCCTGCAAACTGGGTATTCAGTTTACTGACTTTGGAAGGCTGGAAGGCTGAATGAACCTCAAGGTGGCTACCTGGGATTGAACCCAGGTTGTGAGCAGAGTTTTGGCTGCAGTATTGCAGTTTAACTAATGTGCCACAAAACTGTGACACGTTTTGTCTTCTTTATTTTTCTTTGGTTTTTGCCTGATTTGATGACACATGATTATTTATTATTATTAAATATATTATTAGACAGTGAATCTGGCATTCTATCCTCCAACTAAATATAGCATAGGTTCTACATTACTCAGTGGCCAGGAATGACAACAGGATTTACCTCAGCAGATTATTTTTGTAATTTAGAACTGAAAATCACCAGGCTGTGATGGATTCACAGCTGACTTTTATAATGTTTGGGAAGATGATGTCAGAGAACATCTTCTATAGTTATTCAATTCAGTCTTGGAAGGAGGAGAAATATCAGACTCATGGCAAACAACCAGGATAATAACTATTTTAAAATCAGAAAAAGATCCAATACTCCCTTCATCTTAAAGGCCAATAATGTTGCAAAATCAGGATAAAAAGATTTTTTCATCAATACTGGCAAAAGGATTAAGCAGCTTTGTCACTAAATACATCCATACCAATCAATATACAGTGGTGCCCCGCACAGCGACACTAATCCGTTCCGAAAAAAATCGTCGCTATGTGGACTCATCGCTATACGGGGCAAAAAAGCCCATAGGAACACATTAAAACATTTAATGCGTTCCTATGGGCAAAAAACTCACCGTTATGCGAAAATCCTCCATGCGGCCACCATTTTCGCTGCCCGGTAAGCGAGGAAAGGGCGCAAAAACACAGTGGGCGGCCATTTTCTTTACCTGGTGGCCATTTTGGAACCGCCGATCAGCTGTTTGAAAAACATTGTTATGCGATAATCGGTAAGCGAAACAGCTTACCGATCATTGCAAAGCGATGTTTTCCCATTTAAAACATCGTTATGTGATCGCAAGAACTCAATCGCTATGCGGATTCGTTGTTAAACGAATCGCTCGTTAAGCGAGGCACCACTGTAGTTTTATGCCAGGAAGACAAATGTGTGATGCTATTCACAGAGTTCTGAATATTATATATATGGGTAATAAAGGAAAATAGCAATTCTCTCACTGGATGTACTCAGGGCCTTTGATTGGGTAGAATGGCAATACATATTTGATCTTTTGGAGAAGATTAATATAGGTAAAAACATCATGATGTATTAAAGGAATGATATATAAGGGCAGTGGCCACATTATTTATTAATGGGCTAGAATCTAAGAAATTTACTTTTTTCAGAGGAACAAGACCAGGTGACCCCTTGTTCCCAATTCTATTTGCTTTAACAACAGAACCCCTTGCAGAAAGAATAAGAGAAATAGGTTGATGCAAAATATTTTATCCTTATGACATCCTTGTGGTTTCATATGGTGGTTATTGTTTCGAGTTGCCATCCAGGTTTCTTTTTCTTTTTAGTTCAGTGTTTAATGGCCTTCTGGATCTTACTATTTATGCCTTGTGAGTTGGAATGAGTACCTGTAGTTTGTTTTTAAATGTTGTCAGTCACCCAGACTACTGCCTTGACACCAGATGGGCAGGGTGTAAAAAAGCAAGCAAGCAAATAAATAAATGAAACAAAGGCTAGGTAGAAGGCCTTCCAGTGATTTTGTGTCCGGAAGTTGAAAAGTGATGGGGATCATGACTGAATTAGGATCCACCTTTTGTTTGAAGAAACTACATGGCCTTATGCGAATACGCATAAAGTTTCCTCCTATGGTTGTCAAAAGTGAAGATGGCAAACACAGTATGTTTTCAGGGTGTGTGCTGGTGCCTGGGCAATCTTCTTCTTTCCTTCTTCTCCCATCCTTCTCCTATTGTGTTATACATAGGAATATGATTCTTTCCTCCCCTTGGTTTCTTCTTTGGAGTTCTTGTGCTGGTGCCACAGCAAGGTAAGCAGTTTATCAATGCTGAAGTTTACATGCCTTCTCTGAACAAAACATCCCTGAATTACATGGAGTTTATTCTTGAACAAGTGGATACAGGAGAGATGGCATCTCTCTCTCTTTTTTCATTTTTTCAATTTTTTTAACATAGGGGGTGACAAAAGGGAAAAGGGAATTGGAATTGATGAGGAAGAGGGGAGACAATAACATACTGATATCCAATCTATACCTATTGCCATATCAAGATTTTAAGTTGTTCTATTTACTCTTTTCTGCCTTCTAGATTGAGTTCTCATTTCAATATATGCTATTCACAAGCTGCCTGTTGATTCAGTCCACTTGTTAAATAGATCCCATCTTTCTGTTGCCTTTTGCAGGGGTTGATCTTTCATGACTTCTGATAAGATATCCATTTCGGCTATTTCCCGTATCTTTTCAATAAGATCTTCTTGTTTCGGTACCGTCGGGCTTTTCCAATTTCTAGCATATATAATTCTAGCTGCTGTCACAATATATATAACTATATATTCCTTTGACTTATCTATATTATCGGGGGGTTTCGCACCTGGGTCCAGAAGGCTGTAAACACCTCTTTGAGAGTGGGAGTCATCCCTACCACCTTGAAAGAGGTGGTGATTTGGCCACTCCTAAAAAAACCTAACCTGGACCCAGTGGTGGTGGTTAACTATCGACCAGTGGCGAACCTCCGTTATTTGGGCAAGTTGGAGCAGGCTGTGACCAGGCAACTCCAGGTGCTGCTGAATGAAACAGATTTTCTGGAACCATTTCCATCAGGTTTCAGGCCAGGCTTTGGTACAGAGACTGCCTTGGTCGCCCTGTATGATGACCTTTGCTGGGAGAGAGACAGGGGGAATGTGACCCTGCTGATACTCCTGGACCTCTCAGCGGCTTTCAACACCATCGACCATGGTGTCCATTTTGATTGGCTGGCTGGGTTGGGAGTTCGGGGCACCGTTTTATGGTGGTTCCGCTCCTTCCTGGCTGTCCAGAAGGTGGGGGGGGGACAGTTGCTCTGCCCCATGTCATGGAGTTCTTCAGGGCTTGATACTGTCCCCCATGCTGTTTAACATCTAGATGGAACCGCTGGGAGATGTCATCAGGAGGTTTGGGCTGAGGAGTCAGCAATATGCTGACGACACTCAGCTCTACCTCTCGTTTTCCACCAATCCAGGTGAGGCGGTTTCTGTGCTGAACTCAGGTCTGGACCTAATGAACTGGATGATGGTTAATAAATTGAAACTCAATCCAGACGAGATGGAAGTACCGTTAATGGGTGCTTCGCCGGACAGGTTGGAGGGCCATTTCCCTGCCCTGAATGGGGTTACACTCCCCCTAAGGGACAGCATCTGCAGCCTGGGAGTGCTCCTGAACCCCGGTCTAACTCTGGAAGACTAGATGGACTCAGTGGCCAGGGGCGCCTTCCTTCAGCTGCAGAAATTATACCAGCTACAGCCCTATCTGGACGAGCAGAGTCTCATGACAGTTACACACGCACTGGTAGCATTCCGTATAGATTAGTGCAATGCGCTGAATGCGGGGCTGCTTTTGAAGACAGTACAGCGACTGCAACTGGTTCAGAATCAAACTGAATGGCTGGTGAATGGTGGGGCTGTTAAGGATCACATCAGGCCAATTCTGTTCAAATTACATTGACTACCAGTTGCTGTCCGGGCCCAATTCAAAGTGCTTGTTTGGACATATAAAGCCCTAAATGGCTCGGGCCCTGGATACCTGAAGGACCTCCTCCTTCCATATGAACCTACCCAGCAATTAAGATCTAGCCAGCGGGCCCTTTTGAAAGAGCCGTCCCTCAAGGAGGTAAGAGGGATGGCTTGTAGACAAAGGGCCTTTTTGGCAGCTGTCCCCAGACTATGGCACACCATCTCGAGGGAGATTCATCTGGTGCCAACATTGATGACGTTTCCAGAAGGTTTTTAATTGAAATGATATTAATTGTGGGTCCTGATGACAATTTTTAGAGCATTGTATTTTAATTGTATTTTAATTGGTTTTTATCTTTTGATCTTTTTATTGAATTCAAATTGTTGTAAGCCACCCAGAGACCTTTGGGTAGTGTGGGCAGCATATAAGTTAAATGAATGAATGAATGAATTAATGAATTAATAATTTTCTGTTGTCTGTTTTCACTCTCACAACACTCAATTCGAGTGGATGTCCCCTGGTTTTGGTATTGTGTGAGAGGGAAAAGAGCTTTCCTTGATCCTCTTTATCTACTGCTTGCATAATTTTATATGTCTCAATAATACCCTCCGCTCAGGCACCTTTTTTCTAGACTAAAGAGCCCCACATGCTATAGCCTTTCCTCATAATGGAGGTGCCCCAGCCCAGTCATCATTTTGATCTCTCTCTTCTGCACCTTTTCCAGTTTCACGATGTCTTTTTTGAGGTGTGGCGACCAGAACTGTACGTAATACTCCAGGTGTGGCCTTTACCAGCATTTTTCACAATGGCATTATAATGTTGGCTGTTTTATTTTCAGTCCCTTTTTAAATGATACGTAGCATGGAATTGGCCTTCTTCACTGCCGCAGAACACTGGGTTGACACTCTCATCAAGCTGTCCACCAGCACACCAAGATCTCTTTCCTGATCTGTTACGGACATCTCAGAACCCATCAACTGATAAATAACGTTAAAAATGTTTGGCTCTATATGCATTACTTTACATTTTCTTATATTGAAACACATTTGCCATTTTGCCACCCATTCTCCCAAGTTTGGAGAGATCCTTATGGAGCTCTTCACAATCCCTTCTGGTCTTTACCACCCAGACAAGTTTTGTGTCATCTGCAAACTTGGCCACCTCACTGCTTATCCCTGTCTCTAGGTCATTTATGAACAGGCTGAAAAGCACCAGTCCTAGGACAGATTCCTGGGGCACACCGCTTTTCACGTCTCTCCATTGTGAATATTGCCCATTGACACCTACTCTCTGTTTCCTGCTTCTCAACCAATTCTCAGTCCATAAGAGGACCTGCCCTCTTATCTCCTGACTGTGGAGTTTTCTCAGCAGCCTTTGGTGAGGGACCGCATCAAACACCTTCTCAAAATCCAGATAGACAAAATTTGATTTCATTTTTTAAAAATTCATTTTCAATAGGGATAGGATTTTGGGATAGGGGGCTGGAGAGGCTGGGGGAGTAGACATGAGTAGGGGAAGGGTAATATTCCAGAGAGCACGAGGGTACTTTTTGTAACAGGCAGCCCTGACAATATTTGATAGACAATATTTGATAGACAATATTTGATTTCATTTTTAAAAAATTCATTTTCAATAGGGATAGGATTTGGGGATAGGGGGCTGGAGGGGCTGGTGGAGTAGACATGAGTAGGGGAAGGGTAATATTCCAGAGAGCACGAGGGTACTTTTACATCTACTTATACAATTCTATACTAGAATAAAAAGAAAAAAATAACAATTTAACAGGTTTTACCAGAATTACTATAGTTACTAATCAATTCCTTCCCTGATTGGACCTTCACAGTCTTCTTTTATGTGTACTTTCCAGTCCATATTTCAAATCCAACTACAAAATCATTCCAAATTTTTGCATCCTATTTAAGATAACCATGTTACTGTTTTCTTCCAATGTTTCCCATATTACAGCTACAGTAATTACGTGTATTATCAAATGTTTCATTTTTATCTACAATCTCAGATATAATACTCAATTTACACAATTCCAGTTAAATGATATCTCACAAAATACAATTTTTTTTCAACATTTCAACATTTCATATACTAATCTGCAATAATCTCCAATAATTTTCGGCTTCCCTACCTGTCCACCCAATATGGTTGAAAGTAACCCCCTATATTTTACATTTCCAAAACATTTCATAAAGCAGTTCATACTACGTATAAGGTTTGAAGACAGACAGTGTCCAATTTTAATTTCTATATTTGTTCGTAAAGTCTGATGTTACTCTATTCTTTTCATATGAGTTTCTTGGAGGCTCATTTTATGCATCTTTGTTATTAAGGTTTTCTTCCCTCTTCTTAGATCCTCTTTTTTCCACGATAGGCTTTCCTTTGGCACTTCCCATTTGGTTTTGTAGCTGAAATTCTGAACTTCCTTCTGAGTTTGGTCCTAATGATCCACTTGATTGCTCCTCTTCCTGTTTCTCATCTATCTTTTTCTTTTCTTTCCTACGCAGCTTTTTCACCTCTTCCCCCCTTTTTTCATAAAGTCTTCTGCCTTCATTGTTGAATTTATAGAATATCTCTGCACCTGGAATTGGAAAGAGACACCTTCAGGTATCAACCACTTATATGTAATTGGTTAAAAAATACAATTGTCATGAATTTAATATGAATTTCTCTGGGGAGTTTATTATTCCTGGTGTATGTTGTATTAATTCTTTGTGCTGTATCTATATTTTGCTTTACTTCTTCTGGTCGCATCTCCATAAGTGGGGCTAAAAGGTTAGTTACCAATTGCACTGTGTCTTCATCTTTTTGTCCTGGAAGATTCTGGAATTTAAGTATGAGGCTGGTTAGAACAGAGTTCTAACATTTCACCAATCTCTGCCGGCCACAGAGATTTGTGAACGTTAGGAAGATAAACCTCCAGAACACGGCCAAACAGCCTAAAAAACCTACAACCATCAGAACCCAGCCTTGAAACCTTCGAAAATACATTAGTTCTCTCCATTTGTAACTTTATCAGTTTGATTTCATCTTGTTTTCTTTCGTGTTGCATCACTACCAGCTCTGCATTCACAGTCTCCATTTTTTGGGGTTTTAAAAAAAGTTTTCTTGTATTTTGGCTATTTCTTTTTCAATTTCGATAATTTGGTGTTTGATATCAGTCATTTGTGACCCTAAATCTTTAATTTGTTCATATAGCTGAGCCATTCCTTCTTGTATCTGCTGTAATCCTATGGATAACATATTTTGAACGTTCTGTTGCCAATCCTTAAGTGTCTCTTGCCCCAATAATTTCAGATTTTGTTCCTACGCAACTGAGCCTCTCAGGGGCCTTTTCCTTTCCCCCCTTTGTTGCTATCTTCCAAATTTCTTAAAGATGCTATCTGTTTTTCCCCCAGCAGGTGTCGCTGCTGCCCCACCTTTCATTCAAACAACACCCATTTACATAGCCCATCCAAATCATAGGTCAGCACCCCCCTGTCAAAATGTTCTCGCAGTCACCAGTCAAAACAATGAGTGTTTAAGATAATAAACAATCCCTTGAGGCTAGTAACATCAGCAGTTCAATTTTTCTCTCCAGCCTCAGTAATTAGAGGTAGGTCCTTGGATCAAAGCTGCTTCAGGCTTCAGGAAGGAGGGTCGCCTCCATCATGGTACCAAAGGAAAGCAAGGAAATAAATGTGCCTCCGATCCAGTGATGTTACACAATCCCAAACTCTTCTTGAGTTCAAGAGTTCTATATTTAATTCTAGTTTCCTCCATCAGCATTGTAATTAGACGGTTTATGATTAAACTGTTTTGCAGGAGTGAGCCTTTGATTAAAGCAGTTCATTCACCAAATAACTTTATCCCCTCCTCCCTCTTTCTCCTTCTCTTTCTTCTCCTTTTCTCAATCAAGGCTGGGGGATGGGGGGAAGGGTGCTCTACTGTGGCTCAAAGGGTTACAGGAGCTAATCTGCTTTCATTAAGTTGGTAAGCCCAGATTTCTTCTGTGTCATTGTTTTAGGTCCATAAAGGTTTCTTTATATAAAACACATATCTTGACTGGTCAGGATATTTTTGAAAGTCCTTTACTCCTCCACTCTCTGCAAGGGGTGTTCTCGGCTCTTTGTCCAACATGGCTTCCACCTCGGTTCCTGCACTCAGAATGACTGTGTGTGTGTGTGTGGGGGGGGAAGCAGCTTTTGCCAATTTCTCTCCCCTTTCTGTCACCTCTGCTGCTTCAGATGCTGTTTTTTCCTAGTGGACTATCCTTTGCCCTCTACATTCAGGGCCTTGAAACTGAGGGGTCTTGGTCTCTTTCAGGAGCTCTCCCAAAACCTGATAGGTCTCACTCTGACAAAACCCCACCTCCCAGATAGACAATATCCACTGGTTCGCCCACATCCACATGCCTGTTGACCTTTTCAAAGAATTTCAAAAGGTTTGTAAGGCAAGACTTACCCTTACAGAAGCCATGCTGCTTTTCCCTCAGCAAGGCTTGTTCTTCAATGTGTTTTAAGATTTTATCTTGGATAAGACTTTCCACCATCTTCCCTGGAACAGACATTAGGCTAACCGGTGTGTAATTTCCCGGGTTTCCCCTCTTCCTCTTTTTAAAGATTGATGTAACATGCTATCCTCCAGTCCTCTGGCACTGTGGCCATTTTAAGAGACAAATTATCTATTTCAGTTAAGAGAGCAACAACCTCATCCCTCAGCAACTTCATTAATAACTCTTGGGTGGATGGCATCTGGACCCAGTGACTTATTGATCTTCAATTTATCAATTAGGTCTAAAACATTCTCTGTTTTAACCTGTATCAGATTTAATTCATTAGTCAGGAGGGGCCCTTTGAGTAGTGGAATCTGCCTAAGGCAGGGGTGTCCAACCTTTCACCTTCCCTGGGCCACATTAGAAGATGAAAATTTGGTTTGGGCCGCACATAAATCTGGTTTGGGCCACATGGGGTGGCAGCCCTAGCCGTCCTCCACAGCCCCCCTCCAAGCGTGCTTACCGGCAGCTGCAATTTCAGACAGCTGAGGCTGCCAGCTTCGACTCTGGTGGCTTTATGGGGCCAGGAGGGGGTCCACCTATTGACGGGGATGGCACAATGCAGTCACACAGCCCCCCTCTCCTCTCCCCTCCCACTCCTTCCTTCTTTCCCTCTCTCCCCCCCTACCGTTGTGACATGCCCCGGCCACATTCCAGCCGCAAGCGTGGCAGTGTAACTTGAAACTTTGGAATTTCTTTAAAAATAAAAAATTGCACTGGGCCGCATTATGAGCCGACTTGGGCCGCAGGTTGGACAAGCCTGGCCTAAGGTTTTCTGTCATGAAGGCAGATGCGAAGAACTCATTTAATTTCTCTGCAGTCTCCAAGTTCCCCTTTTCCTCCCTCACCATCCAGAGGGGCAGCCACTTCTCTGGCATGTTTTCTGCTTTTAACATATTTAAAGAAGCTTTTATTATTCTCCTTTATATTGCTGGTCATATGTTTCTTGAAGTCTTTCTTTGTCTTCCATGGCATCCTCTTACATTTCTTTTGCCAGAGGTTGTGTTCCTTTTTATTTTCCTCATTTGGGAAGGATTTCCATTTACGGAAGGACCCCTCCTTGCCCTTTAAAGCGTCTCTAACCCCAATCGTTAACCATGCTGGGACCTTCTTGGACTTAACTGAGCCCTTCTTAGATTTAGTTGAGCCCTTCTTTCTTTGTGGTATATACTTCGGCTGGGCCTCTGCTACCGTTGCTTAAACAGGCTCCATGCACTCTGGAGAGACTGGATTATTTTTACCTTCCCTTTCAACTTCTTTCTAATTAGTTTCTTCATCTGAGGGAAGTCCGCCCTTCGGAAATCAAGGGTTTTTGTGTCAGATTTGCTTGACACTCTCTTCCCACGTACATGATGAAACAGATCACAGCACAGTCACTGTTCCCTAGTGACTGTGATTCCCTCTCCCTGACACCACCGTCTCATCCACAAATTGAGACCCCTGAGTTCTGCCTGCCTAGTAGGCCCTGCATGTGGAACAGGTGGCACTTCTGAGAACACTACCTTTGAGGTCCTGGCTTTGAGCTTCCTCCCTAACAATCTAAATTTGGCCTCCAGGACCTCATGGCTACATTTCCCCATGTCACTGGTGCTGACATGCACCACCACTGCTACCTCATCCATGGCACTCTCTACCAGTTATCCAGACGATGGGTAATCTTTGCACCAGGCAAGCAAGTCACAGTGCGGTCCTCACAACTGTCACAAACCCCTCGCTCTATGTTCCTGATAATCAAATCGCTCACTACTAGAGGCCCCTTCCCCCCTCTCTATAAGAAGTATCCTCAGTGCAACTGGATATGGGCCCCTCACCTGTAGAAGGGGTCCCCTCGAGGGGAGGGTTTCCCTCTTGTCCAGATTGGCATCCTTCAGCCCAGAGACTTCCAATCCCAGCAGCTGAGAAGATGCTTGTCTGTGGGTGGGACAATGCCTGAAGGTCCCTGGAAGTCTCACTGTGGTCCCTCTCCCCCGTCTCTGTTTCTCCTGGTCCACAACCAAGACCTCAAGGGAGCGAACCTGTTCCCTGAGTTCTTGGACCTCTTTGCAAAGAGAACACACCCATGACTTTTGCCCAAAAGGTGTCAAATCAAACATATGACACTCGGTGCAAAACATGGGATAGCCCCCAACCCACTGCTGTCTGTCTGACTGCATGCTGATATTTGTTTAGAGCTTGCCAAACCTCTTCTTGAGAGAAGTGACAGGAAGTATATGGGGCCCTGGCTTTCTCACCCTGCTGCTGAACTTGCACAGCTGCTAAACTCGCTTCGTCTTCTTACCCTGTACTTCTCTGCAGGAGGCACTCATGCTCGAGCAAGAGCACTTGCTAGGATGCCTCACTTTTATGCTCTTTCCTAGCAACTCCCCTTGCCTTTCTGGCTGATTGCAAATGGCAGAAGAGACCTGCAAGGGCATGCTCTACAACACTGATTGGAAAACAGGGGCAAATTATCCCAAATGGGGTAAAAATGAAAATCCTGGGGTTAATGAGGATGGTTGCGGCAGCGCAACCTTCCTCATTACCCCCAGGCATTTTTTTTCAGACAATGCTGTATTTAGGCAGGCATTCTGTTGTGGGGAGAGCGAGCCCCAACAAGGAACTGCACAGGGCTCCCACCCGCCCTCCTCACCTCCAAAGTGGAAGGGGTGGTGGTGGACCGGGGCCAGCTGGACTCTTTGCCAGGCAGAGCCCTGGCTGGGGCTCTCCTTCCTGCCCGCACCCGCCCACCTGGTGCATTGGCGAGGAGGCCCCCTTCCTGCCCCGCCTCACCTGAGCTCATGGCCGGTGGCCCTACTGGCCCTGTGGCACCTGCCTCCCCTCGCCAAGGGCGCACTTTCCTGGTGGTGTGGCAGCTCCAGACTGGCTGCCTGGGTGGCAGCCGCAGGTCCCAGGCGAGGGCGGGGGGGTCGGCACAGCTTACAGGCAGGTCCCCCGCGTGTATGAATTGGCTGGGATGGTCACTCACTCGCTGTGCCAAGCTGCCCCAAAAGGGAGAGCCTAGGAAGAGATGGAGGAGGAGGAGGAGCCGTGGCGGCAGCGGAGGAAGAAGGACCCTTGTTCTCCTCAGCTCCTTTTCTCTCGCCCTTGGCTCTGAGAAGCTGGAGCATGGGGGCGTTCACCGGCTGTGCTTTTCTTCCTCTCCCCCTCCCGGTATAGGGCTGCCGGAGGGCCCACGTCATGCTCCTGCCCACGAGGTGCCTGGGCTCATCAAGAGGTTCTCATTTTATCTGTTTTTAAAAAGCACATACAAAGGAGTAATGCATGCTTTTATAGAATAGTATCTACTGTGGGACATAATAGGTTTATACACCACAACACGTGGAGACAGAGCCAGCAAATTCTATACATTTTAACTCACAGGCAAATCACACAGATGAGGATTTATTATAAAACAAATTGTAATGCAATTGCAACAGCCCCAGATTCATACTTGGTTTTTCTCCTAAAAAATAACACTAGAATAGAATAATCATTGCCGAATACTTTAAGTCAAAGGGAGAACAGTTGGTCCTTCGGATGTTATGGGATCACAACTATCAACCCACACCTTTGGCTATGCTGGCTGGGGCAGATGAGATCTGTGGTCAACAACACCTAGAAGGCCACACATTTCACACCCCTCCTTTGAAGGTAATAGTTCAGGGAGTTTTATTTATATGAAATACACTTCTGTCATTGTGCATCCTGGTCCTACCCTGTTTCTCTGAAAATAAGACCTAGTATGATTTTTCAGGATGCTCGTAATATAAGCCTTACCCCAAAAATAAGCCCTAGTTAAGTGAAACCCTGCCCTCCAGCATTGTGTAGCAACCAGAAGATGACATGACTGTATTTGAATAAACATAGATTCAAAAAAATAAAACATCTCCTGAAAATAAGCCCTAATGCATTTTTAAAGCAAACATTAATATAAGACCCTGTCTTATTTTCGGGGAAACACGGTAGATGTGAACTGATGGTTCTTGATGCCCTGATTAAGATGAAGAACGAAATGGACTCCACCCTGACCTTCTGCCGGTCCTGCAGAGAAGGTAAACGTGCTTGTCATTTGGTGTGGTGTTCTGAGAAGCGACAGACTCAAGCAGGCAGCAGGTTCAACAGGGTGGGAGTTTCACCAGCATGGGGGCGTTCTAAGGCTGTTTGGTTTGGCATTTCATTTTCACTCCAAGGCCTTCCTTTGATAGTCCATTTGGTATTCAATAGCAAAATTTCTGCTGACAGACACACACACTCATCTCTGAGGCAAGGCCAGAGTAGAAAGCCAACATATTATAGTTGCATTTACAGTTTTGGGGCATGTCATTATTTTCAGTGGAAGGGCTAAAAATAATGTATGATTTCCCTCCTTTCAAATCAAAGGGATAATGTCAGCACGTATAATTTTTTTTTTGGGGGGGGATAAAAGGTAAAAAAATTCCCTGTCCCCTGCTCTACAAGGTCAGGAGAACAATGGGGCCCTGATTAGAGTGCTCCCTGGGGCCTGTAGCACCTTGTTAATCAAATTTGAAACTCCAGAAAGGCTTAGCTGGGGTAATTCTCTGGGAAACTGAAGCCTACAGCCTTGGCCTCCTAATGTCTTAATTCCAACTGACCTTTGGACTGGTCTGTTTTTAAACCTGTGTTTAGACTCCAAGCTAGTCCCCCCTCAATTTTAAACTTAATGGCTTTAGAATTTTAGAACTTCGGCAGAGTTTAAATCTAGTTTAAAGTTTAAATCTAGGTTTTAAGTTTCAGTCTAGCTTAAGGTTTAGGCACTAAAATGTGTTTTCTCTCCTTTTATCCTGCTCCTGTTGTGCTAGGGCTCCTGCTCTTCAGGAGACTCTCATCCTACTCAGAGTAGAGCTGTTTAGACCTGAGCTGTAATTATCTGCAGGAATAGCTCCCATTCAATTCTTGTGCCCTTTCTAATATTTCTCCACCTCTCTTGAGCCCTGTGCCCTACTTAGGTAAAGGTAAAGGTTCCCCTTGGCATTTTTAGTCCAGTTGTGTCTGACTCTAGGGGACGGTGCTCATCCTGTTTTCAAGCCGTAGAGCCAGTGCTTGTCCGAAGACAGTTTCTATTGTCACCTGGCCAGCGTGACTAGGGAACGCTGTTTTACCTTCCCACCGAGGTGGTACCTATTTATCTGCTCACATTTGCATGCTTTCTAACTGCTAGGTTGGCGAAGAGCTGGGACAAAACGATGGGAGCTCATTCTGTTGCGTGGATTCGATCTTACGACTGCTGGTCTTCTCACCCTGCAGCACAGGCTTCTGTGGTTTAGCCCGCAGTGCCACCACGTCCCCCTTTATTGTCCCTTAAAAAACCCTCTCAGGTTAATTTAAGGCCCACCTTTAAGGTAAGCCCTCTCTTTAAGGAACCTTGAATGTAAAACTGAAGGTTACAGTAGATTTAAAATAGACAATAAATATGCTTACCCTCTTGCACAGCCCTTCTCCCTCCCTGCTTTTCCTCACACAGATCCTCCTTTCTCTCTCCTTTCACTCGCACAGCTGCTAAACTTGCTGTATCTTCTAACTCTTCACTTTGTTACAATGCAGCACTTCGTTGCAGGAGACAACAAAGCAAAATTAGTCCAGGATAAGGCTGTAGAAGGCCCGTGTAAACAGCCATGTTTTCAGTTATTTTCTAAAGCCAAGGAGGGAAGAGGCCAGTTGCACCTTTGTTGGGTGAGAATTTCATAACCATGCAGCCACCACCAAGAAGGCCCAGCTCCAAGTTGTTGATTTCCTCTGGGTGGCCACCCATAACATCCCAGAATTTGAGATGCAGGTGGGGCCGGTTGTCATTCTGAGGGAGAGGCACTCAGACAAGTCTTAAACCATTTAGGACTTTGAATATCAACATAAGCACCTTGAACTTGGCCTGGAAGCATACAGGCAGCCAGATGACCAAGGGCTGCATTTTATACTAGGATTTTTTTTAGCATTCTGTCCCTTTAATTTATTCATTCTTTTCTCTGATATATACAGTTTCTCATGATATTCTCCACTGCTTTTGGAACAGGGATTTGGACGTTTGCCACACCTGTGCAAATGTTTCTCTACCTTGAGGATGGCCCAGTGGCAATGATGAAGCTGGACACCTCCCTTTTGGGACTTCCCAGTGCAAAATGCAACTCTGCAGATTTTTTTTTGTAACAGTTTGGCAGAGGCAAAATGTTAATCAGTCAGATCAGCCAAGCTAATTAAAAAGCCTGCATAGAGGTCAGAGAACACACTCTTCAGTACCATAAAACCTTTCTGTTTTGAACTAGTGTCACAATAAATTGCAAAAAGAACGATAATGAGGATGGCAATCTTTTTGTCCCTGCCCTGTCCCTGTCCTGTACCAAGGTCTGAAGCAGAATGTAGAATTGTTTGAAATGGTTAAGCAATGTAAAACCAAAAAGCTGTTCCATGAAATGTTCAGATGTTGCATCTGGCAAACAACCCTCAGATGTGGCTCCTGAAGCTCAGGAAACAACCCATGGCTGACGGTTCCCGACCTCTCTAGCACTAGGACTGCTTTGGGTCCTATTTAAAGAGAAGGGCAGGATAGAAATAGTTTGAATAAAATAAATATCTATCCCTCATTCCAGAAAAGAAATTCCTGGAGGAATGAGAAAAAATGGCAATGCCAGCGCAATTCCCAAGACTCCAGAGTAATTTGTTTAAAGTGTTCTCAAGAATAATGAACCAGGCTGAGAGGACAGATAGGAAGAAGGAACTGTGGTAGAACAGCAAGACGGGAGAGGCTGACTGGGAGGAATAGAGGGAATCATTGAGGTGCAGCTGTTGGGGGGGGGGAAGGGCTTTTTCACCCTTCTCTCTTCTCCCTCCCTCCCTCTCCCCTCCTGCTCCTCTCCTAGGGCAAAACATTACAGATTATGATTAGAAAAAAAGAAAGTGATAAATGAATGAAACATCTGAGTGTCACAACATGTATTTCCCCCTTCTCCTGGAGTTCACAAATTACCTTGCCTTTTGTTAAACGTGAGATTCCTTTGAAGTCTGATTTTAGAAATGTCGAAGACTACTTTTGTCAGGTCTCTCCAATACTAAGGTGCCTTCAGTTCTAATTATGGGTTATCTATAATTTCCCCCCTGCACTCATCTCCCCACCCCCTCTATGGGTGTGCATGTGGGTCTTCCCTACAAATTCAGCCAGCCAGCCCAAAATCTCTGCCGCTGCTTGGTATTCTATGAAATAGGCTTAAACACCTCATGATATTATGAAAAACAAAACAAAACAAAAGAAAACAACCCTTCAAACAAACACTCCGGGCCTATAAATCTGTTTTCCCAATCAAACCCCCACAGAATAAACAAGGTCCTTTTTCATCATGGTATATCACTCTGATGGTCAAAAGGGGAGGCAAGTTTGTTTTTTGGTTCATTTCTTCAGGTGAGAGCCGAAAAATACTCTTTTTGGCTCAGTGGTATTTGGCAATGTGTGGCTATCTGATATTAGATGTGGCCGCCAACCAAGGTGAAAGTTGGGACAAGGTTTTGTCAAGGCAAGGAGAAACAGGGTGCCGCTGTCTTGGGACCTCCAAGTGTATGTAATTCGATGTGGGGGGCGGGAAGGGATGGCACATTCTGATCTAATGCTGTCTGAGTGCTTCTCTGTTCTCTGTTGTTCAAAGTACTGACGGATGTTGCAAAAAGGCCATTACTCTGTTATATACTGTACCTTCTGTGGGCCAGACTATTTTTCTGCCTGAGGATGAGAGTGAAGATAACATCCTCTCACTGCTCATATTTTCAAAACAACCCTTTTCAAACATCCTTTTGAACAACAGAGCTTAAATGTTGTTAGATTGCAGCCCCCACCAGCCTATTGGTGAGGGGAAATGGGCTTTGAAGCCCAGTAAAGCAAGATCTCCCAAATCCCTTATCTCTACCTAAAACAGTATTAAATAGGATGCAATCTGGGTACAGATTTTTGTTGTTGTTTAGTTTTTTTGTTTTTGATACAGTGGCCAGGTGGCTGAGGATGATCCCTTTCATGTCCTTATTGTGTAGAAAAACAGCTCATTGCATTGGAGCACTCAGCTGTGAAGCCAGAGGCTGGGAGTTTGATTCCCCACCGTGCCTCCTGGGAGAAAAGTCAGCCTGTGTAGCCTTGGGCAAGCAGCACAATCCCAAGATGCCCCCAGAAGAAGGGAATGGCAAAGCACTTATGAGTGCTTTATACACAGGAAATCCTGAGAAAAGTTATAACAGGTAAGAATCACTTTGGTGGCATGCAATTGTTAATTCTTATAGAGAAGCATGCACACCAGTATCCCGCAAACATGAGCTTCAGTTAGCAGTATGCTGACCTGTGTGCAACCCTTACTCAGCTTCAAGCCATTTCCAAGCTCCTGGCAAACTCTTATCTAGGCCAATCCCTTGGAATGTTTCAAGACAAGCAAACCTCTGAGTGCAGCGAAGATCCACTTCATGAAATGGGACACAGCCATTTCCGCTGTGATTGGGTGGGACAGCTGGACAGGAAGATTCCATCAATAATGCATGCCGTATTGTAAAGACAACAACAACAACAACAACAAAAAACTCAGCAGGGGAGGCCAGCCTTGTCACTATTTACCATGCAGATGTTTAATTGGAAATCTAAATAATGGATTAGGCTCTCAGCTTTGGAATCCGTCTCTGCTGATCTGTTTCTGGATCAGCGAAGGGTGATATGAATTTCCAGAGACGAACTCCACAGTTGCTTTTGCTCTCAACGCAAAGGCAAACATTGTTAACATTTCGCTTGTTTGTTAGTATAACAGAGCAAGGGATTGGCTCTTGGGCCTTGCACCGAAATGCATTCATTTTCAACCAAAAATAAAATAAAATAAAAACCCCCAAGAATAAGACAACAAGCGCACTGTCCGTTTTTGGGTGTATGTATGTATATATACACACATAGACATACTCTGCTGGAATTGTTCAAAACAGAGGGCTTAACAAAAACAAGCAAACTATTAAGGACACATGCACCATATATATGGCTGAATTCCCCTTACATCCAGGGAAGGA
Organism: Pogona vitticeps; assembly: GCF_051106095.1. NCBI lineage: Eukaryota > Metazoa > Chordata > Lepidosauria > Squamata > Agamidae > Pogona > Pogona vitticeps. The sequence goes on along the minus strand of NC_135784.1, from coordinate 214,810,388 downwards.
GAAAAAAAGTGAATCCGTGAGTGGCATTAATCCAATGAGAAAAGGCTGACAACATGCATCCGAGTGCAATTTGTTCACATATATACAAAGAAGCAAATGTGGATTTCTAACTTCCAAGACCAAGGAATCTGTTTTCTTAACTGGACATCAGCAGTGATCTCACCATGAGGCACAGTAAGGCTTCTCTTTCAAATTTGGGATGTCATGAAAGAGCAGGAAATGTTGTTATTTTATTCTTATTCCCAAGTATCCTCTTATGAATGAACGGCGCACAGAGTGATCCATTCTACATGTGGCTTTTCTTTCCCTGCCACTTGTACAGGAGGGAGTCCATTAACCCCTTGTGCAAACAGAAATGACCATTGTTTTCAGTGGGGCAAACTCTGGCTTGCAGTTAGTCCGGCCACTGGACCAAATATGGAGTCCTTTGTCTGCATAGCCTTTACACACACAACTCCGTTTGCCAACAGGATTCTGGCAAGCTTATGTTTGCTTGGGAGGGGGGGCACTTGGGTGGTGTTTTTGTGTAAAAATAAGCTGGCTGGTTTCAATAGCACGTATTTTGATGTGGATGCCCAGCCTTGCCTGCCTCACATAGCCGGTAACACACAACAAACTCATGAATTCCAGAAATGCTATTTGTTTCTGCCCACAGGAGTGTGAATCTAATACAACGTTCTCGGGTTTTCATGTGATAGTTGCTAACAGTTTGTTCTGTAGCTCCCACCAGTTCCTCTCAATGGAAATTTAGCTTCAAGAGTGAAAATTACTACAGTGCCTTCCCAGCTCCGTGGAAGTTTGTCCTCAGTCCGTGGTGCAGCTATTAGAATTGTGTTTTTACATTGGTTGTGCAGTACACAACCAACGTCCCACTTCAATGCTTTATAAATGATCCTATTTTTTTTACATGTTACAACAAAACAAACAGTTTGCCAATTCTGGGAGAAAAAAATGTTTCTGATCATGTACAGCTCTTCATTTTACTCTTTCAAATAAAGGCATGATCCGCCTATAGGAATATAGCAAGGTTTGCTGCTCCTGACATGAGGTTAAACATATTTACCTGGGGAAAAGCTCCATTTTGTTACAAAACAGGAAATACTATTAGTTTGGATATTTCAACTGGAAAATCAAGTAATTTGTAAAAACTAGAATAAATAACATGACTATCTATACACATTAGGATGATGCATAGAGAAAATTTTTCGATTTTATTAGTTTCTTGTTTCCAGGTGGTACCTCATTTGTTTTTGTGTCTTCTGTTTACAAGCCCTCTTAACATGAAAGAGGCTGGCTAGTTCAGGTTCTTTCAGTTCATTTCTCTCTTTGTGTTTTTCCACACACTCTAGTTCCATCCCCTTTCCTGCTTCTCTTTATGCTACAAAACCAGCCTGAGTCCTTTTCTGCCAAGAAAGATATACAAAGAGGTCAACAGCACTCTGAGGCTTTCCATGAAGTCATTGCCATGTGGACTGCCCAGTCTTGTGAGGGGAAGAGAGCCAGTAAGTCTGCCTGCTGGCCACCCTACTTGGGTCTTTTGCTAGAATGAGTGGTGGCAGTCACAGACACAATAACAAATAGTGAAAAGAGCTGAGCCTGGCCTTGCTGACTGCCAGCCTTGCCATTACCCCATTTTTTCCTGCTCTATGACTAACCTGTTGGAATGAGGTGCACTAATTTTACCCTATGTTTCCCAAGCCAAATGCTGCTCCCAGCTACTCTGGCCTCCCAAGTGAAGAAGATCTCAATTTATTCCCTCAGCAAGATGATGCTGTGGCACCACATGCCGACTCATTCACTGGCAGCAATGGCGCAACAACAGTGAGCACAGGGTAGGCCACAAGGTGGCCACCTTCAGAAAAATTAAATGACTGGCAAGATCATGAGCAATCCAGACCCTTCTATTGATTCATAACTGTGTCTCCCTCCTGGTTTTGTTATTTGTTATTTATTTATTTTATTAAACTTCTACCCTGCCCATCCAGACCAAAGGTCTACTCTGGGTGGCATTACAATTTTTAAAAACAGTAAACTCAATAAACATATACCATAAATCCAAGATGACAAAAATGACAAAATTTTAGATACGGCAGGAGGGAAAGCCTGCCTAAATAGCCAGATCTTAACTTTACTCCTGAAAACACCCAAAGTGGTAGCCAGGCGGATCTCCACAGGCAAGTTGTTCCAGAGGCGAGGGGCCACTGCCGAGAAGGCCCAGTTTCTTGTTGTCTCCCTCTGGATCTCCCTTGGCGTTAGGCCCCTCTGCTGCCCGGCCTGGCTAGAATGAGTGACTCTGGCAGAACTGGGTGGGAGAAGGCACTCTGCCAGGTGTCAAGTTCCTAAACCAGTGATGGTGAACCTTTTTGAGCCCGAGTGCCCAAACTGCAACACAAAATCAACTTATTTATTTCAAAGTGCAATTAAAATTTAGGCTGAATGCTGAGGTTTTAGTTTAGAAAAAACAACTGCTCCTGCACTGCAAGGGTTAAATGCTTGGGTTCCCCCCCCCTTTTTTTTTCCTATGGGCGGTATTAACAAATAAATACTTACTGGTTCTCCAATTCCCCATTGGGTTAGACCAGTTATGGTTGCCATTGCACCCCTTCACATGTCGGAACCCCATATCTGCAGGGGATTGGTTACAAGCCCTGCATGGATGCTGAAAACTGTGGATAGTAGAGAATACTATAATAATAACTAGCATGGTAAGAGAGCAAAATCCAAGAATATGTATTTTCACTTATATCACCAGAACTGGCCAACCAAGGGAGCCAGAGACCATGCTATGTATTCTTCAACAATAACAAGACCTAGTATGGTCTCAGGCTCCCTTTTATTAGCCCACTAGTACAATGTTTTTTAAAAAAATCATGAAAAATGCAAGCTTTTGTGGGTGAATCACATGATCAGAGGGACTGTTGACATCATTTTCAGGACTCAGCCAATCCTGAGGGTGCTGCTGCTGCTGCCTTGGGAACCCAACCCCATTCACCTTGGTCTTTGTGACCTCACAGAGCCCCACCTCTCTGCTGGCAGATAAAAGGGGCTTGCTGAGCTGGGCAGGAGACCAGAAGGGGGACCAGTGGCCAGAGGGCAGTCTGGCAGAGAGAGCAGCAATGGCTGCAGGGGATCCAGCCCTTCTGCCCAAGGCTAAGTGGCCTTGCGAGTTAACAGCTCGGGGCTGGCGGACATCCATGACTTGAAGCTGGCTGATGGACTGGGGGGGAGTTGGTGGATGTTGGCAGACAGAAGTGGTGGAATCTCCCTGTGAAACCTGGCTGAGGCCGCAAGGTGGAGGCCGACAGAGGTTGGCGGATGAAGCCGGATGTTAGCCTCCTGAAACCAGCTGGTGGAAGCTTTGTGGATATCGGTGGATGGAAGCCCGAGCGTGAGTGTGAATGGCTGGTGGAATGAAAGTGTGTGTGTGTGTCGGGGGTGTGGTGGCTGGTGTGTGTGTGTGTGTGTGTGTGTGTGTGTGTGTGTGTGTGTGTGTGTGTGTGTGTGTGTGTGTGTGTGTGTGTGTGTGTGTGTGTGTGTGTGTTTGTGTGTGTGTATGCCGCTGGGCGTATGTGTAACCCAAGTATTCGGGAGCTGGCGGAGGCTGGCTTCAGAAGTGGAGTGGAAGAGATGAAAGGGTGGATATTCCTGGTGGAAGCCAGTGGATGTTGGCAGGCAGATCTTTGGGATGAAGTTGCCAGAACACTGGTTGGTAGGTATGCCTGGGTTGAAGCCGGTTGACGGCAGTGGACAACCTCGCCCCTTAGTTTTTTTTTCCTCTCTCTTTCTCTTGCAGGGCCTGAAGCTTCCCCTTCCCCAGGGGGATGCGAGGGACCAGAAGGCAGGCATCCTGCTGGAGCTGAACCATGCCCTTGCCTCCGCTGAGGATACCTGTTTTGCCTCTTTTCCAAAAACAATAAAAGAATATTTCCAGAATGGTTTTGAAGTGTTGTCTTGTTTGTCAGGAGCTGTCATGGGATTATCTTCCCCATCCCCTCATTATATCTGGGGCCCAATGCCTGGGGTGGGTTGGAGAGGGTTGGAGAGGTTTGGAGTTGGGTACCCAAACACTATGGCCAGCCTGTAACAATAAACGAGACTCGCTCCTTCCCTTCCACCACTGCTCCTCACATTTGTTTGCCTGGCCTGGAGATTCAGGGGAGCCCAGCCATTTCCTGGCACAGCAGCTCATTCTTTGAGACCTGGAAAGCCTCATCTTCATCATCAACACCATGAGCACTCCATGGACAGCTCCTTGCAGAGTACAAGTGGGGACAAAATATGTCACTTCAAAGAAGCTTCCAATCCAACCTCTCATGCCAGTGCCACAACCGAGGAAATGGAGATGGGCAATGATTTGGAGATGAGCATACATTAAAATTCATGTGGATCCATGCCATGGATAGATGGCAAAAATACACTGGTACTGCAAAATCTGCTGCTTGAGGGCAGTGAGTGCCTCTGAGCACCTAGCGCAGTGATGGCAAACCTTTTTGAGCCCAAGTGCCCAAACTGCAACACAAAATCAACTTATTTATTTCAAAGTGCCAATACTGCAATTAAAACCCAAATGCTGAAGTTTTAGTTTAGAAAAAACAACTGTTCCTGCACTGCAAGGGTTAAATGCTTGGGTTATTTTTTCCTTTTTTTCCTATAGGCGGTATTAACAAATAAATACTTACTGGTCCACCAATCCCCCATTGGGCTAGATCGGTAATGGTCACCATTGCACCCCTCTGCTGGACTACTGCACCAGCAGAGGGGAGTGCTGAAATCCAGGATTGGAGCATGAGTAAGTATTTGTCTATGGTGACTTATGGCTCATGTGCCCACCGAGAGGGCGTTGTGTGCCAGCTGTGGCATGCATGCCATAGGTTCGCCATCACTGTCCTAAACCATTTAGGGCTTTATATGTCATAGTTAAAACTTTGAAATCAACACAGAAGTGAATGGGCAGCCAATGCAAGGTGGCCAGGGTGGGGAAAATATGGTGATATCTTTTCACCCTTGTAAGAAGTTTGGCTGCAGTATTCTGTACCATCTGAAGTTTGTGTCAGTCTCAAAGGCACATTACAGTAGTCTAAACTCAAGTCTATGAGCACATGGACCAAAGTGGTGAGTGCCCCCACATCAAGATAGTGACACAGCTGGGCAATCTGCTGAAGGTGGAAGTTTACGGAACGGACCACTGACGCCACCTGGTTTTCCATGGTGAGCACCAGGTCCAGATGTACACTCAGACTGCAAACCTCACTCTTGGTGGCAAAAGAGAAGGAGTTTCCCAAGCCCCTGATGTCTGGACCACCCACCCCAAGGACCTTTGTCTTGCCCAGGTTCAGCCTCAGTCCATTCTCATGCATCCATTTCTGAATGGACGCCAGGCAGCGCTCAAGGGATGAAACAGCATCCACTGAAGCTGGAAAAAAAGGAGATGTAGAGCTGAGTGTCTTCAGCATACTGATGGCACGACACCCCACATCCTCTGATGACCCCTCCCAGTGGCTTCATATAGATGTTAAACAGCATTGGAGAGCTAATTGAGCCCTGCAGAACCCCACAATTGAGGCTTCATGGAGCCGAGAAATGCTCTCCAATCTGCACTTTCTGGGTATGGTCCTCCAAGAAGGAATGGAGCTAGGCAAAAGCCAGGCCACCAATTCCAAACTCATAGAGCCTCCCTAGGAGGATACCATGGTTGACAGTATCAAAGGTGGCTGAGATATCAAGAAGAACCAGCAGAGACATTTTGCCCCTGTCAGCCTCCCTCAATAGACCATCAAACAGGGCGACCAATGCAGTTTCTGTGCTGTGGCATGGCCTGAAGCATGACTGGAATGGATCCAGGGTATTGGTTTCATCCAGTGGAACCTGCAACTCGTCAGCCACCACCCTCTCAACCACCTTGCTAAGGAAAGAAACATTGGCGACGGGTCTATAATTGCCAATATCTTCCACCGCCAAGCTCGATTTCTTCCTAATGGGCCTAAATGAGTGGCTCATTGAGGGCAAGGGGAACCTTGCCCTCCAGGAGAGACCCATTAAATATCTCCATGGCCTATTCAGATGTTATAGGCCAGGGTGCTTTGATTAGCCAGGCTGGGTAAAGGTCAAGGGATGAGGTGGTGGTGTGACAGTGATCAAGCACTCTGTCCACCATGTCTGACATCACAGGCTGAAAGTAGCTAGGTCTCATTGGGCAAAACTGAGCGCTGGGTGCCTCTGCTCAATCCACTGTTTTCAAATGGGGGGTAAGATCCCGGGGAATGGGCTCCACTTTTGATTTTAAAAAGGCTGCAAATTGGTCAGGTGAGATGCTAGTGGGAGGCCAGTCACTATGACAAACTCCAGATAGATTGTGAACTATACAGAAGAGTTTTGCCTGCTGCTTGGAAGCTTCACTGGACAGTGAAGTAAGCTCGACTAGCAGCCTTCACCTTAGATTGGTAAAGGTTAGTTGCGATCCTAACAGCTATTCGGTTATTTTCTGTTGGGTTCCACCTCCATTTGCACTCTAACCTTCTCCTATTTCACTTCATTGATCGCAGCTCCTGGTTGAACCAGGGCGAAGGGCAATCTCTGCGCTGGAGAGGGCATCTAGGTGTGATCGTGTCAACAGCCCTGGTGGTGGTGGCAAGCCAGCTATCAACCAGAACCTCGACAGGAGTGCCAATCAAATCAGCCAGAATCCCTCTCATGATATTCTGGAATTCTATAGGATCCAAACCTTCAAGGGTGAACCATTAATACAGGTCCTTGCTCCCCAAAGGGGGGAAGAGCCACTGCAAAATTGCATTTAATTAGGCAGTGATCCAACCATGACAAGGGGAAAGACACTAGGTCAGTCACCATCGGAGCACGCTAACGCTGCTCAGTGGAGAACACCAGCTCCAGTGTGTGGCCCTCGTGGGTGGGGCCGTTGACATGTTGGGACATGTTCAAGGATGTCATCGTCTCCAAGAAGTCAAGAGCCAGCCCGGAAACCTCCGTCTCTGCATGGATGTTGAAGTTGCCCAAGACCAGAAGCCTCGGGGACCCCAACAGTCCCGCGGAGACAAAGTCCGCCAGCTCTGGTAAGGAAATGGCAGGGTCGCGCAGTAACCCAGCAAGATCCCAATACTGTCCCTGGCCCCAATTGACACGTGGATGACCTCTAGACCCAGTGTTGCAACTGCAGAACACCTAATAACCTCAAGGATGTTCTTGTAAACAATGGCTACTCCACCTCTGCCCCTCCAGTCTGCCCTGGTGTTGGACTGCATAACTAGGAGGACAGGCAAGAGCCACGGGAAAGCCCCCTTCCCTACCCATCCATGTTTCGGTTATGCATGTCAGATCTGCATCCTCTTCCAGAATCAGATCTTGTATAATCTGGGATTTATTTGATACAAATCTGGCGTTCGACAATACCAGGTTTAGAGTGGAGGGCCGGTTGATCTGACTACCTTGAGTCTGGTAGAAGGTCGCAGTGTCAGAACAGTGAACAGATTTCAAGCCATGGTTGGCTGTTGACATCACTCTTGCATCATAAAGGGCTGATTTTTTTTTCTGGTGGATTTGATAGGCTAAGGTTGGAAGAAAGGTTTAACCGCAGAGGGAAAAACAAAAACCCAACGATGTATTCACGAAGGCTTTCACGGCCAGGATCTAATGGTTGTTGTGGGTTTTTCGGGCTCTTTGCCGTGTTCTGAAGGTTGTTTTTCCTAAGGTTTCGCCAATCTCTGTGGCCGGCATCCTCAGAGGACAGCACTCTGTGCTCTGGTGTAGTTGACTTGGGAGTGCAGTATTTATGACTGTGAGATAGGCTTTTGTCTTCTTCTGTAGATGGGTTATTAGTGTGTCTTATTGTGAGTGTATTGTTGTGATAAGAAGAGATTATCTGTCACTGTGGTTGATGGCTGTCATTAGCTGGTCTTTTGTGTACAGTGATCCCGTCCTCGTGGCTGGGTAGAGTTTGTTGACCTTTTGAACGCTGTATTTTTCAGAGCTGGGAGCCAAGTTTTGTTGAGTTTCAAACTTTCCTCTTTTTTGTTGAAGTTCTGCTGGTGCTTGTGGATTTCAATGGCTTCCCTGTGCAGTCTGACGTAATGATTGCTGGTGATTGTATTTTGAAATACAATTTCATGTCCAGTTTGTTTTAGGGCATGTTCAGCTACTGCAGAATTTTGTGGTTGTTTTAGTCTGCAGTGTCTCTCATGCTCTTTGATTCTGGTGTGGATGCTTCGTTTTGTGGTTCCAATGTATGCCTGGCCACAACTGCAAGGTATCTGGTATACTCCTGCAGTGGTGATGGGGTCCCTTCTGTCCTTTGCTGACCGTAACATTTGTTGTATTTTTGTGGTGGGCTTGAATATTGTTTGTAGGTTGTGTTTTTTTCAAAAGTTTCCCCATGCAGTCCGTGACCCCTTTGATGTATAGCAGAAATACTTTATTTGTGGGTGGCTGTTTTTCTTCTTCAGTTTGGTGTTGTTTTCTTAGTTTGATGGCTCTTGTGATTTCATTTTTGGAGTAGCCATTTGCCTGTAGAGCCCAATTCAGATGGTTGAGTTCAGTGCTGAGAAACTGAGCTTCACAGTTCCCATTTGCATGGTCTACCAGTGTTTTGATTATGCCTCTTTTTTGCTGTGGGTGGTGGTTGGAGTTTTTGTGTAGGTACCGGTCCTTATCACAACAATACACCCACAACAAGACACACTAATCACCCAATCACGCATCTACAGAAAAAGACAAAAGCCTATCTCACAGACATAAATACTGCACTCCCAAGCCAACTACACCAGAGCAGAGTGCTGTTCTCTGAAGATGCCGGCCATAGAGACTGGCAAAACGTTAGGAAGAACAACCTTTAGAACACTGCCAAAGAGCCGAAAAACCCACAACAACCAAAAGCCCAAAGAATTTTCATGTACCCCCTTTTTTTGTTAAGATGGGTCATGTGTGTTTAAGAAACTGTTTCAGAAATCAACTCGAAAATGGAAAAGAAAAGCCTCTTCTGTGTTTTCCCCCTTTTGTTTTTAATGAGAGTCCCATCTCTAATACCATGTTTATGACTATTTCATAATGGCCAATCTGATGAAATGCTGAAGAAGAACCAGGAAGAGGAAATAGAGTTGTGGTGAGTAGCATGAACTCTGGTTTTATTTATTACACTTAAGCCCTCCCTTTCCACTAAAAGATAGCTATCAAGACATCTTAAAAACTTCTTCAAAGAGTCATGGTGATAACAGGCATGCCTGCTGCTATCACTGTCACCGGTCACACTCAGGGTGGTAGCCAACTGGAGGATTGTGGACCCTGGGTCTTCTGGACTTCAGCCCATGTAACCATTTCTAATTCCAGTACCTGCCCTCAGCAAATCTAGGCTTTTCAAATAATAAAAAAGAAATTCAACCATTTCTCAGAGCATACTTTACTGGCACTCTCATTCACAACCTTCCTTTTCACTTCTCCCTTCCTCCTCCTGGCTCTCTCACCTACGACAGACTTCTTAAAACTCAGATTTATACAGGATACAACAGTCTTTCTATTCCTCTTATCAAAGTGCCCACAGTAGAACTTTTCCAGACAATGTGGGCTTCCAGCTGCCTTCATGGAGTTTGTTGCTGTTGTCGCTCTTGTTGTTATGTACTTTCAAATTGCCTTTTACTTATGGAGACCTCATTAAGAAGCGATCTACAAAATGTTCTGTTCTCAACAGTCTTGCTCAGCTCTTGTAGACTCAAGCCTATGGCTTTTCCTCAATTAATAGTTTTAACAATCATTTAAGCAGGAGCCAAATCAGAACCTACAAGAGGACTCTATTCATTTGAAGGGTACAGTAAGTGTTTATGTCTACAATCCTCTCCTTCCAAGCAATACTATCAATCTGTATCCCCACAGACAATAACATGTCCCAGATCATAAGCATATCATAACAAAAAAAGTTGCAATTGAACAGGATGTAATCCCAAACAACCAGCCTTTCCAGCTCATTTCCATATGCTTACAATCTTTGTGACCCTGCCATAGTATTTTAATGAACCAATAGTGCAAAGTCATTGTATAAGATGCACACACCAGAAGAATAATTTTATCGACCTTTATTTTTGTAGGAAAGTATTTTATTTTTGCGTCTCAACAGATGAAATTCATAACCTTGTTTTCTGGTAAGACAATTCAAACATACAAATCAGTTACAACAATGTGCTTTTCAGCTTTTTTTCTTTTTCTTTTTTCTTTTTTCTTTTTTGTCATTTAAATAACCAACAGTTCTGAAGGACACAGACAATAGGGCTTTAGCAGAACAATGGTACAATTAAAACAGCTTTCAGTGAAAAGCAAAAGTCAGTTGTTGAAAAGGGGAAATGAGGAAGAGATTTCTAGTATGGTTGTTGCTTTTTGATCACCAAAGAGAAGTTTTAAAAAATCAGTAATACCAGTGTAGGAAAGGACAGTGGTAAGAAATCTTTCCTGTAGGAGACCTGGAAAGCATTCTTTACACTGAAACAATACAGATAATGGCAGGGCTGGCAGGCAGAAATAATAAATCCCTCACAATAAAATATGTCAGTCAGTCTCCATGCTCATGTCTTCTTCACAGCACATTAAAAGACACCTTTTAAAATATCTGTTTCCTTGTGAGTACCTTGCAGTTATCATTATATATCTATTACATCATATACTTATTCATTCCTTCATTAGTATTTGTTGAAGTATTTCCCGCTTTGGGGGAAAGAAAACAAGAAAAACAATTACATTTCATACACCTGATACCTGAGATTGCTTCACATGTTTCAGCCATATCTAAGCATCTCATATCTTTAACTGATCATTATCTTCACAATATCTCTGACAATGGGCAATACAGCATGTCCATTTTTGCACATAAACGTCAGTTTGTTCCATGGTGAGAGTGGTGTCACATTTACAGAGCTTGTTAAAGAAGTTGTGTAATTGAAAGTCTCACTGGTGTCACTGAGTGATCGCCGCTTGCAAAACCGAGATTGTGTGCAGCTACACTGGAGCTATGCCTGTGGAGTACTGCACTTTTTTCACAACCAACTGGATTCTGCCAGAGGTCTCTCACTCACTCTTCCACTTTTCTAAAGCCCAGTTTTGAAATTGATTGATATCTCAGCACAGAGAGCCTCCAGCTATGACCTTTTACTTATAATATACAACACTGGATATTTTGGCTCTTTTATGATCTCTGTGTTAGCCCTCGGTGATGAATGTTCATGGCAAAAAACAGGAAGAATCACACTGCTATGAACTGCAAGTAGACCAATGCCTTAAAAATGACTTTCCAGTGAACTAGGGGGTCATTGCCCTCTACTAGGGCTTCCCTTCTTACTTAGAACATCCTTCTGACTTAGACTTCATACTAGCAAACATGCTGGTTTGCACCAAGAGCCAATGGGATGACTAGACCCCTTCTGACCACAAAATGTCCTTTTCAGTGGTGGCTTCACAAAAGCGGAATGGTCCTCTCAGTGAGGTCCATCAAGCCTCCTCTTGATCAGATCTGAAACATCATATGGAAACTACGTATATGATTGTACAAGACTTCTTTGAACTGAGTTGCTATCATGTTTTATTTTCTCCTGCTTTTAAACCGTTGTTCCTTAATCAGACAGTTAGGTCATGTAACTTTCCTTTGTGAGCTGCCTTGGGAAAAGATGTTCTTAAAAGTCAGATATAAATATTGGAAAACAAACAAATGGTGAAATGGTGCAGTTCAATGCTCTTACTGAACAAGGTTTCCCTGCATGTTAACAACAACAATATAAAAACCAAATCAGAAGAATGGCTACGCTAGTGCTTTGTCTGTTGACAGTAATTTTCTATGTGCAAATATTTTATTTGAAATATTAGCTTTACAAAGTGATTCCTCTCTCCACCTGCAGCATAAAGGTATGCACTGAATAACCTGTTTACTACTGCATCTGCTGTGTGTTTGAACTTACGGTGCCATAGGCATGTTTTACAAAAATCACGCAGCCATTGTAAATGCAGCTACTGCTGCTGTTTCCTCTCCTTCAGCCCAGGGACAAGCAATTTCCCAGTAGTGGTGGGGTGCAAAAATAGAGCAGCTACCAGAATAGCCACCACTGCTGTCCCTACCGAAATCTGGCAGGAAGTGTGTCAGTTCTCTGTGTTGCTAGAACAATGCTTCTCAACCCTGGCTCCCCAGATGTTCTTGAACTAAATCTCCCAGAAGCCTTCACCAGAACTTCTGGGAGCTGTCGTTCAAGAACAATTTGGGTCACAAGGTTGGGAATCACTGTACTAAAGTGTGCCTGAGTGCACCACAGAGTTGTGCAGATCAGCAAGACAGAGCATCCTTTCTCTCTTCTGGAAGGGAAGAGAAATGAAGAAGGTTTTTTTGCACTTCTCCATCGTAGACCTCAAACTACTAGGGACGTTTTATCAATGACCAGCAGTAGCTCTCCTGGGATCAAATCTGGGACCTTCTGCATGGAAAGCATGTTCTTTACCACTCGGTTACAGTATTTTCCCATGTATCGGTGATAGTCATTTAAGGTATATCAATAATTTGGGGAAATAATAAGGAAATCAATAACATGGAAGAATACACAGCATAACCATCTTGGGTCCCTCTTGGGAGAAAAGGAGGATGTGAACTGGGGGAATTAATCAATCAATATATCACATTTAGTTACCCAAAAGAAAGTGGCTGCTTTCAAGACTGAGTCTGTGGCTCAAGCGGACATGAGTGTGGCTGCTTGAATGGATAGACAGGGCGTGAGACTTTTTAAATAAACAGGTTTTTTTTTTTTTACTGGCTGGAGTTGCAACTTCTAGCAACATATGGGCTTTCTGAGATATATGTACACATATTCTAGTTAACCCATTCCACTTTATAAATGTCAGTTTTGTTCTGTAGAGGGCCTCAGTATATCGGAGCCACTGTCTATATTAGCAAGGGGGAAAACTTCCTGATTTGGGGGGCACAATAGACCATCTCCTCACACCCTTTGGGAGCCATGCTGCTGCAGCTGACATTTGGTGCCACCAGCGAGGTTGCTACCATTGCTGCTGTTGACTCCAAAATTCCCTATGCTGCAGCATGATAGAGGCTGGCATGGCAGAGCATCTCTTTCACTACTGGAAAGGAAGGCTGAGAATAAAGGAGAAGTCTTGAGTATTGGTTATTTAAAAAAAAAACTGATGAATTTGAGTGGCACAGTTCTATTGGCAGCAATACTGTAGTAGCATTGCCTGCTTTGATGATGGCAAATGGGAGGTCTATAGGGTCACCAAATGGGAACCATTCTGTATAAAGGGAATATAAATCACTTCTCAGTATAATTGATTTCTAGCTTGTCATGAAACATTTCAGGTACAGTACTTTTCAAATGTATCAGTAAAACAAGAGCCATAATAATATTCTAATAAAGGGGGGGGGTATATTTTCAGCTTCACTCTCATGTCATTTGAAACCTGCTGCCTCTGGTCAGGAGGGAGGAATGGTACACAGATAAATAAATATTGATAACAGAAGAAAAATTCTTGAGGCTTTTAAGATATTTTGCTCAAATAATGTCCCTTCTACAGTCATAATTAACTATTCAGACACTATGGAAAAAGAAGTTCCCTGAGGGAGGGGGAAATTAAGACGTGTTCCTTCTAATTATAAGCAAGCCAATTAAAGTAAATGAATCAAATCAGACACATCTGAAAAATTGCCAGGACATGGTCTAGTTCACGACAGAAAGTAAGACCATTCTAAAAACCATGGTTTAGAACCTAGAAAGTGACTCATAAGGAAAGAACCCAGAGAAAAATAACTTGCATACTGGACTTACATTTATGTTTGCAACCATCAGATGATAGCCAGAGCATTTAGAATTTAATGCATTGCTGAGAAAGTTGGAGCCCTTTGATCCAGCTTTGTACATAATAATATACAGGTTAATAGCCTGAAAAAATCAATTCTCAATCAATCAATCAATCATTGTTGTCTTATTGAGGGCCGAGTCTATTTCAAGGCTGGTATGTAAATATAAGCTGCTAGCCTCTTAGAGGGTAGTTAAAAACAAAGGTCTACTCAATAGGATGGTATCACTCTACCCTCATTGACTCCACCCATTGGCATCAGGCAGCAGCAAGAGACCTTTTTCTTGTCATGGCAGATGTGGAAACCTAGTGGTCTGGTGGAGAACAAATGGAGCAACCCCTCCTTTCTGCACTGCCACACTTTCCCCTAATGTAGCTGGAGATTTGCACTGTGTCTGCAGGGCTCAGCAACAGGGTTTCAGCCAACAAGTTATTAAATACAAAACCACTTTAATCACAGTAAGTCAATACTCGTCAGTTGAGACAGAAAACTGTTGGAATTTCCATTAAAGTTTTGGAAGAGGTGGTGGGAGAACAACATATGGAATAATGGAAACCAGAAGTCCAATTTCTATAAATGACCAGATGCTGGAGGTGTTCCCTGCTTTGTTTGCCCACTATCAGTAGGCTGAATATTGGTCTGGATGAGCCAGTGGCTTCTTGGCCAAACGTTATTATAGAGAGAACTTATCATTAGAGCTGGAATAATGTTAGCCTTCAAGGGGTGTAATTCAAGCAGACTTTCATGCTGACTAACCAGATTTACATATGTCCCCGTGAACGATCATAGAAGAAAACAAGTTGCGAACTATGGGAAGTGAGAAAACCTCACAATCACAATAAACTCTTAGGGGTTGCTTAGTTAGAAGAATATCTGCAACAGTGGCAGCCCTCGGATTCAGTAGCCAGGATCTGTTTGTACCATACATGGAGTGTTAATACTCTGTCTTCGGTGTCACATGTACCAGGCTTGCTGTTGTGCAAGCGGGCAATCATCCTCATTCTTCTCCCTTTCACAAGTTTTAAGAAAGCCCTCTTTCTTCATCACTCTCTTCCCTTAACTGGAAATAAAGCATTCCACACCACATCTTATCTTGAAAGCAGGGGCATGCAGAAGCCCCTGACCTGCTCTGTACCCAAATACATTGTATACAGATAAGGACCAACTAGTCCTGTACCTTTTGGAAGTACATTCCAGCCCGCATTGTCCCCAGGTCCGCAGCATTATCTATCTGTTTCCAGATTTATGTTTAATGACCTGGTGGGAGGGAAACACAAATAGCTTTAACCCTGGAGGGCTGTGCAGCCATCATAATTCTGTGACCTATTCATTAAAAACTCCATAAAACAACCATACCTCTGTAGTCATGCACACACACTCAATTCTGATAGTGTGGTTATATTTCAGTAAATTTAGTTGCATGAGAGATCAGAGAAAATGCAAAAATATTCCACAAAACAAGTCTTTCTCTTTACCCTACAGCTGTGTATAATGGCTGGCAGAATGATTGAAAGGGGTGATACTGGCTGGCCGGCCTGTCCTCAGAGCCACTTTGCCAACCATTTTACAGAGCTGTAGGGCAAAGAAAGAATTGTGTTACTGTTTATGAATGTCTTGGTGACCTCAGTCTGAGCCCTCCCTTAATACCTCAATGGTTGAAGCATCCAGGAGAGAATTTGCATTTTATTGAGGATTTATCTATCATTCACCTTCTTTGGTGAACTACGAGTTCAGCAATTTCAATCTGTAGTTTAGTATAATTTGAAATTTCTCCCTTCCTCATGGCTGTGTTTTAAAATTTACTCATATTGAAATAGATCTGAACAGTTCATAGTGATATGGCTCTGCCTAGATGGTGAACAGTGGGGCCCCATTGCACCCCATAGTCACCCCAAAACAATACAACTCCTCCCCTCACCGATTTGATTTGTTTTTGGACATTTGTCCAAGGACAGTGCACATGCCTGCTTGAAACCATACCTGTGTAATGTTTGCAGTTTCTCTAAGGACCTATAACACCTCCCCAAACCTTTATCTTCAAAATCTTATGCAACCCACTTCCATGACTCTGAGACAGCACCACCACACACATGGCCCCAAATAAAGTCAAAATCTCCAGGAGGTAAAGAGAAGATGGTACATGGCAATGCCTTGGGTCGCGCTTCCCAACCTTGAGTCACCGGATGGTCTTGGATGACAATTTTCAGAAATCCTAGCCAGCACAGCTCCTGGTGAAGGTGTCTGGAAATGTTAGTCCAAGACCATCTGGGGACCCACTGCCTTAAATATGGTTGGATGAAGGAAAGGATCTACAGGACAAGGGTTGGGAACCAGTGCCTTAAATACAGTGGACCCTCTACTTACGGAATTAATCCATATTGGAACGGTGGCTGCAGGTCGAAAAGTCTGTAGGTCGAGTCTCCATTGACCTACAATGCATTGAAAACTGATGAATCTTGTAACTGGCCGTTTTTGTTCCATTTTTGTTCCATTTTGGCTTTTTTCTGGTCTGTAGGTCAATTCTCTGGCTGCAAGTTGAACCTAAATTTTGTGGCCAGAGAAGTCTGTAACTCGAAAAGTCTGTTAGTCGAGGGTCCACTGTATGGTCGGATGAAGGAAAGGATCTACAGGACAAAGATATTTGGCAAGGGTGGCATGCCTTTTCAGCATAGTGCAGTTAAAGGGAGAGAAACAGTTCTATTTGAATTATTTTGCAGCCCTTTAAAAGCACAAATGTTTCCTTCAAAGCCAGGCAATCAATAAAGCGCAGATAAAATATTTGCTCTTGTAAATCAAAAGGCTATCGCTATGGCTGCAAACTCTTTGCTTGTTCTCCTACTCAAAGAAAGGATTCTCATGAGAGCATTAAAAGAGATGCACTGCACAGATTTCTATAAAACATGGCCGTTTTTTTAAAAAGGAAATGCTGTTTGTTTCTTAGTGATAGTCAAACTTTGCATAATGGATGCAACCTGTTAGTCTTTGTACGCTCAGCTAATAGCTTGTACCAAATGCAAGCAAAGTTCCAGGAAAACAGCTTAGAAAAATGTAAGTTCCCCCCTTCAAAGAGATGAGGTAAATAAGCCCTTCCAGCTGGTGATTACAGCTCTAACTAGCTAAATGAATCCCTCAGGTATCAATTACTGATTTAGCTCTTGCAGTTCAAATACAGACCCCCAGATACTCAGGCAAGGTGTTAAGTAGCCCATGTCGCAACCACTTTTGCAGAAGATTCATTTTTCTTTCCTCATTGTTATCCAGATCAGGCTGGTGCTATCTTGTTACTCTGTTACACTTTCTCCTTAATTACTTGGGCAGAAATTCCCCACTGCCAGCATTATTCCGTGTATGTGGAGGAGATGAGAGAAGAAAGGTAACTACTTACCCTAATGGTGGGAAGAAGGATTGCTCTTGGAAACAACCAAAGTAGCTTGTTTAGCACAAATGCATTAGAAGAGAACGCACACACACAAGGACATACAATATGTGTGTGGACATATGTGCACGCTTGCACATGAACACACATTGTAATTTGTTCTAGACCAGTGGTGTTGAACTGTGGCCCTCCAGATGTTCTTGGCCTTCAACTCCCAGAAATCCTGGCCAGCAGAGGTGGTGGTGAAGGCTTCTGGGAGTTGAAGTCCAAGAACATCTGGAGGGCCACAGTTCGACACCACTGTTCTAGACTGTTCTTCCTCTAGGTCTGGGCTTGGGAAAATCTAGATTTCCAGATATGTTGGTCTCTGATTCCCATCCTCTATTAATTTGTTGTTGTTGTTTAGTCGTGTCCGACTCTTCGTCACCCCATGGACCAGAGCACGCCTGGCCCTCCTGTCCTCCACTGCCTCCCAGAGTCTGGTGAAATTCATGCTGGTATCATCGATGACACTGTCCAACCATCTCATCTTCTGTCGTCCCCTTCTCCTCTTGCCTTCACACTTTCCCAACATCAAGATCTTTTCCAGGGAGTCTTCTCATGAGATGGCCAAAGCATTGGAGCCTCAGCTTCAGGATCTGTCCTTCCAGTGAGCACTCAGGGTTGATTTCCTTCAGAATGGATAGATTTCTTCTTTTTGCAGTCCAGGGGACTCTCAAGAGTCTCCTCAAGCACCACAATTCAAAGACATCAGTTCTTCGGCGGTCAGCCTTCTTTATGGTCCAGCTCTCACTTCCATATATCGCTACTGGAAAAACCATAGCTTTGGCTATGCGGACTTTTGTTGGCAAGGTGATGTCTCTGCTTTTTAAGATGCTGTTGCTTTCCTCCCAAGAAGCAGGCGTCTTTTAATTTCATGGCTGCTGTCACCATCTACAGTGATCATGGAGCCCAAGAAAGTAAAATCGGTCACTGCCTCTCTATCTTCTCCTTCTATTTGCCAGGAGGTGATGGGACCAGTGGCCATTATCTTAGTTTGGTTGATGTTGAGCTTCAGACCATTTTTTTTGCACTCTCTTCTTTCACCCTCATTAAGAGGTCCTTTAATTCTTCCTCAATTTCTGCCATCAGAGTGATATCATCTGCATATCTGAGGTTGTTGATATTTCTTCCGGCAATCTTAATTTCATCTTGGGATTCATCCAGTCCTGCCTTTCGCATGATGTATTCTGCATATAAGTTAAATAAGCAGGGAGACAGTACACAGCCTTGTCATACTCCTTTCCCAATTTTGAATCAATCAGTTGTTCCATATCCAGTTCTAACTGTTGCTTCTTGTCCCATATATACATTTCTAAGGTGATAGATAAGGTGGTCAGGCACTCCAATTTCTTTAAGAACTTGCCATAGTTTGTTGTGGTCCAGAGTTTGCATTTGGTACAAGGGTTTTGCGTAGTCAATGAAGCAGAAGCAGATATTTTTCTGGAACTCCCTGACTTTCTCCATAATCCAGTGCATGCTAGCAATTTGGTCTCGAGTTCCTCTGCCCCTTCGAAATCCAGCTTGTACTTCTGGGAGTTCTCGGTCCACATACTGCTGAAAGCTGCCTTGGAGGATTTTGAACATAACCTTGCTAGCATGTGAAATGAGTGCAAATGTATGGTAGTTGGAGCATTCTTTGACACTGTCTTTCTTTGGGATTAGGATGTAGACTGATCTTTTCCAATCCTCTGGCCACTGCTGAGTTTTCCAAACTTGCTGGCATATTGAGTGTAGCACCTTAACAACATCATCTTTTAAGATTTTAAATAGTTCAACTGGAAAGCCATCACCTCCACTGGCCTTGTTGTTAGCCATGCTTTCTAAGGCCCACTTGACTTCACTCTCCAGGATGTCTGGCTCTAGGTCAGCAATCACACTATCTGTGTTGTCCGGGATATCCAAATCTTTCTGGTATAATTCCTCTGTGTATTCTTGCCACCTCTTCCTGATGTCTTCTGCTTCTGTGAGGTCCCTCCCATTTTTGTCCTTTATCCTGTCCATCTTTGCACAAAATGTTCCTTTAATATTTCCAATTTTCTTGAACAGATCTCTGGTTTTTCCCTTTCTATTATTTTCCTCTATTTTCCTCTCTCAATAAGCCTGACCAATTGTGAATCCTGAGAGGGATTATAATTCAGCAACAGCTAGAGGACCCCAGGATCCCAACCCCTCTTCTTTGTCTGCATGTTAGGTCTCTAATGAGTTATTGCTGGAGCTTGCTAGCTATGGAAAGCTGTGTCAGAATCTATGCTTCTAAAGTAGCAAAGATAGATTGAAAGGGAAATGACACAGGCTAAATCTAGCAAGAACTGTGTGCTGTTACAAATGTCAGACTAAACGTGGTCCTGGTGATATGGTTTAGAGATCAAATCGAGGTGACAGTGCTTATTGTTAGACCACCTTTTCTATATATCTTTCATTGGTAAAGCATATGATATGTGTGTATATGTACACACAAAAGAGGGGGGCTTTTTTTGTCATGGTGTTCCAGATTTGCAATATCCTATCTAAGCATCTGAAGGAGGGGATTGTAATCATAAATCATGATGGCACACACTAAAGTAAATCTGTTCAAGACTTTCTTTTCTGTCTAAGGGCTTGATCAGGCAGGCAAAAGAACCAAGCCGAATGAGTGCACTTCATCTTGAAGGAAGGAGGAGCTTACTGGGTTTCACATCTGTAATATTTTTGCACTCTCAAGTTAATTCTGATTTACGTCAACCTTTTTTTCCTGGGTGTTTCAGGTACTGAATAATCAGAAGTGGTTTATCATTCCCTTCTTCTGGAGACATCCTGGGACTGTGCAGCCTGCCCAAGGCCACAGAGGTTAACTCTTCCAGATGCATTGTGAGGAAGTGAATTGTGAATTCCCATCCTCTGACTCCATTGTCAGATACCTAACTCACTGTCCCGCACTGCAAAAGCTACATCTTGAGAAAATGTTTCCCCAGGAAGGAAATCCCCATAGATTGGCTTCCTTACTGCAGCTTTGCCTCCAGTGTCTCTCCTTACCTCATTTTACACAAAGAGCTATTTAAACAGTTCTGATTAGGAGTGTCTGAAATGGAAATAGACTTGGTATTCAAAGCGCTATAATGCAAACTCTGCCCTATGAATGAATTCCAGGAAAAACGACCACCACTCTTTCAGGAAGAACAAAAAAAGCATGGAGAAAGACACTGTTCATATCCAACCAGGCCTCGGGGTGTCTGGGCAATGGGAAAAATATCAAAATGTTCCATACCAAACGAGGTACTGTTACTGAAACATTGCTGTGTGGATAAGCCATAACCTAGCAAATTCAGTTAGCAAACTTTTCAGTGCCAGCTCAAGACCCATTTGCCCAGGCATTTACATGTGGCTTTATGGCTTGTTTGCTTTATAGTCATAGCACTTTTTTGTTCCTTAATTTCAAAGTTTGCATGAAAAATGCTGGGCTGCATCTAGTACTGTCCTTGCTCTCATGAAGGCAGTTTCTGGGAGTGCTAGTGGAAGGCAGAGAATTCACATCTCCTCTGCAGCCACCCAAGTAATACAAACAAACAAGCACCCTCCCTCCAAAAACACTTTGTGTCAATGTGCTGGAAAAACCGGAGCATGGTTTTTTTCTACCAGGGAGAAAAGCAGAGAGGGTTAAAACCTTTGATGCTATCATAAGCATCACACTGCACTTTTTCTATTATGACAAACTGAACTGGAACATATTTGGATGAAGTGCTGTGTATACATTTTATACACACATGTACAGTGGGGTCTTGACTTGAGAACTTAATCCGTATTGGAAGGCAGTTCTCAAGTCAAAAAGTCTGTAAGTCAAGTCTCCATTGACCTACAGTGCATTGAAAACCGATTAATCCTGTAACAGGCCGTTTTTGTTCCATTTTGGTTTTTTTCTGGTCTGTAAGTCAAATCTCAGTCTGCAAGTCAAACCTAAATTTTGCGGCCAGAGAAGGCTGTAACTCAAAAAGTCTGTAAATCAAGCCGTCTGTAAGTCAAGGGTCCACTGTATGCATATAACACGCACGCACACACACACACACATATATACTCTCTTGCACTAGGATGACTGTAATTCTCTCTAGAGATGGGCATGAACCACTAGTTCGTTCCAGTTCATTTGACATCCAGACAAGTGTTCGGTGATTCCCTGTCCTTTCTCCTCCAGAGGGTGCCCACTCAGAGGCAGCATTGGGAGGAAGTGGGGCAAGGAAGCTGGGGCACAGCTGCTGAGGGGCCCTCACTGAAGGAGGCAGGGCTGTGAAATGGCAAACGCCTGTTCAGACTCAAATCGGTACAAGTCACTGAAGCAGCAGTTCACGCTCATCTCTAGATGAGGCCACTCACTCTATTCGAACAGACGGGTTTCATGACATTGCACTTTACAGTAAGCGTTTGTGAAAATGGAGGTGAATTTATGCCCTCAGTCCAGATTCTCTTTACTGTAATATGGAATGGTTTCCAGAATGGACCTGGAGTCGGTCTCATTCCGGGAGCCCAGGTTTGCTGTGTAAAAACATGCACAAGAAGGTCCAGTACCACCAACCTTGGTTAGACCTCTCCAGAACCCACTCTAGAATTTTGACAGAGCAGAGTGAACACGTTTCTGCCTCTGCCAAAATATTTTCAGAAACAAACTAAGCAGTTCATCCAAGCATTTTCATATTTAATGGCATACACTCTACTCTGGAGAAAATGGCAGGTTTCTTCAGGTGAACTGCCTCACTTCACTTGCAAAATATTGTCTGGAAATTATAAAATGATCACACCCTAGATCAGCTGTGGCCTCAACCTATCATTTCCGACTCCAGTACATCCAGAAATCAAATTGCTTTCACATACACCATAACATTTGTACCACAGGTATCAGTGACCTTATCTCAGGCTATCTATATATCTTGCAAGGAGAGATAACTTTTTTTCCTCTTCTTCTTTTTTTCATTCTATTGAATAATTATTTAAAACGTATTTGAAAAATGCTATCCTATATCTGCATTTGCACTTTCTCAGAGTTCTGTACTATTGGAGCATGATTTAAAAAAATAAAATAGTGGCAGTACTAATCTAGGTGCTGAGTCTTGCCAATGACTGGGCCACAACTTCTCCTTCCTGTGCCCATGCTTCACCGTTTACCTTCTTCATCTGCTACAGGGCAAGATTAAAAAAAAACCACCTTTTTTTGTAAAATCTTGAAAGTCATGTTGATGGTCTAATAGGCAGTGCAATCTTTAGCATCACCTTTCTTTGGAACTGGAATGTACATTGAGTTTTTCCAGTCTGTGGACCAGAGTTTTCTTTTCCATTTTTGGTGCTGTATTATTGTTTGGATTTTGAATCTGTAATCTGAAATAAGTCTATTGATATCCCATTTAAAGATGTGATGAATACTGGCAAAATTTTTCATTCTGAGTGATTTTTTTAAAGTTTCACCATGCTGAAACTATTGAGACTTCCTCCTATAAAGGCAAGATTTCTTAAGTTCCTGCAAAAATGAGATCCCAATTATCATTTTCTCTTGACTGATTGATTGATTTTCACCCCTTGCTCAGCAGTGCTAAATTCTGCACAGCTCAATGCCCTGTTCTTGTGCAGGAAAGATGCCACTCTGTGCAGGAACTGGACCAATCCTGCAGAGCTTCCTGTTTCTTTTGCCATTTCTAAGTGCATCCTACACAGAAAAGTTGCCATCATGCAAAGGAACTATAATAGACCTGCATAGCTGGTCATTTACTTCAGAATAAATATGCATGGAATTTCAAAGAAGTCCCAAGAGATTTGGAAAAATAAACGCAACAGAGAAAAAATCTTGCTAGTTGGAAAAGGAGGGATTTTTTTGTTAGCATCTCTTCTGTACAGTTATTCAGTATACTGTTTCAATTCTGTCTTTATTGTATTTTGATCAGATAGTCTGTTCCCATACTGACCTTTCAGCAACCCTAATCTTGGTTTAATTTTTCCTATGACATCAGGGAAGAGATCTCGCTCCCCACCGATCCCCACCCATTTTGTTATTCCCTTGCATTTAAGATTCTGGCCTTATTTCTGTCACAATTTACTTTGCTTCTTGTTTGTCATTAATAATTTAAAATTTCACCTGTCATCCCCCATACTTAGTTTTCCTTTGACTACAGGAATAGCCTTTTTGTTTTCTTTCCTGATAATATGTATGGTTTCATTCTTCTGCTCCTGTAGATTACAGACACTTCAATGTAGTAATGCACATTTGTATTTTAACTTCAGAGTTCCAATTGTATATGTGATGCAGCATCCATCTTTCTTTTTGCCTCTGTGCACATCTGCAACAAGATATCCTTCTGAGTTTAATCCAGTTGCTTCAATAGTGACAGATGTATTTGTTCTTTGCTCTTCCCAGTAGCTGTTACAGTGCCTTCCAGTCTGAGGGGTCTTATCTGCCGGCCACAGAGACTGGCGAAACGTTAGGAAGAACAACCTTCAGAACATGGCCAAAGAACCCGAAAAACCCACAACAACCTAGGAGATTTGATTCTAACCCTGGAGCCGAGGAGAGTTTTAGGTGTGCTAAGGGAAGATAAGGGGAGAGAATCAACAGATCTAATTAAAAAGAGCCTGGAAGATCTATTGGAGATAGATCAAATGTATAAAATGTTCTCAGGTGCACAAGGCATGGCAGAATTTTTAGAGAGATAGAAACAAGAATTGGGAAAAGACAAATAAAAGAAGGAATGTATGTGCCTAACTTCTGGAACTGCAAGGGGGCCTGGCATATCTTATATATTAGAAAAGGGAATTAAACTGAATAAGGTAAAGGCATAACATGGTGGTTCTTAAGGTAAATTGAAGATAGATATAAGGATGATGTAAAACAAATAGTACAACGAACATACATTACATATGTTATTGATATAGACATGATAGAAAACATGGAGATAGAAATGGCTAAACAATTATATAAATAAAATCTGTATAAAATGCTTTAGATAACATCTATTATGTGTTAGGAACCTATTCAGTAATTATTGGTATAAAGTACAAAGTTTGCCGGTTAAATCACCTCAAAATTATATAAATTTGGAAATGGAATTACGTTCCATATGCACATTTTTGGTATTACCTGGCAGGACAAAGTTCCAAATAGAGTAGTCCTAGATCGAGCTGGAATTTTCGGCATGTATACATTACTGAAACAGGGACGTCTCCGTTGGCTCAGGCATGTTGTAGGAATGGCTGAAGGTTGGATTCCAAAGGATCTCCTGTACGTATGGAGAATTAGTGCAGGGAAATCACCCCAAAGGGAGAACATACAGTAGCTGCGATACAAGGATATCTGCAAGCGGGATCTGAAGGCCTTAGGAATGGACCTCAACAGATGGGAAACCCTGACATCTGAGCACTCAGCCTAGAGGCATGTGGTGCATCACGGCCTCTCCCAATTTGAAGAGACTCTCACCCAGCAGGCTGAGGCAAAGAGGCAGTCACGAAAACAGCAAAATCAGGGAGCTAGACAGGGTACAGATTGTATTTGTCCTCATTGTGGAAGGGATCATCACTCTCGAATTGGCCTTCTCAGCCACACTTGACACTGTTCCAAGTCCTCCATGCAGAGCATGATACCATAGTCTCTCAAGACTGAAGGATGCCTATGATGATGAGCCAATATTGTATACTAAAATACACATATGAATGGTTTAAACATTTAAGAAATGTATAGATTTTGAAGGGACAACCAAGAGGACACGAAGACGCAAAAAACAAATAATTATAAGCAAACCATGTAACATGATGTAAGACTATGTTTAACAAGCAGGAATTGAATGTAGATAGATTGAGAAACTAATAAAATGTTTTTTAAAAGTATGCTCTCTCTCTCTCTCTCTGTGTATATACATACACACACACATATACACACACATATGTATATGTATATGTGTGTGTATGTATGTATGTATGTATGTATGTATGTATGTATGTATGTATGTATACATACATACATACATACATACATACATACATACATACATACATACATACATACATACATACATACATACATACTAGGGTTTTCATGAAAAAATCATATATATATAGATACCTAATTCAACTGAGCTGTCCAGCCAGCACATGCTACAAAACCAATATTCATGTCTCCTACTATGCATCAGAATCTCTGAGGTGTAATGGGAAAAAGACAAAACTATTTAGCTCCTCTTGTTCCTTGGTCTTCTCTCTTAAGTGGGGGGAGTTGTCCTCAGTTTAGGACTAGAAGATCAAGAGATTTGCAGGTCCAGATGACATAAAGACAAGAGAAAAGACTGAAAAGCACCTAGCCAGCTGAGCTGAATTTAAATTTCAAGAACCAGATGAATTACAAATTCAGGTGCTACAGGAACCTACAGATGTTGTACTCCAGAGCCACTGACAGTACTGCTTTGAGAATTTCTAGAAAAGAGAAGAAAGGCCAAACAAAATGGAATTGAGCAAATGCCCCATTTTCATGAAGCTGAAAAGGTTTTATCCAGTGAACCAGCCAGCAGTAAGGGTGACAGTAATACAGGCCAAAATTATTGAACAGAGTATTTAGATGTCAATCTGTGAACGTATAGAAAATTGTGTTGGTTATTCACAGTCAATGTAGCTTCGTAAAGAGAGAATAATAAATAATAGAAGACCAATATTATGTCATTTGGGTGTTACAGAATTTTCAGTCTAACAGATTATGGGAATGCTGTGAACAAAGTTATGTTATGGATATGCTGCCTTATAGGTTTTGGCAGCAGTAGTTATAAAAAAATAATTTTGGTGAGACCTGTTGCTGGATGTGACTATAATTTGATGGCTCCCCAGCAGGGTTGAGCATTTGCTTAAGTTTCATCTTCGAAGGGTACGCTACACTATACGCAAGACATTTTAGATTGTATGTAAACAAAAAAAGTAAATACTGATCATAATCAGTTTATAGTCTCCATTTATATTTAAATCAATAGGACTGATCATTCTCCATCTAAAAATGAAATTCACTAAAATTCATTTTAATAATAAAATACATGATTTCTTTCCTATATGTAAACTTCTATCAATTTTTCTTTACAATTAAAATAAATATTAAAATTCTCAGACTGTTTTTTACACAAATATATATATATATATATATATATATATATATATATATATATATATATATATATATATATATATGAGATCTACAAGTTGTTGTAGGTAGAGTTTAAATGTGCAACTGCTTATAACATATGCTATAGCAACATACTGCATCTTTGAAAATTTTGGCTTCTTGGCATAAATATTCATATACAACAAAACCCTTTGAAATGGAGATAAGGATTTCCTATATGTTTGCAGAATGCTCAGCCAAGATTGTGTATCATACTGTCTAAATGCTACTGGCATAAACATGTTTATGCATTCTTTTCTAGTTTTTACTCATTGTTAAAAAGAATGACCATATAGCAGTCTCCTCTTCTTCAGATATCTGGAAACTGAACTTCGTATTAGCACTGCTTTCTCAGGCTAGTCTGTCTGTCTGTCTGTCTGTCTGTCTGTCTGTCTGTCTGTCTGTCTGTCTGTCTGTCTGTCTGTCTGTCGGAAAATTATTCATCCATTTAAAAGATTAGGAAATTCCTTTCAGGATAAACCTTTGCAAGTGCAGTAAAACTAAAACAATGATAATAACAGTAGTAAAAAAATTAATAAAAATAAAGGGTTAAAACAAGACAACATACATGATTATTAGTCAAGGCAGAAAGAATGTTTCAACTGGTAGATGCGAAGTTTGAAGTTTTGGTTAGATAGGTCTACACTCGACAGACTTGTATAAACCTTGTCAGGCTGAGAGGGTTTTTGGTCCTTTTCCCCCTGGTATCCCCCCCCCCCAACTTTCCTTTCTTTTCCTTTCCTTTCCTTCTTCTACTTCTTCTTTTCTTTAAAGCAAGTGATAGAAATCATGTCACAAAAACAATAGGAACATCAGAATGAAGGATATGGAAGATGATCAAGGAAAGTAAATAACCATGTATAGCTTTTGAAAGATTAGCCTTTAGCTATGGAAGGAATGGGTCTGTTGTATTAAGCATATCAATTGTAGAAATGTAGGACCATTTTTTGATTACTGTACTGTTATTCCTCATGCATTAGAAATAATCTCGATCTTCCATTTTTCCCTGCACATCTTCATTTATTTATTCCATGCTGATTGGAATAAAGAGACAAAAGCTACTTCTGAGATCAAGACTGTTGTTTGCTTTGTCCCTTCCAGGCTGCTATGCATATCATGAAGAAGGCTTCCTTGAAATAATCATAAAGCAGTGGAACACATTTTCTCTGCCAAGGGCTGTTTTTCATTCGCTTTGGATGACTGAAAACAAAACAAAACAAAAACATGCAGGGGGTGCACAAGCAAGCAAGGGAGATTGCTATTATAGGCGGGCATTTTATCACAGCAACTGCTTGTGATATATGTAAAGAAGGTTGGGTGGAATGGAGTTGAGGGAGAATCCAAAATCATTAAAAACTACAGTGATTTTCTCAAAAGCAAGAAGAGGTGTGCAATAATCAACAGGTTCCTTTTTTTAAATAGTGAAGCCTCACCAAACCTTTTGCTTGCATCAACATTGTCAAGACAATGTGTCCTCCCCCCTGCCTTGAAGAATGTGTTTTCTTCTGGACAAAGTGGATCTTGATGTGGTATTCTAAAATATTATTAGTGAACAAGGAATTCTTTCAAGAACAAAGGATGCACTAACATTTCTCATGGTGTTTTCATGTAATTTAAAGAAATCTTGGAAAAGGCTATACAGTCTACGATGTGTATACATTATTTCTATCACAGGCTAAGCAAGCATGAATCTGTACCTCCCTGTTTACTACTTTCTACTTAGCTGGCCTATGTGGAAGAGTACTGTTAGTGCCATTTTACAGATGGAGAGATGGGTCAGTGAATTGGCTCTATATTCAAGTGGCCAGGATCCAGAGTGTATACCTACAGGGCTTTTATTTCATGAAAGGAGAAGTTAATAATACACAGCTCTTTGTGCATGATTTATTTCCAGCATACATATGAACTTTTCTTTTTCACAGAACATTAGGTTCACAAGCAAAAAGGGGCATGAAACCACTGGTGAACTGTAACAAAAGGGTCTGTGAATAATCACAGTGCTGTACCATGATCTTTCCATTCCTAATTCAGAAAAACATCCTAGGGACCACATTAAAATAAATTCAGATTATCCATTTGACAATGGCTTTTGATGTTATGGGTACTGGGAAGGTAATGGAATTGCCTTACTTTTCCTGTGCTCTATGCTTTTTCATATAATTCACAGTACAGTGGTGCCTCGCAAGATGAAAGTAATTCATTCCGTGAGTACCACTGTCTTGCAAAATTTTCATCTTGCGAAAAGCGGTTTCTCTTAGGAAACCTCGCCGTTTCCCTAAAGGAACATCGCAAGACAAATGAATTATTTCCATCTTGCGAGGCATCAGTCTTGGGGGGGGGGGAAATCGTCTTGTGACGCATGGCCATAGAAGAAGCTGGCTTGCGAGGTACCACAGCGATTGCAAAAACTATCCATCTTGCGCGTTTTCCGTCCCATGAGGTGTTCGCCTTATGAGGCGCCACTGTACACCGGATCCTCTCAACCCACTGAATCACTGCTGAAAAACTGTGGTTGCTGCTCAGCTTGTCATCACTATAAGTGCTGCTCAAATACAGCAGCAGCTATGGAAACTATAAGATATCCTGTACCACAGAACCTGACAGGTTGGGAGACAAGAGTGTCTTCCAAAATGGAAAGATAGGAAGGAAGGGTCCTATTTTACAGCAGGGGCAAATCTCACCAACCACTGATATAATTCAGTATGAGAATCTTGGCTCTCCCATACAGAGGATTCACAAACTCCCAATACGGATTGTGGTTCATGGGAGGCACCATACTTCAGTGGAAAGCCACATACTTTGCAAGTAGGAGTTTCCCGTCGGCCAAAATAATTTTTAAAATAACAATGCTAGTGCACTCAGTTCTTCAGTAGTGTTTCCAAGCCTGAGGGTTTCAGTTTTCTTTCTTTTTTCTAAATGGTGAATCCTATTAGTCTTTGCATAAAGTTTACATAAATGGACACACCTAATTGTTGCTAACTGACAAGGAGCAAGTGACATCTGTTGGTCATGTGCCTAGATAGGCAAATAAGATGTGTCCCTGCTTCTCATCAGTTAGCTGTGGCAGGTTACACAAATTTTACACAAATATGAACAGGATTCCAGCTAATATATTTACAGTAAAGATGGAGATTCAGTACACACATACACACTACTGTGCATCTATATTATGAAGGCCAATGAAAATCTCCAGACGGAATCAAGCATAAATACGTGACAGTAAAACAGGAACTCAAAGAATTGGAAGGGAAACAAAAAAAGGGATTGAGAAAGAAATCCAGTTCTATTTCTTGTAGTTAAAAACACACAAAATGTTCCATTTTGCTTAAAATTAAGGGCTAGATGATATCCAAATTGCCAAGGTGACTTTGAAACATCCTCCATCTTCTTCAGTAACCAGCCATATAATTAATTCTGCTATCATTAACATGTACTATTCCCAACAGCGTTTATCCAGTCTTTAACCTTGCTGCACAATCAATCACGACTTGTATAATTTCTGGCTTGCTTAAGCTGGTATATTTTCATCACAGAGAGGGGTTAGATTAAGTTTGTGACACTGAATGTATGATTAGGGTAGATTCAGTGCCAGACTAGGTGGGCAGTATTTGAAATACAGCAATAGGCAAAAGAACCATATGATTACTGGAATACTTAGTACCTTGTTCACGTTTGACAGAACCCTGATTTAGTCTTCCTCAACAGATACAGTGCATGATCTGAAAGAAGTCACAGACTTGAAAAGCATGAGTTGGTCTCCATAATGCCAGTTACAATATCCTGTGTTTATTAAGATAACGGGGAAGGAAGCAAGTCAAAAGCCAGACTGGATGTAGTCCGAAATATTCACCGTTAGAATGCCCTGATATTTTTTTTTAAAGAGCAGCTCTAGCGACCTGTACACCTGAGGCAAAGTGAAGAAGTGGAACCCTTTTCTTTGCATAATTTTTTTTTCTCCCTGTTGAAAGACATATACTCCAAATAGCTGTTTGTTCAGTTAAGAAGATATATCATGCATATGAATTTCTCCTGTACAGCAAATAAAATATTTATTTTTAAAAAAGGAGGTATGTTAATCAGGAAAACAGTCTTTGGGGAATGAGTTAAATATCTTTCCCGGTATCATTGTCTCAGTTTCCACTTTGGGCCATTCCATCACTCTTATTAATTGAAAACAGGTGTTCCTGATCCAAATATCTTTGATATCACATTTAGTTGCATGCTCTTCTTTATAATTTGTAGGATTGTGAAGACTTTCAAGGGTGGTGCAAGCAGAAACAATTTCCTGAAGCTGGATAACTCCACTTCATATGCCGTTGCTCATGCACTGTTTGAAACAAAACACAGTATGGCTGAAATCTTGTTAATGCACCTCTGCATGTGCAAGGTTGATTATGTCATCAGCCACAGCCTTTTACAGTAAAAGTTTCTGATTGCTCTCTCTCCCCAGTTTTCAGGGCCCCCAAAAGCTTCTCAAGGACAAAAGGGATCCCTAGGGAGCCTCAGAACTGGGGTGGGTATGGACAGAAACTTTTATTCAGCAATAAAAAGATGTGGCTGATGATGTCAGCAGCTTTGTGCTTGTAGAGCTGCGCCAACAGGTTTTCCACTTTCAAATCAAAGTAGATGCAATTATTTATTGTAATTTTGGAGGTCCAAACAGCTAACAAGTGGAGATACATTTGACATGTCAGGAATGTATTTTATACTTCCAGTCTTTTGGGGAAATAAGCTTACCTGTGTCATTGACTAACTATTCTAAATTCTTGATTTTTTTTTTCCATTTGAGAAGAACAGGAACAGGAGTAGATTTCTGAACAAACAAAAATTAAACAAGGGATAAAAATGGAGAGCTAGGAGAGCTATAGAATACACCGGAGCAGGCAAAGAGTAAAGCATTATTCTTAAAAAAGAGCAATTAATCACTATGTATAATTTTTGGCAGTCTGAGGGTTACATTTCATTCTGTCTTGTAACACAAATGATATACCCATACAGCGCAAAAAGACATTACTCATTTCACAGTGACTTGCTTTTGCCGGGTTCAGCAATTAATAATTAAGCTTCAAAACAATATGTGTGACATTAATTTTTTGCTTATACAGCTCTTCATTCATTAGAGAAAATATATTTTCCATCTGGATATGAGCCAGATTCTTTTAATCAGAATTCAGATAGAAATGGCATCAAAACAGAAAGTCTTCCCTACTTCATAAATAAATGCATTGTATTTGTTTTTTAAATAGAATGTTCATGAATAATGGCAACTACCTTTGTTTGATTTAGTTCTTTTACCTATATGAAAGCACAACAAAGTTACAGAAAGCTTGCCATGTAGTTCTCAGAGACAACCTATAATTCTTTTAGTTTCTTTGGTTTGTTTTGGGGTCAGCTAGCATTAATAAAAGTCAAAAACATCTTACAAGTGTGACAAATTACTTAAGATCATTGGTAACGAAAAACAGTGCTCACAAAGCAAACCTCTAAAATTCTCTACTCACTCTTGGAGGATACAGATACTTGAAATGTATCAGCATACATAATTCAAAATCCAGTGTTAGTCCAAGCTAGAGCAGACTCGTTGAAATCAATTGAATATGTATTTATTTGATTAACATCCCTTTCAGTTTGTCTAGCCTATGTGGGACTAATTTTGGATTTAGCACAGAGAAATCAACAAAAACTTAACACTGGTCTGTTGTTCTGATTCTTCAGTTCCCTCAGACATCTGTAGTCTGTGGGGCATAACTGAAAAGTCAGAGTCTAAAAGAGCAATGGCCAATCCTGAATAAAGCATGTAGGGCATGCTGGCTCAAATAGCTAAATAACTTAGTTGGCTTTGAGTACCCTGTATCTGACTGTGAAGTGGGTTTGAGGGTCGTCTGAGGGAGCACAAAGAATGAATTTCTTCTCAAACAACTCAGAACCATATACATTGGTCAGAAATGAGAAACTTCAAATGACCTCTGAGATATTTCCCTCACCCCCAGACTTTAGAGAGCTACTCCATCTCCAACATCACTACATTCCCCAAATATTTTTTGTGAGTGTGTGTTTGTGTGTTCCAGTATTGCAAGTCATGCCACTCTACAAGCTTCTGGCATACAATGTGGCTTTTAAGTATAACTTCACTTTTAATGGCCTGTTTCAGACCTTAAAAAGCATTTTCTACAATGCCTGTTAAAAAGGCAGTTAGTTAGCAAGGCATTTTAAGTGCGGGATTTGAGGGACCAAATTATGCTTAAGAGGCCAGTCATCCCCAAAGAATAGAACTATAAGAGAATATTATTTTCATACTATTTTGTCAGGTCAGATGTCTGGGGGTGCTACACTGTGGATCCAAGGTTTTTCCCCCCCCCCCCAAGGGTCTCTATATGAACTCACTTTCTGTGGGCCCATTACATGACTCTTTCCCACTATCATCCTCCTTATTACCTGAGGAGATGTGCAAAACTCATTAAACAGGCTCCATGTGATATTATCCGGATTATTTCGGGACAGTGTGAAAAGAAGCTGCAGAGACAGCTTCAGAGCTGCTATCACAATTGTGGATTTGACTTAGTAACTAGTTCTTCACAGAAATTGCCTTGTGCCTATTGCATTTCATGGTTGTTTCTCATGGTACTCTGGCATCGTACGGTCAGTGTAGTGGCATGAGAAAGGCCATAATTCCTCCTATGATTTTCCTGTTCCAGAGTTACTAAAGTGATGCGATATGAAATACAGGTGTATGCAAATCACATCATAAGAATGTGTCACTAGACATGGTGTGCAATCATAAATATGTTTTGTATGAGATGCATGAAAAGTTATGTGAATGCAACCGTGCTGAAAATAACATAATCCTGATTGTACAAGCATATACACATTGATCCAAGAGCAAAACAAATGTTGCTAAATGTTGTTAGATGTTGGAGGTGAGTGGAAAATGCATTAAAATCCTTTAAAACTGCTTTGAAATCTCAGCCATAAGCAATATGATTTCCATGTTTGTTAAAATGACAGAAAGGTCAGATATAGAATCTGAATACATGTCTCTGTAAAATCCTATTCATGGCTTTCAAATAATCCATAACTGACAGATAGCTAACACATACACATGCACACACCCCCTCACAAACATTCATAACAAATTGCTCACTCGCTACTTATTCATCTTAGTTTCAAAGAATCACATAGATCTCAGCCAAATTCTAAAGGAACATACTATATAGGTAATGTCACCGGGAGTGTTGGGAACATATTGCTTCAGTTTTTGTCATTTCTACATTACACTATCTTGCCACCACAGTCCAGCTCTCAAATCCTTTTTTTTTTTCATGATCTTGAGGGGAAGAATAACACATAGCACAATAAAGAAATAAAGCTAGCTAGCTAGCTAGCAAGCAAGAAAGCAAATCCATCCATCAGTCAGCCCAGGGATTCTGTCACATACATTATTCCCAATCTTCCTACCCTCTGTGTATTAGTTTTTATACTTGGGAAAGGCTAGGCAATAGAAGTACTAAAATGACAACAAAACAGTTAAAGCAGTCATGAATTGTAACAATTGTTAAATCACAGACATTCACAAATATTAGATTTTACCTTTCTAAGAGTTAGTCAACACAGAAACTCCCTCCCTGCCTTCTTCCTGTTTCCTTTGCATGATCAATATTTCTCCTCCCCACCCTGGGTTCTGGGAAGAAAATACCATGAACATAGAGCACATCTGTCTGCTCTTTGCTTCACACTAGATTACAATATGGCTCCAGTACTCTCTAAAGGCGTTGTGATCAGAGAACCTCCTGCATAGGATTCCCATAGAATATCACCAGCGGATGCAGTACCCTCCTCTGTCTGGTGGGCCATTCTGAAATAGTGTACTCAGCACTCTTCCTCAATATCATTTTTGGACCAAATGTGATTCTTCTTCAGGAGCATCCATTTGCACTGGTTTCATACTACTGCTTATAAACAATGAACTTGGACTACAAACTAGATGTTTATGCCAAAGGCCTAAATTCTTTTCTTTAAAAAGATGCCTTTTTGTTCTGGATTGTATATATATTATACACTTAAGGTGAGGTGTAGGTGAAACATCAATAACAAATTATTTAATACCTAGGGTCAGTTCTCCCATGTGTGTGCATATCTGTATATATGTATATACACTCACATATATACATATGGCCAGAATACTATTGGTTGTGAACACTGGTGTAAATACAGTGGTGTAAATCAAAATGACTAAATGCTGCTAGCTAATGAACTGCTGCTTATACTCCTTGTGGTTTTACTTGACGCACAATGAGGACTATAAGGGGCAACTTGTTAATCAGCAGCAGTTTGCACTTAACACCACTATAAACAACCAATAGGATTCTACACCTGCACACATTCTCTCACTCAGTCACTATCACTCTTATTTAAGAGCAGACACCTGCAAATTTCTTATTTTGCTACTAACAACTCTTATATATATATAGAATATTGGAATCTGGTATGGTACCACTACGCCTTTTTCTCCACAGGATCATCTGTCAGGGTCATTTATGTGAGGAAAAACTAGCAACAATGGAATCAGTTAGCTACCAGCCTGCATTATCTATGGATACAAAACTGGCTCTGGCTTGTAGTTTGGCAGTACTTCGGCTTTTTGGAAGCTATCAAGTATGGAAGGTTCTGTTGAGTGGCATCTCCTTTCATAATGCATGGCTAAGTCTGGTTTATTGGCATCAGGGAGGAGCTTATTCCTCTACGCTGATTTTTTAAATCTATTTTCATTTGTTTCTATAAATACAATGCTGATAGCATTTCTCTAAGTATATGGCAGAATTTATTTTTCTGGTTCTTTATCCCCGGTACACATTAACCTCTTAACAATGGTTCAGAAATTAAAAGAGAAGAATATGGGAAGAGGACGAGGGACGGTCCTCCAAATGTAAGTGTTGCCAGCTTATAGGTCAACAGTGATGAGAAAGCCGAACCATGGACTCTATCACAATAGACTGGTCCAGTGGGATATCACAGACTTTTAAAAATCAAAATTAGGCACACGCCATTTCTTCAAATGAAGAAAAGTGTAACAGGGCATGGAGAAATTCTGCCTACTTTAATAGTTCTTCTCTGGTCTTTCACATGAGGGTTGACACCAGACAATACCGTTTATTGGTGACTACAGAGGTCTGATTTAGGAAGTTGGCTGTACTTACGGGAAGAGTTACATCACATCAGGGTCAGTTACCGCGTAAAAAACAAAACCTCTCATTTGTATTGCTTTAAAATGTACACAGTAAATATGTATATTTAAAAAAATAAAATCAACATACTAATCTTGTGATGCTGAACCAACTAGAAGGAATGTAGGATGCAAGGCTTTAGCAAATGAGAGCTATAGATACAATTTTCTTTGTAGTGTATGTTGTAGACAAATGTCTCTTTCTGTAAATATGAAATCCCTACACTGTAGGTTTTTTCTTTTTTTCTTTTCTTTGTTTTTTTTCTCTTTGTAGTGGTAGAAAATGTTTTGAACAATTATCTGTGAGCATGAACCGATAGTTCGTTACTGAGATCCCCAGAATGCCAAAAAATTTGCAATGCAAACAATTAGTACTGTATGCCAACTCTGCAAAAAGCCCTAACACACACACAGCCTCAAACCACGAGGCTCAGATGTACAACCTCAGATAGTTGTCTTTTCTGATTTCTGTGTAACGTTTTGACACCATGACAGCCTAAGTGAAGCTGCCCCCAGCCTGGCAATCCCTACATGCCAAGCTTGTTGAATTGGTTAAAATGCCACAGGAGGGAAAGAAGGGAGAGAAATAATTAATGCTAGCAGCACAACCATCAAATCATTTTCATATTGAACCTGCGTGGTCCTGGAACTTCCCCTTCCACCACTGCACCATTGTTTTTACGAGGGACGTACTCTAGGTCAATGCTGGTTTTATGCTTGCCTTTCCCTCGGCTCCAGACAAAAAGTAGTAAGAAACAAAATAAAACCACCCCAAGGAATGTGAAGCAGCCCATGGCTGTCGACACCAGTATTGTCTTAAGGTCCAAGGAGAATGTATTCACATTGGTCCCATTGGAACTGGTGTCATTGGAATCCGTCATATACATAGGAGTCCTGTTAGCATAAAGGAAACGATCTGGTGGAAACCTTTTGACAGTGAGGGTGG
Organism: Pogona vitticeps; assembly: GCF_051106095.1. NCBI lineage: Eukaryota > Metazoa > Chordata > Lepidosauria > Squamata > Agamidae > Pogona > Pogona vitticeps. The sequence goes on along the minus strand of NC_135784.1, from coordinate 214,773,825 downwards.
CTGACATGGTGTCATTCCCAGCAGCATTGCTGGCAACACAAACATAGAGCCCACTGTCTTGATCCTGGGCAAAGCGGATCTCCAGTGTGCCATCCCCCAGGACGGTCGCTCTTCCATTGGATTTTGCTGTGACCAGCCTTCGTCGTGGTGTCAGCCAAGCGATGGTTGGTTGTGGGTCACCATCAGCGCTGCAGAGCAACTGTACAGTCTGCCCCTCTTCAACCACCAAGTACTGTAGCTTCTTGTCGCGGATCCTGGGCTTCTTGCAAGTGAAGTAGAAAGAAAGGGCAGTGCTGTGGAAGTCTTTGAATGGCCTTTCTTTGACGCTGTCTGGGCCAGCACACATTGGCTGCTGACCACCAAATTGTAGCGTGGGCTGCCGTTGTAATATCCAAAGCAAGCGGCAGTCACAAGCTAATGGATTGTTGCTGATGCAAAGGACTTCCAAGGCTTTGGTAGAATAGAATGCGTTCTCCTCGATGGTCTCTAACAGATTTTGGGACACGTTTAGCACACGGAGGAATCGAAGTCCTTGAAAAGCGTGGGGCTCAATTGTACGCAGCTGGGCCCCAACCATGTGAAGCTCCTGCAGGCGCAACACATCTGCCAGCATGCCTGACTCAATGGTGCTGATGGGATTGTAGGAGAGGTTCAGGTGTGTCAGGTACACCAGGTGCTTCAGAGCAGAATAAGGTATGGTGGACAAGTTAGCATTGGTGATGGAGAGGGAAGTGAGGTTCAAGCCATACAGGCTGTTGGCAGGAATCATGTCCAGCATAGGCCAGTAGTCAATTTCTAGGTTTTTCAGGTGGAACAATCTCTTAAAGGCATATGCAGGCAAAAGGTTAATGTTGAGATGTCTCAGGTGCAAGCTGATGAGGTTGTGAAGGTGGGAAAGGGCTTCTGTTGGTACAGCTGTTAAGTTGCATTTTTCCAGAGTGAGCTGCTCCAAGCTAAGCAGTCCGCTAAAGGCCCTGTGGGATATGTAAACCAGATCATTATCCCCAACCTCAAGGGACTTGAGGTTGTGCAGATCCTGGAACATGTAGTCCAGAAGAATGACAATCTTGTTCTCGCTGATATCTAGCTTGGTTAAGTTTGTCAGTCCAGTGAAGACCCCTAGAGGGACCAACTTGAGACGGTTCCCTTTCAGTCGCAAGGAACGCAAGTTAAACAGATTGTTAAAGGCTCCAGGCTCGACATTGGCAATGATATTGTCACTGAGATCTATCTCCTCAAGCAACGGGAAAGCTGTGAACTCCTCTGGGTTGACGCTTTTCAGTCTGTTCTTGCTAAGATCCAGGATTTTTGTCTCTATGGGGATGCCCTCAGGGATGGCAATCAGGCGCCTCCGGTGACAGCTGACAGACTTGTTCTGTGCTGAACACTCACAGCGGGCTGGGCAGCCTATGGTGGAGCCCATGAAAATTAGCAGCACAGCCAGACTTAGAAATGGCTGCCAGCATGATATGGCTGTGTGAAGCATGACTCCACTGATATTGTCTAATCCTCCGTCACAGACCTGCCGAGAGAGAGGAAGAGAAACAAAAATGGAAGAGTTAGCATCACTTAATAAAAGTCTTACAGTCAAGTTACATCCCATTCAATTTAATTTAAAATACATGTAACAATTTGTTCCCCCTTCCAGTAAACACAGTCTGTCTCTAAAATTTGTGAGGGCCACCAAATGGGAGAAGGAAGTATTTCATTACCAAAAATCACTGCTGGCAGGATGACTTTATTGATGGCAGCAATTTTTGGTAATGAAAGGCTTCCTTCTCCTGTCCTGGATCCCAGCAAATAAAGGATTTCATGGGAGCCTCAGAACCTCTCGGAGTTGTCAGAAATGTTTAATTTCTGAAAGATCCCCACTGCTGCTGCCACCACCAGCCTTGCATGAAACAAGCCATGGCAACAGCATTTCAACCACTGGTTCCTTGTCTAGAAGCACAAAAAGGACCCTCAACTTCCTGTTCCATAGCTCAGTCTCTCATCCATTATGCTATATTGCTAGTAATTTCGTGGATGACTTTCTGTTACAAAAAACTCAATGAAGCTTTCAAATCAGTTAATGTGAAGCAAAAAATATATTAATTCAGTGAGGTGTTGCATGCTTAAAGGTAAAGGTTCCCCTTGACAATTTGTCCAGTCATGTCCGACACTAGGTGGCGGTGCTCACCTCCGTTTCCAACCCATAGAGCTAGCATTTTTTCCGCAGACAATCCTCTGTGGTCATGTGGCCTGTGTGACTAGACATGGAATGCTGTTTACCTTCCCACTGGGGTGGTACCTATTTATCTACTCACATTTTTGTATTTTGCATACTTTCAAACTGCTAGGTTGGAGGGAGCTGGGACAAGGGATGGGGGCTCACTCCGTCTGTGGATTCGATCCTACGACTGCAGGTCTTCTGACCTTGCAGCACAGAGGCTTCAGCTTCCTCTTATATGCCCTTATGTATGTAAAATTCTTCAGTTCCTGACGTTCAACCTTAACAGCCCCTTCCACCACATGAAATCTGTACACACGAGCATTGCCAGATATACAAACATTTGCACATTTACACTGGGAGCAGATTGGATGGTGATCGGAGATAAAATTGGCCAACCAATCTAAGACATAACTCATCCCTGCTCTTTCCAACTGCCATGTTTTTTAAGGTGTCCACTTTATTATAAAGGCAGAAGTGCTCTCCCTTCTCATCCATTCAAATGGGATCTAAGTTCATCTTAAGAATTTGTTTTCTCAAATGGGAAAATTGCCATGCGTTATGATGTTTTAAGTGGGATGTGGTGGCGCTGCGGGTTAAACCACAGAAGCCTCTGTGCTGCAAGGTCAGAAGACCAGCAGTTGTAAGACCGAATCCACATGACAGAGTGAGCTCCTGTCGCTTGTCCCAGCTCCTGTCAACCTAGCAGTTTGAAAGCATGCAAATGTGAGTAGATAAATAGGTACTACCACGGTGGGAAGGGAACGGCATTCCATGTCTAGTCGTGCTGGCCACGTGACCACAGAAACTGTCTATGGACAAACGCTGGCTCTACGGCTTGGAGACGGGGATGAGCACCGCGCCCTGGAGTCGGACACGACTGGACTAAATGTCAAGGGGAACCGTTACATTTACTTTTATAATGTTTTATTTATCTAGATAAATTTGTAGAGGGGATGATCAAAAGGTCTATCCCAGGCAGTTGGTACATTACCCTCTGCATTAAAGTAAGCCAAAGGCTGGCTGCACTGTTAGACTGAAGTGCCCCCCTCAGAAAACTAACCTGGAGTTTCATGAAAGGGCAAAGAACTGCCTGATAGTTTATTTACTATTAACAAATCTAGTGCGACTTAGTCCCAAGTAAATGTGTTCAAAAACCCTACAAAAATATGTTTTCAGTGTCAAGTTGTAACCTAAATAGTCATGTGATGATTTCCCCAGTATTTGAACATCAGTATTCTACACAATGAGGGTTCACAATTAATGAATTAGACTTGAACTAACTTGCTGTGAAGGACAGGATGCTAGTGAGCCATCCTCAACAAAGAATGGACAGGAAGAGGTGTGTGGATGCGCAGAGGGTGTGTTAATAGAAATAGAAGAGGAAGGAGTGAAGGAAAGGAAAGCGGTAGAAGTGTTCTTGGCAGACGATAAGGAGGAGGACCAGGGGGAGGAGCAAGATCTGATAGTGTGGGAGTAGGTTATAAAAGAGTGGGGTGACGTGCAGAAATTTAGGGTGGAAACAGACAAGACAGAGAGAAGCACCAAACATAGTGCGGTACAAACAGAAAGGCATGATGAGACATCTGACAAGGTCTGTGACTTACTGAAAGATTTTCCCAACTTTAAGACAGGAAGAGGATTACTCCCAGATCCAAGATTACCTAGAAATGAAGAGAAGGAGGTAAAACCACTAGAATGGACGGTGGTGGTTTACCCCTGCAACCAAGGTGGGGGGAGGAAAGTGATCCATCCCAGTCCCTCTTACAACAATCCACCTCTCAAAGGGGATTGGGTGAGACACCCTTGTTGTGGGACGGTATGTGCAGTAAGGAGCACCCCCTTGAGGGTGATAACTGATCGCGAACACTTTAGTCCAGCCCCAATGTAAGAAGTGACATATTTACATCAGGAGCTAAGATCCGAAGTTACAAGATGATTCCAGAATTGAGCTGTTGTGATCTGTTTCATTTGGTTAATTCAGAAGTTGATGTTAATAAAGTTGAGCCAGTTGGACTTTCAAAATCATCTCTGTCTCTTATTCCTGCCAAAAATGAGGGAACTGTCACCAATTTTTGAAGAACCTGATCACAGTGGCAGCCAACGTGGGGCGGTCCCTCAGGTGGGATAGGAAGAAATTTTGAAACTTCAAAGAACCATTGAGAGAAATTGATAGAGAATTTGGCCAAGCAACAGACATTACTGACGTTACTGACGAAGAGAATTATGAAACAAGAAGCGGAGGAGGATAAATGACAAAAGAATTGCGGCTGGAATAGGGGTGGACTGGTAGCAGGACCAGCTCCGATTAGAATACAAAAAATGAGTTTGACATATGATCTGGAGGCTTATTTACATACTTTTGAGAGTGTGGCCGTAGCGGCTGGGTGGCTGAAGGAGCAGTGGACCCTGATCCTGATCCCTTGCTTGACTAGGCTATTACAAGAAGTAATAGATGTCTAGAGCCCCAATGAGGCAGCGATCTTGCAAATGTTGAACTTGACAGAAGCATATAGGAAGAGGTTTAGAGAGCTGCAGATGAAGGCGGGAGTACATCCATGGACACTCGCCCAAAGAATGAGAGCCAACCTGGCGTGGTGGCTGAAACCTGAAGAAAGAACCAAAGAGCAGTTGCTGGAGGTGATCATAATGGAGCAGCTAGTCAATACTTTAAGCATAAATGTGAGGGGTTGGGTGCAGAAGAATAATCCGAAGACTTTGGAGGAGGCACTCCACCTAGTGGAAGATTATTGCATGGCAGAAGAGTCAGTAAAGAAAACTCTGCCTTGTGGGGGAGCGTGGAATAGCACGTGAGAAGGCAGTGGCACCAAGCCCAGGAATTAGTTTGCGACATACACTGGAGAGGAATGATACAGCAAAGACTCAGGGGCACTCCTTCAGGACAATGGCCCCGAAACCAGTGTGGCCCATTACCTTTGACTACTGTTTGTTTGAGCCAGGCACTGGTTTGAAGGAGGGCAAGGACGGGCGTCCTGTGTGTTTCGACTGTGGATTACTTGGACACATGAGACGGGACTGCCCAGGGACCGATTGTTCCTGGGTAGGGCAACAACCAAAGACAGCAAATAAATCTAGGCTGGAACGCACAGGTTGGGAGGTAGAAGCATGGGTGAATGGAGAAAAGAAATGAGCTTTGATAGATACAGGATGTGTCAAGACTTTGGTATGGGACTTGAAAGGGGAAAAGAGGGAGGAAGGATTAGTGGTGAAATGCATACATGGAGACGTTAAGACATCAAACAACGTGCGCGGAAGTGAAAGTGGGAGAAGAATCATGACGGATGAAAGTGGGGGTGGTGCCAGGATTATCTCGGGAGATGCTACTAGGTCAAGACTGGGTGGGGACTTGCCCAGTGTTTGGCTCTAGGGACAGTTTGCAAGGGGACTGAATAGAGACTGAAGATGATAGCGATATTTTACAGGAAACATCATGCAAACAGACATGAGTTGGCAGCAGGGCGACCCTACTCTACAGGAGCATCTCCAAGGAGTTCAGGAGGTGGGAACCATAGTAAGAGGGCAGAAGGGATTGAAAATGTGCAAGGGATTATTGTACTGGGTAAATGAGGAAGGGAGACGACAACTGGCAGTGCCACAGAAGTGAAGGAAGAAGGTTTTAAGACTGGCACACAACATCCCAATGGCTGGACATTTGTCAGAGGGAAAAATGAAACCACGGGTAAAACAAAGGTTCTGGTGGCCCAGGATGGATAAAGATATTACAGACTACTGTCTGATGTGTCCTGAGTAACAAAAAAACACAAGCTAAACCAGGACCAGGAGCGGATCTAATTCCCCTGCCCCTGGTAGATCAGCCTTTTCAGAGGATTGGCATAGATATTGTGGGACCATTGTTACGGTCAGCTGGGGGGCACACTCATATCTTACTTATCATAGACTATGCCACTTGCTATTCAGAGGTTATCCAATTGAGATCCACCACTGCCAAAGTATTAGTGAGGGAGCTGATGCAGGTGTTTTCGCAGCTGGGTTTCCCCAAAGAAGTCCTGACTGATCAAGGCATAAACTTCATGAGTCAGACTTTCAAAGAAATGTGGTGCTTACTGGGAGTGAAACCAGTCCATACTGCTGTTTATCATCCTCAGACCAATGGACTAGTGGAAAGATAAGACTTTTACAAGTATGTTAAGGAAGTTAGTGATGGAAAACCCTCGGAGTTGGCATCTATTGATAGCCCCCCCCCTAATGTTTGCAATCTGGGAGGTATGACAAGCCTCCACTGGTTTCTCTCCATTTGAAATGATGTATGGGAATCTTAGATCTCGTAAAGGACAAGTGGGAAAGTGGGAAGGATGAAGCTCAGATAGTGGTGTGACAGGTGATAGAGATGCTTGAACATCTACAAAAGGTAGCAGGAATAGCGAGGGAAAAACTGCTGAGGGTGCAACAGGGACAGAAAAGAAGATATGACGCGAAGGTTAAACCTAGACAGTTCGAACCAGGTGTTACTATTGATGCCAGCTGAGAATGCTAAGTTATTTGCTAAGTGGCAGGGCCCATATGCAGTCCTTCAGAAGATAGGTCCAGTGGATTATGAGATTTTGATGCCTGATAAGAAAAAGAAAAAGGGAGTCTTTCATGTGAACCTCTTAAAGGAATGGAAAGAAAGAGAGGCCTTATGAGGAGAAATTGGAGAGGAGAGCTTTGGCCCCGAAACTAAGAACTGCCTGCAGAAAGACCTCAGGATTGTCATTAACCAGGAGCTAGAGGAAAAACAACAGCAGCAGTTGAAAGAGATAGAGCAGGAATTCCAACATGTGTTTTCAGGTTTACCAGGGTACACAACCCTGATAGAATACCCAATTAACATGTTACCCGATGTGGGGGGAAAGAATTGGCCTCATCACTTAAAGGAGACAATAAACTAGACTAAACTAACTAGAAGTTACAAGAATTGAGCTGTTTTGATCCATTTAATTTGGTTAATTCAGAAGTTGATGTTAATAAAGTTGAGCCAGTTGGACTTTCAAAATTGTCTCCATCTCTTATTCCCGCCAAAATGAGGGTACCGTCACCAATTTTTGAAGAACCTGATCACACTTGCATTGACTAGAATAACATGAGGATTGTATTTAACAATGGACGGGGGCGTGGTCTGCAAGCCAACGAAGATGGCTGCATAGAAGATCAGCTCCGCTCAATGCCCTGGGAAAATAAACAATTAAGCGTGAATGTTTATAAACTGAGAGTTAAAATATTGTAAGCTGCCTAGCTATGGGGAAGACAAAAAAGAAGACATCAAAGGGAGTTCCTGTTGAAGCCACAGTCTCCTCAGATGAAGACGAAAAGCCATCCAGCTCATCGGGTTCCGAGAGTGAAAGCAAAGTGACCGGTAAGGCGAAGGGATGAGGGCGAGAAAAAGTTAATAAAGATAAGGATGAGATGAGGCAGCTAATGAAACAATTAAGAAAAGACTAACAATGTGATATGAAGAAAGTAATTGCACCTCTAGAATGAACTTTAATGGAGGTCAAGTCAAATATTAGCAAAATACAAGAAACAGCAGATACGGCATTTGAGCTGGCACAGAATTTACAAACAAAAATGAATTATTGGAAAGGCAGGTGCAGCAATTAACAGACAAACTCACAGAGCAGGAGAATCGGGGGAGACGTTATAATATCCGTCTGAGACATTTTAAGGAATCTGAGACAGGAGGGGAGGACTTAAAACAAATCATCTTAAAATGGATTCAAGGACTTTGCCCAGACCTTGAAATCACTCTCAAGGATTTGGATATAGCTCATCGGGTCGGGAGAAGATCAAAGAACTGGAGAAGGGACATACTAGTGAGATTTGTCTCATTTACAATAAAGACAGATGTCTTCCATGCTTTGAACAAATTGCAGGAGTTAACATACGAAGGAGAAAAAGTTGAACTTTTTAAAGATCTTGCAACAGAGACAATATCTAAATGTAGACAATGAAGGAGTTACACACAAGCTCTTCGGGAGAGGAAATTAATCTACAAATGGCTCTATCTGTTTGGACTATCGGTTATGATGGGAAATAAACGGAGAACAGCAACAAATATAGAAGAATTGCAGCGTCTTTTTGAAGATTTGAATGTTCCCTTTCCAGGAGAACAGACTACAGACGAACAGAGAAATCAAGCAGATCACATAGAAAAAATGCAGCTGTGGTGAAAGAGAAAGGTGAAATAAGTTATACAGCTGCACTTTCAAGGTCATTAAATGGGAGTTTATCTGTTGCTGAAGATAATTATGTTACTCTCAGAACTTAGTAAAAGAGCTGGAAGGATTTATATATATATAGACTTCTAGCTATCATAAAACTCCAATAACTCATTAAAAAATATAAAACAAGCTAGTGTATTGTATTGTTAGAGTTCACGCTTATATGATGGTAAAATAATATAAAATGCTATTTAAGATAAATATGTACGATAGAAAGGAACCTTAGAATTTTTAGATAAGAAGCATATGTATTTAAGAATGTTTAGAATATATGTTTAGAACACTTTAATGTATCGATAAGTAAGAGATGCAATAGTTACAAACAAACATAGATAAGTTGTAATCTGTTATATTAATGTATGTATAGATTAAGAGGGTCAGAGCGGGCATGGGGAAAGATCTGATCTTTTACAGGGAATGTTAAATTTTCTGGCTCCCTATAGTTCCACAGAGCACAGCTCAAACAAGAGCTGGGGACTTGTTCTCACTGACCATTGTTGGAACAGGGTGAGGGTGGGGGAGGAGGAAAAGGGTGGGAGGGAATTAGGTATAGGTAAATGGGTGACACTGAAAAGAAAATTAGAACGAAGTAGACAATCTGGCTTAGTAAAATATGAATATAGACTGTATACCACAACATATATAAAATCTATTAGACAAATATTGATAAAGAAAGCATATAGAATGTATGTCTGTAATGGTTGTTGTGGGTTTTTCAGGCTTCTTGGCCGTGTTCTGAAAGTGGTTCTTCCTAACGTTTCGCCAGTCTCTGTGGCCGGCATCTTTAGAGGACAGCAAACTGTGCTCTGGGTAGGCTTGAGAGTGGGTGGAGTATTTATGGCTGTGAGAAGGCTAGTTTGTGAGATAGGCTATTGTCCTGATCAGGAGATGGTTGATTAGTGTGTTTTGTTGTGGCTGTATTGTTTTGATAAGGAGGGGAGATTATCTGTCCCTGTGGTTGATGGGTGTCATTAGCTGTTTTTTTTGTGTGTGTGCAGTAATCCCTTGACCTTGTGGCTGGGTGGAATTCCTTGACCTTTTGCACTCTGTGTTTTTGAGAGCTGGGAGCCAGGTTTTGTTGAGTTTCAGACATTCCTCCTTCCGGTTGACGTAATGATTGCTGGTGTTGTTCAGTATTTCAGTATTTTGAAATAGAATTTCATGTCCAGTTTGTTTTATGGCATGTTCAGCTACTGCAAATTTTTCTGGTTGTTTTAGTCTGCAGTGTCTCTCATGTTCTTTGACTCTGGTGTGGATGCTTCAGTGAAAAGATATAGAGTCATTAAAACTATTCAAAAATTAGGAGTAGATGTTACATGAGACTCATCAAAATAAGAACAAGAAAGGGATAATTAAGCACCCAATGGTAGGTGAAGAATATATAGCAAATGGAACGAATAAGGCTAGAGGGGTGGCAATAATCTTTATGAAGAACTCAAAATTTGAAGTGATTGATTATATGGGAGACCCTGAAGACAGATATGTTATAGTAAAAGGAAAATTGGAAGACAAATTATTAACTATTGGTTCTTATTATGCCCCCAATATAGGTCAAGCAAATTTTATGCAGAGCTTTTTAAGAAAAGTGTAAGAATTTGCTTGGGGAGAAATTATCCTAGGCGGTGTGATGAGATGGGTTTTTAAGTTAAAATCTTGTAAGGAATATGGGTTTTGTAATTAAGAAATGAGCAAGAGAGGTTCCATCTTGTTCTCTGTATAAAGGATCTGTATAATACTGACATGCTATGTTTGCTAGTGCGAGCAGAGAGAATGTTATTCTGAGAGCCTGAGAAAGGACTCGGTGTGATTAGATAGATGGGAATTGTTGTGACTCTTTGCTAAACCACAGTAACCCAAATAACATCTGTTGTGTATGGGAAAGAAGTCATGTGGTGCAACAGGACTGTTTGCCTAGTAACTGACTCTGATTGGATGACATTGTGGGAAGGTACGATAAGCCCTTGCCAGTTACTCTTGAAAAAGGAACTTTTCCCCTATGGACATTGTCATTCGTGACTCTTCAGTCTTTCGTGACCAACCCTGAAATCTATTGTGACCATTCTGTACATGGACTGATTCTTATGCTATACTGGATTACCCTTGGACCTATGGGCTATTTCCTAAGGACCATTTCTTTAAGGACTATTTCCTACGGACTATTTCCTATGAATTATTTCTCTATGGACTTTTACTTTTGGAATACTTCATATGGACTTTTCTAAGGACAATGGGACTTTTACTGGATTTTTCTTTTTGGTACAGGATTTTTATTCTACAGGATCACTGAGGACTATAGCCTTTTTCTAACATGATTGGACTATTTTGTTTTTCCTGATGAATTACTTTACTGGAACTGTTTTTATTCTTTTTAATGGCTTTTTGTATTTTTGTAAGGTTTTTGAACACTTTTCTATTTTTCATGTTTTCTTAACTGCACTGCATCTTTGGCATAGTTTGGTTTTGATACCTAGAAACATGCTTATTCTTTAATAAAATAATGATTATAAAAATCAATTGGTTTCCTGAACAGTAATCTTGTCTTAGGGTCATCTGAGAGTGCTACCTCGGCCTAGCATACTTAAGGAGTCCTGCCTGTGGTGTGAGATAAGTCTAAGGACTATAAAGCCCACATGTTTTTCTAACAGTAATATCTGAGAGTACAAGGGTGTTCTTATGTGGGCAGACTTGTAAGAAGGAGGGTTGTAGCACGGCTAGCTGAGCTCTAGGACTCACTCAGCCCATTTTAGCGTGTGCAAACTCCTGATTACTCTCTGTCCAGGCATTCACGCGTGCTTTCGAGCGCTGTGGGGCTCACAGCGGAGACACAAATTGTATTTTAAACAAAAACGATACAACATCAAAAAATAGAAAGGTATCAAATGATGGTAATAAAATTAATAAGCTAATACAGAGATCAGGTTTAATTGATGGCTGGAGGTATCTAAACCCTAAAGTGAGAGAATATACATATTTTTCTAAAAGATATTGAACCTATTCAAGAATTGATCACTTTCTTATATCAGAGACTTTGGCCCCAAATCTAGACAAAATAGAGTTTGCCCCTGAGATAGCCTCTGATTATGCACCATTAAAACTTTCTTGGGTTAGTGAAGTAAAGAGTAAATCTAGAATTTGGAGATTGAGCCCTAATGTGTGTTTAAATATAGAGATTATTGGAAAAATAAAGAAAGAAATTAAAAAATTTTATGAAATAAATGATACTGCAGAAATAAAATCAGCATTGCTATGGGATGCCCTAAAAGCCTACCTAAGAGGAATTTTTATTATGAAAACCTCTAGAATAAAGAAGGAATGAAATAAGCTCCAAGAACAATTAGAAAGTAAAATAAAAAATTATCAAAACAACATAAACAACTAGGAACCAAAAACATACTTAATGAATTAACAAAAACTAGAGCAGAGTTAGAAGCATTGGATACTACAAAGGTTCATACAGCTATGAGCTATTTAAAGAGAGAATATTATGAACATGGAAATAAAAACACTAAACTGCTATCACATGCAGTTAAAAAGATGGCAGCAAAAAGAACAATTGTTTCATTAAAAATGAAGGTAAATTCACAGCAACAAATACTCTCTACATTCATGGAATATTATAAAGATTTATATAAATCAGAAGTAACACCGGACATAAATACTAAGAAATTTATACAAACATTACCGATAAGCCAAATTTTAGAGGAACATAGGCTATTTAAACAGCCCAATAATGAAAACTGAGAAAAATTCAGTTGTCAAAAAACTTAAGAAAGGAAAAGCACCAGGCTGTGATGGATTCACAGCTGATTTCTATAAAGTATGGGAAGAAGATGTCATAGAACATCTTCTAAAGCTATTTAACTCAATTTTGGGAGGTGTCAAAATAGCAGAGTCATGGCATACGGCCAGAATAATAACTATATTGAAACCAGAAAAAGATCCAATGTTTCCTTCATCTTACAGACCTATAACACTGCAAAATCAAGATCAAATTTTTTTTCAACAATATTGGCACAAAGATTAAGTAGTTTTGTAACTAAATATGTTCATACAGATCAATATGGGTTTATGCCAGGAAGACAAATGTGTGATGCTATCCGGAGAGTACTGAATATTATATATACAGCCAATAAAGAAAAAAAGAAGATGGCACTACTCTCACTGGATGCCCTTAAGGCTTTGATCGGGTGGAATGGAAATTCATGTTTGATCTGTTGGAAAAAATGAATATGGGTAAAAATTTTATTAAAGTTTTAAAGGAATTATACACAGGAGCAAGTGCTACGATACTTATTAATGGATTAGAATCTGAAAAATTTACACTATTTAGGGGAACTAGACAAGGCGATCCCTTGTCTCCAATCCTATTTGCATTAATAATAGAACCTCTTGCGACAAAAATAAGAGAAAGTGAAAACATTCGAGGACTGTCCACAAAAAATAGACAACACAAAATAAACATATGCAGATGATATGCTCCTTTTTTGGAGTACCCATTACAAAGAATAGAACATTTAAAAGAAATATTAAAGGAATATAGTCAATATACAGGTTTAAAAATTAATTTCCAAAAATCTAAATTATTATGTTTAAATATTCCTATGTACAGAGTATTACAGCAATCATTGAGATTATTAACACATGGATCAATGTCTTCAGCACTTTCTCTAATTCTCCATCTCATACTAGACTTACAAATCTACTTGAAGAAACAATTCTGGAAATCCTCCACCTCAGGATGGCACCAGATTTGTGTACAAAAAAAATTCCCATGAGAATTCTGACAACACATTTGTCTTGAATGCTAGCAATACTTCTTAAAGCCACTAATTTATTGTTCTTTCCACAAATCTGTTATGTTTCCTCTGTCACTTTTCTATTGTTATACCTAAAGCAGCAGAGAAAACTGCCCTCTTTTTATGATTTTGCACTACTTTGCAGACATAGGAAGTATTTTTGAAAAGGAACGGTTGTGCATCACTATCCCAACTCTATCTCATTTTGAAGTTTTTGCTCTGAAACATCCATGCAAAACAGAATTGTAACAATTCTAGAACCCTCATTTAAGAGATAAATTTGTGGGAAGGGCAGTAATATGTTCTAAGCTTTTTATTTCTTGTTAGTGGTTGAGAAAAATACATTATTAGAGCAGGCCACAGTGATGTGTCCTCCAAAATCATTGCTGCCATTCCATATCCTGACATTTATTTATTTATTTAGGCTATATACCACCTGACCCTATGAGATCACTACTTGGGACAGTTTACATAGTATGAACCAAGGTTATATAAACCCAAACAAAAATGGAATTTCCATAATCTCCCCAGAAATTGTTTTAAAAGGTCAGAGAAACATTAACCCCCCCAAAGAAAAAAAAGCAGAAAACTTATGATACCTGAAATGAAAGTAAAATTCAAATCAAATTGCAATAAACCAATAAACCACATAAACAAAATAAGCACATTATATCAAAATGTAACAGAACATAAAAAATATAACAAAGTATGGCCACAAGGCAGATTTTGGTAGGATATTGCTGAAGGACTTCCTAAATATTTTGGTTTTAATAAGTCTTCTGAAAGTTTGTAGGAAGGAGGTCTGCCTCATTTCCAAAGGAAGTTTGTTCCACAGAAAGGGTGCTATGACTGAAGATGTCCCATTCCTAGTAGAGCTTTTCTTTACTTCTCTCAGAGTGTACATGCTCAACAGTAAGGTTTGAGAGGATCTGGTTAACTGATATTTGTGAGGAGAGGCATTCTGACAGGTAATGAGGTTCCAAACTGTTAAGGGCTCTATAAGCTGTGACTAGCATCTTGAATATGGCACGGAAGCTAACAGGAGGCCAGTGCAGGTGAGCCAGAGTCAAGGAAATATGATCAAACTTCCTAGCCCCTGAGATTAGCCTAGCTGCCTCATTCTAGACCTGCTGAAGCTTCCATGTCATCTTCAAGGGAGGCCCCATGTACAGAGTATTACAGCAATCATTGAGATTATTAACACATGGATCAATGTCTTCAGCACTTTCTTGTCCACATAGAGGCACAACTGATATGATGCCTGAGACAACTAATTCTCTTTCCCTAATAGTAGGGACAACTCTGTGTAATCTCCAGCATGTACAAGCCCAGAACCAATGCAATCCTTTTCAGGCATAATGATGTTAGAATTCTGCAGTCTGCACAGCTAAGTACAAAGCCTAAATGTACATCTCATGAATAAGGCTTGGAGCCACTGCAAACATTGATGCTGACATTGTGACATCCAGTAACTCCAGAGAGGCAACACAAGGATGGGTCAGCTCTTTCTTTACTGCCAGTATTATTTAGAAGAGGGGGTGGAGAGAGAGAAGGAGATTTTTTTTTACCTGATAACCATTTAGAATTCTCCATGGAACAGTTTGTAGAGTGTAAAACATGCTGGATAGGTTATGGGTGATTTTCCACTGGGCATTGCATACTACGTATTTTTTTTGTTGATCCCTTTAGATTCCTTTAGAATGGGCTGTGTTTTTCTTGTGGTATAAGAAGGGACCCTTTTTTGCTTTTCCCCTTCTTTCAAAAATGTACACAAACAGCCCAAATAAAAAGGCTCCTTTTACTCTTGTGAAATGGAAGAGTCAGCTAGCAGAGACATTATGTGAAGGAGCAGTGTAAACATAAACACACACACACACACAAACACCCTGCTTCTCATAACTGTGTAAACACACCTGAACCTTAACCTGTACAGCCCTCAGTTTTGCTCCTGGGTGTCTCTCCTGCTGATCCTGATGGCTTGCGGGCAGGTTATGTGGCCGCCCTCTGCTCTAGCCTGAACACATGAACAAAGGCTTCTCAATGTTACGTGACCTTAAGATGAGATTGCAACACTGCCTGGGATGAAGAGACTGCTGAGATTCATTTAGGTCTCCTCCTTTTCTTCCGCTGAAGCCTCCTAAGGAAAAGAATTGCCCACGATGTCCAGCTGTGTCAAACTCACCAAGCTAAACTTCACTTCATTAGGAATGAAGTTACAACTTGAAAACCCATCAGGCCCTGTGATTTGGGCCTTTCCTGTGAATTCTGATCAAAGGAGCTTTCAGCCACTGTGATCATTAGTTTCTGATTGAACTCTGGAAGGACAGCACTGCTGATACTTCTGCTGTGTAGGGAATCCATTTCCTATCTTAGTCCTCAAATAGATGAAGCTGAAAGTAAACAGGCTCAGAGGACAGCAAGCATCCAGCCTCACCCACCATACAGTACTTGTTTTCATTCCAGAAGTGTGAAAAGTTTGACTTCAGACATCCATGTTATGTGATAACAATAAAAACCCTTCTGAGCAGTGCAGATTGGATAATTAAATAAGACAGAAAGGAGTTCTCTACAGTACCACAAGGATGGAGCTGTGGCATGTGCTCCTGATGTTGCTGGATTTCAACTCCCATCATCTTGCAACACTGACCATGCCAGAAGTGATGGTAACTGTGGCCAAATAATATCTGGAGGGGTTAATTTTCCACTGTTGCAGCTACTATGGTTAAATATGTATTTCTTAGCAGTCATTTAACACTGTGGTCGTCCAACATTGGGACCCAGTTTAAAACAGCAAATATATCAGAATTAAAAGAATCTTAAATATAAACCATTTTTAAAATTAGCACCAAATATCTAACAGCAAAATAATGTGTTTTATTTATATGCATTACTACTTAGAGTGGCTCTTAAGTACTACTTGTGTTTACCATATCGCAGAGAGGTATTTTGTTTGTTCCTTTTTAATATTTATATACTTATTGTTTCAGCTTTAATATAGTCTTTTAAGGATGTAAGCTACCTCATTATACTCATTGTTCTTAGCTTTATTGTCTTTCAATGATGTACTCGTAAACCACCTTGGGTTCTTAAGGAGAAAGTCAGGGTGTAAGTAAGTAAGTAAGTAAGTAAGTAAGTAAGTAAGTAAGTAAGTAAGTAAGTAAGTAAGTAAGTAAGTAAGTAAGTAAGTAAGTAAGTAAGTAAGTAAGTAAGTAAGTAAGTAAGTAAGTAAGTTGGATCTAGGTCCAGGTCCAAATTAGATTGAGTTGGTTCAGATGGGGTCTGAATAGATCTGAATAACTTTGGAGAGATTCAATGATCTGAAGAGTGAAAGCAAATACAACCACATACCTTAAAAATAGTACCATAAAAGCAATGAAAATGAGAGTGTGGCGAAGGAAAGAAGTACGAAAGACATATGCACCAGTTCAAAACGCAGCAACAATCAGTCTGCTGACTGGAGTCAATTACAGGGATCCCTATAATTCCCTTGTTGTGATATCTAAGGAAAATATTTCACCTCATGAAAGCATTCTGGTAAAAGGATTAGGAGCACCACTATTTCCTGTACCTGTAACCAATGTAAATATTCAGTCTAAGAACTGAGAAGGGCAATGGAAAGTAGCTGTGTATGATGATATTTCAGCCACATGCTTA